>NC_059212.1:29719387-30919387 GCF_020615455.1 Coregonus clupeaformis
CTTAAGGACAACAAAGCCAAGGTATTGGAGTGGCCATCACAAAGCCCTGATCTCAATCCAATAGAAAATTGTGCACAGAACTGAAAAAGCGTGTGCGAGTAAGGAGGCCTACAGACCTGACTCAGTTACACCAGCTCTGTCAGGAGGAATAGGCCAAAATTCACCCAACTTATTGTGGGAAGCTTGTGGAAGGCTACCTGAAACTTTTGACCCAAGTTAAACAATTTAAAGGCAATGCTACCAAATACTAATTGAGTGTGTGTAAACTTCTGATCCACGGGGAATGTGATGAAAGAAATAAAAGCAGAAATAAATCATTCTCTCTACTATTATTCTGACATTTCACATTCTTAAAATAAAGTGGTGATCCTAACTGGCCTAAGACAGGGAATTTTTACTAAGATTAAATGTCAGGAATTGTGAAAAACTGAGTTTAAATGTATTTGGCTAAGGTGTATGTAAACTTCCGACTTCAACTGTATATTTTCCCTGCATCTCCACATCAACTGAGCAATTAAACTGTTATTTTAGGGAAATATATTCCCTTCTTCAGGAAATAAGACTTTATATTGTCTGCATGTTCCTGTTGTGATATAACATGATCACTGATACTAGCCTGAATAGATACAGAATGAAGAACATTTGTTGTGTTGTTTTGCTTTCTTAGAGGATTAAGGGTAGTAATTGTCTTATTCTTATCCATTGGTTTTTGTCAACAGCATACATTTTGAGATAATACCAATAGAGGGCATTTATGAGCTGAATTATCTCTATTTAGAACTTCTGCAAAATCATGAAGATTACATTTAGCAGTAATCCAATCCAGAAATCCAAACCAGATATCCAGTTAATACTAATCATCTCTACCTGTTCTGGTACAAGCATGAAGTAAATAGCTTCCCAAAGTTCATGCTGGGACGTTTTTCTTTTGGAAGTACAAATGCCACTGTGTTCAAGGAGAGTTTTGATGTCCATCTCGACACAGACTCCAAATCAGTCTCCTGGATGATCCAGAGGGTGCAGCTGTGTACTACTGTGCTCGGAGGCCAACTGTGATAACAGGATATACAGCCCCCTTACAAAATCATACTGATCTACAAGATGACAATACACCTGTCTGGACAGTATACAACACCACTTTGAAATTGACACAGTAACCTTCTCACTACCTCCCTGATACTACCAAGACTAGTGGTAGCAGATTATGATAATCACAGTCATGATAATGATGATGATGATGATGATGATGATGATTATACAGAAAGTGATATTTGATGCCAATAAAGCTACCTCTTCCAAATCAGCTCTAGTTGTAGATGTAAGAGACATTAAAATGCCATTATAATATCTCATGGATTAGAACATATACAGCTAGTAGTGTCTAACTAGATTAATTCAGGAGAAAAAGTTATACTCAGTATTGTGTAGAGTCATGTAAAAGCCAGCATCAACCACAAGGGGACCACATTACCAAGTGGGTGTTGCTTTCTACTCTGAAATGACTTGTCTATTTGAACATCCCCTCTGTTCTCTGCTGCATGGTCTAGGCCTGTGCTGCCACAAAGACAGGAATCAAGAGAACACACCAGTTTCTATATTGTAACATCAGTTTGTCTTGGTCTTTGTATCCTATGATAAGTATGGGACATTGGCTGTGGACCTCTGTTGTTCTTGCTGCACCTCTCTTTGGTAGGATACGGCTCTCATGATCTTTTTCTCAATACTCTGATGTTACTGGAATCCTGATAGTTTTTTTCTCAAGTGACTGCTTATGAAGGAGAAGACTTGTCTCTCAACTGCACCTATAACACCAGTTTATCAGCTCCATCTCTCTTCTGGTACATTCAATCCACAAACGATTACCCTGAATATGTTGAAAGGATGTCATTGGACCATGGGATTTTGATGATAAATTCAAGAAGAGATTTGATGCCCATCTCAGTTCCATTACCAAATCAGTCCCCTTGACGATCCAGAGGGTACATCTGTCTGACTCTGCTGTGTACTACTGTGCTCTGAGGCCCACTGTGACAACAGGATATACAGCCCCCTTACAAAAACAAGTGTATCCTTGGCACTAGTGTAGAAATAATGCAAGCCTTACTTCTGTTGTGGGTGTGAAGTAACCAGGGCTGTACACTTCAAACAGTGACACACAGAAGAACATTTCAGAGGAGAGTGAATGCATGCAAACATCAGCCTGAAGATGGAGAAATCAATCAGTGTATTGATCATTCTGATTATGGCTACAGGTAAAAAATACCTAAACATTTGAATTCCTTGCATTCTTATAATCAGATTATTATTATGGTATTGGTTGGAAAACATTTATTGATGAAGTGAAATAATTTAAATGTAAATAATAAGCATGAGTTTTCAATCAGCTTTATTATCTATTTTTCCTCTGCAGGAATGGTATCTGGAGATAGTGTGACTCCTGACAAGGAGGAGTACACCCCCACTGAGGGATCATCAGTGACTCTGAGCTGTAAATATGAAACAAGCAGTGATTATGTTTACCTTTCCTGGTACCGGCATTATTCTAACCAGGCTCCTCAGTTTCTACTATATAAAGGTGCCAGATCAAGAACCAGTGAACATATCCCTGATAAGAGATATAAATCCACAACATCCTGGACATCAACTGAACTGGTCATAACAAGACTAACCCTGGCAGACACAGCTCTCTACTACTGTGCTCTCAGGGATTATACCCAGTGAAACAAAGTCTATAAGACACTGTACAAAAACCTGCAGACCAAAAATGCTTTGTTGCTGTGTGGAACATAATTAAATATCAAACCACAATGTGCTATCATAATGGCAGAGGTTGCGATCAGAGAAATGTGGTCACACCTGTGCTGTATGCAATCATCAGGTTGTCTAGCGTTTCTGTGTCTTCATATTCAATGAACTGTGAGAATGATGTATTTGTCACTCTTCTAGTCTTCAATTTCAGTTAGACAGGTATTTTAATATTGGTTGGAAAAGCACTTAGGAATATGACAAAGTACAACAATGTTATTGTTTGTAGTTACTCCTCCTCACAATTCACACAGCTTGGGCTGTAGTGGAACAGGTTGAGAGCTTCAAGTTCCTTGTTGTCCACATCACCAACAAAATATCATGGTCCAAACACACCAAGACAGTCGTGAAGAGGGCACGACAAAGCCTATTCCCCCTAAGGAGACTGAAAAGATTTGGCATGGGTCCTCAGATTCTCCAAAAGTTCTACAGCTGCACCATCGAGAGCATCCTGATTGGTTGCATCACTGCCTGGTATGGCAACTGCTGGCCTCCGACCACAAGGCACTACAGAGTATAGTGCGTACGGCCCAGTACATCACTGGGGCCAAGCTTCCTGCCATCCAGGACCTATATAACAGGCGGTGTCAGAGGAAGTCCCTAAAAATTCAAAAAGACTCCAGCCACCCGGTACCGGAGCGCGAAGTCTAGGTCCAAAAGGCTTCTTAACAGCTTCTACCCCCAAGCCATAAGACTCCTGAACAGCTAATGTGGTAAATTATTATTAATAAACTGTAGAGTTTAATGGACTATGAGGTAGAACTGGGTTAATCAAGAGCATAAAGTTAGAATTCTTTGTTGCTGGGCCAGGAATTGTATTGGGTCATTTAATTTCACTGTGTGGGTGAGTAGAGAGGGAATCTGCCCTAGGGTCAGATTGCTTGCTCTTACTTAGATCCATGGTTGTCTTATCATATCAAAGACTGAAACTGGCTTGGGCCGTTTGTTTTTGTCTTCAAACACAGTGAAAAGAGCCAGGGTTGAACAGAGTTTAAACTAAACATGAGTGTTTTTGCAAGATAAGGATTGATTGTGTGCTGAACTTAATGAAAGTTGAGTTTAGCCGCTCTCAGAGACAAAGGAAGTGGGCGGAGCATTAAAAGAGCGGGAAAACTGAAGAGGACAATATAAGATGGAGGGAGACCGTAAGGATGTGTGCCACTCTGCAGACTGGTATCGGCTTTGTTGAAAACTTTAATAAAGTCATTTCTTGATGCAACAAAAACTCTGTAAGACCTTATTTGTAATAAAGTATAGTGGTTATTTTCCACAACATATTTGGCGATCCTGGCAGGACTGGTTATAGAGATCCTTGATTGCTTTACCGTCTGAGAAAGTTTGAGCGACTCACACAGACTCAGTGGCCGCTGTTTAAAAGGTAAGCTATGTTCTTACTTAAACTGTGTGTTTCGATCAAGCTGAATCTGAGGGTGGGGTACGGAAGGATTCTCTCCAGAAATTTAAGGACCAGATTTAGCAGAAGAAGCAGAGTTTTTATTGGAATGAGGAATAAGCGTGCATGCAATTGATTGTTGATGAGTTAAATCCTACGGATACCGCTTTGGGGAGCTAAAATTAGCACCCCAGAGGACAGCTCGGGGGTAAGTGGCTAGCCAAACGTCCACTACGGATACCGCTCTAACGTGTTGATCATTGTTAGAGGCTGCTCAGTGGTAGGTTGGACATACATTACTAATACGGCCTACGGCTACCGCTCTAACGTGTTTATCATTGTTAGAGGCTGCTCAGAGGTAGGTGACGCATCTGCCTGGGTGAGGTGATGCACCAATTAGACAGCGAATCGGGTAAAAATTAAGTCATCCTGAGAAGGTGACACCAGAAATTGGAAGTAGCGCCGGGCATCCTGAATAGGTGAACAGTTGTGAACAGCCACCGGGGCTTCAAAGTATAGAGAAATAATAAGATGGAGTAGGTCTGCTCATCTTGTGCGGGGGAATAATTTGTTTGAGCGGCTGTGGTTAATTCAATTGTGATTAAGTTGTCATTTGGTCAGCTTCGTTCAATCGTCTGACACTATTGTTCGTCCTGCTTGTCATTCTGTCTGACTCATTTAAGCACGAGTGGCGGCTTATCTGTGTGGGTGATCGGACAACATAAAGAAATCCTGTAAATAATAGCCTTGTCTTTGTGGAGAAAGTGTAAGGAAAGGGACTATATTTTAGGTCGTTTGAAGCCTCTAAGGCTGGTGGAGAAAGGGAAAGCCCAATCTTGCATTAGGGAGAGAAGAACTAATAGTAAGTGGATATTCATTTACTAATGTAAAGGAGAGAGAGAGAAATCCCGTTGAAGGAACAGGTCACGTGTACGGGGGTGATCATATGACATCGACACATTGAATTTCGGTCAAGCTTTTAGGGGGTAATTAAAGTTGGGAAATTTAGAAGGGATATAGGATTATGGTAAAATTGACCATAGTGAAGGAATATTCCGGTAGGTTATGCAAATAGTGATGAAGTGTGTTTGAGAACAACGTTGTGTGAATGTAATATGATGAAGAGATAAAGAGGTGTGTATTATAATGTTATAGAGCGTGTGGATAATAAGCTTTTTTATATAATAATATCTTGGGGGGTGTACAACGCGGCCTGGCATAGAATAGTGTATTATCAGTGACCAGTCTATAGGATTCTGTGAGGATGCTACGACTGAGGGACGGGGGTCTAGGTTGTTAAATTTATGTTCCGCTGGGACTAGGTTAGGGGAAATTAACATGTGGCAATTAAGAATCATTAGAAATACGAATGCGGTGGATGATATGAATAATATTGACATATGATGTATGTTATGTGTGGGAAATTGATTAATAGAGAGTGGATAAAAGTGGAATAATATATAGGTGCTGGCTTGCGCGGCCAAACACGTAGACGTACGTGGAGGATGGGAGACAGTACGTAGAGCGTGTGGTAGAAAAGGTTAAGCATTATAATAGCTATCTATCATTTCAGAAACAGAGGTGATGTAGTCAAGGAATTTTTGTATATTAGGGGGAAAATATAATTCATTTGGTTAAGTCGTTAGATCTGTTGCCAAGTCAATGGATGTGGGTTTGACTTGTTGACTGCTAAGTTATACGTTGAGCGTGTGAGATCTGTGTCCTTCAAAGCTATTTTGTGATAAATGTGGTATGTGCAAGATACTAGAAATACAGACCATTTAGAATTGGAATAACGGAGGATTTACTTGTCATTCCAATAAAGCATAGATTCTGCATTACTGACTAAAATCTAGATTTTCTGATTATAGTCCAATAGATTGATAGAACGGTCAGTGTTCATTTTGTGTTATAAGACTATAACGACTCCCGTATTCAACCGGAGATTGTTATTTTCTGTGGCGCCGAATTACATTTTGGTCAGTTGGCAGACGCTCTTGTCCAGAGCGACTTACGGGAGCGGTTAGGGTTGGGTGCCTTGCTCGGGGGCACATCGGCAGATTTTTCGCCTGGTCGGCTCTGGGATTGGAACCGGCAACCTTTCCGTTGCTGGCATAGCGCTCTTGACCACTAGGCTACCTGCCGCCCAAAAGAGTTGATAATTTGAAAACTACTGAGAATATAATTGGAATTTGGAATAGTGAATTGAATATGGATGTGAATTAAATGTATGCTTGTAAATTATAGCCAGTGTTTGTTTTACTAATTAGAGCATAATCAGAAAGGACAGTTACAGAAATTGAATAGCGGGCTGGCAATTGCAATGGAGCTGTGGCAATGAGTTGAATTGAGAACAAAGGAAAATCATTTATGGCTCTAGTTCGCGGGTAAAAGAGAGAAAGACCAGCTAGTACGAATCAAGCTGGGGGAGAGATTTCAAGTAGAAGTCTAAATAGTGGAATGGAAAACAGTGCTTTGACAAATTCTAATTGTTATTACTTTATTCGATAGCTTGCTTAACACAAGTGATGTATGCGAATAGTTGGTGAATTCTAGAACGATAATTTATTTTAGTTACGTGAACCAGGGGATGCAAGGAGCTTTTGCTATTATGCTGAGGGAATAGCACCAACTTATAGTGGGTTCTAGATTTGTTGAATAAACAAACGTTTATATTGTAAACTAAAGTAATGCAATAGGCTACAATTATAACATTGTCAGAAAAAGGCACAATTTAATCCGAAATAGTTATTACATGTGTCATTGATCCAGTAATGATAGAAGGATAGTAAAGAAAAGGCAAGGGATAAAATATCATTTAAGGAAAGAAGAGGAGTATGAAGATATATTAGGAAGAAAAATACCATTAACTGAGGGATATAAAACGTTTAGCTGAGAAAGATAACAGGAATAATTTACCTTACACCCTAATATAGACACTGAACCACACAAGAAGTAGAGATGGCAGGAACACCAGTAGCAATCATGAAGAGAAGGTTCCCAGAAAATAGTAATATTGGTAATATCTCTGACAAATGGGAAAAAAGGACCAGGAAAATAGTAACTAAATGGCCAAAGGAGGGAACATTTGATGTAACAGTATGTGAGGAAATGGACACCCTGATAAAGAACTATAAAACAGGAGAAAAAGGGGAGAAAAGAAAGAAGAAGAGAGAGAAAGAGAGAGAAATCTTCAAAATGTTCTGGGAGGAAGGAAAGAGTTGGAGGGACAGCATAGCCAAGGCTAGAAGGATAATAATGGAGAGGGAGAGTGAACAAAAAAGGCTGGTTTAACTACACCACCACCATACACAGAATGGGGGGCAGTATTCTCAGGTTACAGGTCTAGTCTCAATAACAGGGAATATAAGAAGAAAAGGGGAAACAACAGGTTTCCACACCTAAAAGAGGAGAAAAATCACATTTAGATATAGACTGTTATGGAGGACTGAGGGACATGTTAACAGAACTAGAAAATTATGGGGTAGATGAACAAAAGTATGGAGGGCAAAAATATGTGGAGAATACGATTGATGGGGAAGGCGAAGAACTTAGAAAGTATGCTGACTCTGATCAAGAACAGAGTGAGACAGAGGGACGACTATCAGAGCAAGGAGCCACAGGAGGCAAACCTATAGTCACAGAATTAGGTAAGGCACTATACGCTCATCTGGAAAAATCTAATTTAAGAAACAGAAGGACAATCAAAAAGCCAGAAAAATATGGAGCTCAATATCCCATTTTGGTAAAGAGGACACAGGTTCACTATGTGCCCTGGGGAACGCAAGACCTGGAAGGTCTGGTGACTAGACTGCCTAACCTGCATGAAGGAGCAGGGAAATGGATTAGAACATTTGAAGAACAAACGATGGGGAAGCTACTGGCGGTGGGAGACTTGAAGGCATTGCTGGCCAGGGTGGTGGGAGTGGCCAAAATGGAGAACTTGATGCAGGCGGATGGCCTCATACCGGCGGTGCGGAGAACGATACTGGATAGAGTGGCCTTTGACAATTATAGGCCAGGACTGTGGCACACTCTGAGAATAGAGTATCCAGCCAAAATAGACCCTAAAGCACTAAGAGGGGAGCCATTGGGGGATAAAGAAAACCCGGCAGGTTATCTGGAGGACCAGCTCAAGAGGTGGCGACAAGAAACAGAAAGGGATCCGGAGGGGGATCCACTGATGACAACACTGTTTAGGACATCATTGATGGAAGGAATGCCAATGTCTGTCAGAAGCAGACTAGAAGATGTGGTGGGACTAACGTCAAAGTCACACAAAGAGTTCTGCGACCATCTTATCCATGCAGTGGTGAAATACAGGAAGGACGAACAGAAATTGACAGATCAAGGGAGGGACATTCAAAGAAAACTGAAACAGGTGCAGCTGGAAGAGCTGACAAGAAAGGAGAAAAAGAGAACACAAGCTCCAGTGATTACTCCGGTCCCGCCGGAGGAGGGTGCCATGGCACCTGTCATCCAGGGAGGTCAACAACCACTGCCTCCGCAGCAAGGCCAAAGAGCTCCTGCCTTACCAGTAGTGAATGTGTATACACAACAATCCCCTGAACAGTGGCAAAACGAAGGGAATAGAAATAGACCAAAGAATCCAGGGGACCGATCACAACAGCAGACATATCAAAATGGTGGACAAAGAGGACCGCCAGATGACTGCTGGGGGTGTCAGCAATCAGGACATCTAAGAAGGAATTACCCTACCAATTTATGGCTGCCTAGACAACCACAACGGGGTAATGGGCAAAGAAATTACACCAGCTCGGATGCATGGTGGCAGTCTCAGACACAGGCTCCACAGGGCCCAGTGAACCCATGGGGAGGACCAGATCATGGATACTAGGGATGCCCAGAGAATCCTAAAGGGGAGGGTCAGCTAGTGGCAGTAACTATGCAGGCTGATGAAGAACCTATGCTAAAGGTTCAGGTGAGGAATAAAGGCACCCCAGTGATGATAGATACTGGAGCAACTTACTCATGTGTAAATCCAAATTATGCCTCTCACCAACCCCATGTCAGGCAAAGATGCACAGACAGTAGAATTTTCATGACAAACACAGTTCCAGTAGAATAAGAAGCAGGAAAAAGGTACATGTGTACATATAATAGTGTCAGAACAAATTCCAGTTAATATAGTAGGAAGAGATACATTGTGGAGAATGGGGGTCCGAATTAAATGCAGATCAGAGGGACTAATAATAGTTAAGGAAGGGGTATGTCCACAGAAGATAATGGGGAAACCATCATCACATTAGTAAACTATTTTGGTAGAAGGGGGGCCACAGGCATGTGGGAAAGTGCAACCAACGAGGCAAGAGATAGCATATTTTAGGTTTCGACGTCACAAAGCATGTTGGGGGTGATTGAGTGGTAGCAGTGCGGCTAGGGAAAAGCCTAGGGGTTTAAATCTTATGGGATTTTATTTCGTTTTATGTGCGCTGGATTGTGGAATTCACCGGAGAAGGGAGCAGTCACAAGTGATGTTCTTGAGGGTTGTCTGAAAGGAGGGATCAGGAGATGTGGCAAGAGAGTGAGAATTTTGAATGTAGATTGTGTGGACTGATTAAAAGGTATCAAAAATGGAAACTAACTAAATGTGTACTTTTTCTTCCAGGAAAAAGGGGGGAGTGATTCTCTTTTCTTTGAAATATTTTCTGAGACTATAAATAAGGCCTGGCCATTTTTTGTTTGTTTATTGTTTTACTATATGGTGTTCAAATAACCACAAACAAACCACTTAGTATGAAATGTTAGCTGTATAGGATTTTTATTTTTATTTTAGTGTTTTTCACGGGATGAAAGTGAAATATCTTAAAGGGGCAAACACATGTAATTTGGGCTTTTATTTACTGAGGGATAAGTAAATACGTGTGATTTATTTTGAAAAGAGCTGTACTAAAGACATACTGTACACTTGGGATACAACATATATGAAATGTTTTGACGGTTGTTAATGAGTAGTATACTATTTGATGGAACAATTTTTTGAATGATTTCAATGACCTCTGCAATCTGTCCTGGCTTTATGGTGTGGCCTAATTACCCACACTGTAAATCTTGGAGGCATGCTGAATTGGGGGTTGATTATAATAAGGAATTGTAAAGAAGTATGTAATTTGGCATTAATCCTATATATCATCCCAAACAGGACAAAGATGAAGTGAGAGAGTTAGGCTTGAAGGAGAGATATCCTTGAATAATGTTATCGAATGCAATTGGGTTAAGATATCATCAAGGGTTGTCATTTTAAGTTCAGTTATTATTTTTGGTTTAACAAGCAATATTTTTGATTGTTTTGTTTTTTTGAACACATGAATCACGATGTGATGCATGTGTCAAAAGGGGGGAAGGTGTTAACGATTTTAATGTTTTTTAGGCTTACAGGGGTTTTACAGGGTTTTAATGGTTTTAATGTTTTTGTGGTAAAATATGCAAATTGTATTAAGGATATGAGCAGTAGTAATAATGTGTTATGGGTTAGGTTAAATCTTTTTTGTTTTTGTGATAGGAGGCATGGTGTAGAGGTGGTCTGTCTATGAAATGAGTGGACTACAACGAGCTGGAAGGAGGTGCGCTTCATAATCTCAAGGCTTCTCCTGACGGATGAGAGGACATAAGTAGCATACTGTGTCTCACCTAACCTAACAATGTTCTTAATATTTTTTTCCCATGGGTGAAGGGAACTCTGCCCAACGGAGTAGGAGAATCTGATTATTTTCTGCGCCCTAGAGACTATGTGATGGTAAAAGACTACGGAATAAAGAGTTGGAAAGACCCTATGTGGAGGGGCCTGTACCAGGTGTTGTTGGCTACCTCAATGATGGTAAAAGTGGCGGAGACAGATATTTAGATCCATGTTTCCCACTATAGGAGTGTTCCAACCCCAGCCATTGGGTAGCATTGTTGTATTTTGTGTGTGTCTGTGCTTGTGTGTCCTTGCAGCAGTAACTCTGAGCTTCCTTATGGGTAGGCTGATAGAAGGACACTCTTCGCAGACCGATGTCGATAGATTGAGAGGGACTCTGGCTGATCCGGAGACCCTAGTGACGGAAGAAGGCTAACAGCTAAAGTGACCATACATCATCGTCCCGGTTACACCAACGGCGGTACGGATAGAGGGGAGTGCGATCGGGTATCATCTAAGCCATTGTACCAGAGTGAGGGAACTGATGACTAAGAGACCACCGAGACCTTCAAGACTTTCAAGACCTTCTAGATATTCCAGATATTCCAGACATTCAAGACGCACCAGATATCCCCATCATTGATTTCATTGCACTTGACTAGTTCCCTGAGAATAAGGGGAATGGGGTACTGATAATAGTGACGAGCAGAAGAACAAGACATAGAAGGGATATAGACAGGATTAGAATGTATATTCCTGCACAGGCAGGAACCATAACTAAAATACAGAAAGGGATCACTATTAAAATACAAGGGTTAAATGGTTATTGGTGTGGGAAGAACCAGCACAAGGAGCATGGGGAAATCACATTGGGTAACGGTGACCTGAAGATAATAAAATAAAAAGACAGATGGATCATAGACATAAGGATAACAGTTCAAGACTTAGATAAACAATTTGATGTAGTACTTAGTGTTAGAGTTCCAGGGGGAAGTGTTATTGGAGTAGTTATTCCTTGGGAAAGTGCACTGAACCCTGTACATGTTAGAGCCATACCAAATACAGAAGAAAGGGAATGGAAGGAGTCATTAAACAATGATTGGTATAGATGAGTACAATATATTACATTACAATTAAATAAAGAAAATAGTATAATATGCACCACATCTCCGTTTAAAGAAATAACAGTAGTTCAAAATCTTCACAGTTACCAGGACTGTGTGCTAGGATTCAATCACAACTTTTGTAATATTTAGGAAATTCTAACTATAAACAATTTTATGATCAACCAGGATGAGGAGAGAAGTGTAAGCAATTGTTAGAATAGGAACAAGGAAAAGGGAAACACCAGAGTAATATCAAATAGATTATGAGGAAATATAGGAATGTTACAATAAAACAATTGGGTTATATAATTTGGGAGAATTCAAGAGAGAATGTGAAACTAGGGGGCGTTTAAACAGATAGCCTTTGGAATACAGGGACCCCTCAAAGAAAAATCTATCAGGCAGCAGGATCAATTATTAGAAATGGGTATTAAGAATGAGTGGTGAAACATAATGATTTGTCATATAGTCAATGTTAATAGGGATGTTTTGGATTGGAAATTAACTCAACTAAACTGTTATGATCTGTCCTTTCCTGAGGTTACTACGGATGGTGTCATAATGCATAGCAGAGATAATTCGGTCCAGAACAGTGTAAACCTCAATAAAAACCAAAAACCCTCTACCCGGCTGAAGAGGAGCAACAAAGGCGTTGAAGATGTTCCTGTCCGACACCACCTCTGCCAGGAGACCTGAATCCAGAATCAAATCAAAGCAATCAATTGCCTTGTCTTTTGTGCCTTTTCTCTCAAGAATGTGACAGGAGTCCACGTGGAGTGAGCAGGAAGAGAGATCTATGCCAATACAACATTCTTCAAAGTTTGGGTATACTAATTGGCAAAATGGACAAAACAGAATGATGGTGGAGGTGGGGCGGCTCAGGTGTGACATTGGAATTGGGGCATTGCCATGGGCAATCCAAGATGAACTATGAAGCTATCTGAAGGACATAAGGAGGACGCCAGAAGATTGAGTGCCGGTAGAGGAAGGGAGTGTTAGTTGAGGTAGTATGTTGAATTGAGGAGGTAGTATACACTGCTAAATTTATAGTAATTTAGACTAGGAATGCATTGGGATACTGATCTGTTGTAATTCTCGTTATGAGGAAGGTCATGTTAGAATTGTGATAATATAACCATACAGTATGCCAGTGTCAATATGTGCCAAGGTGAGAGTTTTAACTTTGAATGATGGAGCCAAGGTGACTAACTAAGAATTGTCATTCTAAATTTGTTTTGGGTAATTAATTTGAGTATGATTATGAATTGTAAGCTGACTGATTGATTTGAATGAAGTTATGTGAGTTAAAGATATTGATATTATTCTTAAACATGTCCTAGGTAGTATGGCTAAAACAACGCTACGTTAGTTTTAATGTGTTAGGATACTAACACTTATATTGGAATTGTTTTAGGTAGAAATATTAATATTGTTCATTATGAGTATAACTTTGAATGCAAGGATGTTGATTGATAGCATAAACATAATATACTTTTGTAAGGTTATGGGATTAGTAATCCCATGAGGAGGGATATGTGGTGAATTATTATGAATGAACTGTAGAGTTTAATGGATTATGAGGTAGAACTGGGTTAATCAAGAGCATAAAGTTAGAATTCTTTGTTACTGGGCCAGGAATTGTATTGGGTCATTTAATTTCACTGTGTGGGTGAGTAGAGGGGGAATCTGCCCTAGGGTCAGATTGCTTGCTCTTACTTAGATCCATGGTTGTCTTATCATATCAAAGACTGAAACTGGCTTGGGCCGTTTGTTTTTGTCTTCAAACACAGTGAAAAGAGCCAGGATTGAACAGAGTTTAAACTAAACATGAGTGTTTTTGCAAGATAAGGATTGACTGATTGTAGTACTCTGAACTTAATGAAAGTTGAGTTTAGCCGCTCTCAGACACAAAGGAAGTGGGCGGAGCAATAAAAGAGCGGGAAAACTGAAGAGGACTATATAAGATGGAGGGAGACCGTAAGGATGTGTGCCACTCTGCAGACTGGTATCGGCTTTGTTGAAAACTTTAATAAAGTCATTTCTTGATGCAACAAAAACTCTGTAAGACCTTATTTGTAATAAAGTATAGTGGTTATTTTCCACAACACTAATCATGGCTACCCAGACTATTTGCATTGTCCCAACTGCTGCTGCTCTGTTTATTATCTATGCATTGTCACTTTAACTGTACCCACATGTACATATTACCTCAATTACCTGGACTAACCAGTGCCCCCACACACTGACTCTGTACTGGTACTTCCTGTATATAGCCTCCGTACCGTAAATTTACTGTTATATTATTTTACTGTGCTCTTTAATCATTTTATTTCATTGTTGGTTAAGGGTTTGTAAGTAAGCATTTCACTTGTATTCGTGCGCAAGTGGCAAATACAATTGATTTGATTTGATTTTGGTGGTGTAGTAAGAAAGTCAACCTGAAGGGGGCACCTTAACAAAGCACACACACCCCTGAATCAGAGGATGCCATACAGACAGACACATCCCCATGGTCTACTACTGCATGTAATACAGAACAACATGACGCATCAACAGTAGGACAGAGGGTGTCAAAGCTCTGTGATAGATCAGCATTGTTCTGCTCCTTACCTTTTACACATCAAACTGACTGACTAGTCATGAGAAATTGGCTGATCCTGCATGTTCTGGCTGCATGCTGCTTTGGTATAACATCACTCTGTTCATCTGTCTCTTTCTGTGCATTTGTTAATTTTATTTATATACATAATTATTTGTTGTGAAGATATATTTCTCTTTTTTTTTCAGGGTGCAGAGCAGAAGACAATGTAACACAGCCAACAGAATATGTAATGGTTGTAGAAGGACAACCAGCAACACCCACTTGTCTATTCGATACAACTGATCGATTGCCATATCTCTTCTTGTACAAACAACAAGCCAATAGCAACCCAATGTTTATGCTGAGAAGGGATACATTTTCACCTGGAGACACTGCTACTGAGTTCAAGGAGAGATTTGATGCCCATCTGAATGTCACAGCAAAGTCAGTACCATTGACGATCCAGAGGTTGCAGCTGTCTGACTCTGCTGTGTACTACTGTGCTCTGAGACCCACCGTGACAACAGGAGATACAGCCCCCTTACAAAAACAATGTGTCCATAGAAGCATACAGTACCACTGAAAAGTTGGGACCCAAAGCAAAAATGTAAATATACTTTATAGTAGACCTGAATTAGATACTCTGTAGGCTCCATGAGTGTTTGTTCCTGAATTATAATAGAATAACTGCACCTTTTCAACGTCATGGAACATTTATGTAATTGACAATTGCTTTAAGCTAATTTCGATTTCATGTGAGCTAGATGTAAGCTTTTCACTTTGTCTAATGTACTGCATTGAATGTACCTGGCGCCGACGAAGATGGCGGCCTCGCGGCTAGCTCTTCAGAAACTTTGCAGTATTTTTTAAAAATGTATTATTTTTTTCATTATTAGCTCAGAAAGTGTTTTGCATCATTACATACAGCCGGGAAAAACTGTTGGATATCAGAGCGGCGGTAACTCACCAGCATTACGACCAGGAATACGACTTTCCCGAAGCAGATCCTTTGTTTACTCTCCCCAGGGCAACTGAACTGATTCCAGCGGCTGACCCAAAACATTGCCGGCGGAGGAGAGGCACTCGGAGCGGCCTGCTGGTTCGACTTAGAAGGCGCGCACACCAGCCACCGCTTCCAAGTATTCTACTCACTAATGTTCAGTCTCTGGTTAACAAGCTCGATGAACTACGGGCAAGGAATTATTTCCAGAGAGACATCAAGGCCTGTAACATACTCTGTTTCACGGAAACATGGCTCTCTCGGGATATTCTGTCGGAATCGGTCCAGCCAGATGGGTTCTCAGTTCATCGCGCAGACAGGAATAAATAAATGTGTGTTTCATGATTAACGACTCATGGTGTAATTGAAGTAACATACAGGAACTTGAGTCCTTCTGTTCACCCGACCTAGAATATCTCACAATCAAATGCAGACCGTATTATCTCCTAAGATAATTTTCTACGGTTATAGTCACGGCCGTGTATATCCCCGATCAAGCCGATACCACAACGGCCCTCAAAGAACTTCACTGGACCTTATGCAAACTGGAAACCACATATCCTGAGGCTGCATTTATTGTAGCCGGGGATTTTAACAAAGCAAATTTGAGGACTAGGCTGACGAAGTTCTATCAACATATCGACTGTTGTACTCGCGCTGCTAAAATCCTCGACTATTGCTATTCGAACTTCCGGGATGGTTATAAGGCCCTCCCCCGCCCTCCTTTCGGCAAATCTGACCACGACTCCATTTTGCTTCTACCTTCCTATAGGCAGAAACTCAAACAGGAAGTACCCGTGCTAAGGACTATTCAACGCTGGTCTGACCAATCGGAATCCACGCTTCAAGATTGTTTTGATCATGCGGACTGGGATATGTTCCGGGTAGCTTCTGAATTTTTTTTAGACGTATACACTAAAACGGTGACTGAGTTTATCAGGAAGTGTATAGGTGATGTTGTGCCCACTGTGACTATTAAAACCTACCCTAACCAGAAACCGTGGATAGATGGCAGCATTCGCGCAAATCTGAAAGCGCGAACCACCGCATTCATCCATGGCAAGGTGATTGGGAATATGGCAGAATACAAACAGTGTAGCAACTCACTCCGCAAGGCAATTAAACTGGCAAAACACCAGTATAGAGACAAAGTGGAGTCGCAATTCAACGGCTCAGCCACGTCGCCGACACCGACATCTCGCTTCCAGACAAGCTAAACACCTTCTTCGCCCGCTTTGAGGATAACACAGTGCCACTGACGAGGCCCACTACTAAAGACTGTGGCCTCTCCTTCTCCATGGCCGACATGATTAAGACATTTAAGCATGTTAACCCCTGCAAGGCTGCCGGCCCAGATGGCATCCCTAGCCGCGTCCTCAGAGCATGCGCAGACCAGCTGGCTGGTGTGTTTATGGACATGCTTCAAGATGGCCACCATTGTTCCTGTACCCAAGAAAGCAAAAGTAACTGAACTAAATGACTATCGCCCTGTAGCACTCACCTCTGTCATCATGAAGTGCTTTGAGAGACTAGTCAAGGATCATATCACCTCTACCTTACCTGTCACCCTAGACCCACTTCAATTTGCTTACCGCCCCAATAGATCCACAGACGATGCAATCGCCATCACATTGCACACTGCCCCTATCCCATCTGGACAAAAGGAATACCTATGTAAGAATGCTGTTCATTGACTATAGCTCAGCATTCAACACCATAGTACCCTCCAAGCTCATCATTAAGCTTGAGGGCCTGGGTCTGAACCCCGCCCTGTGCAACTGGGTCCTGGACTTCCTGACGGGCCGCCCCCAGGTGGTGAAGGTAGGAAACAACATCTCCACTTCGCTGATCCTCAACACTGGGGCCCCACAAGGGTGTGTGCTCAGCCCCCTCCTGTACTCCCTGTTCACCCATGACTGCGTGGCCAAGCACGCCTCCAACTCAATCATCAAGTTTGCAGACAACACAACAGCAGTAGGCTTGATTACCAACAATGACGAGACCGCCTACAGGGAGGAGGTGAGGGCTCTGGGAGTGTGGTGCCAGGAAAATAACCTCTCACTCAACATCAACAAAACAAAGGAGATGATCGTGGACTTCAGGAAACAGCATAGGGTGCACCCCCCTGTCCACATCGACGGAACCGCAGTGGAGAAGGTGGAAAGCTTCAAGTTCCTTGGCGTACACATCACCGACAAACTGAAATGGTCCACCCACGCAGACAGTGTGGTGTAGAAGGCACAACAGAGCCTCTTCAACCTCAGGAGAATTAATAAATTTGGCTTAGCACCTAAAACCCTCACAAACTTTTACAGATGCACAATTGAGAGCATCCTGTCGGACTGTATCACCGCCTGGTACGGCAACTGCACCGTCCACAACTGCAGGGCTCTCCAGAGGGTAGTGCGGTCTGCCGAACGCATTACCGGGGGCAAACTACCCGCCCTCCAAGACACATACAGCACCCAATGTCACAGGAAGGCCAAAAAGATCATCAAGGACATCAACCACCCGAGCCACTGCCTGTTCACCCCACTATCATCCAGAAGGCAAGGTCAGTACAGCTGCATCAAAGCTGGGACCGAGAGAATTAAAAACAGCTTCTATCGCAAGGCCATCAGACTGTTAAATAGCCATCACTAGCACATTAGAGGCTGGTGCTGCCTATTGAAATAACTGGCCACTTCAAGAAATGGAACACTAGTCACTTTAATAATTTTTACATATCTTGCACTACTCATCTCATATGTATATACTGCATTGTATTCTATAATATTCTACTGTATCTTAGTCAATGCCGCTCTGTCATTGCCTGTCCATATACAGTATGTATATGTGTTGAGTATATGTGTGTATTGAGTATATGTTGTGAAATTGTTAGATATTACTTGTTAGATATTACTGCACTGTCGGTGCTAGAAGCACAAGCATTTCGCTACACCCGCTATAACATCTGCTAAACACGTGTATGTGACAAATAACATTTGATTTGATTTGATTTGCAGAGAGTGGGAATATCTAATATTTCCGTACTCAATATTGACTCATACATTTTTACACAATCTTTCCTCTCTCTGAACAGGCTCCTCCTTCATGTCAGTCAGTTGATGGTGATATACAGGCTGAGATGGACATGGAAGAGAGAGAGAGGATCTCTACCTCTTACTGTAACTCACAGTCACTCTCAGTGTGTTCTGCAGAACCATGGTACTCTGTCTGATCATCTGGCTGGTTCTTGCTGTATTGTGCTTCGGTATGAAGGAACATTTTCTCTCATTGGTATATCTCATTATTTAACTAATTTTAACTATTGTTTTATAATTTCTATCATCTTAAAATTATCACTCAGTCTTTATTTTCTCCCCAGAGTGCAGAGGAGATAATGTGCAACAGCAACCAGGAGGTGTGATTGCTACAGAAGGAGGACTGGTAACACTGAGTTGTCAATATAACACCACCAGTGCTAATAATGTATATCTATATTGGTACAAACAAGAAGCAAATTACTTATCTTAACATATGCTGACCAGTTAATATTTTGGAGAGGTTTGATTCAAGTCTAAATGCCAAGAAACAATCAGTCCCCTTGATGATCTGGAGGGTGCAGCTGTCTGACTCTGCTCTGTACTACTGTGCCCTGCAGCCCACAGTGACAGGAAACCTGTGCACACTGTACAAACACCTGGAAAGACAACTGACATCCCCTAGACATCCCCTCATTTTCTATTTCAACATTACCTTGCATAGACAAAACACACATACACAGAAAATGAGCAATGAAAGATTTTCAATGAATACTAAAAATAAACATAAATATGGAAAAGTGACAGAAATGTATTAAGGCTATCTGATTGTGTTGCTTGTATATATTTTAGATTCTAGATTTAAAATAATAAAATAAAATAAACTATTAATGAATGAATGCCTCATGTTGAATAAATTAACATCTTGCAGATCTTGCATCAAGCAACTCTGTTGCCCTAAAATCAAGAAAGTAAATGGAGATAATAACACAGTTTTATCCATTATCCAATAGATGGAGACTAAGGTAATCATATTTCAGTGCAGCCCTGCATTTTGAGGATGTGACAGTGGCATCAAGCAGCAGCAAGAAGTCTGCTGTTACTTCTGCTCATCTGACAACTCTCTGTATTTTGGGGTGGGGCTTCAAAGGTTTGAGAAGAGATGGTCCATTCAAAACTAGAAGGAGGAAGATGTTTTTTTAGTATACACAAATCTTGTTGTGCTGTGTGTTATCATTTTAACTTCCAGTTTCAGCCACAATGTCAACCCCCACATTTATTTTGCTTTTAGTACTTGCATGTAAGTAATCTACTATAATCTGTAAAAAATATATATGTTTTATGTTGAATCGAAAACAAAGATTTTATGCGTTGAAAATAGATCTATAACAGAGTAATAATAGAAGAATAACATATTTTGCATCTCTTGCAGGTGACAGTAATGGTCAGACCATTGAGCCAACCAGAGAGAAGGTGTACGCTCCAGCAGGTAGCAATATTACACTTTCATGCACGTACTCATCTGCAGTCTCTCTTCAATGGTATCTCCAGGACCCTGGATCAGCTCCTCAGTATATCCTGCTTATCCTGCATGGTGTTGGGTCTCCATCACGGGCTCCAGGTCTGGATCCTAGACTGTCAGTCAAACTAAATGATGAGAAGACCCGTGTGGATCTGGAGATCTCCTCTGCTAAAGAGAAAGACTCTGCTATGTACTACTGTGCACTGACGCCCACAGTGAAAGGAAACCTACATACGCTGTACAAAAACCTAACCTGACACATTCTATAGTTACATGACATGACCAACAGGAGATGGTGCATCTCAAGGTTTTTCTTTTTAACAGGAAACCTGGTGGGTGAGTTAAAAAACCTATGTAAAGAGGAGGCGCAACATGGTATATGCCTACTTATCATTTCAAAGTCATAGCAGTGTTTTGGCTTTGCTGTTTTCTAAATAACACATTCATTTCTGATCTCTAACATAGACCATGATGCTACTCTGTTATATTCTACTGATTTCAGCACTTGTATGTGATACTTTAGAGGATGATATTACTGAGGAGTATTATTTAGAGGGTAGCAGAGTTAAGATCTCCTGTTACTATTTAGTAAAATCAGACTTTCTGCTCTGGCACAGACAGTACTCTGGATCAGCATACCAATTCCTCTTCTACACTACAGTCACCTCAAAGCCCTCTGTAATAAGAGCTAAACCTGAAGACCCCCGACTCTCTGTTAATCTGAATGAAGAGAGAACCTGTGTGGATCTGGACATCTCCTCTGCTGAAGTGACAGACTCTGCTCTGTATTACTGTGCCCTGAGGTCCACAGTGACAGGAAACCCAAACACACTGTATAACAACTGTACAGAAGCAGGGGATAACAATCTTTGTTGTGAACTGTTTCAGATCTAATTATTATCTGTCAGTTCCAACTCAGGTTGACAACACCTTAATGCTTAAAGAAGTCCACATTATCAGTCCTTCTTCACTCCAATCAATACCATTTAAATCAACAAGATATAGAGTATAACTCCCTATCTTCTGTAGAGGGCCTCACCTCAACACTACAAAAACGTATATTTCTCTGAGCAGGTGTCTCCTCCTCCTGACAGTGGAGGTAGTTGCAGGGCAGACAGACAGCAGCCAAACAGTACATATCACATATCACATCCTGCAGATCACAGTACACTTCATATCGCATATCAAACAGTACACTGCATATCACATATCAGTTTGGTAAACCCTCATTCCTAGCTGCATTCTGTCACATACACGATGATGCTCACTTCATTCGTAATGTTTTCAGCACATGTTGGTAAGTAAAATTTTATGTAAAGTCATTTCCACACTGTCTAATGACACTATTTTATTCTTGAATATTGTGCTTCAATTATGAAATATGAAGTTCTAGTCATGTTTTGTATTTATTAGTCTTCATGTGTATTTTCTTCTCCTTCACAGGTGATACTTTAGAGGATGATATTACTCCAACCAGCCCTGAGGAGTACTTTATGGAGGGTAGCAGAGTTAAGCTCTCCTGTAACTATACAGTAAAAGCAGAAAGGAAAGCAAAAGTTGGCAGATCGCTGTGCCTCTCCGCCATATGTTGGTGAAAGGCAAATGCTAAACTTACTTGTGTTCCGGTTGAAATCTGAGAATGGAGATGGACCCATCAAAATCCTAGAATCTGTGGCTGACGTTGAACCAACACCTAGTGGGAGAACCCTGCAAAGAAGGAGGAAGAAAGAAAAGTGAAATGGACTTGAACGAGCCTGAAAGCTGCCCTTCAAGAGAAGAAGAAAGACCTGAAAAGGATGTGAAGAGTATGGAAAAATCTGAAAATGTTGAACATGTCGATTCAGAAAATGAAGACATTGGGATGTTATGATCTACCTGACACAAACTTTCAAGACAGAGAAGATGAAGAAATGTCATAACCTTACAGTTTGGATTTGGACATTACATGTAATTTAATGACTGGAAACCTGAGGCGAGAGCAGGAGAGGAACATGAAACAGATTCCATTGATGAAATAAATGAAGCTGAAGAAGCAGCAGAAACTAAGCTGAGGAAGCTAATGGAGCAAATGATAATGAAACAAATGAGGTTGAGGAATTTGACCCAGTTGAAGACAACTCAGAAGAAAGGGAGGAAGTAGAAACAGAGATAAGAAGATCTCAAAGATTCAAGAAAGTTCCTACTCTACTGACCTGTGACACACCTTGAGTTCCTTGTGTGGTGTCTGTTCCTATAGTGAGATATATCTCCCCTTTTTCCTAGTGGATTGGGTAATACTATGTACACATATCCCTTATTCCTTTTGAGTTACACAAGGGTTGACACATTTCCTGTGTTTGTACATAAGCATGTTTTTTTACCCTGGTTTACTTGTCATGAGGACATTAAAACTATTTTGGTAGGGGGAGAGTGTAATATTTTGTTAACACATGTTTTAGAAGCACTCAGTGGTGTAAAGTACTTCAGTAAAAATACTTTAAATTACTACTTAGTTTTTTTTGGTATCTGTACTTTACTTAACTTTTTTTTTTGTTGACAACTTTTACTTTTACTCCACTACATTCCGAAAGAAAATAATGTACTTTTGACTCCATACATTTTCCCTGAAACCCAAAAGTACTCATTACATTTAGAATGCTTAGCAGGACAGTAAAATTGTAAAATTCACACAATTATCAAGAGAACATCCCTGGTCATCCCTATTGCCTCTGATCTGGTGGACTCACTAAACACTAAATAATGCTTTGTTTGTAAATGATGTCTGAGTGTTGGTGTGTGCCCCAGGCTATACGTTAATTTAAAAATCAACAAAGCATGTCATCTGGTTTGCTTAATATAAGGAATGTGAAATGATTTACACTTTTACTTTTGATACTTAAGTATATTGAAAACAAGTACTTTTAGACTCAAAATACTCAAGTAGTATTTTACTGGGTGACTTTCACTTTTACTTTAGTCATTTTCTATTAAGGTACCTTTAATTTTTCATCTGTAATTCATAAAGTCATCAGGATAGAGGGATAATCTGTGACTCTGTGCTGTACAGATGATACAAGTAGAAGTAGCATTTGGCTTTACTGGTACAGACATTATTCTAACCAAGCACCCCAGTTTCTACTGTATAAAAGGTGCCATATCATTTATCATATTCTTCACTCTTTAATCAGTAGTCTTCAATTCCACTTAGACATGTTTATATCAGTTGGAAAAGCACTTGGGAATATTACAAAGTGCAACAATCACACTTTTTATATGGTGTAGTATGAAAGTCAACCTGAAGGTGGAAACCTAACAAAGCACACACACCCTGAGTCAGAGGATGCCGTACAGACAGATACCTCCCCATGGTCTACTACTGCATGTAATACAGAACAACATGAAGCATCAACAGTAGGACAGAGGGTGTCAAAGCTCTGTGATAGATAGATCAGCATTGTTCTGCTCCTTACCTTTTACACTTCAAACTGACTGACTAGTCATGAGAAATTGGCTGATCCTGTGTGTTCTGGCTGCATGCTGCTTTGGTATAACATCACTCTGTTCATCTGTCTCTTTCTGTGCATTTGTTCATTTATTTATATACATTATTATTATTCGTTGTGAAGATATATTTATCTTTCTTTTCAGGGCGCAGAGCAGAAGAGAATGCAACACAGCCAACAGAAGATGTAATGGTCTTAGAAGGACAACCAAAAAAACTCAGTTGTACATTTGATACAACTGATCGATCGCCAACTCTCTTTTGGCACAAACAACAAGCAAATGGCAAGCCCATGTTTATGCTGAGAAAGGATATGTTTGGAGTCTGGGAAAGTGCTACTGAGTTCAAGGAGAGATTTCATGCCCTTCTAAATGTCACAGCAAAATCAGTCCCCTTGACCATCCAGAGGTTGCAGCTGTCTGACTCTGCTGTGTACTACTGTGCTCTGAGGCCCACTGTGACAACAGGAGATACAGCCCCCTTACAAAAAGTATAGGTTTTTAATGTGCCCATAGAAACATACAGTACCACTGAAAAGATGGGACCAAAGCACAAAATGTATTTCAATATACTTTATGTAGAGTAGCAGACCTGAATTAGATACTCTGTAGACTACATGGGTGTTTGTACCTGAATTATAATAGAATATGTATATGTTTTTAAACTGTTTTTTTTTCAGATAAATTAATCATACTCACTTCATACAACATTTCAGTCATTTCATGTGAGCTAGACATGTAGGTTTTACACTTTGTCTAATATACTGCAAAGAGTGCTAATGTCAAATGGACAACCTCCGTGGTCTAAGGCACTGCATCGCAGTGCTAGCTGTGCCACTAGAGATCCTGGTTTGAATCCAGGCTCTGTCGTAGCCGGCCGCGACCGGGAGACCCATTGGGCGGTGCACAATTGGCCCAGCGTCGTCCAGGGTAGGGGAGGGAATGGCCGGCAGGGATGTAGCTCAGTTGGTAGAGCATGGCGTTTGCAATGCCAGGGTTGTGGGTTCGATTCCCACGGGGGCCCAGTATGAAAAAAATTATGTATGCACTCACTAACTGTAAGTTGCTCTGGATAAGAGCGTCTGCTAAATGACTAAAATGTAAATGAAATATTGACCCATACAATTCCATTAATTCTTACCCCTCTGTAAACAGGCTCCACCTTCATGTCTGTCAGTTGATGGTGATATACAGGCTGAGATGGACATGGAAGAGAGAGAGGATCTCTACCTCTTACTGTCACTCTCTGTGTGTTCTGTATAACCATGGTCCTCTGTCTGATCATCTGGCTGGTTCTTGATGTATTCTGATGGAGATTTTTCTCACCTCATCTGTTTATGTTATTTTTCATTAATTTTAACTGCATTTTTTTCAAAATGTTATAATCTTTAACATTTTATTTTTCCCCAGAGTGCACAGGAGACAATGTGCACCAGCAATCTAAAGGTTTGATTGCTACAGAAGGAGGACTGGTAACTCTGTGTCACACCCTGATCTGTTTCATCTGTCTTTGTGCTTGTCTCCACCCCCCTCCATGCCCCTCCAGGTGTTGCCCATCTTCCCCATTATCCCCTGTGTATTTATACCTGTGCTCTCTTTTTGTCTGTTGCCAGTTCGTCTTGTCAGGTCTTACCAGCGTGCTTTCCCATCTTCTTGTTTCTCAAGTTCTGTTTCCTAGTTTTCCTGGTTCTGACCATTCGCCTGCCCAGACCCCGAGCCTGCCTGCCGTCCTGTACCTGCCTGACTCTGACCTGATCACGAACCTCTGCCTGTCCTCGACCTGCCCTTTGCCTGCCCCGTGTTTATAATAAATTATCTGAGAACTGTACTATCCGCCTCCTGTGTCTGCATCTGGGTCATATCCTGAGTCGTGATGGATGTATATTTTTAATAGACTATGAGATAAACTGGGTTAATCACAAACATAGAGTTAGAATTATTTGTTACTGGGCCAGGAATGTAATTGGGTCATTTCACTGTGTGTGTGGGGCTAAAGAGGGAAGCTGACCCAGGGTCAAATTGCTTGCTCTTACTTAGATCCATGGTTGTCTTATCATATCAGAGACTGAAACTGGCTTGGGCCTTTTGTTTCTATCTTCAAACACAGTGAAAAGAGCCGGGGTTGAACAGAGTTTAAACTAAACATGAGTGTTTTTGCAAGATAAGGATTGATTCATTGTAGTACTCTGAACTTAATGAAAGTCGAATTTAGCCGCCCTCAGAGACAAAGGAAGTGGGCGGAGTGATAAAGAGCGGGAAACTGAAGAGGGAGGGATTTGAACCTAGGGTGGGGGAAGGAGACTATATAGGTAGGAGGGAGGGAGAGAGAGGGGGCGAATCTGCCATTCTGTCATTCTGTCACTTTTTAGTAGGTTACATTTTAATATTTGCACTTGTGGGTAAGTTTGATGCTATTCTTCATATCCAATCACATATCCAATCTAGTTACTTGAGACTGGAGAATATTTTGTCAATTCTTAATACACGACTGAATAATGAGTAGAATTCTAGGCTAATTTCCTGATAATAGTTCCTGTTTTCATAAATGTTTTACAGGTGGCAGTCATGGGAATGACATTACTCCAACAACAGATAAGGTGTTTGGGTTGGAGGGTGATGTCATAAAGCTGTCCTGTAACTACTCCTCTGCTAGTAATCTCCAGTGGTATCGACAGTACCCTGGATCATCTCCCATCTTCCTCCTCCTCACTGGAGTCACATCAAACCCGTCTGTGGTGAAAGCTAAACCTGAAGACCTTCGACTGTCAGTTAAACTGAATAAAGAGAGAACCTATGTGGATCTGGAGATCTCCTCTGCTGAAGTGACAGACTCTGCTCTGCACTACTGTGCCCTGCAGCCGACAGTGAGGAAACCTTCACACACTGTACAGAAACCTGAACAAAAAAATGGACATCCCTAAGTGTAAAAAACTATCAGGCTCATTCTGAATTTCATCATTACCTTGTATAGACAAAACACACATACACTGAAAATGAACAATGAAAGATTTTCAATGAACAATAATAAAATATATAATACACATTTTTTATGGAAAAGTGACAGAAACTCATTAAGGCTGTCTGCTAGTGTTGCTGATTTATATGTTATATTTTCGATTGAAATAGGAAAACAACAAACTGTGAATGAATGAATGCCTCATGTTGAATAAATGAATATCTTGCAGATCTTGCATAAAGCAACTCTGTTGCCCTAAAATCAAGAAAATAAATGGAGATAAATAACACAGTTTTATACAATAGAGAGAGACTAAGGTAATCATATTTCAGTGCAGCCCTGCATTTTCAGGATGTGACAGTGGCATCAAGCAGCAGCAAGAAGTTACTTCTGCTCATCTGACAACTCTCTGAATTTCAATAGTAGCAATATTACACGTTCATGCACCTACTCATCTGCAGTCTCTCTTCAATGGTATCTCCAGGACCCTGGATCAGCTCCTCAGTATATCCTGCTTATCCTGCATGGTGTTGGGTCTCCATCACAGGCTTCAGGTCTGGATCCTCAACTGTCAGTGAAACTTAATGATGAGAAGAACCGTGTGGATCTGGAGATCTGCTCTGCTAAAGAGAAAGACTCTGCTATTTACTACTGTGCCAGTGACAGGAAACCCAGAAACACTGTACAAAAACCTGACAGCTCATGATAAACTCCTCTGATGCATATTTTATGGCAGGGGTGGGTGAGTGGCGCATGTCTGCACTGCATCGCATCTAACTGTGTCACTGTCCTGGTTCACTCTTCACGGCGAGCTCATGCGCACTATTGGCCCAGCTTGTCTAGGGAGGGAGGTCGGCAGGGATTAGCTCAGTTGATAGAGCATGGCGTTGCCAGTTTGGTTCGATTCCACAGGCCAGTATAAAAAATATTAATCGCTCTGGTCGTTTTTTTTACTTCTGTAGGTTCAAGAAAATCAATTATCCAATAAAAAACTGTGTTGGACTTCACAGCAGCATACAACGTCAGCTACAATATGATGGTTCTCTACACAGTTATTTTACTTTCTGCTCTGACAGGTTAGTAAATTACTGTATTCCTGTCATTCTTTTAACTATATGTTTTAGGTTAATGTATAGTTTATCTGTGCTATTGGATGTTAAAGTAAATACCAAGATCTTTCCTCATTTCAAATACATCTACCTTGTGATTTTTCCATTATCTCTTCACATTTGCAGGGGGCAGTTTTCAGCAGACCATCCAGCCAAACCAACATGAAGTGTATGGAGAGGAGGGTAGTAATGTTCAGCTTTCCTGCAACTACTCCTCATCATACAGTATACTGTGGTATAAACAGTATCGAGGATCAGCTCCCCAATTCCTCCTCTTCATCCGCCATGCCTCTATGACAGTAGTGAGAGCTAAACCTCCATACCCTCACCTCGCTGTTAAACTGAACAAAGATAAGACCAGTGTGGATCTGGAGATCTCCTCTGCTGAATTGACAGACTCTGCTCTGTACTACTATGCTGTGAAGCCCACAGTGACAGGAAACACAACTTGATCATACAAAAATCAGACAGCCTGACACACAGATGTGGGATGTAGACTTTCCATTCAGAATGAACTTCATCTTATAAACACTGATAAAATATCATACAATTCAAACAATACGGTTTATTTGGATATGGTGATATGGTGCAGCATGGTATTGTATTGTGGATCCATTGAAAAAACAAAAACAAACCATAGCATTCCCTAGCCAGTTAGAAATGAAGTCTAAAATAAAGTGGAGGAGGCCAATAGGAACTGAAAACCCTTAAGCACAAACCATAGAAGAAGAGTTACATATCCAGTTATCATATGAGGGGCCTCATAGAGAAACACTGGTAAAGGCTGGGTATACCTGCAACCAGTGGCGATTTTAGCATGTAAATCTTGGTGGGGAAAACTCAAACAAAATGTTTTAGATGCATGCCAGCAAAGCCACTAAACAACACAACACTAAACAATATATTAATTGGACTATAACGGTGACAAACGGTGCCCACAAACTGTTAGGGACTACATAAAGCTGTCCCAACAACAGAGTCCCAACAGCAGTCCCAACACCTTACCACTGTTACACCTGGCTATCAGCGGAGACCTGTCTGTCAGTGAAACAGTTCATTTTGCCTCATTTACTGCCTTTAAAAAAACATACCAGATATGGCTGACTTGCTTAAACAAATGTGGTTTCTACTGACAATTGAGATGTACAAACTATGGCATAAGGGGACGACGAGCGGATAAGAGGCAATCTGTAATTTCGACTTAAGACATTAAGAGAGCTAGGACAGACGTAGTCAATACAAATATTTGTTCAACACTTTTGAAATGTACAGCGACAGAATTCAGAACATGGGCCATTCTTACAGTATTCTCCCTGCACACCAAGTCAGAACCGTAGGATAAATAAAGGGGGCATATAAGCAGACAATGAAAGCTCTTGCAATATTCGATAATGATATTTATCTAAAACAGGCTATAGGCTACATGTGCACCATCAAGTCAGAACAGTAGGCTAAATTATGAGGGGAAAAGGGACCAAATTAGTAGGGTGAGGCACATGGACTACTAACAGCTTACTACACAACATACACTTAGTATTACTTTCTTAGCTACAGTATAAATATCTCCCTGGCATATTACATCATTTATTGAGCAGCATACAAGACATATTTGGACTCAGCTTGTTGTGCTGTGTTCACTTAAACAGGAAGGTTGCGCGGCGGTCCATTGTGGGCAAATTTTGTCATCAAACTTTGTCATCGCAGTCTGGCATTCTCTGGATTTATGGTGCTTTCAAGACAACTGGGAACTCGGAAAAAAACAAGGTTCAATCATGCCGTTAGTGATTTTCAGGTCGGAGCCCTAGAAAGAGGACAGATTTCCCAACTTGGAATTTCGAGTTGGATGACCGTTCAAAACATATTTTCCCAGTCTGCGCTAGTTTTTTTCCAAGTTCCCAGTTGTCTTGAACTCACTGAAGTCTGAGATTTCCCAGTTCCGAGTTTCCAGTTGTTTTTGACAGCATGGCCAATGTTGAATGTTTATCCCTTTAAGCTTGGAAAAGAGACACTTAAACCCAGACTTGGATCACACATCCACTCCACTGAATAGCAGGCTAGTGATTGCTTTGAAATGCTTGCAGTTAGCCACTGATTCCTTCCAAACCACTCATTGTTGAATTTGCGATTTCCAACTTGTTGTGTAATGTTTATGTCCAATGAGTACTGATACGTTTTATCTATAATTTCTCTTCATAGTTTCTCTTCATGTAACAAGGATTGAAAAGGATTTGCCAGTAGACTGTCCACTTAATTCATGATGATGACTGCTAGCTTGCTAGCTAAGATTTAGAAAGTATGATATTGACATGATCAGTCCAATCAAAGCCACTGTAGATATAACATGATTTGACATCATTCTATCTGTGGCCAATGACCTTGAGCCTTCTTGGATGGGCACTTCTAATGTAACTCTATGGCAGCACCCAAAGGGCTCGATTTTTGAGCTCTCAAAGTCGATTTTGCAGTGAAGTAGTGTCCCCATGAGTGACAGAACACTGAGCCAATCACGGCACAACTAGAGAAGATTACCAACTCCTACACTCAGTATTTTCCGCTGGCTACCCCACCACCACAGAAAGCACTGAGCTAGGCTGAAACACCAGCATTTTGGAGCTGCCTTACTCAACTAAGCAAAACAGAAAGCATGTTTGTATGCGGCATAATTAACTAAACGTTTTTATTTTTTATATTGTTTGCAATCTGATATGTGACACGTATTAATGCCAAAATAACATGAAAAACCGGCAACAAAGCTGGACAGGTTGGCTCAGAGCCCCACCTGCCCTGAATGACAGGTCGCCACTGCCTGCAACCATGATGATGTCTCTGTAGAGGATCTACTCAGCTCTCTCACTGTCTTATCTCTCAGTTGGTTTATCTAGTCTGTGTCAGGATGTCACTCATATTACTGTTGATCCTCTCTGTGTTTGTAGGTGATATTATATTTAATGCAGTTATATTGCTTTTTTCAATGAACGATTGCATTAAAAACTAGGTGGTATTTTACTGGAAAGTTTACATAATTTTTCCTTGTCATGCACTTTATGGGCGCCTAATCCAGGCCCACGGTGACAGGAAACACACTGTACAAAAACCTAATCAGGGACCACTTCAGCAGGAATGTATCCGTTTTTTGTTTGAACTTGTGTCTAACCCTTACTTTTAGACATCAAAACACTAACAAATGCTGTTAATGTTTCCTGTAAATAAAGTTTATGACGCAAATGTTTCACCTGTCCTTAATTTGATTTGAATATTTAGACAGATTCTGTCAATTTGATGCCTAATCCTATTCTGCTACAGTCAGGTCTTTTAAACATATCATATACACACAACATGCATACATCGTTGCTCTCAACATGGACCCTCTCAGAGATTTGGTCCTCTGGTGGTAAATCCATGTACTGCACTCTTTAGAGGAACATACCTGAAGCCAACTGACTGGTAATTGGCCAGGCAAACATAAAACATAAAAAGGTTAGATATGAAAAGTAATTGAAGTTCATTATTCTTGTGAGGATTTAGTGGATTTATTCTCAGAACCTCCTCAACATTTAAATGCGGTCAGCAAAGTGTTAATAGAGTATAAAGGGTTTTCTAAATATTTACCCCAAAACATCTGTTTCTGCATCTCCTGGCTGATCTTCAGGTGAGGTACCTTCTTATCCTACATGTGCTGCCCACTAGACCTTCTGAAGGACAGATTAATCAGGCAGGTGGCTCGTCCACTGCTTCTCACTCTTCAGCCACAACCACTGAGATGTTCTCTCTGGCTCATGATCAGTTATATGACAGATCTTCTTAGTCTGTGCTCCTCCTATAGACTGCCCTCCACAGTTATGAAGTCCAGTGACAAGGTTTCTCTATGTATAATAATGATACAATAGTTCCATCTAGTGTTCAACATTCTGTCCAACAAGGTGAAACCTTGACATTGCTTGTATTTTCAAGGGTAAGTTACTAGTGAGAGTCAATAGATGTCAGTGGAGTTTCATAGTTTGCTTCTATTCCTTTAAGCTAGAGATATCCGTGTTTTTGCGTGGGCTGTGCCTCAATCCACTGCATCAGCCTATGGCGGTCGTCTGCATCTGCGGTGGAAGGTGGCCGAGCTACAGCGGTGTTAGTCATACCATGAGACATCCCGAAAATCGGTCTTCTCACCAAAATGTCTGTAGCGTTCAAACTTTTTGGCTTCAAAAATGATATGCTCACTCTATTGAAAGATAAGACTCTCACGAATACGATGATGGGCTCTAGTCTAAAGTCTGTACCGACGATGTGCCAACTTCTGTTTGTAGCGTACCGTTTGGGCTACAAACTAATGTGACCCCACTGTGGAAAGGGGAGATTCTCACGAACACCATGGAGAATTCAGGGGTTCCTAAACTTTCTTATATCTCCTAGATATAGGACAGACACTTCAAAACCTTATTCCTTAAGATATATTTTTTGAATGTCATTTTTTGCCATTTATGAATGTGTTCTTCAATGTGTTTCAATGGGATTTGGTAGTAAAGGCCAAATTCTATATTTTATCAAATAATTTTGTTATATATTTTTTATACCTAAAGTGGTCCTAAAATTCAAAATCAAATAGCTTTGACACTTTGATGTCAATTTATAACCCCGCCAACCTCTTAGACTGTCACGAATGTTGAGAGACGGGTCAGACCAAGGTGCAGCGTGAAAAGCATACATGTTTATTTACTCAATAAAAATACAACAAAACAAGATACAACGTAACGTGAAGTCCTCAGGCTATACGCTATACATATACACGCCTACACGGAACAAGATCCCACAATACACAATAGGCAATAGGCTACCTAAGTATGATCCCCAATCAGAGACAATGAGCGACAGCGACTGTAACAGTCTATTCTTCCTCTATGCATGAATCATAATGGCACCCTGGCTTAGGAATACTTTACTTATCCTGGCTGCATGCTATTTTGGTACAGTATAGTGTTTTTCCTTCCTGTTCTCTTTGTCTGAATTCTAGCTAATAAGTTATTATACCATTATTAAATTATTTTTAAAAACTATTATAACTACTTTTTCAGATTGCAGAGGTGAAGAGGCTGTTGACCAGCAGAGTGGACATGTTACTGCCCTTGAAGGAGGACTGGTAACACTCAGCTGTAACTACACTACTAGCAGTACTACATCTCCTTATCTCTTCTGGTACATCCAGTTAACTAGGGACTCTCCTCAGTATGTCCTGAGAAGAGATCGTTATTCAGAAGGGAGCAATAGTGATGAGTTCAAGAAGAGGTTTGATTCCAGGCTGAATTTCACATCTAGCTCTGTCCCCTTGATGATCCAGAGGTTGCAGCTGTCTGACTCTGCTGTGTACTACTGTGCTCTGAAGCCCACTGTGACAACAGGATATACAGCTCCCCTACAAAAACGAATGTAGCCTTGGAACTAGTGTAGAAAAAATGCAAGCCTTACTTCTGTGGTGGGTGTGATGTTAGCAGGGCTGTAGACCTCACACAGTGACACACAAAATAACATTCCAGAGGAGACTGAATGCATGCAAACATCAGTCTGAAGATGGAGAAATCAATCAGTGTATTGATCATTCGGATTATGACTACAGGTAAACAATACATAAACATTTGAACAATCATCTTTTATTATCTATTTTTCCTCTGCAGGAATGGTATCTGGAGATAGTGTGACTCCTGACAAGGAGGAGTTCACCCCCACTGAGGGATCATCAGTGTCTCTGTACATATGAAACAAGCAGCAGTACCTACTGTATGAAGGATATAAAGGTGCCAGAGCAAATAGCGTTGACCATATCTCTAATCATCTCTATTAATCTACAACATCCCAAACGTCAACTACTTTCATGATTAAACAAGTAACACAGACACAGCTCTCTACAGCTGTGCCCTGAAGGACGGCCAGTGATACAGCGTCTCTGAGAGGCTGTACAAAAAGTAGTACACTGATAAATCATTTGTTTTAGATGAGCTTGTTAGTCATTTCCTAACCACAGTTCATTATCAGGTAGCAGAAGGTAAGTAGATTAGATTATTGTGGTTACACCTGTTGTTAGAGTAAGTAAAAAGACATTTAGCATAATAGGGGAAACTTGTATTATTTAAAATTAGAGAATATTATCAAAATGGAAACCAAATAATTTGAAAATGCATTTTTCTTCCTGTTATTCATTCACTTCAGAAGATCCTCTGAAAATGAGATGTGTTGTGTTTATAGGAGGAGCTAGTATGAGAATGAAACGGAGAGACTCAAAATAGCATGAAGGTCTTTCCTCAGTGCATTGTAAGCTTGTCTCTCTAACATTAACCATGCTGTGCTTGTTCAACCTGTTCATTTTAACATTTGTGGGTAAGTAGAATACATTTAACAGTAATGATAATGTGTAATTTCTTCATTACAAGCATGGAAAAACAACACACAAGCTATGAACGGACAAAAATAACTTTTATCTGTAGTTTTCTGCAGTTGATAGTTGTGGGGATGGAATTTTCTCCAACAGTCTTGAGGAGGATGTGATACATGGTGGCAGTGTCAAGGTTTCATGCAACTATACAGTGTCTGGTGGAGGCAGTGTCTTATGGTATCACCAATATCCCACATCTGCTCCCCAATTTCTCCACCTCATCTCAGTGTATTCTGCATCTGCTGAGACAATAGTTACTGCAGATCCACCGTATTCTTGACTGTCAGTTAACGTTGACAAAGTGGCTGAACGTGTGGATCTGGAGATCTCCTCTGCTAAAGTGGCAGACTCTGCTCTGTACTATTGTGCTCTGAGGCCCACAGTGACAGGAAACCCAGAAACACTACAAATACCTTCCTGTAATAAAGTCCTACTAGTAAACACCATGTAATAGGCAAGCAGCTGCAAACAAATTATCAGAGATCATGTTCATGATGATCCATCAATTAAGTCATATTTGTTATTCACAGATTATAATGTTGATATAATGTGGGTCCATTTACTGAATAGGAGGAGCTAAGATGAGAGGTGGAGAGATGATTCTCCTCTAACTTACTGGAACAGTGGGATGTCTTAAGTTCTGCTTCCTGATAACACACTGTTACACCCATCACCATGTTTCTCTACACATTGTTTCTCCTCTCTGCACTTGTTGGTGAGTATTAGTCTTACATTTCATACTTTTAGCTTATTCAAGGTAACTGTCAAGTGTCATTTGAAAATAGCACTTCCTAGAATAAATGTAAATGACTGATTATCTTTCCACTTGTTTTGAATATGACACTGTCATGAGGTGAGGTGTATGTGTGGTGGAAGTCAGGCGCAGGACACCGAGGCTCAGTCCAACAGAGTTTACTCAACAATTCCAAAAGGAAACGGTAAACAAACGACCTCCAACAATAAGAGGCGAGCATTTACGCAACAAGCGTAAAACACTAGAATAACCAACAAGAAGCAAAACACGCAGCACAAAGACAGGCGAACAACAACACACAATCCTACCAAGAAAAAAGACGGAACTTATAGGACAGGTGATGAATACACAATAGGACACAGGTGTGACAGACAGACAAAGGCAATCACACACAGAAACATAGATCGGTGGCAGCTAGTACTCCGGGGACGGCGACCGCCGACGCCTGCTCGTACCAGGAGGGGGAGCAGCCTCGGCAGAATCCGTGACAGTACCCCCCCCTTGACGCGCGGCTCCAGCCGTGCGCCGACCCCGGCCTCGGGGACGGCCAGGAGGACGCGGACCCGGGCGCGTGGGATGCCCACGGTGGAAATCAGTCAGGAGGGATGGATCGAGGATGTCCCTCCTGGGCACCCAGCACCGTTCCTCCGGACCGTACCCCTCCCACTCCACGAGATACTGGAGACCACTCATCCGGCGCCTCGAGTCCAAGATGGTCCGGACTCTGTACGCCGGGGCCCCCTCGATGTCCAAAGGGGGCGGAGGGGTCTCTCCTATCTCATTATCCTGGAGTGGACCAGCTACCACCGGCCTGAGAAGAGACACATGGAACGAGGGGTTAATATTTTTGTACTCTATAGGCAGTTGTAACCTGTAACACACCTCGTTCAACCTTCTCAGGACTTTAAAGGGCCCCACAAACCGCCGACCCAGCTTCCGGCAGGGCAGGCGGAGGGGCAGGTTTCGAGTCGAGAGCCAGACTCGATCTCCCCGGTGCGTACACCGGCCCCTCACTGCGGTGGCAATCGGCGCTCGCCTTTTGTTGACGGATGGCACGCTGCAGATGGACATGGGCAGCGTCCCCACGTCTCCTCCGAGCGCCGAATCCACTCGTCCACCGCAGGGGCCTCGGTCTGGCTCGTGCCACGGTGCCAGGACCGGCTGATACCCTAAAATACACTGGAAAGGTGTTAATCCGGTGGAGGAGTGGCGGAGAGAGTTCTGGGCCATCTCTGCCCAGGGGATATACCTCGACCACTCCTCCGGCCGGTCCCGGCAATAGGACCTCAAAAACCTACCCACATCCTGGTTCACACGTTCAACCTGCCCATTGCTCTCTGGGTGGTACCCCGAGGTAAGGCTAACCGAGACCCCCAGGCGTTCCATGAAAGCCCCCCAGACTCTGGAGGTGAACTGGGGACCTCGGTCGGACACAATATCCTCGGGGACCCCATAGTGCCGGAACACGTGGGTAAAGAGGGCCTCGGCGGTCTGTAGGGCAGTAGGGAGACCCGGCAGTGGGAGGAGACGACAGGCCTTAGAAAACCGATCCACAACGACCAAAATGGTGGTATTACCCTGGGAAGGGGGGTAGATCGGTCACAAAATCTACCGAGAGGTGGGACCATGGTCGTTGTGGAACGGGCAGAGGATGTAACTTACCTCTGGGCAAATGTCTAGGTGCCTTACACTGGGCACATACCGAGCAGGAGGAGACATAAACCCTCACATCCCTGGCTAACGTTGGCCACCAGTATTTTACGCTAAGGCAGTGCACCGTCCGACCAATACCAGGATGTCCAGAGGAGGGTGATGTATGAGCCCAAGAAATAAGCCGATCACGAACCTCGAGCGGAACGTACGGCCGCCCCACAGGACACTCGGGGGGAGTAGGGTCGGTACGCAGCGCCCGCTCGATTTCCGCATCGACCTCCCATACTACCGGAGCCACCAGACAAGACTCCGGCAGTATGGAAATAGGCTCAATGGACCTCTCCTCTGTGTCATACTGCCGGGACAGGGCGTCTGCCTTACCGTTCTGGGACCCAGGGATGTATGTGATCTTAAAAACAAACCGGGTCAGGAACATGTTCCACCTAGCCTGACGAGGGTTCAATCTCCTAGCTGCCCGGATGTACTCCAGGTTACGGTGATCAGTCAGAATGAGGAAAGGGTGTTGAGCCCCCTCAAGCCAATGCCTCCACACCTTTAGGGCCTGGACTACAGCTAACAGCTCCCTGTCCCCAACGTCATAATTGCGCTCCGCCGAGCTGAGCTTCTTAGAGTAGAATGCACAGGGGCGGAGCTTAGGTGGCGTGCCGGACCGTTGTGACAGGACTGCCCCAATACCGGTCTCGGACGCGTCCACCTCTACTTGGAAAGGCAAAGAGGGATCCGGATGCGCCAGCACCGGGGCCGAGGCGAACAGGTTCTTAAGCTTGACAAATGCCCTGTCCGCCTCAGCTGACCACTGCAAGCGCACCGGACCCCCTTTAGCAGGGACGTAATGGGAACTGCAACCTGTCCAAAGCCCCGGATAAACCTCCGGTAGTAATTAGCAAAACCCAAGAACCGCTGCACCTCTTTTACGGTGGTTGGAGTTTGCCAATTACGCACAGCCGATACCCGATCTACCTCTATCTCCACGCCAGACGCGGACAAACGATAACCCAAAAAGGAGACGGACTCCCTGGAAGAACAGGCATTTCTCTGCCTTGACATACAAGTCATGCTCCAACAGTCGTCTCAATACTCGGCGCACCTGGGCTACATGCTCGGCTCGTGTAGAAGAGTACACCAGGATGTCGTCGATGTAAACTACTACACCCTGCCCATGCATGTCCCGGAAAATCTCGTCAACAAAGGATTGGAAGACTGAAGGAGCATTCATTAACCCGTATGGCATGACGAGATACTCGTAATGACCCGAGGTGGTACTAAATGCTGTCTTCCATTCATCCCCCCTTAATGCGCACCAGATTGTACGCGCTCCTGAGATCTAACTTTGTGAAGAATCGCGCTCCGCGTAATGATTCCGTCATCGTCGCAATCAGTGGCAGTGGGTAGCTGTATTTAACTGTAATCTGATTGAGACTACGATAATCAATACACGGGCGCAATCCCCCGTCCTTCTTCTTCACAAAGAAGAAACTCGAGAGACTGGGGAAGTAGAGGGCCGTATGTATCCCTGTGCCAAGGACTCAGCTATGTATGTCTCCATAGCCGCTGTCTCCTCTTGAGACAGGGGATACACATGACTCCTGGGAAGAGCTGCTCCAGTCTGGATATTTATCGCACAGTCCCCCTGTCTATGAGGAGGTAGCCTTGCTGCCCTCGATTTACTAAAGACCAGTGCTAAATCCTCATACTCGGGGGGGAATGCGCAGTGCGGGCACTTGGTTCGGACTCTCTACCGAGGTCGCCCCTATGGAAACACCTAGACATCTCCCTACACACTGGGCAGACCACTCCATAAGAGCCCTCTGTTGCCACGCTATGGTAGGATCGTGGGTACTTAACCAGGGAAGCCCCAACACCACTGGGTACGCAGGTGAGTCAATCAGATAGAACTGAATGATCTCCTCATGACCCCCCTGCGTAGTCATCGTCAGCGGTGCTGTGACATCCCTGATAAGACCCGACCCCAACGGCCGGCTGTCTAATGCATGGACAGGGAATGGAACTTCTACCGGCCGAAGGGGAATTCCTAACCTAGCACAAAATTTACGATCAATAAAGTTCCCAGCTGCGCCTGAATCTACTAGCGCCTTATGCTGGGAATGAGGTGCCACCTGTGGAAAACGCACAGGAATACTCATGTGACCAACAGAGAGCTCTGGGTAAGTGGGGCGCCTACTCACCTGGAATGACTCCCCAGTGCGTGACCTGTTGTCCCCTCTCTCAGAAGACCCTCCCCAGCACCTGGCCGTGGTGTGTCCTCCACGGCCACAGTTGGTGCAGGGGTTGGCCCCTCCTCGGGTTCTCCCTCCTCCTCTCTCTAGCGCCAGCACCCCGAGCTCCATAGGAATAGGCTCGGAGGTGCTGGAGGATGGAATGGACGACCCCCACTCGGGGACGTCCGCGGGTAGCCAGCAGGGTGTCTAGACTGATGGAGATGTCCACCAGCTGGTCGAACGACAGGTTGGTGTCCCTGCAGGCCATCTCACGACGAACGTCCTCTCGTAGGCTACACCGATAGTGGTCAATGAGGGCCCTCTCATTCCATCCCGCATCCGCTGCTAGTGTCCGGAACTCCAGTGCGAACTCCTGTGCGCTCCTCTTCCCCTGTCGGAGGTGGAATAGACGCTCTCCCGCCGCTTTCCCCTCAGGTGGATGATCGAAGACAGTCCTGAAGCGGCGGGAAAACTCCGCGTAGGTGATGGTGGCGGCGTCTATTCCCCTCCATTCGGCGTTGGCCCACTCCAACGCTTTCCCGGAGAGACAGGAGATGAGGGCGGAGACGCTCTCGTATCCCGAGGGCGCCGGGTGTATGGTGGCAAGGTAAAGTTCTACCTGTAGGAGAAAGCCCTGACACCCGGCTGCAGAACCGTCATATGCCCTCGGGAGCGAGAGCCGAATGCCACTGGGTTCCGGTGCTGAGAGAGGAGGACTGGCCGTTGGTGCTGGGATGGTGTGAGAAGGCGTGGGCACCTCCCGATTCATCAACCGGCGCAGTCTGTTGGACACCTCGTCCATGGCGACCCCGAGTTGCCGGATCATGGCGTCCTGGTAATTAATCCGGTCCTCCAGGGAATCGGGTATCGCCGCTGTTCCTGCTGACTCCATGGAGATGGTGTGTTGTTCTGTCATGAGGTGAGGTGTATGTGTGGTGGAAGTCAGGCGCAGGACACCGAGGCTCAGTCCAACAGAGTTTACTCAACAATTCCAAAAGGAAACGGTAAACAAACGACCTCCAACAATAAGAGGCGAGCATTTACGCAACAAGCGTAAAACACTAGAATAACAAACAAGAAGCAAAACACGCAGCACAAAGACAGGAGAACAACAACACACAATCCTACCAAGAAAAAAGACGGAACTTATAGGACAGGTGATGAATACACAATAGGACACAGGTGTGACAGACAGACAAAGGCAATCACACACAGAAACATAGATCGGTGGCAGCTAGTACTCCGGGGACGGCGACCGCCGACGCCTGCTCGTACCAGGAGGGGGAGCAGCCTCGGCAGAATCCGTGACAGACACAGAGTATGTAATAATTTCTCATGAACTGAAAATGTTGATCTAAACTTAACTTTATTACAGGTGGCAGTTATGAAAATGTTGTTATTCTGTCTCTCACTGTTCAAATAAACCTACCATTAAAATTATAGACTGATCATGTCTTTGTCAGTGGGCAAACGTACAAAATCAGCAGGGGATCAAATACTTTTTTCCCTCACTGTAACTTGTCTGTGTATAGTCGTATATAAGACACCTGCTGGGACGGCCCCGGCAGAGCTCCTGGTCGACATGTGTACATATGGTGCATTGAGTTGGTTGGAACCTCTCCAGCGTGGTGACAATAAACAATGATTCATTTAAGATTGACTTTGAGTGTCTCTAGTTGTAATTTCCAGGACATGGTGAAGAATTTCCAGGACATAACAATCTGTCTTATGTAACCATACCAAACATAACATACCATACTTATTTGACTGTGCCAGATTTACATTTACTATGTTATGTCTATTCTATGAGACCAGGCTGTGTATAAAGCGGCCATATCACAGACCAGTAGCGAACATACAGTTGAAGTTGGAGGTTTACATACACTTAGGTTGGAGTCATTAAAACTCATTTTTCAACCACTCCACAAATTTATTTTTAACAAACTATAGTTTTGGCAAGTCGGTTAGGACATCTACTTTGTGTATGGCACAAGTAATTTTTCCAACAATTGTTTGCAGACAGATTATTTCACATATAATTCACTGTATCACAATTCCAGTGGGTCAGAAGTTTACATACACTAATTTAACTGTGCCTTTAAACAGCTTGGAAATTCCAGAAAATGATGTCATGGCTTTAGAAGCTTCTGATAGGCTAATTGACATAATTTGAGTCAATTGGAGGTGTACCTGTGGATGTATTTCAAGGCCTACCTTCAAACTCAATGCCTCTTTGCTAAACATCATGGGAAAATCAAAAGAAATCAGCCAAGACCTCAGAAAGAAATGTGTAGACCTCCACAAGTCTGGTTCATCCTTGGGAGCAATTTCCAAATGCCTGAAGGTACCACGTTCATCTGTACAAACAATAGTACGCAAGTATAAACACCATGGGACCACGCAGCCGTCATACCGCTCAGGAACGAGATGCGTTCTGTCTCCTAGAGATGAACGTACTTTGGTGCGAAAAGTGCAAATCAATCCCAGAACAACAGCAAAGGACTTTGTGACGATGCTGGAAGAAACAGGTACAAAAGTATCTATATCCACAGTAAAACGAGTCCTATATCGACATAACCTGAAAGGCCGCTCAGCAAGGAAGAAGCCACTGCTCCAAAACTGCCATAAAAAAGCCAGACTACGGTTTGCAACTGCACATGGGGACAAAGATCGTACTTTTTGGAGAAATGTCCTCTGGTCTGATGAAACAAAAATAGAACTGTTTGGCCATAATGACCATCGTTATGTTTGGAGGAAAAAGGGGGTTGCTTGCAAGCCAAAGAACACCATCCCAACCGTGAAGCACAGGGGTGGCAGCATCATGCTGTAGGGGTGCTTTGCTGCAGGAGGGACTGGTGCACTTCACAAAATAGATGGCATCATGAGGAAGGAAATGTATGTGGATATATTGAAACAACATCTCAAGACATCAGTCAGGAAGTTAAAGCTTGGTTGCAAATGGGTCTTCCAGATTGACAATGACCCCAAGCATACTTCCAAATTTGTGGCAAAATGGCTTAAGGACAACAAAGTCAAGGTATTGAAGTGGCCATCACAAAGTCCGGACCTCAATCCTATAGAAAATGTGTGGGCAGAATTGAAAAAGCGTGTGCGAGCAAGGAGGCCTACAAACCTGATTCAGTTACACCAGCTCTGTCATTAGGAATGGGCCAAAATTCACCCAACTTATTGTGGGAAGCTTGTGGAAGGCTACCCGACACATTTGACCCAAGTTAAACAATTTAAAGGCAATGCTACCAAATATTAATTGAGTGTATGTAAACTTCTGACCCACTGGGAATGTGATGAAAGAAATAAAAGCTGAATAAATCATTCTCTCTAGTATTATTCTGACATTTCACATTCTTAAAATAAAGTGGTGATCCCAACTGACCTAAGACAGGGAATCTTTAACTAGGATTAAATGTCAGGAATTGTGAAAAACTGAGTTTAAATGTATTTGGCTAAGGTGTATGTAAACTTCCGACCTCAACTGTATCCCTGATAAGAAATATACATCCGCAACGTCCCGGACATCGACTGAACTGATCATATTTCACCAAATCCTGACAGACTCATCACTTTACTACTGTGTTCTCAGGGATTGTTATAACCAGTATTGTTATACCCTGTGATACATATAAGACCCTGTACAAAAACAAAATGCTTTGATGCTGTGTGGATCATAATTAAACATCAAACCACAATTTGATGTCATAATGGCAGAGGTTGAGATCAGAGAATTGTGGTCACACCTGTGCTGTGTTCAATCACCAGGTGTCAAGTTTTTCTCTGTCTTCATATTCAATGAACTGTGAGAAAAATGTATTCTTCACTCTTCAATCAGTGGTCTTCAATTTCAATTACCATAGGCAGTTTTTTAAAATTGGCTGCATAATCACTAGGGAATTTGACAAAGTGCAAAAATATTATTATTTGTAGTTACTCCTCCTCAAAATTCACACTGCTTGGTGGTGTAGTATAACAGTCAACCTGAAGGGCGCAACCTAACAAAGCACACACACCTGTATCAGAGGATGCCATACAGACAGACACCTCCCCATAGTCTACTACTGCATGTAATACAGAACAACATGAAGCATCAACAGTAGGACAGAGGGTGTCAAAGCTCTGTGATAGATAGATCAGCATTGTTCTGCTCCTTACCTTTTACACTTCAAGCTGACTGACTAGTCATGAGAAACTGGCTGATCCTGCATGTTCTGGCTGCATGCTGCTTTGGTATAACATCACTTTGTTCATCTGTCTCTTTCTGTGCATTTGTTCATTTTATTTATATACATTATTATGATATGTTGTGAAGATATATTTATCTTTATTTTCAGGGTGCAGAGCAGAAGAGAGTGTCACACAGCCAACAGAAGATGTAATGGTCGTAGAAGGACAACCAACAAAGCTCAGTTGTACATTTGCTACAACTGATCAATTGCCATATCTCTTTTGGTACAAACAACAAGCAAATGGCAACCCCATGTTTATGCTGAGAAAGGATACATTTGGAGCTGGGGAAACTGCTACTGAGTTCAAGGAGAGATTTAATGCCCGTCTGAATGTCACAGCAAAGTCAGTCACCTTGATGATGCAGAGAGTGCAGATGTCTGACTCTGCTGTGTACTACTGTGCTCTGAGGCCCACTGTGACAACAGGAGATACAGCCCCCTTACAAAAACTATAGGTTTCACATGTGTCCATAGAAACATACGGTACCAATGAAAAGGTGGGACCAAAGCACAATATGTATTTCAATATACTTTATGTACAGTAGTAGACCTGAATTAGATACTCTGTAGGCTGCATGAGTGTCTGTACATGAATTACAATACGTTTATCAAACTCACTTCATGGAACATTTATGTAATTGACAATTGCTTTAGGCTACTTTTCATTTCATGTGAACTAGACGTAAGCTTTTCACTTTGGCTAATGTACTGCAAAGAGTGCTTATATCTAATATTGACAAGGTAATATTGACCCAAACATTTCTTTACAATCTTTCCTCTCTCTGAACAGGCTCCTCCTTCATGTCTGTCAGTTGATGGTGATATACAGGCTGAGATGGACATGGAAGAGAGAGAGAGGATCTCTACCTCTAACTGTAACTCACAGTCACTCTCAGTGTGTTCTGCATAACCATGGTACTCTGTCTGATCATCTGGCTGGTTCTTGCAGTATTGTACTTCGGTATGATGGAACCTTTTCTCTCATTGGTTTGTATAATCGTCATCTATCTAATTTTCTTTTTTAAATCTTTCATTATCACTCACTTGATCTTTTGTTGTCTTCCAGAGTGCACAGGAGAGACCATGTTCAACAGCAATCAGGAGGTGTGATTGCTACAGAAGGAGGACTGGTAACACTGAGTTGTCAATATAACACCACTGATACTAATGCATATTTATATTGGTACAAACAAGAAGCAAATGATGTCCCTAAACATATGCTGAGCTGTTATTCTTTTGGATCTGGAGAGAAGGCTGCAGGGTTCAAGGAGATGTTTGATGCCATTCTAAATGCCAAGACACAATCAGTCCCCTTGACGATCCAGAGGTTGCAGCTGTCTGACTCTGCTGTGTACTACTGTGCAATGAAGCCCACTGTGACAACAGGATATACAGCCCCCTTACAAAAACACTGTGTGTGCACGTGGGTGTGTGTCACGTACTTTTTGTTGTGTGCTATTTTTTAAGTAAAGGGGAGGTGTTACATAATTGAGGCAGAGGAAAGGAAATGACAGTGAGAAACCAGGGGTCATTCTGTCATAACTATACTTGTGTTCACTCTTTTCACTGTGTTAAATAGCACTTACCAGAATGATACTGGGATACATTTCAATATTTGCACAAGTGAGGTTTATGCTATTCTTCATTTCCAATCACTTTGAATGTACTTACTGAAGACTGGAGTCATATTCCTGTGAAGGATCCTTTGTCCATTTTTAATACACTTAACTGAATAATGAGTAGAATTGTATGATAATTTCCTGATAACAATTCCTGTTTTCATAAATGTTTTACAGGTGGCAGTCATGGGAATGACATTACTCCAACAACAGATAAGGTGATTGGGTTGGAGGGTGATGTCATAAAGCTGTCCTGTAACTACTCCTCTGCTAGTAATCTCCAGTGGTATCGACAGGACCCTGGATCATTGTAACGTATATGTCAGAAAGCAGGTGCAGAAGGTGAGTTTTAATACTGAACAGCTACAAAATGACAAACATGGGACGCATACTGAACGTGAGAGAAAAACCAATAACACCTAAGGACTGATGACAACAGAGGGTTAAATGAAGGGGAAGTAATGAGGGAAGTGATGAAGTCCAGGTGTGCCTAATGATGGGGTGCAGGTGTGAGTAATGAAGGTTGCCAGGTGTACCTAATGATGGGGTGCAGGTGTGAGTAATGAAGGTTGCCTGGTGTGCCTAATGATGGGGTGCAGGTGTGAGTAATGAAGGTTGCCAGGTGTGCCTAATGATGGGGTACAGGTGTGAGTAATGAAGGTTGCCAGGTGTGCCTAATGATGGGTGGCCAGGACCAATGTTTAGTAGACTGGCAACGTCGAGCACCGGAGAGGGGGAGCGGGAGTAGACGTGACAATCATCTCCCATCTTCTTGGTCTTCATGGTGCTGCTTGCTTGGTGGTGCCCCTTGCTTAGTGGTGTTGCAGACTCTGGGGCCTTTCAGAACAGGTGTATATATATTGTGACAAATCATGTGACACTTAGATTGCACACAAGTGGACTTTATTTAACAAATTCTGTGACTTCTGAAGGTAATTGGTTGCACCAGATCTTATTTAGGGGCTTCATTGCAAAGGGGGTGAATACATATGCACGCACCACTTTTCCGTTATTGATTTTTTTAATTTCACTTCACCAATTTGGACTATTTTGTGTATGTCCATTACATGAAATCCAAATAAAAATCAATTTAAAGTTACTGGTTGTAATGCAACAAAATAGGAAAAATGCCAAAGGGGATTAATACTTTTGCAAGACATTGTATTAACCTTTTATTCAATGCATTTCTATGGGCTAATAACAGTAAAGACAAATTCAATGTTTCATCAAATCGTTTTTTATTTTTTTTAAACGCACTACCCTTCACTATGCCCAATAGAAAATATACAACCCTCCCCAAAGTAAAACACATTTGGACCACCAGAAAACATTATGAATATGGAAAAATTTGAAAATGCATTTTTCTTCCAGTTATTCATTCACTTCCAAAGATCCTCTGAAAAATGAGTTGTGTTGTGTTTAGAGGAGCTAGTATGAGAATGAAAAGGAGAGACTCAAAATGGCATGAAGGTCTTTCCTCAGTGCATTGTAAGCTTGTCTCTCTAACATTAATCATGCTGTGCTGGTTCACCTTGTTCTTTTTAACATTTTTAACTAATGAAAATACATTTAACAATAATAATAATAATAATAATAATAATGTGTACTTCTTTACAAGCTTGGAAAAACAACACACCTGTATTCATATCAAGCTTTGACCGGACAAATATAATTGTATTCTCACATGTATCTAGGTTGTTGTAACATGTTTTTCATTTTTTTTGCACTGCATGGATCACTGTTGCGGTTGAATGCAGCATTGCTGTATGGTGCACTCAAAATGTATTGTAGTTGAGTAGCCAGCCTAGGCTACTGCTCAAATGTTGCTGTAATAAGCCTACATTTTTCTCCTTTGCATGGTGTTTTGTTGCAGACATATGTTTTGACCTCAGCAAAACTGGATGCTACAGGCCATCACTGACTTTCTGCATTGTCCATCTATGACTTTAGTCTGAAGTACAGGCCAGGAAAACAGAACATTGATGCCGACTCTTTATCAGGTTGTCCGCATGAGAAAACTGAAATGAAATTTTCCTACATCAGGCTGTAATGAAACTCAGGGAGAAAAAGGTGTAGATTCACGCACAGAGCGCAGCAGGTGTTTATTACGCCCTTGCAGAAGGCAAGAATCGTGGTCACAGGCAGGCAATGGTCATACTCAGGTAGGCAAACAGGCAGGTGAAACAAAACTAGGACTGAAGGCTAAAACTGGTTCTCACAAACGAGCTAGGAAAAGGCTTAGTAGTCAAAACTAACAATACCTCACAAGGCACAAACAGAAAGAACTTAACTAAATAAGGAGCTGATGAAACCAGATGAGTAACTAACACAGGTGAAATCAATGAACAAAAATGAAAGACAGGGCTACGTTCAAGAACAAAGAAACAGGGCTACGGTCAGGAACACAAGGTGAACTAAGAAAATAAATACAGAACCTTACAGTACATGCGACCTCTCAGGCATTTGGAATCAACGATGGCCTGAATGGCGTAGGCAGGTTCCCCTCCGACGTCCAACGGTTGGGGCGCACTGCGGGTTGAGACTGGAGGATGAAGAGGACTGTAGGTGACCGGTTTTAACAGAGACACATGGAAGGACTAGGAGATTTTATACTGACGGGGTAACTGGAGGCGGTACGTGACAGGGTTGATGCCATGGGTTATCTTGAAGGGACCAATGAAGTGAGGACAGAACTTTTTGCAGGGGAGGCGGAGTCGGATGTCTCTGGTAGAGAGCCACACACGCTGTCCGGGGTGAAAGAGTGGCGTAGGTCGACGGCGTCTGTCGGAAAAGCGTTTCTGGGTATTTGAGGCTTCCTGCAGTGACCGGTCTCCCATAACCGCTCACTATGCCAAAACCAGTTGTCGACAGCTGGGACAGTACCAGGCTCCGCCTCCCAGGGAAACATGGGGGGTTGGTTACCAAGTACACACTGAAACGGAGTAAGGCGGTGGAATGAATGCATGAGTGAGTTCTGAGCGTATTCGGCCCAGGCCATATACCAACTCCAGTCGTGTGGAGAGGCAGAACATTGTTGGCGGAGGTACTTCCCTATTTCTTGGTTCAGGCGTTCTGTCTGCCCATTGGTCTGGGGATGGTACCCGGAGGAGAGGCTGAGGGCGACCCCCAGTCGGTCACAGAAGGCTCACCACACCCGGGAGACAACCTGGGGCCCGCGGTCAGAGACAATGTCCTCCGGAATCCCATAGAGACGGAGGAACATACACTCAGCCAATTCCACGGCGTTAGGTGAATGAGGAAGAGGAACCAGACGACCCATTTTTGAAAAACGGTCTACTATGACAAGGATGGTGGTGTTACCAGAGGATTCAGGAAGGTCTGTGATGAAGTCAACAGCTATGTGGGACCAGGGTCTGTGAGGGATTGGCAAAGGTTGAAGCTTACCGGAAGGGAGATGACGAGGGCTTTTGGTTTGGGTGCAGACTGGACAGGAGAGTACATAATCCCTGACATCAGATGCCAGTGAGGAACACCAGAACTTACGGGCTAGAAGTTCGGTGATTCGTGTTATGCCCGGATGTCCTGACCCCAAGGACGTGTGACACCATTGCATCAGTTGGGGTCTAACAGCTGCTGGTACGTAACTCTTCCCAGACGGTGTCTCAGGAGGAGCCGGGTCTGAGGTTAGGGCTTCTTGTATGGCAGAGTGAACCTACCACTGTACTGGTCCCATAATGCAAGAGGAAGGAAGAATGGGTGTAGGGTCTGAGTTACTGGCCGGAAGGTCAAACTGGTGGGAGAGAGCATCAGCTTTTACGTTTTTCTTTCCAGGGATGTAAGTAACATGAAAAAGGAAGTGTGTGAAGAAGAGAAGAGAGAAGAGAGTCCAGCGAGCTTGTCTGGAGTTTAACCTCCTGGCCCCTCTGATATATTCCAGATTACGATGATCTGTTAGGACGAGAAAGGGATGTTGTGCGCCCTCCAACCAGTGGGGCCACTCCTCGAGGCCAGCTTGATGGTGAGGAGTTCTCTGTTCCCCCACATCGTAATTCCTCTCAGTGGGGGATAACTTCCTGGAGAAGAAGGCACAATGATGTGATTTTGGAGGTGTTCCCACCCTCTGAGAGAGTATGGCTCCTACTCCTACTTCGGAGGCATCCACCTCCAGGGTGAAAGGAAGGGTCGGATCAGGTTGGCGAAGGACAGGAGCTGAGGTGAAGAGGCGTTTCAAGGTGTTGAAAGCAGTCAGTGCGGTATCAGTCCATTGAAGGGTCCGGGTCTTTTGGCTGGTAAGGGCAGTGAGGGGAGCGGCAGTAGAACTGAAGTTCTGAATGAACCGGCAATAGAAGTTGGAGAACCCAATGAAACGTTGGAGTTCCTTAACGGTGGTGGGTTTGGGCCAGTTTACTGACAGCGGTGACTATGTTCTCATCCATGCTGACCCCTCCAGGTGTCAGTACGAAACCGAGGAAGTTTACTGAGGTTACATGGAAGGTGCTCTTTTCAGTCTTCACATAAAGGTTATGGTCAAGGAGCCATTGAAGAACCCTTTGTACATGCTGTATGTGTTCCTTCAGGGAGTGGGAGTAAATCAGGATGTCATCAATGTAGACGATGAGAAAGCGGTTGATCATATCCTGGAAAACCTTGTTTATAAAGGATTGGAAGACGGCGGGGGCATTAGTAAGGCCGTAGGGCTTGACCAGGTATTCGTAGTGCACTCGTGCGGTGATAAAGGCCGTCTTCCATTCGTCGCCTTCACGTACACGGACAAGGTTATAAGCACTCCGTAGGTCGTGTTTTGTACAGATGTTGGCGTGGCCCACTTGTCGCTGGGATCAGAGGAAGAGGGAAACGGTTCTTGACCGTAACATAATTCAGGGAACGGTAATCAATACATGGACGAAGACCACCGTCCTTTTTTCCAACGAAGAAGAAGCTGGACGCAGCCGGGGAAGAAGAAGGACGAATTAAACCGTTTGAGTGCTTCATCAATGTAGTTCTCCATTGCCTCATTTTCCGGGATAGATAGGGGGTAAACACGGCCCTTCGGTGGGGACACTCCAGGGAGTAAGTCAATAGCACAGTCCCCTGGGCGATGTGGTGGCAGAGTGGAGGCCTTGATTTTGATGAATACATTGCAGTACTGAGCGTATTCAGATGGTATGGTGGTTGGCACTGCAGAGGCAGAGTCCTCAATGGTGGTGGCTCTGCAGGGTAGGCTGAGACAACTGGTGAAGCAGGTAGAAGACCAGGACAGTAGTTCACCTTGTCGCCACGAGATGGCAGGGTCGTGACGACAAAGCCAGGGGTGTCCAAGGATGAGTGGCTGTTTGGGGGATGAGAGTTCCATGAGTTGAATGGTTTCGGTGTGGAAGACTCCAATCTGGAGGGTGACGCTCTGTGTCAGGTGCATAATGAAGCCTGTGCCCAATGGCTGCCCGTCCAGGGTGTTAATCCTTAAGGGAGAGGTGACAGGTGTAAGATCAATGTCAAGCTCTTGTACTAGCTGGTGATCGATAAAACTACCTGCTGCTCCCGAATCTATCAAGCCCTCTACGTACTTTGTAACCCCCTTTACGGTTATCAATACTGGGATGGAGAATTGCTTCTGGGAGATGTTTAGAAATACGGACCCGCCTACCTGCATGGCAGCTGAGGGACCCTTCTCATCTCTCCGTGGGGGGCGAACAGGGCAATGGCTGAGTAGATTATCTTTCCCACCACAGTATAGGCCCACCCTGTTCCCACCCTTCTTAGATCCGCCTTTGACGTTCGATACACGGGAGAGGAGCATGACCCAACTGCATGGGCTCTGGAAGACTCGGACGGGATGACGGAATCATGGAAAGAGAAGGTTTCGGGTTCCTGGGTGGCAGAGTTCTTCGGCGGTCGGCGATGAGGTGGTCGATGGAGATGGACATACGAATGTATTGATTTAAATCCTGAAGGTCACCTCTACAGGCCAGCTTCGCCTGAAGTTCCCTGTTCAGCCCTCATCAGTAGACGGTAAGTAAAGCAGCCTCACTCCATCCACTCCCTGCAGCCATGGTGCAGAACTCGAGGGCATACTCGGCAGCTGAATTGCGTCCTTCTTGAAGGTCTATGAGGAGGTCCCCTACAGGACGACCGGAAAGAGAGTGATCGAATACCTCTTTGAAGAGGGTGTGGAAATGGGTCTCGGATCCGAGCTCTGTGCTGTTGGCAGTCCATATGGCAGTGGCCCAATCCAGGGCTTTGCCTGTGAGTAGAGACACAACAATATCCCCCACTGCTCTTGTCGGTGGCGAAGTTTGTGGTAGGTAGGCAAACAGGCAGGTGAAACAAAACTAGGACTGAAGGCTAAAACTGGTTCTCACAAACGAGCTAGGAAAAGGCTTAGTAGAATCAAAACGAACAATACCTCACAAGGCACAAACAGAAAGAACTGAACTAAATAAGGAGCTGATGAGACCAGGTGAGTAACTAACACAGGTGAAATCAATGAACAAAAATGAAAGACAGGGCTACGTTCATGAACATAAAGAAACAGGGCTACGTTCTAGAACACAAGGTGAACTAAGAAAATAAATACAGAACCTTACACAGGCGTGAGACCTATGTGCCAGATGTCTACAATGATCAGCCTTTCCTACAAAGGATCGGAATGCATCCACGGTCACAAAAGTGTTTTGGGAGAAGTACTTCATCCATTATGGCCTGCCCCGAAGAATGCATAGTGATCATGGAAGAGATTTATAAAGTTGCCTTATACATGAGATGTTGAATATGCAGTCGAGAAGTCAAGGACAATGCCGTACCATCCTCAAGGAGATCCGCAGCCTGAGAGATTTAATAGAACGTTGTTGAACGTGCTTGGAACACTGGATCCAAAGAGATAGGGCAAGTGGAGTCAGCACATCGGACATCTTGTACATTCATACAAATGCACTTAGACCGAAGCAACCGGATATTCTCCATACTTTCTCATGTTTGGCCGTGAAGCAAGGTTACCTGTAGATCTATTTTTCAGAGTCTCAAGTGATGGTGCATCAGAGAAGACTTATTTGAAGTATATGTGTCTAACATGAGGAAAGAGTTGTAAGCTGCCTACAAACATGCAGAGACCACTTCTGACAAACAGAGCAAAGAAAAAAAACAAAGACATTATCAGAAGGTTCGCTATTCCCATCTTATGCCTGGAGTCCTGATACAGAATTTAGGGCTGAAAGGATAGCAAAAGTTGGCAGATAACTGGGCCTCTACGGCATATGTTGTAGAAAGTAAAATGCCAAACTTACCTGTGTTCCGGTTGAAGTCCGAGAATGGAGATGGACCCATCATAATCCTAGAATCTGTGGCTGACGTTGAACCAACACCTAGTCGGAGAAGCCTGCAAAGAAGGAGGAAGAAAAAAAAGAAGAAAAGTGAAATGGACTTGAACAAGCCTGAAAGCTGCCCTTCAAGAGAAGAAGAAAGACCTGAAAAGGATGTGAAGAGTCCAGAAAAATCTGAAGATTTTGAAGATGTCGGTTCAGAAAATGAAGACATTGGGTTGTGTTATGAACTACCTGACAAAAACTTTCAAGACAGAGAAGATGAAGAAATGTCCGAACCTTACAGTTTGGACTTGGACATTACATGGAATTTAATGACTGGAAAACATGAGGCGAGAGCAGGAGAGGAACATGAAACAGAGTCCATTGATGAAATAAATGAAGCTGAAGAAGCAGCAGAAACTAAGATGAGGAAGCTAATGGAGCAAATGAAAATAAAACAAATGAGGTTGAGGAATTTGACCCAGTTGAAGACAACCCAGAAGAAAGAGAGGAAGCAGAAACAGAGATAAGAAGATCTCAAAGAATCAAGAAAGTTCCTACTCTACTGACCTATGACACACCTGGAGATCCTTGTGTGGTGTCTGTATAGTGAGATATATCTCCTATTTTTTCAAGTGGATTGCGTAATACTACAGTGAGGGAAAAAAGTATTTGATCCCCTGCTGATTTTGTACATTTGCCCACTGACAAATAAATGATCAGTCTATCATTTTAATGGTAGGTTTATTTGAACAGTGAGAGACAGAATAACAACAAAAAAATCCAGAAGAACGCATAAAAATTGCATTTTAATGAGGGAAATAAGTATTTGATCCCCTCTCAATCAGAAAGATTTCTGCCTCCCAGTTGTCTTTTATAAAGGTAACGAGCTGAGATTAGGAGCACACTCTTAAAGGAGTGCTCCTAATCTCAGATTGTTACCTGTATAAAAGACACCTGTCCACAGAAGCAATCAATCAATCAGATTCCAAACTCTCCACCATGGCCAAGACCAAAGAGCTCTCCAAGGATGTCAGGGACAAGATTGTAGACCTACACAAGGCTGGAATGGGCTACAAGACCATCGCCAAGCAGCTTGGTGAGAAGGTGACTACAGTTGGTGTGATTATTCGCAAATGGAAGAAACACAAAAGAAAAGTCAATCTCCCTTGGCCTGGGGCTCCATGCAAGATCTCACCTCGCGGAGTTGCAATGATCATGTGAACGGTGAGGAATCAACCCAGAACTACACGGGAGGATATTGTCAATGATCTCAAAGCAGCTGGGACCATAGTCACCAAGAAAACAATTGGTAACACCCTGAAATCCTGCAGCGCCCGCAAGGTCCCCCTGCTCAAGAAAGCACATATACAGGCCCGTCTGAAGTTTGCCAATGAACATCTGAATGATTCAGAGGAGAACTGGGTGAAAGTGTTGTGGTCAGATGAGACCAAAATTGAGCTCTTTGGCATCAACTCAACTCGCCGTGTTTGGAGGAGGAGGAATGCTGCCTATGACCCCAAGAACACCATCCCCACTGTCAAACATGGAGGTGGAAACATTATGCTTTGGGGGTGTTTTTCTGCTAAGGGGACAGGACAACTTCACCGCATCAAAGGGACGATGGACGGGGCCATGTACCGTCAAATCTTGTGTGAGAACCTCCTTCCCTCAGCCAGGGCATTGAAAATGGGTCGTGGATGGGTATTCCAGCATGAGAATGACCCAAAACACACGGCCAAGGCAACAAAGGAGTGGCTCAAGAAGAAGCACATTAAGGTCCTGGAGTGGCCTAGCCAGTCTACAGACCTTAATCCCATAGAAAATCTGTGGAGGGAGCTGAAGGTTTGAGTTGCCAAACGTCAGCCTCAAAACCTTAATGACTTGGAGAAGATCTGCAAAGAGGAGTGGGACAAAATCCCTCCTGAGATGTGTGCAAACCTGGTGGCCAACTACAAGAAACGTCTGACCTCTGTGATTGCCAACAAGGGTTTTGCCACCAAGTATTAAGTCATGTTTTGCAGAGGGGTCAAATACTTATTTCCCTCATTAAAATGCAAATCAATTTATAAAATTTTTGACATGCATTTTTCTGGATTGTTTTGTTGTTATTCTGTCTCTCACTGTTCAAATAAACCTACCATTAAAATTATGGACTGATCATGTTTTTGTCAGTGGGCAAACGTACAAAATCAGCAGGGGATCAAATAGTTTTTTCCCTCACTGTATGTACACGTATCCATAATTCCTTTTGAGTTACACAAGGGTTGACACATTTCCTGTGTTTGTACATAAGCATGTTTTTTTTTTACCCTGGTTTACCTATTTTGGTAGAGGAAGAGTGTAATATCCTGTTAACACATGCATTAGAATCACTCAGTGGTGTAAAGTACTTAAGTAAAAATACTTTAAAGTACTACTTCGTTTTTTAGGTATCTGCACTTTACTTAACTATTTAACTTTTACTCCACTACATTCCTAAAAAAATTATGTACTTTTTACTCCATACATTTTCCCTGACACCAGAAAGTACTCGTTACATTTACAATGCAAAGCAGGACAGCAAAATTGAAAAATGCACACACTTATCAAGAGAACAAGATGGCGTAGTAGTGATGGCGTAGTAGTGGAGTCCTGTTTTTGTCGTGTGTCTGTAAATAGCCTGTAAATACCCAGTTTTTTTGGTATTTTTCGTACATATTTCCCTATCAGACTTTTCATCCTTCTACAAAATATACTTTCCTGCAACCCGCCTCACTCAATGTGGAACGGATTCTATTGTTGACTTACCTTTTATCTAGAATCTCCAGTTGAAACTAGCTAGCCAGCTAACTAGCTACTTGCTATTAGCGACAGTTAGCGGTATTTCACCCAGAACATTGGATTTTCTGCGGGAATAATTTAATCACTGGACATTAATCACCGGATCGCAACTAGCTAGCCGCAACCGAATGGATGTTGCTGTCTGGCTAATTCACCACTGCCCCCGATGCAAGCACCAGTTAGCCTCGAGCTAGCCTAGAGCCAGGCTCATATCTACCTCTAGGTCTACCGGATGGGAGTAGCCAGCTAACTAGCTACTTGCTATCAGCTACCGTTAGCGGTTTTTCACCATTGTCTGTGGCCTGCACCACCTACCAGCCAGCTCTAGTCTGGACTATTATTCGGCCAATCTGCACTGTCTGCACAGTGCGTTATCGACCCAGAACACATCAGTTCTTCTGCCGGAATCACTGAATCACTGGACCTTTAACTCCTGATTCATCGCTACCAGCTAGCTGCAACAAAATGGACGTTGTGGTCTGGCTAATCATCCTGAGCTAGGCCCATCTCCCGGCTATCTACCTCTACGTCAACCGGACGGGACCACCTAGTGTTGACACGGAGCCCCGCCGATCCTACACGACTGGTCTGCCGACGAAATCGTATGATGTGATTACAACAGGCTTCCCGTTACCACGTCGACCTCGAAGATTCCATCTGCTAGCCCCGGCCCGCTAGCACACACTAGTGCTTTAGCAGCCCCCGAACTACCCTATTGCTGTTCACCGGAACTTATGATAACTCAGCTATACAGCTGATGCCTGCTGGACTGTTCCTTTTTACGGTACCACATCCTGTTTATGTTTAGCCTCAGCCTAAACTGTGTCGTCATTACCAGCTGTTGTCTTAGCTCTCTCAAATTACACCGTGATTGCTTTATGCCTCTCTCCCATCTCAATATGGTTAGCTTATTTTGTGTTTCGGTTATTTCTAATTGTACTATTTCACTGTTGATCCCCCAGCCCAGCTAAACCTGCCTTAGACAGCTCCTTTGTCCCACCCCCCATACACGGGGAGACCGACTCAATTGGTGCCTCCAGTGATGCTATCTCTTTCATTGTTACCCAACGCTTAGGTTTACCTCCACTTTACTCATATCCTTCCATATCGTTGTCTGTACATAATGCCCTCAATCTTTTCTACAACGCCCGGAAATCTGCCCCCTTTATTCTATGTACCCAACGCACTAGAAGACCAGTTCTTAAAGCCTTTAGCCGTATCCTTATTCTAGTCCTCCTCTGTTCCTCCGGTGATGTAGAGGCTAACCCAGGCCCTGCAGCCCTCAGTATCACTCCTACTCCCCAGGCGCTATCATTTGCTGACTTCTGTAATCGCAAAAGCCTTGGTTTCCTGCATGTAAATATCAGAAGTCTACTTCCTATGTTTGAGTTATTCACTGCGTTAGCACACTCCGCCAACCCTGATGTTCTAGCAGTGTCTGAATCCTGGCTTAGGAAGGCCACCAAAAATTCTGAAATTTCCATCCCCAACTATAACATTTTCCGTCTAGATAGAATTGCCAAAGGGGGTGGAGTTGCAATCTACTGTAGTGATAGCCTGCAGAGCTCTATCATGCTATCCAGGTCTGTGCCCAAACAGTTTGAGCTTCTACTTCTAAAAATCCACCTTTCCAGAAATAAGTCTCTCACTGTTGCTGCTTGCTACAGACCCCCCTCAGCCCCCAGCTGTGCCCTGGACACCATATGGGAATTGATTGCCCCCCATTTATCCTCAGAGTTCGTACTGCTTGGTAACCTAAATTGGGATATGCTTAATACCCCGGCCATCCTACAATCCAAACTAGATGCCCTCAATCTCACGCAAATTATCAACGAACCTACCAGGTACAACCCTAAATCCGTAACCATGGGTACCCTCATAGATATCATCCTGACTAACTTACCCTCTAAATACACCTCCGCTGTCTTCAACCAGGATCTCAGCGATCAATGCCTTATTGCCTGCGTCCGTAACAGGTCCGCGGTCAAACGACCACCCCTCATCACTGTCAAACGCTCCCTAAAACACTTTAGCGAGCAGGCCTTCCTAATTGACCTGGCCCAGGTATCCTGGATGGATATAGATCTCATTCCGTCAGTAGAGGATGCCTGGTTGTTCTTTAAAAGTAATTTCCTCTCAATCTTAAATAAACATGCCCCATTCAAAAAATACAGAACTAAGAACAGATATAGCCCCTGGTTCTCCTCAGACTTGACTGCCCTTGACCAGCACAAAAACATCCTGTGGCGTACTGCATTAGCATCAAATAGCCCCCGCGATATGCAACTTTTCAGGGAAGTTAGGAACCAATATACACAAGCAGTCAGGAAAGCAAAGGCTAACTTTTTTCAAACAGAAATGTGCATCCTGTAGCACTAACTCCAAAAGGTTTTGGGACACTGTAAAGTCCATGGAGAATAAGAGCACTTCCTCCCAGCTGCCCACTGCACTGAGGCTAGGAAACACTATCACCACCGATAAATCTACAATAATCGAGAATTTCAACAAGCATTTTGCTACGGCTGGCCATGCTTTCCACCTGGCTACCACTACCCCGGCCACCAACTCTGCACCCTCCGCTGCAACTTGCCCATGCCCCCCCCGCTTCTCCTTCACACAAATTCAGACAGCTGATGTTCTGAAAGAGCTGCAAAATCTGGACCCCTACAAATCAGCTGGGCTAGACAATCTGGACCCTTTCTTTCTAAAACTAGCCGCCGAAATTGTCGCAACCCCTATTACTAGTCTGTTCAACCTCTCTTTCGTAACGTCTGAGATCCCCAGAGATTGGAAAGCTGCCGCGGTCATCCCCCTCTTCAAAGGGGGTGACACTCTAGATCCAAACTGTTACAGGCCTATATCCATCCTGCCCTGCCTTTCGAAAGTATTTGAAAGCCAAGTTAACAAACAGATCACCGACCATTTCGAATCCCACCGTACCTTCTCCGCTATGCAATCCGGTTTCCGAGCTGGTCATGGGTGCACTTCAGCCACGCTCAAGGTCCTAAACGATATTATAACCGCGATCGATAATAGACAGTACTGTGCAGCCGTCTTCATCGACCTGGCTTTCGAATCTGTCAACCACCGCATTCTTATTGGCAGACTAAATAGCCTTGGTTTCTCAAATGACTGCCTCGCCTGGTTCACCAACTACTTCTCAGATAGAGTTCAATGTGTCAAATTGGAGGGCCTGTTGTTTGGACCTATGGCAGTCTCTATGGGGGTGCCACAGGGTTCAATTCTTGGGCCGACTCTTTTCTCTGTGTATATCAATGATGTCGCTCTTGCTGCTGGTGACTCTCAGATCCACCTCTACGCAGACGACACCATTTTGTATACATCTGGCCCTTCATTGGACACTGTGTTAACAAACCTCCAAACGAGCTTCAATGCCATACAACACTCCTTCAGTAGCCTCCAACTGCTCTTAAACACTAGTAAAACTAAATACATGCTCTTCAATCGAACGCTGCTGGCACCCGCCCACCCGACTAGAATCACCACTCTCGACGGGTCTGACCTAGAGTATGTGGACAACTACAAATACCTAGGTGTCTGAATAGACTGTAAACTCTCCTTCCAGACTCACATTAAGAATCTCCAATCCAAAGTTAAATCTAGAATCGGCTTCCTATTTCGCAACACAGCCTCCTTCACTCATGCTGCCAAACATGCCCTCGTAAAACTGACTATCCTACCGATCCTTGACTTCGGCGATGTCATTTACAAAATAGCCTCCAACACTCTACTCAGCAAATTGGATGTAGTCTATCACAGTGCCATCCGTTTTGTCTCCAAAGCCCCATACACTACCCACCACTGTGACCTGTACGCTCTTGTTGGCTGGTCCTCACTACATGTTCGTCGCCAAACCCACTGGCTCCAGGCCATCTATAAATCACTGCTAGGCAAATCCCCGCCTTATCTTAGCTCATTGGTCACCATAGCAGCACCCACCCGTAGTCTGCGCTCCAGCAGGTATATCTCACTGGTCATTCCCAAAGCCAACACCTCCTTTGGCCGCCATTCCTTCCAGTTCTCTGCTGCCAATGACTGGAACGAATTGCAAAAATCTCTGAAACTGGAGACTCTTATCTCCCTCACTAACTTTAAGCATCAGTTGTCAGATCACCTTACCGATCACTGCACCTGTACACAGCCCATCTGAAATTAGCCCACCCAACTACCTCATCCCTATATTGTTATTTATTTTGCTCTTTTGCACCCCAGTATCTCTATTTGCACATAATCTCTTGCACATCTAGCATTCCAGTGTTAATACTAATTGTAATTATTTTGCACTATAGCCTATTTATTGCCTTACCTCCACAACTTGCTACATTTGCACACACTGTATATATATTTTCTGTTGTATTTTTTGACTTTATGTTTTTTACCCCATATGTAACTCTGTGTTGTTGTTTTTATCGCACTACTATGCTTTATCTTGGCCAGGTCGCAGTTGTAAATGAGAACTTGTTCTCAACTGGCTTACCTGGTTAAATAAAGGTGAAATAAAAAAAATTTAAACTAAAAAAAACTTTTAAAAACATCCCTGGTCATCCCTATTGCTTCTGATCTGGCGGACTCACTAAACAGTAATGCTTCATTTGTAAATTATGTCTGAGAGTTGGCATGTGCCCCTGGCTATCCGTAAATTTAAAAAAAACTAGAAATCGTGCTGTCTGGTTTCCTTAATATAAGGGAATGTGAAATTATTTATACTTTTACTTTTGATACTTAAGTATATGTCACACTCGGGCTCTGGGACTCTATATGTTGAGCCAGGGTGTGGTCATTCTATGTGTTGTATTTCTATGTCGGGAGTTCTAGTTGTTCATTTTCTATGTTGGCCAGAGTGACTCCCAATCAGAGGCAACGAGTGTCAGCTGTTGTGGGTTGTCTCTGATTGGGAGCCATATTTAAACTGTCTGTTTTCCCTTTGTGTTTGTGGGATCTTGTTCTGTGTTGGTTTATGTCACCCAGGACGTTACGTTATCGTTTGTTGTTTTGTATCGTGTGTGCACTTTAATTAAATAAAGTATGTTCGCTCAACACGCTGCGCCTTGGTCTACTCCATACGACGATCGTGACAGTATATTGAAACCAAATACTTTCAGACTCAAAATACTCAAGAAATATTTTACTGGGTGACTTTCACTTGAGTCATTTTCTATTAAGGTAACTTTACTCTTTAATCTGTAATTCCTAAAATGATCAGGACAGAGGGAGAATCTGTGACTCTGAGTTGCATATAATACAAGCAGCAGTAATATTTGGCTTTACTGTTACCGGCATTATTCTAACCAAGCTCCTCGGTTTCTACTGTATAAAAAGGTGACAGATAATTTTTCGTATTCTTCACTCTTCAATCAGTAGTTTTCAATTCCATTTAGACATGTTTATATCAGTTGGAAAAGCACATGGTAATATGACAAAGTGCAACAATGTTATTGTTTTCAGTTGGTCCAATTCACAATTCACACTTTTTATATGATGTAGTATGAAATGCCACCTGAAGGGGGCAACCTAACAAAGCACACACACCCTGAGTCAGAGGATGCCATACAGACAGATACCTCCCCATAGTCGACTACTGCATGTAATACAGAACAACATGAAGCATCAACAGTAGGACAGAGGGTGTCAAAGCTCTGTGATAGATAGATCAGCATTGTTCTGCTCCTTACCTTTTACACAACAAACTGACTAGTCATGAGAATTTGGCTGATCCTGCATGTTCTGGCTGCATGCTGCTTTGGTATAACATCACTCTGTTCATCTGTCTCTTTCTGTGCATTTGTTCATTTTATTTATATACATTTTTATTACAGTATGTAGCTCCTATCATTTGTTTTAATTTGTTTTACTCTTTTTTTCTCACAGAACAGATAGCTGGTGATGACATTACTTCTTCAAGCCATGAAGTCATCAAGCCAGAGGGAGAATCTGTGACTCTGAGCTGTTCATATGATACAAGCCAAACCGAACCTTGGCTTTACTGGTACAGGCATTACCCTAACCAGGCTCCTCAGTTTCTACTGTATAAAGGTGCCAGATCAAGTGCCAGTGAACATATCCCTGATACGAGATATTCATCCAAAACGTCCTATACATCAACTGAACTGATCATACAACATCTAACCCTGGCAGACACAGCTCTCTACTACTGTGCTCTTGACTCAACACAGTGATACAAAGTATATAAGACACTGTACAAAAACTTGCAGACAAAAAATGCTTTGTTGCTGTGTGTAGCATAATTAAACATCAACCACAATTTGATATCATATGGCAGAGGTTTACATCAGAGAAGTGTGGTCACACCTGTGCTGTGTGCAAACACCAGGGAATATAGTGTTTCTCTGTCTTCCTATTCAATACTTTTTGAGAAAGACTTATTCTTCACTCTAGTTGGTAGAGTTTGGTATGAGGGTCTTGACTTGGATGGTAGTTGGGGAGGCCAGCCCCCGGTCGTGGACCGAGGTTGATAGCTGGCCTCCTGACAGGATCAGCTCCCTGTCGTGGACCGAGGTTGATAGCTGGCCTCCTGACAGGATCAGCTCCCAGTCTTGGACTGAGGTTGATAGCTGGCCTCCTGACAGGATCAGCACCCAGTCCTGGACCGGTGTTCAGCTGGCCTACCGTGATATGTTTGATACCGGAGCTCAGAGGATTTCGCCGAAATTGCTAAGCACTGTACTTCAAATCAGTGTGTCGATGCCTGTATAACTTTATCAGAAGCACGTGATCAATTTCATCCACAGCACTTGGGAATATGACAAAGTTCAACAATGTTATTGTTTGTAGGTGGCCCTATTCACAATTCAAACTGCTTGGTGGTGTAGTATGAAAGTCAACCTGAAGGGGGCAACCTAACAAAGAACACACACCTGAATCAGAGGATGCCATACAGACAGACACCTCCCCATGGTCTACTACTGCATGTAATACAGAACAACATGAAGCATCAACAGTAGGACAGAGGGTGTCAAAGCTCTGCGATAGATAGATCAGCATTGTTCTGCTCCTTACCTTTTACACTTCAAACTGACTGACTAGTCATGAGAAATTGGCTGATCCTGCATGTTCTGGCTGCATGCTGCTTTGGTATAACATCACTCTGTTCATCTGTCTCTTTCTGTGCATTTGTTCATTTTATTTATATACATTTTTATTACAGTATGTAGCTCCTATCATTTGTTTTAATTTGTTTTACTCTTTTTTTCTCACAGAACAGATAGCTGGTGATGACATTACTTCTTCAAGCCATGAAGTCATCAAGCCAGAGGGAGAATCTGTGACTCTGAGCTGTTCATATGATACAAGCCAAACCGGACCTTGGCTTTACTGGTACAGGCATTACCCTAACCAGGCTCCTCAGTTTCTACTGTATAAAGGTGCCAGATTAAGTGACAGTGAACATATCCCTGATACGAGATATTCATCCAAAACGTCCTATACATCAACTGAACTGATCATACAACATCTAACCCTGGCAGACACAGCTCTCTACTACTGTGCTCTTGACTCAACACAGTGATACAAAGTATATAAGACACTGTACAAAAACTTGCAGACCAAAAATGCTTTGTTGCTGTGTGTAGCATAATTAAACATCAACCACAATTTGATATCATATGGCAGAGGTTTACATCAGAGAAGTGTGGTCACACCTGTGCTGTGTGCAAACACCAGGGAATATAGTGTTTCTCTGTCTTCCTATTCAATACTTTTTGAGAAAGACTTATTCTTCACTCTAGTTGGTAGAGTTTGGTATGAGGGTCTTGACTTGGATGGTAGTTGGGGAGGCCAGCCCCCGGTCGTGGACCGAGGTTGATAGCTGGCCTCCTGACAGGATCAGCTCCCAGTCTTGGACTGAGGTTGATAGCTGGCCTCCTGACAGGATCAGCACCCAGTCCTGGACCGGTGTTCAGCTGGCCTACCGTGATATGTTTGATACCGGAGCTCAGAGGATTTCGCCGATATTGCTAAGCACTGTACTTCAAATCAGTGTGTCGATGCCTGTATAACTTTATCAGAAGCACGTGATCAATTTCATCCACAGCACTTGGGAATATGACAAAGTTCAACAATGTTATTGTTTGTAGGTGGCCCTATTCACAATTCAAACTGCTTGGTGGTGTAGTATGAAAGTCAACCTGAAGGGGGCAACCAAACAAAGCACACACACCTGAATCAGAGGATGCCATACAGACAGACACCTCGCCATGGTCTACTACTGCATGTAATACAGAACAACATGAATCATCAACAGTAGGACAGAGGGTATCAAAGCTCTGTGATAGATAGATCAGCATTATTCTGCTCCTTACCGTTTACACCTCAAACTGACTGACTAGTCATGAGAAACTGGCTGATCCTGCATGTTCTGGCTGCATGCTGCTTTGGTCTAACATCACTCTGTTCATCTGTCTCTTTCTGTGCATTTGTTCATTTTATTTATATACATTATTATTATTATATGTTGTGAAGATATATTTATCTTTATTTTCAGGGTGCAGAGCAGAAGACAATGTAACACAGCCAACAGAAGATGTAATGGTCATAGAAGGACAACCAACAAAACTCACTTGTCTATTTATTACAACTGATCAATCACCATATCTCTTCTGGTAAAAACAACAAACAAATAGCAACTGGGGAGGTGTTATATAATTGAGAGGAATATAATTGGCAGAGGAAAGGAAATGTCTTTCATAGCTGACAGTGAGAAACCAGGGGAGTCATTCTGTCATAACTATACTTGTGTTCACTTTTTTCACTGCGTCAAATAACAATTACCAGCATGTTACTAAGATCAATTTCAATATTTGTACTAGCGCGTGAGTTTGATGCTATTCTTCATAACCAATCACATATCCAATGTAATTACTGGAGCCTGGAGTAAAATTACTGTGAAGGATCTTTTGTCCATTTTTAATACACTTGACTGAAATTTGAGTTTAATTTTATGCTAATTTCCTGATAATAATTCCTGTTTTCATGAATGTTTTACAGGTGGCAGTCATGGGAATGACATTACTCCAACAACAGATAAGGTGTTTGGGTTGGAGGGTGATGTCATAAAGCTGTCCTGTAACTACTCCTCTGCTAGTAATCTCCAGTGGTATCGACAGTACCCTGGATCATCTCCCATCTTCCTCCTCCTCACTGGAGTCACATCAAACCCCTCTGTAGTGAACGGTACTCCACCATACCCACGACTGTCTGTTAAACTGAATAAGGAGAGAACCCGTGTGGATTTGGACATATCCTCTTCTGAAGTGACAGACTCTGCTCTGTACTACTGCGCCCTGCAGGTCACAGTGACAGGAAACCCAGAAACACTGTACAAAAACCTGACAGCTCATGATAAACTCCTGTTATGCATATTTTAGGGCAGGGGTGGGGCTTCCTATTGTATGTTCAATAAAATTAATTATCTTTTAAAAACTGTGTTGGACTTCACTCCAGCATATAACCTCAGCTACAATATGATGGTTCTCTACACAGTTATTTTACTTTCTGCTCTGACAGGTTAGTAAATGACTGTATTCCTGTCATTATTTTAACTAGATTGTTCAGGGTAATGTATAGTTAATCTGTATTATTGGATTTTAGAGTAAATACCAAGATCTTTCCTCATTTCAAATACATCGATCTTGTGATTTATCCATCACCTCTTAACATTTGCAGGTGACAGTTTTCAACACACCATCCAGCCAAACCAACATGAAGTGTATGGAGAGGAGGGTAGTAATGTTCAGCTTTCCTGCAACTACTCCTCAGCATACAGTGTACTGTGGTATAAACAGTATCCAGGATCAGCTCCCCAATTCCTCCTCTTCATCCACCATGCCTCTAGGACTGTACTGAGAGCTAAACCTCCATACCCTCACCTCACTGTTAAACTGAACAAAGAGAAGACCTGTGTGGATCTGGAGATCTCCTCTGCTGAAGTGACAGACTCTGCTCTGTACTACTCTGCTGTCAAGCCCACAGTGACAGGAAACACAACTTGATCATACAAAAAGCAGACAGCCTGACACACAGATGTGGGATGTAGACTTTCCATTCAGAATGAACTTCATTCTATAAACCCTGATCAAATATCATACAATTCATACGGAATTGTTTATTTGCATATGGTGATGTGGTGCAGCATGGTATAGTATTGTGGATCAATTGAAAAAACAAAAACAAACAAACAAAGGCATTCCCTAGACATTTCCAGTTAGAAATGAAGTGTAAAATAATCTGAGGAAGAGGCCAATAGGAACTGAAAACCCTTAACCACAAACCACAGAAGAATAATTACATATCCAGTTATCAGAGGAGGGGCCTCATAGTCAAACACTGAAATAGGCTGGGTATACCTGCAAACATGAGGATGTCTCTGTAGAGGATCTACTCAGCTCTCTCACTGTCTTATCTCTCAGTTGGTTTATCTAGTCTGTGTCAGGATGTCACTCATATTACTGTTTCTCCTCTCTGTGTTTGTAGGTGAGTTCTGAATTCTCAGCTTAAACCAAATAACATTTTGATTTTCCTGCGTTCAATTAACGATTCCATAAAATCTAACTGGTAGTAATACTCAAATTGTAATTGTTAATGTTATCATGTCTGGACGTTATATGGACATCTAATCCAGACCTTTTCCATTTAACATTTGGAATTAACATTTTGAATCCCAATACTTATGTTGTTGCAGCTGATAGTATGGAGCAGGAAACAATAACTCCAGTGAAGCCTGAAGTCAATGTTCTCCAAGGAACAGACATCACTCTCTCCTGCAACTACAAGGGCAATGTTAACTATCTCCAAAGGTACCGTCAATACCCCGGATCTAGACCAGAATGTCTTCTTTTGATCCTACCAACCAACAAGTATGTACAGAATACATCCATTACGACTCCACGACACACTGGTAGACTGAATGAAGAGAAGACCCGTGTTGACTTGAAGATCTCCTCTGCTATATTGGAAGACTCTGCTCTGTACTACTGCGCCTTGCAGCCCACAGTGACAGGAAACCCAGACACACTGCACAAAAACCTGTCAAGATCCTTGTGGATAAACAGTGTCTTGGTGGAGACATTGTACTCTGATAGATCAGTTATTATTTAGAGTACATTATTACTAATATTTTCCCTGCATTTCCACATCAACTGAAAAATAAATATAACTGGTATTGTCACGATCGTCTTCTTTTGAGATATTGGACCAAGGCGCAGCGTGTGCAAAATACATCTCTTTATTTTGGAAGAGAGAAAAACACGAAACCGAACACTATCCAAAACTAACAAAACAACAAACGACCGTGAAGCTAAATAACGTAAGTGCACAGACACGCAACAAACGTTCAACATAGACAATTACCCACAAACACATGATGCCCATGGCTGCCTTAAATATGGCTCCCAATTAGAGACAATAAACCACAGCTGTCTCCAATTGAGAACCAATCTAGGCAGCCATCAACATACAAACACCTAGACAAGACATTACCCCATTAAACCTACAAACCCCTAGACAAACCAAAACACATACTTCACCATGTCACACCCTGACCTAACTAAAATATTAATGAAAACAAAGATAACTAAGGCCAGGGGTGTGACATAACCCCCTTAAGGTGCGAACTCCGGGCGCACCAGCATAAAGTCTAGGGGAGGGTCTGGGTGGGCGTCTGTCCACGGTGGCGGCTCTGGCACTGGTCGTGGTCCCCACCCCACCATAGTCACTACCCGCTTTCGTAGCCTCCTCCAAATGACTACCCTCCAACTTAACCCCACTGGATTAAGGGGCAGCACCGGACTGAGAGGCAGCACCGGACTAAGGGGCAGCACCGGACTAAGGGGCAGCACCGGACTAAGGGGCAGCACCAGGATAAGGAGCAGCACCAGGATAAGGGGCAGCACCAGGATAAGGGGCAGCACCGGGCTAAGGGGCAGCACCGGGCTAAGGGGCAGCACCGGACTGAATGGCGGATCCTGGCTGGCTGGCTCTGGCGGATCCTGGCTGGCTGGCGGATCTTGGCTGGACGGCTCTGGCGGATCCCGGCTGGACGGCTCTGGCGGATCCCGGCTGGACGGCTCTGGCGGATCCTGGCTGGACGGCTCTGGCGGATCCTGGCTGGACGGCTCTGGCGGATCCTGGCTGGACGGCTCATGGCTGGCTGACGGATCTGGCTGCTCATGGCTGGCTGACGGATCTGGCTGCTCATGGCTGGCTGACGGATCTGGCTGCTCATGGCAGGCTGACGGATCTGGCTGCTCATGGCTGGCTGACGGATCTGGCTGCTCATGGCTGGTTGACGGATCTGGCTGCTCATGGCTGGCTGACGGATCTGGCTGCTCATGGCTGGCGGAAGGCTCTGGCTGATCCTGTCTGGCGGAAGGCTCTGGCTGATCCTGTCTGGCGGAAGGCTCTGGCTGATCCTGTCTGGCGGAAGGCTCTGGCTGCTCCTGTCTGGCGGAAGGCTTCGGCTGCTCCTGTCTGGCGGAAGGCTCTAGCGGCTCCTGTCTGGCGGAAGGCTCTAGCGGCTCCGGTCTGGCGGACGGATCTGAAGGCTCATGGCAGACGGGCGGCTTTGCAGGCTCAGTACAGACGGGCAGTTCATGCAGCGCTTGGCAGACGGACAGTTCAGACGGCGTTGGGCAGACGGGCAGTTCAGGCGCCGTTGGGCAGACGGGCAGTTCAAGCGCCGTTGGGCAGACGGGCAGTTCAGGCGCCGTTGGGCAGACGGGCAGTTCAGGCGCCGTTGGGCAGACGGCAGACTCTGGCCGGCCGAGACGCACTATAGGCCTGGTGCGTGGTGCCGGAACTGGAGGTACCGGGCTGAGGACACGCATCTCAGGGCTAGTGCGGGGAGAAGGAACAGGGCATGCTGGACCCTGGGGACGCACATAAGGCCTAGTGCGTGGTGCCGGAACTGGTGGTCCCGGGCTGAGGACACGCATCTCAGGGCTAGTGCGGGGAGCAGCAACAGGACGCACAGGACTCTGGGGACACACAGGAGGCTTGGTGCGTGGTGTAGGCACTGGTGGTAAAGGGCTGGAGACACGCACCATAGAGCTAGTGCGTGGAGGAGACACAGGGCTCTGAAGACGCACAGGAAGCCTGGTGCGTGGTGTAGGCACTGGTGGTACTGGGCTGGAGCGGGGAGGTGGCGCCGGAAATACCGGACCGTGCAGGCTTACTGGCTCCCTTGAGCACTGAGCCTGCCCAACCTTACCTGGTTGTATGCTCCCCGTCGCCCGACCAGTACGGGAAGGTGGAATAACCCGCACCGGGCTATGTAGGCGAACCGGGGACACCATGCGTAAGGCTGGTGCCATGTAAGCCGGCCCGAGGAGACGCACTGGTGGCCAGATGCGTTGGGCCGGCTTCATGACATCCGGCTCAACGCTCAATCTAGCCCGGCCGATACGTGGAGCTGGAATGTACCGAACCGGGCTGTGCACGCGTACAGGAGACACCATGCGCTCTACTGCGTAACACAGTGTCTGCCCGTACTCTCGCTCTCCACGGTAAGTACAGGGAGTAGGCGCAGGTCTCCTACCTGACTTCGCCACACTCCCTTTAAGGCCCCCCCCAAGAAATCTTTGGGTAGTACTCACGGGCTTCCAGCCTTGCCTCCGTGCTGCCTCCTCATATCGCCTCCTCTCGGCTTTAGCTGCCTCCAGCTCTTCACGAGGGAGGCGATATTCTCCCGGTTGTGCCCAAGGACCCTTTCCATCCAGTATCTCCTCCCATGTCCATGAATCCTGTGTAGGTGGGTCCTGTTGCCGCTTGACACGCCGCTTGGTCCTAGATTGGTGGGTAATTCTGTCACGATCGTCTTCTTTTGAGATATTGGACCAAGGCGCAGCGTGTGCAAAATACATCTCTTTATTTTGGAAGAGAGAAAAACACGAAACCGAACACTATCCAAAACTAACAAAACAACAAACGACCGTGAAGCTAAATAACGTAAGTGCACAGACACGCAACAAACGTTCAACATAGACAATTACCCACAAACACATGATGCCCATGGCTGCCTTAAATATGGCTCCCAATTAGAGACAATAAACCACAGCTGTCTCCAATTGAGAACCAATCTAGGCAGCCATCAACATACAAACACCTAGACAACACATTACCCCATTAAACCTACAAACCCCTAGACAAACCAAAACACATACTTCACCATGTCACACCCTGACCTAACTAAAATATTAATGAAAACAAAGATAACTAAGGCCAGGGTGTGACAGGTATTTAATTGAAATATATTCCCTTCTCCAGGAAATAATACTTTATATTGTATTCATGTTCTGTTGTGATATAACATGATCAGATATATTAGTCTGAATAAATACAGAATTAATAACATTTGTGTTGTTTTGCTTCCTTAGAGTATTAAGGCCAGTAATTGTCTTATTCTTCTCCATTGGTTTTTGTGAACAGCATTTATTTTGAGTCAATACCAATAGAGGGCAGTCATGAGCTGAATTATCTATATTCAGAACTACAGCAAAATCATGAAGATGACATTAAGCAGCAATTCAACCTTGAAAGACAGTTTAACTCAAATACCCAACCACCTTTAGTGTGGAGAGGTGTAACTATAAAGTAAATGAGTGCTTTGACATTACAGTATGTAGTCTAAAATATGTTTCAGGAGAGAATAGTGATTTTCTCTTACATGAAAGCGCATAAAGCCAGTCATTCAGTACCCATAAAGATGTTTTTATGCAATTTTGCTTTTTTCAATGTCCATTGGTAAGTGCACAGGTTTTGCATTGGGTTTTGCATTGCAGTTTTGCGTTGCAGACATACTTGTCAATATGCTGTAGCATTTACGGTACATGAATTGCAATATGATTTATTTAAAACATATCTAACATGATTTATTTCAGGTAGAAGTTATGAGGAGGAAATAATATCAGCCACAACTGAAGAGCATGTTTTTGAGGGTGATGGTGTTACTCTGTCCTGCAACTACACTGGCACTTACAGTGGTAGCGGTACTTTACTGTTGTACCAACAATACCCCAGATCAACAACTGAATTCCTGATCCTCATCACTGAAGGAGGGTTTAAGACACATCTGACAACATATAGTATACTGTAGTAAGAAAGCCATAACAGAAAATATTTCACGCTGGTATCAATGAGGAGGTGCTGTATAAGCAAAGATATACAAGTAGCTTATGGGATGTTATTGTTCAGGAAGAAGCTAGTCAGTCAGGTCCTTCAATGCTGTCTGTCTGTCTGTCTGTTTGTTTCTCAAAGGTCTAGCAAGATGTTGCTCTTCTCAGTTGTTCTCTTTTCAGCTTTTTTAGATGAGTTATTATATAGATAGAATTTCTTGCTTTGTTTTACAGCGAGGCCAGACAAAATTGATTCACTGTTTAACGGATTTTCCCCTCAGAAAAGTGAGGTGAGCGTGCAAAAAAATAATAATAATAAAAACAAGTAGATAAGTAATAACAGTACTTTACCACATTGTCCTAGGCACTTGTGCAGTCTCTAGGCCTAATGTGAGCTTCAAGAATTATATTATTCCATGCGAAAACCTACACAATTTTTATTTAAAAGAATGCAGATGTTACAATGTTGTTATAACCATGATAAATGAAACACAATGGGAAGTATAACTTATGACAGTTTCTTTATTCCTGATGAATAAAACATCTCTGATAAAAATCAAGAACAGATTCACAAGACACCATAACTAAAGTTGGCCGTGTGCAGTAGATCACCTTCTGGGTGTCAACAAACAATGGCGATTCAACATGTAGAATCGTCTGGAAATGAAACATGACGAACAATGTTCTGTGGTCAGAGGCACAATCACCTGCTGCTTTTTTACTGTTCAGCAGCACGGTCTGTTTTGTCCTTTATTTGTTGTTTTTTTCTGGTCTCTAGGGTGTTCATTTATTTTTAAGATTTATTGGAGCTCTCGTAATGAACTGCTTTCCTTCTTGCTTACACACTGCGCACATTGGCCTGACATGTTGGAATTGTTGTTTGATCCTCACCACCTCTTCCCCCTCAAGAACATTTGGACATCCACGATGGACACACACATCTGGGAATGACACTGTGATTGCTGAGTAAAACTGCGTCACCACTTGCATTCCACAGGTTAGCCCCTTGAAAGCAACTATCTGCTCGTGATATGGATAGTCTTCTTGGAAAAGCTCTGAACCAGATGTAAAAATGTTCTCATTCCGAATGCGTTGGACTGCTTTCTGTTCTTCTTTAGACAGCTTGCTTTTGGCATACAAGTACAGTGGGGGAAAAAAGTATTTAGTCAGCCACCAATTGTGCAAGTTCTCCCACTTAAAAAGATGAGAGACCTGTAATTTTCATCATAGGTACACGTCAACTATGACAGACAAATTGAGATTTCTTTTTCCAGAAAATCACATTGTAGGATTTTTAATGAATTTATTTGCAAATTATGGTGGAAAATAAGTATTTGGTCACCTACAAACAAGCAAGATTTCTGGCTCTCACAGACCTGTAACTTCTTCTTTAAGAGGCTCCTCTGTCCTCCACTCGTTACCTTTATTAATGGCACCTGTTTGAACTTGTTATCAGTATAAAAGACACCTGTCCACAACCTCAAACAGTCACACTCCAAACTCCACTATGGCCAAGACTAAAGAGCTGTCAAATGACACCAGAAACAAAATTGTAGACCTGCACCAGGCTGGGAAGACTGAATCTGCAATAGGTAAGCAGCTTGGTTTGAAGAAATCAACTGTGGGAGCAATTATTAGGAAATGGAAGACATAAAAGACCACTGATAATCTCCCTCGATCTGGGGCTCCACGCAAGATCTCACCCCGTGGGGTCAAAATTATCACAAGAACGGTGAGCAAAAATCCCAGAACCACACGGGGGGACCTAGTGAATGACCTGCAGAGAGCTGGGACCAAAGTAACAAAGCCTACCATCAGTAACACACTACGCCACCAGGGACTCAAATCCTGCAGTGCCAGACGTGTCCCCCTGCTTAAGCCAGTACATGTCCAGGCCCGTCTGAAGTTTGCTAGAGTGCATTTGGATGATCCAGAAGAGGATTTGGAGAATGTCATATGGTCAGATGAAACCAAAATATAACTTTTTGGTAAAAACTCAACTCGACGTGTTTGGAGGACAAAGAATGCTGAGTTGCATCCAAAGAACACCATACCTACTGTGAAGCATGGGGGTGGAAGCATCATGCTTTGGGGCTGTTTTTCTGCAAAGGGACCAGGACGACTGATCCGTGTAAAGGAAAGAATGAATGGGGCCATGTATCGTGAGATTTTGAGTGAAAACCTCCTTCCATCAGCAAGGGCATTGAAGATGAAACGTGGCTGGGTCTTTCAGCATGACAATGATCCCAAACACACCGCCCGGGCAACGAAGGAGTGGCTTCGTAAGAAGCATTTCAAGGTCCTGGAGTGGCCTAGCCAGTCTCCAGATCTCAACCCCATAGAAAATCTTTGGAGGGAGTTGAAAGTCCGTATTGCCCAGCGACAGCCCCAAAACATCACTGCTCTAGAGGAGATCTGCATGGAGGAATGGGCCAAAATACCAGCAACAGTGTGTGAAAACCTTGTGAAGACTTACAGAAAACGTTTGACCTGTGTCATTGCCAGCAAAGGGTATGTAACAAAGTATTGAGAAACTTTTGTTATTGACCAAATACTTATTTTCCACCATAATTTGCAAATAAATTCATTAAAAATCCTACAATGTGATTTTCTGGATTTTATTTTCTCATTTTGTCTGTCATAGTTGACGTGTACCTATGATGAAAATTACAGGCCTCTCTCATCTTTTTAATTGGGAGAACTTGCACAATTGGTGGCTGACTAAATACTTTTTTTCCGCACTGTATGTTGTGTCAGAGTGTTTATGATACTGTGTCTATCAAATATGTTGCTGCTTTCATCATTTCTTCTCCTCTCAGTCCTTGTTTGTAAGTGCTGTATTCAATTTGACAGTTTTAATTCCAACTCCAGAATATATTTGATAGTTGTAAAAAAGCTATCAAAAACAGCAAATTGTTGTGTCCTCCTGACTGGCGCAGTGGTCTAAGGCCACTGTGCCAGTGCTAGCTGTGCCACTAGAGATCCTGGTTCGAGTCCAGGTTCTGTCACAGCTGGCCGCGACCGGGAGACCCATGGGGTGGCGCACAATTAGTCCAGTGTAGGGGAGGGTTTGGCCGGCAGGGATGTTATTGTGCACTAGCAACTCCTGTGGCTCCGGGTGCAGTGCATGCTGACTCGGTGTACAGCTTGCTTCTGGGTTAAGTGGGCACTGTGTCAAGAAGCAGCTAGGTTGGATTGTGTTTTGGAGGACTCTCGAACCTTCGCCTCTCCCATGTCCGTACGGGGGTTGCAGTGATGGGACAAGACTGTAACTACCAATTGGATACTACGAAAAGGGGGATAAAAATTTTTTTTACATGTTTTTCCTTTTCTGACAGGTGGTAGTTTTGAAGATGTCATTAATCTCACTAGGTCTATGGTAGGTGGTGTGGAGGGTGATACCACCACACTATCCTGTAGTTACACTGGCTCTGTAGACAATCTACAGCGGTATCATCAGTATCCTAGGTCAAAACCAGATCAGGATATGTCCAGAAAACTGTCCCTTCTCGCATGTCAGCTCAGGTTCATACCGACCCATGTGGATCTGGAGATATCCTCTGCTGAAGTGACTCTGCTCTGTACTACTGTGCCATAAAGACCACAGTGACATGAAACAGACATATTGTACAGCATACAGTACATAAGTAACACACATACTGTATGTTAAGGGGAGGGACTTATGGTAGAGGAAGGGCTGAACAGCAAATAGAAACATAAAAACAGTAGGAAACTTTCAGTGTGCTTAGATCTTACTTTCAGTTTGTCTCTATTCATTTAAGATGGTGTTGCTGTTTCAGTGTTGTTCCTGGCCATATTTATTGTATAGGCAATACAATACAATACAGTACAATTCAATACAATACAATGCATTGCCATAATTGTCCATTTGAAATTAATTCAATTTCAAATACATTTTCATGAACAATTAAATGTATGTGTTTTAAAACCATTCTCTATGCAGGTGTCAGTTGTGATGACCTCACTCCACTCAAGAAAGAGTTCTGTTTAGAGGGAACCCCTGTTACCCTGTCTTACAACTACTCCAGAACAGCTACTGGTGGAGATTAATTATATTGCTATCACCAAGACACAGCACAAAGGCCAGAGTTCTTCCTCTACATCTCAGGTTCAGAGTTTATAAAGAAAGCTGATCCTTTGACCACTCAAATATTTGTGAAACTCAATGAAGAGAAAAAACACTTGGATCTGGAGATCTCCTCTGCTGAAGTGACAGACTCTTCTCTGTACTACCGTGATGTGAGGCCCACAGTGACAGGAAACATGCACACACTGTAAAAAAAACAACTCAGCAGGGACCACATCAGCAGGAATGTTTTTTTTTACTTGTCTCTAACCCTTACTTTGAAGACATCAAAACACTAATGAATGATGTTAATGTCTCCTATAAATAAAGCCTATGAATGGAATGTTTCACCTGTCCTTAATTTAATTTGAGCATTGATAGAGTCTGTGAATTTGATGTGTATTCGGACTCTGCTACAGTCAGGCCTCTTAACTTCATCATATACATACAATATGCATGGTTTATTTGACATCATTGCTCTCAACGTGGACCTGCTCAGTGGTTTGCTCCTCAGGTGGTAAATCCATTTACTGCACTCTTTAGTGGAGCATAGCTGAAGCCAACTGACTGGTAATGGACCAGACAAATATAAAATGGCTATTTTGGTCTGGGTCGCTACATTTTAGTCATTTAGCAGACACTCTTATCCAGAGCGACTTACAGTTTTAGTGAGTGCATACATTTTTTATACTGGCCCCCCGTGGGAAACGAACCAACAACCCTGGCGTTGCAAGCACCATGCTCTACCAGCTGAGCTACAGGAGGCCCTAGATAGGAAAAGTAATTTTGCACATGTATGATCATTCATTATCCATGTGAGGATTTAGTGTCTTTATTCTCAGAACTTCCTCAACATTTAAATGTGGTCAGCAATGTGTAGGTAGAGTATAAAGGGTTTTCTTTATATTTACCCACAAACAGACATTACTGCAGCTCCTGGCTGATCTTCAGGTGAGGTACCTTCTTATCCTACATGTGCTGCCCACTACACCTTCTGAAGGATGGGTTGATCAGACCCAAGTGAGCCACGTGGCTCGTCCACCGCTTTTCACTCTTCAGCCACAACCACTAAGATGTTCTCTCTGCCTCCTGATCAGTTATATGACAGATCATCTTTGTCTGTGCTCCTCCTACAGACTGCCCTCCACAGTTATGAAGTCCAGTGACAAGGTTTTTCTATGTATAATAATGATACAATAGTTCCATCTAGTGTTCAACATTCTGCCCAACAAGGTGAAACCTTGACATTGCTTGTATTTTCAAGGGCAAGTTACTAGTGAGAGTCAATAGGTGTCAGTGGAGTCTCATCAGTTTGCTTCTATTCCTTTAAGCTAGAAATATCATTTGCATGGGCTGCATCTCAATCCACCGCATCAGCCTATGTCGGTCTTCCGCATCTGTGGTGGAAGGTGGCCGAGCTACAGCGGTGTTTGTCAAACCATTTGACATCCCGAAAATCGGTCTTCTCACAAAAACGTCTGTAGCGTCTGAACGGTTTGGCCTAGAAAAATAATATGACCACTCTATTGAAAGATGAGACTCTCACGAATACGTATGTAGCGTACGAACCGTTTTGGCTACAAACTAATGTGACCCCTCTGTGAAAAGGGGAGATTCTCACGAACATAATGGAGAATTTAAGGGGTTAAATATGTGTCAAAAATATATAAATTGTATATATTTCCTGAGCTTTCTTATATCTTTTATTTATAGGACAAACACTTAAAAACGTATTCCGTATTATTTATTTTTTGAATGTCATTTCTTGTTATTTATGACTGCGTTCAATGCATTTCTATGGGATTTGGTAGTAAAGGCCAAATTCAATATTTTATCAAATAATTTTGTTTTACACTGCTCAAAAAAATAAAGGGAACACTTAAACAACACATCCTAGATCTGAATGAATTAAATAATCTTATTAAATACTTTTTCTTTACATAGTTGAATGTGCTGACAACAAAATCACACAAAAATTATCAATGGAAATTAAATGTATCAACCCATGGAGGTCTGGATTTGGAGTCACCCTCAAAATTAAAGTGGAAAACCACACTAAAGGCTGATCCAACTTTGATGTAATGTCCTTAAAACAAGTCAAAATGAAGCTCAGTAGTGTGTATGGCCTCCACGTGCCTGTATGACCTCCCTACAACGCCTGGGCATGCTCCTGATGAGGTGGCGGATGGTCTCCTGAGGGATCTCCTCCCAGACCTGGACTAAAGCATCCGCCAACTCCTGGACAGTCTGTGGTGCAACGTGGCGTTGGTGGATGGAGCGAGACATGATGTCCCAGATGTGCTCAATTGGATTCAGGTCTGGGGAACGGGTGGGCCAGTCCATAGCATCAATGCCTTCCTCTTGCAGGAACTGCTGACACACTCCAGCCACATGAGGTCTAGCATTGTCTTGCATTAGGAGGAACCCAGGGCCAACCGCACCAGCATATGGTCTCACAGGGGGTCTGAGGATCTCATCTCGGTACCTAATGGCAGTCAGGCTACCTCTGGTGAGCACATGGAGGGCTGTGCGGCCCCCCAAAGAAATGCCACCCCACACCATGACTGACCCACCGCCAAACCGGTCATGCTGGAGGATGTTGCAGGCAGCAGAACGTTCTCCACGGCGTCTCCAGACTCTGTCACGTCTGTCACATGTGCTCAGTGTGAACCTGCTTTAATCTGTGAAGAGCACAGGGCACCAGTGGCGAATTTGCCAATCTTGGTGTTCTCTGGCAAATGCCAAACGTCCTGCACGGTGTTGGGCTGTAAGCACAACCCCCACCTGTGGACGTCGGGCCCTCATACCACCCTCATGTAGTCTGTTTCTGACCGTTTGAGCAGACACATGCACATTTGTGGCCTGCTGGAGGTCATTTTGCAAGGCTCTGGCAGTGCTCCTCCTGCTCCTCCTTGCACAAAGGCGGAGGTAGCGGTCCTGCTGCTGGGTTGTTGCCCTCCTATGGCCTCCTCCACGTCTCCTGGTGTACTGGCCTGTCTCCTGGTAGCGCTTCCATGCTCTGGACACTACGCTGACAGACACAGCAAACCTTCTTGCCACAGCTCGCATTGATGTGCCATCCTGGATGAGCTGCACTACCTGAGCCACTTGTGTGGGTTGTAGACTCCGTCTCATGCTACCACTAGAGTGAAAGCACCGCCAGCATTCAAAAGTGACCAAAACATCAGCCAGGAAGCATAGGAACTGAGAAGTGGTCTGTGGTGACCATCTGCAAAACCAGTCCTTTATTGGGGGTGTCTTGCTAATTGCCTATAATTTCCACCTGTTGTCTATTCCATTTGCACAACAGCATGTGAAATTTATTGTCAATCAGTGTTGCTTCCTAAGTGGACAGTTTGATTTCACAGAAGTGTGATTGACTTGGAGTTACATTGTGTTGTTTAAGTGTTCCCTTTATTTTTTTGAGCAGTGTATATTTTTTAATACCTAAAGGGGTCCTAAAATTCCAAATCAAATAGCTAAATGATCCATGGTATGACCATCTTAAAATAATTATATATGTCAACTTATAACACCCACCCCCAACCTCTTAGACTCTAGAGAATTAAATCATGCATGCGGCATGCAAACACTTTACAGGTGTTCCCCCACAATTAGCATATCAAACTAAATCAACCTGAGAAGGGCAGCATTTCACAGGAAATCATTCTATCAGTTCAACTAAATTGAATAATAAATGAGCTCCTCCCCTACTGCAGAGCCCCACAATTATGAGACTTCTCAGCTAAAGTAGATGGAACATAAAGTCTATAACAGTCTATTCTTCCTCTATACATGAATCATAATGGCCCCTTGGTTTAGGAATACTGTACTTATCCTGGCTACATGCTATTTTGGTACAGTATAGTGTTTTTCCTTCCTATTCACTTTGTCTGAATCTTAGCCTATTAATTATTATTTAAAAAATAAAATAAAACTATTATAACTACTTTTTCAGATTGCAAAGGTGAAGAGGCTGTTGACCAGCAGAGTGGACATGTTACTGCCCTTGAAGGAGGACTGGTAACACTCAGCTGTAACTACACTACCAGTAGTCCATCTGCTGTTCTCTTCTGGTACATCCAGTTAACTTGGGACTCTCCTCAGTATATCCTGAGAAGAGATCGTTATTCAGAAGGGAGCAATAGTGATGAGTTCAAAGAGAGGTTTGATTCCAGGCTGAATTTCACATCTAGCTCTGTCCCCTTGATGATCCAGAGGTTGCAGCTATCTGACTCTGCTGTGTACTACTGTGCTCTGAGGCCCACTGTGACAACAGGAGATTCAGTCACTGTACAAAAACTCAGGGTAGAGTGTTGTTCAGACAATGTCACAAGCTTCTCAATGTTTGACGATACACAGAAAGAGGAGGAGACAAGGAGTTCATAGTCTCATCATGGTCTAGTTACATCAGAGTGGTATTACTCTTCTCCCACTGATCTCACAGTAGCAGGTATGGAACCCTGGCTGAAGAATATACTGATTCTTGCTGCATGTTGTTATGGTATGATAATATTATTTTCCTTATTTGTTTTCTGCCTTTGCTCCCATTCCTTTCTTTTATAAAACATATTTCTCAGTACAATACTATTAGTATTACATTCCTATATTTTTATTCCCTCAATCATGTTGCATGATTATGTTTATTACATTATTTTCCAGAATGCAGAGGAGAAGACTCAGTCACTCAGTCACCAGGAGATGTGATCGCTACTGAGGGAGAACAGGTCACACTGGACTGTCAATTTGATACTCTAGATACAAATCCATTCCTGTTCTGGTACAAGCAGGGAGCTAATGACTTCCCAAAGTATATGCTGAGGAGGACAACTTTTGAATCAGATAATGCCATTGAATTCCAGGGGAGATTCAATGGCCATCTCAATTTAACAAAATTTTTATCAGCATCAAAATCAGTCCCCTTGACGATCCAGAGGTTGCAGCTGTCTGACTCTGCTGTGTACTACTGTGCTCTGAGGCCCACTGTGACAACAGGATATACAGCCCCCCTACAAAAACTAGTGTAGAAAAAATGCAAGCCTAACTTCTGTGTTGGGTGTGATGTTAGCAGGGATGTAGACCTCACACAGAAGAACATTTCAGAGGAGAATGAACTTCACATTTTAGTCATTTAGCAGACGCTCTTATCCAGAGTGACTTACAGTGAGTGCATACATTTTTCATACTGGCCCCCCGTGGGAATCGAACCCACAACCCTGGCGTTGCAAACACCATGCTCTACCAACTGAGCTACACAGGGCTGAGAGCTGAGTGAATGCATGCAAACATCAGTCTGAAGATGGAGAAATCAATCAGTTTATTGATCAGTCTGATTATGACTACAGGTAAACAATACCTAAGCAATACCTAACTCCTTCCATCCTTATATTCAGATTATTCAATTATGGTATTGGTAGTAAAACATATTTTGATGAAGTAAAGTCATTTAAATGTGAAAAATAAGCATGAGTTTTCAATCAGCTTTATTATCTATTTTTCCTCTGCAGGAATGGTATCTGGAGATAGTGTGACTCCTAACAAGGAGGAGTTCACCCCCACTGAGGGATCATCAGTGTCTCTGAGCTGTACATATGAAACAAGCAGCAGTATCATCTACCTTTACTCATACCAAAAATATACTAACCAGGCACCTCAGTACCTACTGTATAAAGGTGCCAGAGCAAATAGTGTTGACCATATCTCTAATCATCGATATGAATCTACATCATCCCAAACGTCAACTACACTCATGATAAAACAAGTAACTCTGGCAGACACAGCTCTCTACAACTGTGCCCTGAAGGACACCCAGTGATACAGAGTCTCTGAGAGGATGTACAAAAACTACTACACTGATAAATGACTTGTTTTAGATGAGCTTGTTAGTTATTTCTTGACCACAGTTCATTATCAGGCAGTAGAGGGTCTGTAAATTAGATTATTGTGGTAACAACTGTTAGAGTAAAGCAAAAACACATTTAGGATAACGGGGGAAACTTGTATTATATACAAATTAGAAAATATATGAATATGGAAACCAAATCATATGAAAATGCATTTTTCTTCCTGTTTTTTCTCCAACAGTCTTGAGGAGGATGTGATACATGGTGGCAGTGTCAAGCTTTCCTGCAACTACACAGTATCTGGTGGAGGCAGTGTCTTATAGTATTACCAATATCCCACATCTGCTCCACAATTGCTCCTCCTCATCTCAGTGTAATCAGCATCTGCTGAGACAATAGTTACTGCAGACTCTAGTATCTTCGACTGTCAGTTAACGTTGACAAAGTGGCTGAACGTGTTGATCTGAAGATCTCCTCTGCTGAAGTGACAGACTCTGATCTGTACTACTGTGCTCTGAGGCCCACAGTGACAGGAAACCCAAACACACTGTATAATAACTGTACAGAATCAGGGGATAACAATCCTTGTTGTGAACTGTTTCAGATATAATTATTATCTGTCAGTTCAAATTCAGGATTACAACACCTGAACGCTTAAAGAAGTTCACATTATCAGTCCTTCTTCACCCCAATCAACACCATTTAAATCAACAAGATATACAGTATAACTCCCTATCTTCTGTAGAGGGCCTCACCTCAACAATACACAAACCTCTATTTCTCTGAGCAGGTGGCTCCTCCTCCTGACAGTGGAGGTAGTTGCAGGGCAGACAGACAGCAGCCATACAGAACATATCACATATCACACCCTGCAGATCACAGTAAACTGCATATCACATATCAGTTTAGTAAGCCCTCTTTCCTAGCTGCATTCTGTCACATAGCCCATGATGTTGCTCACTTCAATCTTACAGTTTTCAGAACTTGTTGGTAATTAAGGTTTTATGTAAAGTCGTTTCCACACTCTGGTTTTCATTCATTGGTAAATATTGGGCTGCTTCAAATATAAAATAAGAGGTTTTCATATTTAGTCTCATGCATATTTTCTTCTCTGCCACAGGTGATACTTCAGAGGATGATATTACTCCAACCAGCCCTGAGGAGAATTATTTAGAGGGTAGCAGAGTTAAGCTCTCCTGTAACTATACAGTAATAGCAGATAGTCTGCTGTGGTACAGACAGTACTCTGGATCAGGTATCCAATTCCTTTACCTCGTAACAACTACCAGTAAGTCATATGAAGTGAAAGGTGATCCACAATACTTTCGACTGTCTGTTACACTGAACAAGGAGAGAACCTGTGTGGATCTGGAGATCTCCTCTACTGAAGTGACAGACTCTGATCTGTACTAATGTGCTCTGAGGCCAACAGTGACAGGAGAGGAGAGGAGAGGAGAGGAGAGGAGAGGAGAGGAGAGGAGAGGAGAGAGGAGAGGAGAGAGGAGAGGAGAGGAGAGATTGAGCATCTTTAGAGCAACTGTACTTTGGGGTGGAGCTTGTAGGTAAACTAAGCAGAAATTATCAACAGAAAAAATTGCAGATTAAGTTGGTTTGGAATAATCAGGTTCTGTTGAGATATTAGTCAGTTTGACTTCCAACGCCAGCCATGTTGTTAATCTGGTCAATTATTATGTTATCAGTAATAGGTCAGTTTTGGCTTTCAAATAGTGTCATGTTTTCTGTTTTGAAAATAAAAATACATTTTTATTTCAATAAAAAAATTACTCAACGTTAATCTCTTCCCATTTGCAGGAGGCAGTTACGAGCAGACTATCGAGCCAAACCAACATGAAGTGTATGGAGAGGAGGGTAGTAATGTTCATCTTTCCTGCAACTACTCCTCATCATACAGTGTACTGTGGTATAAACAGTATCCAGGATCAGCTCCCCAATATCTTCTGCTCATCCTGCACTCCACTGTGACTGGATATAGAGCTGATTCTCTTGACTCTCATTTCTCTGGTAAACTGAACAAAGATAAGACCTTTGTGGATCTGCTGAAGTGACAGACTCTGCTCTGTACTACTGTGCTCTGGAGTCCACAGTGACAGGAAACCTGCCAACACTGTAAAAACACTGCTATCTATTCAAGAGGAGGAGCTAAGCTAAGCAAACCACAGGAGGATGGCATTTTAGTCTGCCACAGCGGAGTGGTACCTTAGTGTTACTGATAGCGCTGCTGAACTTCAACCATCATGTTCCTCTATCCACTTTTATTCATTTCTGCACTTGTTGGTGAGTTTTCTCAATGTTCATTATAGCCACTGTTTAAACAAGGTTCAAAATGAAAGAGTAACACTGATAGTGAGCTGCAGTTCGAAACGTCAAAATCCATTGACAATGTTAGTAAATAATGATTGTGGAGATGGATTTGTTCAAATACCTTAAACATGAACAGAATCCAGTGCTCAGATTCAATATATTTTTCAGGTGGCAGTTACCAGGATGAAGTTCAACCAACCACAAAGATAATGCATGGTGATGAAGGAGGCTTTGTTACACTGTCTTGCAACTACTCTGGTTCACCATACAACCTCCAATGGTATCGACAGTATCCCAGATCAGCTCCCAAATTCCTACTTCTCACTACAGTCTCATCAAGCCCCTCTGTAGTGAACGCTACTCCTCCATACCCTCGACTGTCTGTTAATCTGAATAAAGAGAGAACCCGTGTGGATCTGGAGATCTCCTCTACTGATGTAACAGACTCTGCTCTGTACTACTGTGCTCTGAGGCCCACAGTGACAGGAAACCCAGAAACACTGTACAAAAACCTGACAGCTCATGATAGTCAGCCACCAATTGTGCATGTTCTCCCACTTAAAAATATGAGAGAGGCCTGTAATTTTCATCATAGGTACACGTCAACTATGACAGACAAAATGAGAATTTTTTTTCCAGAAAATCACATTGTAGGATTTTTAATGAATTTATTTGCAAATTATGGTGGAAAATAAGTATTTGGTCACCTACAAACAAGCAAGATTTCTGGCTCTCACAGACCTGTAACTTCTTCTTTAAGAGGCTCCTCTGTCCTCCACTCCTTACCTGTATTAATGGCACCTGTTTGAACTTGTTATCAGTATAAAAGACACCTGTCCACAACCTCAAACAGTCACACTCCAAACTCCACTATGGCCAAGACCAAAGAGCTGTCAAAGGACACCAGAAACAAAATTGTAGACCTGCACCAGGCTGGGAAGACTGAATCTGCAATAGGTAAGCAGCTTGGTTTGAAGAAATCAACTGTGGGAGCAATTATTAGGAAATGGAAGACATACAAGACCACTGATAATCTCCCTCGATCTGGGGCTCCACGCAAGATCTCACCCCGTGGGGTCAAAATGATCACAAGAACGGTGAGCAAAAATCCCAGAACCACACGGGGGGACCTAGTGAATGACCTGCAGAGAGCTGGGACCAAAGTAACAAAGCCTACCATCAGTAACACACTTCGCCGCCAGGGACTCAAATCCTGCAGTGCCAGACGTGTCCCCCTGCTTAAGCCAGTACATGTCCAGGCCCGTCTGAAGTTTGCTAGAGTGCATTTGGATGATCCAGAAGAGGATTGGGAGAATGTCATATGGTCAGATGAAACCAAAATATAACTTTATGGTAAAAACTCAACTCGTCGTGTTTGGAGGACAAAGAATGCTGAGTTGCATCCAAAGAACACCATACCTACTGTGAAGCATGGGGGTGGAAACATCATGCTTTGGGGCTGTTTTTCTGCAAAGGGACCAGGACGACTGATCCGTGTAAAGGAAAGAATGAATGGGGCCATGTATCGTGAGATTTTGAGTGAAAACCTCCTTCCATCAGCAAGGGCATTGAAGATGAAATGTGGCTGGGTCTTTCAGCATGACAATGATCCCAAACACACCGCCCGGGCAACGAAGGAGTGGCTTCATAAGAAGCATTTCAAGGTCCTGGAGTGGCCTAGGCAGTCTCCAGATCTCAACCCCATAGAAAATCTTTGGAGGTAGTTGAAAGTCCGTGTTGCCCAGCGACAGCCCCAAAACATCACTGCTCTAGAGGAGATCTGCATGGAGGAATGGGCCAAAATACCAGCAACAGTGTGTGAAAACCTTGTGAAGACTTACAGAAAACGTTTGACCTGTGTCATTGCCAACAAATGGTATATAACAATGTATTGAGAAACTTTTGTTATTGACCAAATACTTATTTTCCACCATAATTTGCAAATAAATTCATTAAAAATCCTACAATGTGATTTTCTGGGAAAAAAAATCTCATTTTGTCTGTCATAGTTGACGTGTACCTATGATGAAAATTACAGGCCTCTCTCATCTTTTTATGTGGGAGAACTTGCACAATTGATGGCTGACTAAATACTTTCTTTCCCCGCTGTACTTGGCTACCCGAGTGGCACAGTGGTCTAAGGCACTGCATCGCAGTGCTAGCTGTGCCACTAGAGATCCTGGTTTGAATCCAGGCACCTTCGTAGCCGGCCGCGACCGGGAGACCCATGGGGCAGTGCACAATTGGCCCAGGGTAGGGGAGGGAATGGCCGGCAGGGATGTAACTCAGCCATGGTTGTGGGTTCAATTCCCACGGGGGGCCAGTATGAAAAAATAAAAAAATAATGTATGCACTCACTAACTGTAAGTTGCTCTGGATAAGAGCTTCTGCTAAAATGTATTCCTGTCATTCTTTTAACTACATGTTTTAGGCTAATGTATAGTATATCAGAATTATTGGATTTGAGAGTAAATACCAAGATCTTTCCTCATTTCAAATACATCGTCCTTATAATTTATCCATCACCTCTTTACATTTGTAGGTGACAGTTTTCAGCAGACCATCCAGCCAAACCAACATGAAGTGTATGGAGAGGAGGGTAGTAATGTTCAGCTTTCCTGCAACTACTCCTCAGCATACAGTGTACTGTGGTATAAACAGTATCCAGGATCAGCTCCCCAATTCCTCCTCTTCATCCACCATGCCTCTAGGACTGTAGTGAGAGCTAAACCTCCATACCCTCACCTCACTGTTAAACTGAACAAAGATAAGAACTGTGTAGATCTGGAGATCTCCTCTGTTGAAGTGAGAGACTCAGCTCTGTACTACTGTAATGTATAGCCCACAGTGACACATAACTCACTGACTACAGCACTCAGCAGAATAGAGACCTGTCAGTTAGTTATATATTTACATGCATCGAATGTATTTTGTTTGACCACAGTGGAATATTTAATGCAAAAATAATTTGTAAACTGCTATTAAATGTATATATAAAAAGTTTTTGTTTTAGCATTGTCAGTAGGAGGAGCTAAAACTATAAAACTCAGGATCAGATTATGAATCCTCAAGATAAGACATGATACTACCATGAAGATCATAGCCAGTTGATGCTGTGCTTTTCATCAGCAGATGGTGCTTTTCTACACATCCTGCCATCTACAATGTTGTTCTGTTCACTTTTACTGTTCTTTGACTTGATAGGTAAGTAATGACATTTTCATTGAAACTGAGTGTGATTATGTTAAGGTGTATTTATTTTTCAACTCAAAGATTATATAGATGGTGCAGGAGCATTTCATTTTTTTAAAGTTATTTTCATAATTACACTGATTTGGAATTAATTCAATCTTATATGTGGTTATAAAGTATTATCTATAATATATAATATTATATTTTACAGGTCTCAGTTCTGAACAGGTATTAACACCCTATACTGATGTAGAAGTGGCTTCAGAAAGGGACAGAGTTTCTCTCTCTTGTAACTACACCTCTTCTGGTGACAATCTTCTATGGTATCGGCAACATCCCAAATCAGCACCACAGTTAGTGGTTATGGAGTATGTGGATTATACACCAGGGTTCACCCTAAATCATGATAAAAAGGCCAAACGTGTGGATCTGGAGATCTCCTCTGCTGAGGTGACAGACTCTGCTCTGTACTACTGTGCTCTGAGGCCCACAGTGACAGGAAACCCAGACACACTGTACAAAAACCTAGAACATCTGATTGAGGGGAGAAAATTATCAACAGGCACATTAATTAATTTGTCCAAAACACTGAGGCCTAGATTCAATCAGAACAAGCACTTGCTGTGTCAGAGGTGTAACTGCGTTGTAGATGTCAAAGGAGCAGCTGCTCTTGATCGTTGTCACAAACCCTAACCTGGTCTGAGAGCATTTCATATTATTCTGTACGTAAATCCAAGACAATCCATTTAGTATGATATGTTATATTTCATATGGTATGTATTAATTTGTGGATGTCCATCATCAATTTTGTATGATAGGTTATGAATTACAATTCTAACCCTAACCCAGTCTTTGGCAGTAGGTTGAGTTACAAAATGTTCTCCAATCAGCAAGACTGAAACATAGCAACAGAGAGAGATATTCAACTCTGCCTGTGTTGTTTGACGGCCCTAACGCAGTTCCACCTCTGACACACACAAAACAACCGCTATGTGGATATTGGCTAAAGTGGATCTGATTGAATAGTGCCCTAAACCCTTCTGTCCTAGCCAGAACCCTAGCCTAACGCGAGCTTCATGTCCACACCCCAGATCAATGCTAACCTTAGCCATAACCCTAAACCTAACCCTAACCCTAAATTCATGTCTAGATTAATTATTAATTTCATTTTTTTTCTTCATAATGCAGTATAACATGAATAGAGTAGTATTGTTAACAAATAATGATTGCATCAACCCTACAATGTACATGTAGTGTCGAGATAACGATGCTGAGATGCTGTGATGACAAGAAATCCGCTGACACTGTCTTGATTATAATAGTTTATTACATCTTCACTTTCAGCGTCAATTTACAGATTTCTGCAGAAAATCCGGATAACAACCAACCCAATCTCTAATATGTTGGTCCTCCCCGTCCTTTGTTTCAACCATGGTATATATATCTTATGTAACCTGATATGGGTGGTTTTCCCCCACAGACCAATCCCAGGACGCCACATAACAGACTTCCTCTGTTTTAGGGGGCCCCTATAGTAATGCTTTCCAGATGCTTCCACAAGCTGAGTCAACTTCCTCTAACACACCATTTGCAAACGTCAGCAAAGTCATAAATTGTTTAGACACTACATATTTCCCCCCTTCGAGACTAATTAAGTCTCGAAAACAAAAAGAATAGGATTATGACAAATAACAATTTCTCTTATTGAGTAACTTTAGCAATAAACCAAAATGTATGGAGAGTAAATACATTTCTATGAAATATGAAGAAATCTTTATGGAGTGTAAATACATTTCTATGAAATATGAACAAATCTTTATGGAGTGTGAGAGCGAAAAACCTGTCTGGCAGCTTTCTTTCTAAATATCCATCAATCAATCAAGAAAGTAAAATTCTCTCACGGCCCCTCTGCCCCAGGCAACCACCTAAGTACTCCAGATCAATTCATAAATCTTTATCAATGCATTTTAAACTATGATGCAATTGAATACACATGAAAGCCTCAGAAAACAAAATACAATCAAAAATATCCACATTCAGGCTGGTCGACCCATCGGACCCTCCTGTGGATTCTCTCTGTCCCTGCCTAGACCCAATATCCCTAAGCATCCACGAAATAAACAAAAACATCTGAGATCCCCACATGTACCCAACAACAGAAAATATCATTCTTCAAAAATTTATACAGAAAGAATATGACACAAATTATGTATTACACATGCAAATATGTCTATTTATCATTGCAGACACTGGAATGTAGTCCACTACACTGCATCTCCTCAACAGTGTCGACTTTCAATGCAACGTTGATGATGGAATCTGAACATTTCCACACCTTCCTTGTTCCACTTCCTCCAGTCCATTCATATTGTCCATGTTTGAGTATTTGAATCCCCTCTACACATTCCCCCATATGCTTCTGGAAGAAAAGAAAAGACCAACCAGTATATTTTGCAAAACAACACATGCAAATTAAAACATGAATATCAACAATAATATAAAAATGATATATAAAATGAATCACATTCCATTTCCCCCCTTTGATTCATAAGAAAATAATAAATATTACAATAATTTGTAAAAACGTGAAAAATGATCGGATATTCAAAATTGATATCTATCCATCAATACTCCTTTGAGTATTTGACAGAATGTTAAACCCTCTTATCGTTTCATTTGTAAAACCCTGCAAAGTATAGGTAATATTATCAATGTTATCTGCCAAAAATTTTACACCATACCATGGAAAAGGTCCAAGTCCCCACTTCTCTCCTAGACTTATCCTCCAATGGTAGGCTTCCAGACTATGACATTTCTTCATTTCCCTTTTCACCCTATTTCCAGACCTAGAATCAGATTTATCTCTGTCCGGTGCTTCCCCTCTTTTAATGGTAAAAACCTCATATGGAAGCTTCAACGTCAACATGTAACAACATCCTGTCCATCCATAGGGTAAGAATATATATGCTTTATCACCACAAACCCCACCAAATATCTCTAAAATTCCCAATAGTCACATTGCCATGCAAAAGCTGATCTTTCACCATCAAAGTCCTGCTCTTCTTACTAAAAGGAACATAAAAAGTTACATTATATTTCTCATTACTAACCTTACGTTCATGCATACCCAAAGTCATCATATAATCATCACAATCTGATATTCCCATAAACATACCCTTTCCATCATATGTTTTATTTTAACAAAAACAACTCTTAGCCCTCACGGGTTTCACCTCCAATGCTTCAGGAATCGCTGTTAACTGATTTTCCTTCCGATCTAACAAATTCACATAGGGTAATTCATTTAACCAAGAACACTTAAACCTAGGCCTGAACAAATGCTTCAACAACGACATTATTATATCTGTTAATGATTGTTGCTGATACAACAGCCATGATAAAGCATAAGATTGACACATACTTGATAGAGGATTGAGCCACCGTCTCTAAGATTGAACCCCATGTGCCTGGTGCTGGAATTCTCAACAGACATGGACCCTCAAGATTCCTCACTGATCTTACAGAATGAGTTAACTGCTGGAACCATAGATTCCTACCTGCCCATCCATCTTTAATTTGCACAACAGAAGAATCAAATCCATATGCCTTCCATTTAGTTTCTCTCTTCCCTAACGAGCGGTATTGATCAGATATATCGTCTTGTCTTCCATCAAAATTAAAGAACTCATCCTTTACCTCCAGGATAGTATTCTGCACTATTTCAGATGAATCTACATCATTCTCTACTACCATCTGCTCTCCTATTTCAACACTATCCTTACTACCATTCACAGCACTCTCCATCCGTATCATAAACTTCTGAGTCACTCTTACTACATCCTTTAGTTTCAGAAAAGTTGTTGTTGGTGTCTGTGTCACATTTCCTAAATTTATTATTGCCGTCGTAACATTAATCTCCTTCAAAGTTACTGTTAAAATAGTTTCTTTAGTTGATGTATTAACACTCTTAATTATTTCCAGTTGCAAAGTGACAGATGTCCTCTGTGTATTATTTACTGTTGGAGTGGCTACTGTAATATACTGCTCCTGAACTCCTTTGGTGACTGTGGAAACTTCAACAGACAAAATCTTCCATCATAAGCGTCAACTTACGAGTTACATAGCCTTTTAACCAATCATTCTTAACCGGAACAAATTTTAACACTGGCTCTAAATAAGTACACATATATTCTCCCTGATCTTCCCATGTAACATTACGCAAAATAAGTGAGCAATCACTCATAACCCTCTTCCACTTCATATCGTTGTACAAAATATACTTAATTTGACTAGATGAAACAGCTTCTACTTCTGGTCCTGATAACAACACTTCTTCTCCATAATTATCTCTCCACGTGGGAGGAATGTCACCACCCCCACTCCTTCTCTCACATCTACACGGAAGATGAGCTGTACCACCCATCCTAACCCTAATGACAGTCTTTTCTTCTAAAATTGGTGTTGGAGCGATTGTCTAAGGCTCCATTGTAATCAAATGTGATACATTTATAGCTTTAATAACTGTCAATGTTGAAAGAGTTGAATTGTTTCTCACTGTTGTTGTATTAGGCTGAAGTGTTGATGTCATTGTTGTTGATTCATCTATTTTCCCTACAGCTTTGAGCTCTTTACTTGTATTTCCATCTATCACCACTAGTCTCACTACATTAACTCTCAGTCCCAACTCTAATCCCTCACATTCAAACTGTGGATTATAAAAAATACATTTATAATCACCTTGATCATCCTGCTGGGAATTGTACACATAGAGACTACAATCACCCTCAATCTTCATTCTTCTCTTATCATTCAGCAACGCATACTTTCTCAATGCAACTGCTCCTAACAGATCTAAACTCCTACCATATCTATCTTCCCACTGAACTCTAAATGTCCCTTCACCACTGTTCTCTCTCTCTCGTACACTTACATTGAAGCTGAGCTGACTGTCCTAGAGTTACTTCAACCCTAGTTTTTGGTCTGACTTTTCCCCAATTTTTTAAAAAAACATTTCACTGATTTATCCACAAATTCCTTCTCCCACTAATTTGAGGATATTCCGATCGGGTAGTCCCCACCTGCTTATGACTTCTTTACACAAAAACTTGGAAAACGATTGAGCATATTTTAGCTTAGTTGGACATCCTATGCACCTCTTGGTGTAGGAATGTAACCAAGAATAACAGTCACACCCCTGCGAACATAATTTTTCAGACAGATTGTGCACCTTCCTATGACATAGTCAATCTGTTCAAGCAAATATGGTTCCCAAAACCATACTCCTTTGTGATCTTTCTCCTAACCTCCCCCCTTGCAACATTAGCTAACCCATAGCTTCCTAAATCATCAGACCTAATAGGTCTAGAGGCGCTACTATCAACCCCTCATGGTTTCTCCCAAGACAACAAACATTCTGGAACTTGTTGCAACATCTCCTCTTTCATAGGGTCTTAATCCATCTTCACACTGCATATAGATTCATGTGTCATCCGTACAGCTTATGGCTCTCCTTGTCCTTGAGCCAAAATCATTATTTTGAGAAATCGCTGATCTTCACTCCTCCAAATCCCCAAATTCTCTTTCATCGGTACAAAAACAGCTTTCTCTGCTTCTGTCATCATTTCTCCTATTTGCTTCTGCTCATAGCCTTCAGAAACCAACAAGGTCACATGTGGCACACTCTTCTCAATCTCAAATTCTTTATCCAGATAATCGTCTGTGTTTATCGTCATAGCTGCTCCTTGTGGTCCTAAAATTATTCAACATGAGCTGAGTTGAACATTCTTTGGTTGATGACTCAACCATTCCTCTGAGTTCGATTGGGCAGCATTCTTAAAATACTTGAGCATACAATGAAATGGATATTCCAGAAGCCTCGCATCTGGCATATTTTTCCCCAATAACTTTCTCCCATATCTTAGCCTGCTTCAAAAAATCTTCACTGAGATTTCCAATCCAGAATACTGTAGAAGAATCCATCTCTGTCATCATCAACAACTGGTAAACCTTTTCCTTTGTCACTTCTACCAGACAGCCGTCTGGTGTACATTTTATTGTACAGTTCAACTTACACAATGCATCTCTTCCCAAAAATGCAATAGGTGTATGTTCTGATACCAGTATGGGTATTGTAATTTTCTGATTTTTATAGCAGAGCTCAATTGGTTCCATAAGAGGAATCAACTGTTTCACTACCTCAAATCCCTGTCCTAATTAGTTGATTGGACATAGTGAGATGTGTAACATCTTCAGGCCCAACACAGATAAAAGCAGCTCCGCTATCCACCATCACTTCCAATGGTCGGTTGTTTACTTTCACCTCAATTGTTGGATCTTTTTCCGGTCCTGATGCTACCAGCTGACACCCCCCTTTCGGATCTTCTGGGCACCCCTAGAATCCTTGCTCCAGGCCCCTATAAGGGTTCACCTGTCCTCCAGATGATCTTGACTGGTCCCTGTATCTTCCTCTGAAATTCCCTCTGGTGTTTCCTCCAGGCCCATTACACTCACAGCAAAGTCACCAACCTGTCCACAATTATAACACACTTCTGAAGATTGCTGGAAGTATGGCTTAAATCTTCCTCCTCTTCCTCTTCCTAAGCCTTCTCATCCTCTTCCTCTCCAATTCTGTGTCTGTCCAGAAACTGTCTATGGATATGAAACAACTGGTACCGCTATTGGTGGCTGGTACACTTGCGGTTGGAACTGGTCCAGTTGAAGCTGTGGCAGTGATTGTTGATTTGGTGCACACTGATTCTTCATAACCAAAGCTTGTTTCTTCTCCTTCTTATTCTCCACCAGTTGTATTTGATTGAGTTTTCTGAGAGTTTCTTGGTCCTGTTCTTTCTGGTTGTGTTCCTTTTTCCTGTACAGATCCACTTGATGGGCTAGTCATTGTAGAATAAAATCCTCTTGAACATGAAGCACATTTAATCTCCAAATCTTCATCGCTTTCTCCATCTTCACTTTCATCAGAGATCGAATCTCTTACTTCTTCTTCCAACTTCCATCACCCCTTCTTTCCTCTCTTGCCAACCTCCATCTGATCACAGGGTCATATCCACCCATGATCTCTTCTGAATCACTCTGATCATCATCATAATAATCTTCAAGTTCCATCCTCCTGAACCTCACTCCACCCTTAGTTTCCAGACATCTCATTTTCTTCTTACTTTTGGAGTTTTGATTCATCTTTATGGTCGTTTCTGCTTTTCCTCTCTCTATTATACAAGCACTTTCATTATGTTGATGACGTCAGGGTTAAGAGTCCCTTCCACTGGCCATGGTTGTTCAATGTCAGGCCAACGTTTATTCCATTTTCCAGATAACCTTGCAATACCATTAACTAGAGGATTACTATTTTCTACTACATCAACAGGAGTAATGACTTTCATAGTTTTGATGTCCTTTTTCCCCATTGTAACAACTCTTCTATATTCCTTTATTGTGAATTATTTTATTATTATTATTTTAAACCAATTAATTTGTAAACCAAAAATACTTTAGACTATGTAGCTTATGTTTGCCTCCTTTTTTTTCTCCCCCCAAAATTAATGAATTAATTAATCAATTAATTCATTAATTTATTCAGCAATTAATTATTTAATTAATTTATTTTACCAAATTATTGATCAGTGGCAATCTTACCACATCCGATCAGGAAACGTAAATGAAAGTAGTCAACTTCAGAGCAATCCAAAAAAGAAAGACCTGTAATCCAGCAACACTACAGCACTCACAAACCAATTGCTTAATAAGCACCCAATTACCTTAATTTTACAGAATAATGTCAGTGCTGGATTTCCAACACAACTCTAATCAAACCAACTCATGCACAAAAAACTCCAATGTGCAATTCTTAATTACATGAATTGATCAGTCTGTTGCCAAGTCCTTGTCAAATTGTCACAACATGAAATATGCTAGGCACACACAATATCCTCTATGGGAAGGGAAGTTTTGTGAACAGAATAGTACTAGCCTTGATTGGACTGGATCCGTTGCAGCACACACTGTCGCGTGACGCACTCGTCAGCACCTCCTCTCTCTGTCTCCTCCTTCTCGTCTCTCATATGACAGAAGAACAAAGAACACAGACAATAATTTAGTATTTTATGCACTCACTGGGTTATTTCAACCATACAATACCCTTTTAGTCATACCTATGTTCACACTCACGCTAAGAAATAAGCAAACAGCTTAACTCAGGAATATTATAAATAGCTCAATAACATTTTGTTTTATTTATTTATTTAATTATTTTTATTTTTAATCCATCAACATATCTCTCATTTATAAATTCAATAGATCTCAATCAAATAGTTTCATCGTTAAGCAACAGCCGCTTTAACAAACAGAATACTTTATTTGTGTGTAAATATCCCCCTCCTTCTCTGTCTGCTCTGAGTCTGTGTCTCCCAGCAGCTCAGTGCAGGCAGAGGAGTGGCATATTTGCTCTACGTAACTCTAAACTCATAAAATCCCACACATGCGCAGTTCATTCACCAGTGCGATTTCAGAGTGAGAAGAGCTCCCAAGCAGCTCTCTCCAAGCTAAACAACAGAAAGTAGACAGACCAGCTGTCCCTCCGTTATTTCCCCAACACAGACAAACAGTAACACTTAACAGAACTCACAAACCAACACAGAACATAGAACACAAATCCTACTTCGAAGTTTCTTATCTTTACTTGTCCTAATCTGCAGATGTATAGTTATTTTCTTATCCATTACAAAACATCTCTATACACTCTTAAAATCCTCCCTGTAAGCTCCTAGTCTTTTAACAGTTATTAAACGTTCTCTTTTTATAGAGACTCATAAGATTTTAACCTTAACTAACATATTTCCTTACAAAAAACTAAAACCCCTGTTGTCATAGCCTTAGTCGACACACAGCAGAGACCTCCCCTTTTTTTTCACACACACACACAGGCTCTCTTTTCTCACACACACACACAATTCAAGAGGAATGTATCTGTTCCTACGGTCCTCTAAAGCATGCTACCGTCGTTCCTTATTTCTCATTGTTCCTAAATTTCTGCTACCTCAAGTTTGCAGATATCCAATGAGAGGTTACTTCGAACATATACCTCGTCAACTATAAGTCGAGGGGTAACTTGCAACCGAATGTATCTACCACAATCTCCAGTCCCCAGAACTGACCTTAAAAATCAACCTAGTGAGTTTTCAGGATTTTCGGCCCATCGTAATGATCACCTCATTTGAGGGCTTTCCATAGATCAACGACGTCCTAATTAGTATACATTTTTCCTTAGTTCCTGGCCTTTCTATTCTTTTTCCCTTTAATTTTTATTCAAGCCAAATATCCCTGTGCCAAGTGTTATCAATTCCTATAGACACTCCCCCCTGTTTGCGTTGCTTTCAACGCAAACAAATTTAGAAATTTAGAACGGAACCTTATCACACAGCAAATAACAGCAAAGCGCACACATAAGTCCTTTGACGGTGCAGTCGTTCAACGCACACACACACACAAGCACACGAACTGACCAGCGGCCAAAGTTTGTGAGAAAGCTCACCGTATCTGCATGCCTCTTGAGCGGTCAGTTCATGCGCCCATGAATGGAACGCTGAGAAAAGACGCAACACGGCCCAAATTCCTCGTCGCCATTAATGTAGTGTCGAGATAACGATGCTGAGATGCTGTGAAGACAAGAAATCCGCTGACACTGTCCTTGATCATAATAGTTTATTACATCTTCACTTTCAGTGTCAATTTACAGATTTCTGCAGAAAATCCGGAGAACAACCAACCCAATCTCTAATATGTTGTCCCTCCCCATCCTTTGTTTCAACCATGGTATATATATCCTATGTAACCTGATATGGGTGGTTTTCCCCCACAGACCAATCCCAGGACGCCACATAACAGACTTCCTCTGTTTTAGGGGGCCCCTATAGTAATACTTTCCAGATGCTTCCACAAGCTGAGTCAACTTCCTCTAACACACCATTTGCAAACGTCAGCAAAGTCATAAATTGTTTAGACACTACATACATTAAACAAGCATTGCATGGCACACACAGAAACAAAGCTTGTTGTCCACCACCCGCTGTGTTTTGGCAGTAGCTGGAGCTACAACATTTTCTCCAATCATCAAGACTGAAAGATTGCTACAGAGAGAGATATTCAACTCTGCCTATGTTGTGTCAGAGTCTTTTTGATACTGTGTCTATCAGCTGTGTTGCTGCTTTCATCATTTCTCCTCCTCTCAGTTCTTGTTGGTGAGTGCTGTATTCAATTTGACAGTTTTAATTTATACACCAGAATGTATTTCAAAGTTGTCAAAAATACAATTATATTTCAGATTTGAGAATCACTAAATTGTGTTATGGTAATGAGAAGGGAAAAGGAATTATCAACAGACCAAAAATACAAAAAGAACAGCATATTTTTCCTTTTCTAGCAGATCTGGAGATCGTCTCGACTGAAGTGACAGACTCTGCTCTATACTACTGTGCCATGGATCCCACCGTGACAGGAAACACTTCCTCATACAAAAAGCTGACAGTCTGACACAAAGATGTGGGATGTAGGATTTTTGTTTAGAATTCACTTCATCCTTATCAACATACAATATTATACCATTCTTACCAATAAGGTTTATTTGCAGATTATTCATATGGTATAGCATGGTATAGTATTGTGGATCTATAAAAATAAAAATAAAAAAACATTTCCAAGCCATGGATCTGGAGATCTCCTCTGCTGAAGTGACAGACTCTGTTCTGTTATACTGCGCTTTGCAGCCCACAGTGACAGGAAACACTTCATCATACAAAAAGCTGACAGTCTGACACAAAGATGAGGGATGAACAAACAAACAACAACAGCAGCAAAAACAAGACATTTTCAGACAGAAATGAAGTCTAAAATAATCTGAGGCCAATAATAGCTGAAAACCCTTAACCACAAACCACAGAAGAAGAGTTACATATCTGGTACAGGCTGGGTATACCTGCAAACATGAGGATGTCTCTGTAGAGGATCTACTCAGCTCTCTCACTGTCTTATCTCTCAGTTGGTTTATCTAGTCTGTGTCAGGATGTCACTCACATTACTGTTGCTCCTCTCTGTGTTTGTAGGTGAGTGCTGAATTCTCAGTTTAAACCAAATAACATTTTGAATACGAGATTGCTTTTGTCAATGAATGATTGCATTAAACACTAAGTTGCATTTTACTGGAAAGTTTCAATTCTTTCTCTTGTCATAATTTATGGGCACCTAATCCATGCCTTTTTTCTCATTAGGAATCAACATTAACACAATGACTATACTTATTTGTTGCAGCTGATAGTACAGAGCAGGAAACAATAACTCCAGTGAAGCCTGAAGTCAATGTTCTCCAAGGAACAGACATCACTCTCTCCTGCAACTACAACGGCAATGTTAACAATCTCCAATGGTACCGTCAATACCCTGGATCTAGACCAGAATGTCTTCTTTTGATCCTACAAACATACAAGTATATACAGAATACATAATTTACAACTCCACGACACACTGGTAGACTGAATGAAGAGAAGACCTGTGTTCACTTCATGATCTCCTCTGTTGAATTGGAAGACTCTGCTCTGTACTACTGCGCCTTGCAGCCCACAGTGACAGGAAACCCAGACACACTGTACACAAACCTGTCAAGAGCCTTGTGGATAAACAGTGTCTGGGTGGAGACATTGTATTCTGATAGATCAGTTATTATTTAGAGTACATTATTACTAATATTTTCCCTGCATTTCCACATCAACTGAAAAAGAAGAAATACAACTTATTTGATATAAATATTATTCAGGAAATAATACTATATATTGTCTGCATCTTCCTGTTGTGATATAACATGATCAAAGATACTAGTCTGAATAAATACAAAATGAACAACATTTTTTGTGTTGTTTTGTTCCTTAGAGCAGGGGTTCCCAATTATTTATTTCAGGTAGCAGTTACGAGGAGGAAATAATATCAGCCAAAACTGAAGAGCGTATTTATGAGAGTGATGGTTTTACTCTGTCCTGCAACTACACTGGCTCTTACAGTACTGATACTTTACTGTGGTATCAACAATACCCCAGATCAAAACCAGAATTTCTGCTTCTCCTCAATGAAGGAGGGTTAAAGACACATAATGAATCGACCCACCCTCAACTATCTGTTAAATTGACCCATGTGGATCTGGAGATCTCCTCTGTTGACGTGACAGACTCTGCTCTGTATTACTGTAATAATATGCCATTTAGCAGACGCTTTTATCCAAAGCAACTTACAGTCATGCGTGCATAAACTTTTTGTGTATGGGTGGTCGTGGGGATCGAACCCACTACCCCGGCGTTACAAGCGCCGTGCTCTACCAGCTGAGCTACAGAGGACCACCTCTGAAGCCCACAGTGACAGGACACCCAGAAACACTGTACAAAAACCTGACAAAATACAGTATACTGTAGGAAAAAAGCCATAACAGAAAACATTTAATGTTGGTGTCAAGAGGAGGGGCTGGATAATCAAAGATCCACATGTAGCTTATGGGATACAAATAATATTTGTAGTGAAAATATGTCAATCATTATTTGAATATGTTGGTAACCCATTGTATAAAAGTGAAAATGCCCTGGAAGTTGTTGTTTGGAGGATATATCTGCCTCCTGATTAGTTATATGACAGATCTTCTTTGTCTGTGCTCCTCCTTTAGACTGCCCTCCATAGTTATGGTTTTTCTATGTATAATAATGATACAATAGTTCTATCTAGTGTTCAACATTCTGCCCAACAAGGTGAAACCTTGACATTGCTTGTATTTTCAAGGGTAAGTTACTAGTGAGAGTCAATAGGTGTCAGTGGAGACCCATCAATTTGCTCCTATTCCTTCAAAATGATGCATGCAGCATGTCAACACTTTACAGGTGTCTGTGTTGTATAATTTCACCCACCAAACAGAATATACATTTATTATGTTTTAACCCTTTCTTGTCACAATTGCATATTCTGTTTCTGCTTCTTGTATTAACCATTTGCATTTATTTTATATGAACAGACTGTGGTTTTCCAAAGTGCATTCAGGCAGAGTCAACTGTATTCATTACTAAATTGTGTAGAACAATATATAATATAGGGCTTACAAAACAACTTAATATATTCCCTTGAGGCATTTACTTTAAAGGATGAAGCAGTACATCAGATACATACAACACACTTCAATAAAATCAACACTTGAAATGTAATTAATTGTAAGAGTGCATTTAATAACTATAATAGTATAAAAACAGTGCCAAGGGTTGGTCAAGGTTAAGGTCGGCTGTAGCCCAATTCTAACACTACCTTCTTGTCCACCTACTGAATTGACCATGACCCTAGAATTAACCCTAACCCTAGCTTCAGTTGGCACAAATAATGAAAAACATTAGGAGAAGCAGGATTATGAGGAAGGCAGTTTTCTACTTGATTAACTCCAGGCAGGAGTGAGAGGTTGATTTTATGGACCAAATCGAGAGACAACAACCAATGCGTATTAGGCTACATGGTGATGCCATTGACCATCATTTACGTTAATGTGCACTGCGATGACAGAGATTACGATCATGGTTGCATCCCTTGTCAATCATTGGTATCAATCATAAAACAATCATTAGTTGACTCTACTACTGTTTTAAATGCATTGTAAAGATAACTCTTTGTGGCATTGGTCAGCATAGCCAAGGTCTATATTGGACTGGTTCATAGGCTACAGTGGTCTGGGCCTTTCTTTCTGATTTTGTTACAAACCCTTGCTGGATATATTATTTTATTTTATTCGTCAGAGGAGCTCAATTTGGCCTGAACATAAACTATATTTCTCCAAGGCCCATAACAACTACCAAATTAGAATTTTGAAAGGACTTGGAGAAGAAGGTAACATTCTTTAAAGGAGACATTTCATGGTACCAAATATATCACATTTAAAAAGGAATCCCTTTGGCAGTTCAACTAAACAATTGAATATACCATAAGCTCTTCCCCTACTGCAGAGCCCAACTATTATGAGACTTCTCAGCTACAGTGGATGGAACATAAAATCTATAACAGTCTATTCTTCCTCTATACATGAATCACAATGGTACATTGGCTTAGGAATACTGTACTTATCCTGGCTGCATGCTATTTTGGTACAGTATAGTGCTTCTCCTTTCTACATTCTCATTCTCTGAAATATTTATTTTTCAGATTGCAAAGGTGAAGAGTCTGTTGACCAGCAGAGTGGACATGTTACTGCCCTTGAGGGATGACTGGTGACACTCAGCTGTAACTACACTAGCAGTAGTCCATCTCCAGATCTCTTCTGGTACAGCCAGTTAACTAGGGACTCTCCTCAGTATATCCTGAGAAGAGATTGTTATTCAGAAGCGAGCAATAGTGATGAGTTCAAGAAGAGGTTTGATTCCAGGCTGAATTTCACATCTAGCTCTGTCCCCTTGATGATCCAGAGGTTGCAGCTGTCTGACTCTGCTGTGTACTATTGTGCTCTGAGGTCCACTGTGACAACAGGATGGACAGCTCCCTTACAAAAATAATTTGATAGTGTGATATAAAACTCTTAGAGGGCCTAGTTTAAGCTCCTCCTCAATACTTCCTATAAGAGAGTTAAAGCATTCAAAGACACATACAAGTGTGTTTGCTCTCTCCTCAGCTACCCATCTCACAGTAGACATGGAATCTTGGCTGAAGAATATTCTGATTCTTGCTGCTTTTTGTTGTGGTATGATTGATAACTATTATTTTATTTATTTGCTTACTGACATTGCATAAATGATCCCTTTCTGTTGTCATGTAAAATAGAGAAAGTTGCACACTCTATATGCTCCCAATGATTTCATGGGTATAAATCATCAAAAACACCCTTTCTTTTTTCAACTTATTTTTTTATTTCTCTCCAGAATGCAGAGGAGACAGTGTGTCACAGCCAATAGGAGTTGAGACTGCTACGGAAGGAGGACAAATAACACTTACCTGTCATTACAAAACAGACGATGCAGGTCTATATCTATTCTGGTACAAACAGCGAGCTAACGACTACCCCAAGTATATGCTTATGCGGCAAAAATTTGGAACGGGAGACAATGCTACTGAGTTCAAGGAGAGATTTCATGCTGATCTAGATGCCAACTCCAAATCAGTCCCCTTGACAATCCAGAGGTTGCAGCTGTCTGACTCTGCTGTGTACTACTGTGCTCTGAGGCCCACTGTGACAACAGGATATACAGCCCCCTTACAAAAACATACTGAGCTACACAATGACAATACACCTGTCTGTACAACACCACTTTGAAATTGACACAGTAACCTTCTCACATACTACCAAGACTAGTGGTAGCAGATGATGATGATCACAGTGATGATGATGATGATGATGATGATCACAGTGATGATGATGATGATGATGATTATACAGAAAGTATTTGTTTTTGCCAATAAAGATCCCTCCTCCAATTCAGCTCTAAATGTAGATGTACGAGACATTCAAATTATATTTTAATATCTCATGAATTAGAAAACATACCTATATATCTTAGAATTCATCATTAGGAGACAAAAGCAATACTCAGTATTGTGAACAGAGTAATGGAAAGCCAGCATCAACCACAAGGGGGCCACAGTACCATGTGAGTGTTGCTTTCTACTCTGAAATGACTTGTCTATTTGAACATCCCCTCTGTGCTGTGTTGCATGGTCTAGGCCCGTGCTGCTACAAAGACAGGAATCAAGAGAACACCAGCTTCATACAATCTAACATTTGTTTTTGATCTTGCTATAGCAAGATACAGAATACAGCCATCAGTAGCTGAGGTTTGATCTCCAGTGTAAGATTGCCATGCATAAATGTCTAAATCTCCTTGTGGCCTCAGGTAAATGTCTATGATATATTGATCACCTCACTTTTAACCTCAAGGATCGGACCCTTTTTTTCAATTTTCACCTCAAATGACATACCCAAATCTAACTGCCTGTATTTCAGGACCTGAAGGAAGGATATGCATATTCTTGATACCATTTGAAAGGAAACACTCTGAAGTTTGTGGAAATGTGAAATTAATTTTAGGAGAATATAACACATTAGATCTGGTAAAAGATAATATAATCTTTGAAATGCAAGAGAAAGGCCACAATATAATATTGCAGTTTAGGCACAATTTAGCAGTGTGTGTGCAAAGTTTCAGATTGATCCAGTGAAGCATTGCAATACTGGACTATTTTGTATCAAGTCTGGCCAAACGTGCCGAATTGGTCAATTGATACAAAAATTATATGGTAATACAAAATGTAAGTTTACACACTCCCAGGAATGTCATACATGATGGATCATTAGCTTATACAGTAACTTTCACACATCTAGATGGCTGGGCAGGTTGGGTGTGGAGCCAGAGACAGCAGGGGTTCAAACTGTAGAACCCAGTTCCTACATTTTAATATAAAATTGATTTTATCAAACACAACTATGCTACATTTTATCTCTGGGACCCTTAGGATGACAAATCAGAGCAAGATTACTGAATGTAAGTACATTATTTACCTTCAGAGGTGAATGTATAAAACCAGTTGCCGTGATACGTTTTTAGTTGTTGTGCACTCTCCTCAAACAATAGCATGGTATATTTTCACTGTAATAGCTACTGTAAATTGGACAGTGCAGTTAGATTAACAAGAATTTAAGCTTTTTGCCCATATAAGACATGTCTATGTCCTGGAAGGTTTGCTGTTACTTACAACAGTCATGCTAATCACATTAGAGTACGTTAGCTCAACCGTCCCGTATACTGGACACCTATCCCGTAGAGGTTAACATTAGTTGCATTGCTAGAATAGAAAATGATACTGTTACCATTACATGATATGTTACAGTGAGACAGAATGTTATGTACAGTATTTTCATTTGGGTTATAATGTTATATTTCTATGTACAGTAGTAATACTGCATTATCTTTCCAGAACTGATTACTGGGGATCACATTACTACTGTAAAGCCCAGAGTCATCTGTACAGAAGGAGAATCTGTGACACTGCATTGCTCATATGATACAAGCATTGATAATATTCTGCTTTATTGGTACCAGCAGTACCCTAAACAGGCACCTTAGTTTCTAATGGTTAAGGTGCCACATAAAGTACCAGTTAACATTCCTCTGATAGTTTATATAAATCCACAAAGTATAGCATCTGAACTGGTCATAAAACATCTAACCGTGGCAGACACAGCTCTCTACTACTGTGCTTTTGGGAAAGCTAGGAAGGTGCTTACATTTTTCTGAGAAGCTGTACAAAAACCTAAACCTGGATAATTATTTGATTCTCCCATCTTGATGGAAACTGTTTCCAGACCATCATTTTAAATCAGATACACTCAATATGTTTTTAGGCTACCAGAGTGATTGTGGTAACACCTGTAAATGTCCTCTCTCCTTTCAAGAGTGATTAGTACAGCAGCCTATCAACAACTGCACTAGTGTAGAGAACTGAACCTCTGTAGTAGATGTGACATTGGTCTGTCAGCTAGTGTGACACACAGTAACACACAGAGGAACACTTTCAGAGGAGAGTGAATGCATGCAAACATCAGTCTGAAGATGGTGAAATCAAAGCATTTTAAAATTCAGAAGATCCTCTGAAAAATGAGTTGTGTTGTGTTTAGAGGAGCTAGTATGAGAATGAAAAGGAGAGACTCAAAATGGCATGAAGGTCTTTCCTCAGTGCATTGTAAGCTTGTCTCTCTAACATTAACCATGCTGTGCTGGTTCAACCTGTACTTTGTAACATTTGTGGGCAAGTAAAATACATTTAACAGTCATGATAATGTGTCATTACTTCATTACAAGCTTGGAAAAACAACACACAAGCTTTGACAGGACAAATATAACTTATATTTCACATGTCAGTTTTCTGCAGGTGATAGTTGTGGGGATGGAATTTACTCCAACAGTCTTGAGAAGGATGTGATACATGGTGGCAGTGTCAAGCTTTCCTGCAACTACACAGTATCTGGTGGAGGCAGTGTCTTATGGTATCACCAATATCCCACATCTGCTCCCCAATTCCTCCTCCTTATCTCAGTGTAATCAGCATCTGCTGAGACAATAGTTACTGCAGATCCACCGTATCCTCGACTGTCAGTTAACGTTGACAAAGTGGCTGAACGTGTGGATCTGGAGATCTCCTCTGCTAAAGTGACAGACTCTGCTCTGTACTACTATGCTCTGAGGCCCACAGTGACAGGAAACCCAGAAACACTACAAATACCTTCCTGTAATAAAGTCCTACTAGTAAACACCATGTAATAGGCAAGCAGCTGCAAACAAATGATCAGAGATCATGTTCATGATGATCCATCAATAATTCTGATGTAATGTGTGTCCATTTACTGAATAGGAGTAGCTAAGATGAGAGGTGGAGAGATGATTCTCCTCTAACTGACTGGAACAGTGGGATGTCTTCAGTTTTGCCTCCTGATAACTCACTGTTACACCCATAACCATGTTTCTCTATCCAGTGTTTCTCCTCTCTGCACTTGTTGGTGAGTATTAGTCTGACATTACATACTTCTAGTTTATTCAAGGTAACTGTCAAGTGTCATTTAAAAATAGCACTTCGTAGAAGAAATGTAAATGACTGATTATCTTTTCACTTGTGTCGAATATGACTCAGAGTATGTAATAATTTCCCATGAACTGAAAATGTTAATCTAAACGTAACTTTATTACAGGAGGAAGTTTTGAAAATGACATAAAACCAACTTCAGAGACAGAACATGGCATGGAGGGAAGCAGTGTTACACTGTCTTGCAACTACTCTGGCTCAGTAGAAAATCTTCTATGGTATCGGTAATATCCCAGATCAGCACCCCAATTCCTCCTCTACACTACAATCTCCTTAAAACCCTCTGTAATAAGAGCTAAACCTGAAGACCCTTGACTGTCTGTTAATCTGAATAAAGAGAGAACAAATGAATCTGAGATACAAATAATATTACTACACAGATCATACACGTAACGTTAGTTAGCTAGCCAGCCAGCAAACGTTAGCTAGCTAGCTAACAGTACACTTTAACTTGAAATGAAAACAACTTTCTGACAAAATTAGAAACGTGTAATATCTGAAAATGTAGCTAGGTAGACTCTCTTACCCATATACATGGATGGACGCTTCTCCCTCTCTGTCACGGATGCCATGGTTGCCCTTAGTTTGAAGATGTAATCCGGAGACGTGTTTTATACAACAGCCTTCTGTGTGTTCTCTTTTCGACTCCGTCTGCATATTTGCAATTTTCGCTCTCCTTAGCTATCATGCTCTATTTCCACTGATTTCAAAACTCGGTCCTCCAGAAAGTGGAGAGCAACACTTATGCAGTTCTACTACATGATATCTTTCAAAAAAGCCACGTTGGAAAGGATTACCTACACATAATGACCAGCTCATGTTATGGATAGAAGCGTGCTACATGGCAGACCAATCCGAACTCATCTCTTGGCATGTCCAGCCCACTCATTATCTCAGCCAATCATGGCTAGTGGGAAGGTTGCAGTCTTTTTCCGTGGCTAAACCAACTAAACTCTTTTATTCGTATTTACAGATGGCATACAAGTTTGTTATTAAGGCACATGAAAGTTCACATGTTCCAGAAGGCATTTCTGCCCAAACATATTACGTTCAAATGGAGCTCCTGTGAAGTAGTGACGCGCGACATATGCCTAGTTTCCTGAAACAAGTCACAAATGAGAGGAGAGGAGAGGAGAGGAGAGGAGAGATTGAGCATTTTTATAGCAACTGTACTTTGTGGTGGAGTTTGTAGGTAAACAAAGCAGAAATGATCAACTGTTATTTTTTACAGGTACAAGTATTGAAGACATAATTACTCCAGACAGAGATGTAGTGGATGTTATGGAGGGTAGTAGTGTTAAACTCTCCTGTCGATTCAACAGCTAATTAACCAACAGTGATGTTACCGTCAGCACCCTGGATCCTCTCCACAGTTCCTCATACTGGACTCCTGTGGGATCATAACCAACACTGATAGTACAAAATGGACCCTCACACATGAACAAGAGGAAAACGTGTGGATCTGGAGATCTCCTCTGCTGAAGTGACAGACTCTTCTCTGTACTACTGTTCTTTGAGGCCCACAGTGACAGTTAACCCAGAAACACTGTAGAAAAACAGACAATACAAACACAGATAACCTGAATCTGAGATCCATAGAAACCCCTAGAACCTGAGTCTGAATATATCTTATCTTCCATCCATTATATTCGCTTCTTTTAATATGAAATGTATTTATATATTCAACTACTTTTTGTGAGGAGGAGGATAATTTAATATACTGTTTGAATAGGTAGGGTTTCAGATGTTTTCGGAAGATGTGCAGGGACTCTGCTGTCCTAGCTTTAGGGGGAAGCGTGTTCCACCATTGGTTTGCCAGGATAGAGAAGAGCTTGGACTAGCCTGAGCGGAAGCTTCCCTCCCATAGGGGTGGGAGGTTCAAGAGACCTGAAGTTGCAGAACGGAGTGCTCGGGTTGGGGTGTAGGGTTTGAGCATAGTCTGAAGGTAGGGATTGGCAGTTCCTCTTGCTGTTCAGTAGTTATGCACCATGGTCCTGGAGTGGATGCGAGCTTTGACTGGAAGCCAGTGGAGTGTGCGGAGGAGTGGGGTGACATGAGAGAACTTGGGAAGGTAGAAAACCAGGCGGGCTGGAGCGTTCTGGATAAGTTGCAGCGGTTAGACGGCACAAGTCGGGAGCCCAGCCAAGAGCGAGTTGCAGTAGTTCAGACGGGAGAGGACAAGTGCCTGCAGTCCAGATGATGGGCACAGGTGGGCAATGGCATCACCATCCTGGCACAGGAGTGGAGCAGCTGACCGGCGCTGGACACTCTGGACTGCAGACCGTCGCTGGAGGCTCTGGACTGCAGACCAACAACAAATGTCACCATGTCATTGGATTTAGGTTCTAAAAGTTTGGTAAAAACAAAAAGAGGAAATGCCCAGCGACGGTCTGCAGTCCAGAGCCTCCAGCGACGAACAGTTGATCATTTCTGCTTTGTTTACCTACAAGCTCCACCACAAAGTACAGTTGCTAAAAAATGCTCAATCTCTCCTCTCCTCTCCTCTCCTCGCCGTCGCTGGAGGCTCTGGACTGCAGACCGTCGCTGGGCATTTCCTCTTTTTGTTTTTACCAATCTTTTAGAACCTAAATCCAATGACATGGTGACATTTGTTGTTGGTCTGCAGTCCAGAGCCTCCAGCGACGGTCTGCAGTCCAGAGTGTCCAGCGCCGGTCAGCTGCTCCACTCCTGTGCCAGGATGGTGATGCCATTGCCCATCATTTGCGTTAATGTGCACTGCGATGACAGGAATGATCCCACTTTTTGCACATCATTTCAACCCAAAAAATCAATGTGATGACGCTGAATAAATGTGGAAAACTGATTGGGTTTCCAAAAAGTCATCAACGTAAGGGCATTTCCTCTTTTTGTTTTTACCAAATTTTTAGAACCTAAATCCAATGACATGGTGACATTTGTTGTTGGTTTTATGTTGAATTCACGGTTATTTCACAACTGTAGACATTGAACTGATGTCTGTGAGGTTGTGAACATTGTTGCATCCCGTGTCAATCATTGGTGTCAATCATAAAACCAATCATCAGTTGACTTGACTACTGTTTTAAATTTATAATTTAGTAAAGATATCTCTTTGTGACATCGGGCAGCATAGCCCAGGTCTATATTGGACTGGTTCATGGGCTACTGTGGTCTGTGCCTTTCTTTCTGATTTTGTTGCAAACCCTTACTAGACATATGATTTGATTTGATTTGTCAGATTTGGCCTGAACAGAAAATATATTTCTCCAAGGCCCATAACAACTGCCCAATTATAATTTGTAAATGATTTGGAGAAGAGGATAACATTCAGTAAAATAAAAATATAATGGTTCTAAATACAGAAAATGTCAAAAGGAATCCCTTTGGCAGTTCAACAAATCAATGAAATATACAATAAGCTCCTCCCCTACTGCAGAGCCCCACAATTATGAGACTTCCCAGCTACAATGGATGGAACTTAAAGTCTATAACAGTCAATTCTTCCTCTATACATGAATCATAATGGAACATTGGCTTAGGAATACTGTACTTATCCTGGCTGCATGCTATTTTGGTACGGTATAGTGCTTCTCCTTTCTACATTATCATTCTCTGAACCTTACCATATTATGTGTTATAAAACCCCACATTTATTTTTTTCATATTGCAAAGGTGGAGAGGCTGTTGACCAGCAGAGTGGACATGTTACTGCCCTTGAAGGAGGACTGGTAACACTCAGCTGTAACTACACTACTAGCAGTTGATGGGTTCTGACTTTTAATCTTGAAATATTGTTAATCATCAGGTATCCTATGGAAGTGAGAAGGGCCACAGTCTGGTTTCTACACCAGAAGTTAATGGTTATCTGTAGGAGGAATGTATATGGTGGGGTCAATTAAGGTTGGATATGAGCCAGGGACTTGGAATGTACTGAGTAAAGGAAAGGCAATCACATGGTTGAAGTCACTGATAAGGGTGGAGAGCTGTGGATTAGTGAGGAAGGGGGCCGAGGTCAGGTCATGTCACATTAAGGGAGAAGGAACCGTTTATTACCCACATCACTTAACTTCCTGTCTAGCAATAAAGATGTAATGTTTAGAGCGAAGGAGGAGTTCTCCTAAATTGGAGTCTATATATTTGTGTTGGTGGGAACATGTCTTTGTCAGTTCAGCTGTCTGACCCTTGGGTGAATAAACTTGGTTTGAGCTTTTATTAAGTTGTCCGTGAGTTTTTACTCTGGTTATTTAAAACCTAACACAGTACGACATCTCCTGATCTCTTCTGGTACATCCAGTTAACTAGGGACACTCCTCAGTTTGTCCTGAGAAGAGATCATTATTCAGAAGGGAGCGATAGTGATGAGTTCAAGAAGCGGTTTGATTCCAGGATGAATTTCACATCTAGCTCTGTCCCCTTGACGATCCAAAGGTTGCAGGTGTCTGTCTCTGCTGTGTACTACTGTGCTCTGAGGCCCACTGTGACAACAGGATATACAGCCCTCTTACAAAAACATACTGAGCTACACAATGACAATACACCTGTCTGGACAGTATACAACACCACTTTCAAATGGACACAGTAACCTTCTCACTACCTCCCTGATACTACCAAGACTAGTGGTAGCAGATGATGATAATCATAGTGAGGATGATGATGATGACTATGCAGTAAGTAACTTTTGATGCCAATAAAGCTCCCTCTTCCAATTCAGCTCTAAATATAGATCTAAGAGACATTAAAATGATATTTCAATTAGAAAATATACTTTTTTTTCATAGAATTCATCTTTAGGTGACAAAACCAATACTCAGTATTGTGAACAGAGTCATGTAAAAGCCAGCATCAACCACAAGAGGGCCACATTACCAAGTGAGTGTTGCTTTCTACTCTGAAATGATTTGTCTATTTGAACATCCCCTCTGTGCTGTGCTGCATGGTCTAGGCCTGTGCTGCCACAAAGACAGGAATCAAGAGAGCACACCAGTTTCTATATTGTAACATCAGTTTGTCTTGGTCTTTGTATCCTATGATAATTATGGGACATTGGCTGTGGACCTCTGTTGTTCTTGCTGCACTTCTCTTTGGTAGGATACGGCTCTCATTATCTTTTTCTCAATACTCTGATGTTACTGGAATCCTGACATTTTTCACAAAGGTATTCTTCTTTGTTTCCAGAGTGCAGAAGAGCAGACAGAGTTACTCAGTCAAAGAGAGAAGTGACTGCTTATGAAGGAGAAGAGATGTCTCTCGACTGTGAATATAACACCAGTTTATCAACTCCATCTCTCTTCTGGTACATTCAATCCACAAACAATTATCCTGAATATGTTTTGTGGAAGGATGTCATTGGACCAGGGGATATTGATGATAAATTCAAGGAGAGATTTGATGCCCATCTCAGTTCCATCACCAAATCAGTCCCCTTGACGATCCAGAGGGTGCAGCTGTCTGACTCTGCTGTGTACTACTGTGCTCTGAGGCCCACTGTGACAACAGGATATACAGCTCCCCTACAAAAACTAATGTAGCCTTGGAACTAGTGTAGAAAAAAATGCAAGCCTTACTTCTGTGGTGGGTGTGACGTAACCAGGGCTATACACCTCACACAGTGACACACAGAATAACATTTCAGAGGAGAGTGAATGTATGCAAACATCAGTCTGAAGATGGAGAAATCAATCAGTGTATTGATCATTCTGATTATGACTACAGGTAAACAATACCTAAAATGTTGAACTCCTTGCATCCTTATAATCAGATTATTCAATTATGGTATTGGTAGTAAAACATCTATTAATGAAGTAAAGTGATTAAATGTGAAAAATTAGCATGTGTTTTCAATCAGCTTTATTATCTATTTTTCCTCTGCAGGAATGGTATCTGGAGATAGTGTGACTCCTGACAAGGAGGAGTACACCCCCACTGAGGGATCATCAGTGACTCTGAGCTGTACATATCAAACAAGCAGCGATAACATTTTACTTTTCTGGTTCCGGCATTATTCTAACCAGGCTCCTCAGTTTCTACTGTATAAAGGTGCCAGATCATTGAGCTCCTATGAAAATATCCCTGATAAGAGATATACGTCCAAAACGTCTCAGACATCAACTGAACTGGTTATAACAAGCCTAACCTTGGCAGACACAGCTCTCTACTACTGTGCTCTTGACACAGTGATACAAAGTCTATAAGACACTGTACAAAAACCTGCAGACCAGAAATGCTTTGATGAAGTGGAAATTATAATTAAACATCAACCACATGCAATGTTATAATTGCAGAGGTTTAGATCAGAGAAGTGTGGTCACACCTGTGCTGTGTGCAATCACCAGGTGGTCTAGTGTTTCTCTGTCTTCATATTCAATGAACTGTAAGAAAGATGTATTTGTCAATTTCTAGTCTTCAAATTCAGTTAGACAGGTATTTTAATATTGGTTGGAAAAGCACTTGGGAATATGACAAAGTACAACAATGTTATTGTTTGTAGTTACTCCTCCTCACAATTCACACAGCTTGGGCTGTAGTGGAACAGGCTGAGAGCTTCAAGTTCCTTGGTGTCCACATCACCAACAAACTATCATGGTCCAAACACACCAAGACAGACGTGAAGAGGGCACGACAAAGCCTATTCCCCCTATTCCCCCTAAGGAGACTGAAAAGATTTGGCATGGGTCCTCAGATCCTCAAAAAGTTATACAGCTGCACAATCGAGAGCATCCTGATTGGTTGCATCACTTCCTGGTATGGCAACTGTTCGGCCTCCGACCACAAGGCACTACAGAGGGTAGTGCGTACGGCCCAGTACATAACTGGGGCCAAGCTTCCTGCCATCCAGGACCTCTATACCAGGCGGTGTCAGAGGAAGGCCCTAAAAATTGTCAAAGACTCCAGCCACCCTAGTCATAGACTGTTCTCTCTGGTACCGCAGGGCAAGCGGTACCGGAGCGCAAAGTCTAGGTCCAAAAGGCTTCTTAACAGCTTCTACCCCCATGCCATAAGACTCCTGAACAGCTAATCATGGCTACCTAAACTTTTGCATTGTCCCCCTCACCCCACCCCACCCCATCTTTTACACTGCTGCTGCTCTGTTTATTATCTATGCATAGTCACTTTAACTCTACCCACATGTACATATTACCTCAATTACCTCGACTAACCAGTGCCCCCGCATATTGACTCTGTACCGGTACCCCCTGTATATAGCCTCCCTACTGTTATTTTATTTTACTGCTGCTCTTTAATAATTATTATTATTATAATTATTATCTATTTTTTTCTCAACACTTTTTTTCTTAAAACTGCATTGTTGGTTAAGGGCTTGTAAGTAAGCATTTCACTGTAAGGTCCACACCTGTTGTGGACCTTACAAGGAGAGATTCAAGGAGAGATTTGATGCCCGTCTGAATTTCACAGCAAAGTCAGTTCCCTTGACGATCCAGAGGTTGCAGCTGTCTGACTCTGCTGTGTACTACTGTGCTCTGAGGCCCACTGTGACAACAGGAGATTCAGCCCCCTTACAAAAACTATTCGGTTCAGATGTGCCCATAGAAACATTCAGTACTACTGAAAATGTGGGACCCAAAACAAAAATTGTATTTCAATATACTTTATGTACATTAGTAGACCTGAATTAGATACTCTGTAGGCTACATGAGTGTTTGTACCTGAATTATAATAGAATAACTGTCCCTTTTCAAAACAAAAACAAAAAATGTTTGTCATACTCACATCATGGAACATTTATGTAATTGACAATTGCTTTAAGCTACTTTCCATTTCATGTGAGCTAGACGTAAGCTTTTCACTTTGTCTAATATACTGCAGAGAGTGGGAATGTCTAATATTGCCAGACACAATATTGACCCATACATTTTTATACAATCTTTCCTCTCTCTGAACAGGCTCCTCCTTCATGTCTGTCAGTTGATGATGATATACAGGCTGAGATGGACGTGGAAGAGAGAGAGAGGATCTCTACCTCTTACTGTAACTCACAGTCACCCTCTGTGTGTTCTGCATAACCATGGTACTCTGTCTGATCATCTGGCTGGTTCTTGCTGTATTGTGCTTCGGTATGAAGGAACCTTTTCTCTCATTGGTTTGTCTCATCTTTAACTAATTTTAACTATAGTTTTATCATTTCTATAATCTTTAAAATGATCACTCAGTCTTTATTTTTTCCCCAGCGTGCAGAGGAGACAATGTGCAACAGCAACCAGGAGGTGTGATTGCTACAGAAGGAGGACTGGTAACACTGAGTTGTAAATATAGCACAACCAGTGCTAATAATGCATATCTATATTGGTACAAACAAAAAGCAAATTACTTCCCTAACATATGCTGACCCGTTATTCTTTTGGATCTGGAGACAACGCTGCAGGGTTCAAGGAGAGGTTTGATGCAAGTCTAAATGCCAAGAAACAATCAGTCCCCTTGATGATCTGGAGGGTGCAGCTGTCTGACTCTGCTCTGTACTACTGTGCCCTGCAGCCCACAGTGACAGGAAACCTGTGCACACTGTACAAACACCTGGAAAGAAAACTGACGTCCCCTAGGTATCCCCTAAATTCTATTTCAACATTACCTTGCATAGACAAAACACACATACACAGAAAATGAGCAATGAAAGATTTTCAATGAATACTAAGAAATAACATAAATATGGAAAAGTGACAGAAATGTATTAAGGCCATCTGATTGTGTTGCTTATATATACTTTAGATTTAAATTAGAAAATAAAAGAAATGTAATGAATGAATGCCTCATGTTGAATAAATGCATCAAGCAACTCTGTTGCCCTAAAATCAAGAAAATAAATGAAGATAAATAACACAGTTTTACAATATCCAATAGATGGAGACTAAGGTAATCATATTTCAGTGCAGCCCTGCATTTTGAGGATGTGACAGTGGCATCAAGCAGCAGCAAGAAGTCTGCTGTTACTTCTGCTCATCTGACAACTCTCTGTATTTTGGGGTGGGGCTTCAAAGGTTTGAGAAGAGATGGTCCATTCAAAACTAGAAGGAGGAGGATGTTTTTTTAGTATACACAAATCTTGTTGTTCTGTGTGTTATCATTTTAACTTCCAGTTTCAGCCACAATGTCAACCCCCACATTTATTTTGCTTTTAGTACTTGCATGTAAGTAATCTACTATAATCTGTAAAAAAATGTATGTTTAATGTTGAATCGAAACAAAGATTTTATGCGTTGAAAATAGATCTATAACAGAGTAATTATAGAAGAATAACATATTTTGCATCTCTTGCAGGTGACAGTAATGGTCAGACCATTGAGCCAATCAGAGAAGAGGTGTATGCAATATTACACTTTCATGCACGTACTCATCTGCAGTCTCTCTTCAATGGTATCTACAGGATCCTGGATCAGCTCCTCAGTATATCCTGCTTATCTTGCATGGTGTTAGGTCTCCGTCACGGGCTCCAGGTCTGGCTCCTAGACTGTCAGTCAAACTAAATGATGAGAAGACCCGTGTAGATCTGGAGATCTCCTCTGCTAAAGATAAAGACTCTGCTATGTACTACTGTGCACTGACGCCCACAGTGAAAGGAAACCTACATACGCTGTACAAAAACCTAACCTGACACATTCTATAGTTACATGACATGACCGACAGGAGATGTTACATCTCAAGGTTTTTATTTTTAACAGGAAACCTGGTGGTTGTGTTTAAAAACCTATGTAAAGAGGAGGAGCAGCATTGTATATGGCTACTTATCATTTCAAAGTCATAGCAGTGTTTTGGCTTTGCTGTTTTCTAAATAACACATTCATTTCTGATCTCTAACATGGACCATGATGCTACTCTGTTATATTCTACTGATTTCAGCACTTGTATGTGATACTTTAGAGGATGATATTACTCCAACCAGCCCTGAGGAGTATTATTTAGAGGGTAGCAGATTTAAGATCTCCTGTTACTATACAGTAAAATCAGACTTTCTGCTCTGGCACAGACAGTACTCTGGATCAGCACCCCAATTCCTCCTCTACACTACAGTCACCTCAAAGCCCTCTGTAATAAGAGCTAAACCTGAAGACCCCCGACTCTCTGTTAATCTGAATGAAGAGAGAACCTGTGTGGATCTGGACATCTCCTCTGCTGAAGTGATAGACTCTGCTCTGTACTATTGTGGTCTGAGATCCACAGTGACAGGAAACCCAAACACACTGTATAACAACTGTACAGAAGCAGGGGATAACAAATCCTTGTTGTGAACTGTTTCAGATCTAATTATTATCTGTCAGTTCCAACTCAGGATTACAACACCTTAACGCTTAAAGAAGTCCACATTATCAGTCCTTCTTCACCCTAATCAATACCATTTAAATCAACAAGATATACAGTATAACTCCCTGTCTTCTGTAGAGGGCCTCACCTCAACACTACACAAACCTCTATTTCTCTGAGCAGGTGGCTCCTCCTCCTGACAGTGGAGGTAGTTGCAGGGCAGACAGACAGCAGCCAAACAGTACATATCACATATCACATCCTGCAGATCACAGTACACTGCATATCACATATCACAATAAACTGCATATCAGACAGTTGAGATAACCGCTGTCCTGTAGCTGCATTTTCTGTCACATACACCATGATGTTGCTCACTTCAATCTTACTGTTTTCATCACTTGTTGGTAAGTAAGGTTTTATAAAAAGTAATTTCCATACTGTCTAATGGCACTATTTTAGTCTTGAATATTGTTGCGCTTCAATTATGAAATATGAAGTTCTGGTCATGTACTGTATTTATTAGTCTTCATGTGTAATTTCTTCTCCTTCACAGATGATACTTTAGAGGATGATATTACGCCAACCAGCGCTGAGGAGTACTTTATGGAGGGTAGCAGAGTTAAGCTCTCCTGTAACTATACAGTAATAGCAGATAGTCTGCTGTGGTATAGACAGTACTCTGGATCAGGTCTCCAATTCCTTTACCTCGTAACAACTACCAATAATCCATATGAAGTGAGAGGTGATCCACAAGACCTTCAACTATCTGTTACACTGAACAAGGAGAGAACCTGTGTGGATCTGGAGATCTCCTCTGCTGAAGTTACAGATTATGCTCTGTACTACTGCACCCTGAAGCCCACAGTGACAGGAAACCCAGAATCACTGTACAAAAACCTGACTGCTCCTGATAAACTCTTATGCATACTTTAGGGCAGGGGTGGGGCTTACTACTGTAGGTTCAAGAACACAAATTCTCCAATAAAAAACTGTGTTGGATTTCACTCCAACATATAACCTCAGCTACAATATGATGGTTCTCTACACAGTTATTTTACTGTCTGCACTGACAGCTTAGTAAATTACTGTATTCCTGTTTAGGCTAATGTATAGTTTATCTGTATTATTGGATTTTAGAGTAAACACCAAGATCTTTCCTAATTTCAAATACATCTTCTTTGGGATTTATCCATCACCTCTTAACATTTGGAGGTGTCAGTTTTCAGCAGACCATCCAGCCAAACCAACATGTAGTGTATGGAGAGGAGGGTAGTAATGTTCATCTTTCCTGCAACTACTCCTCAGCATACAGTGTACTGTGGTATAAACAGTATCCAGGATCAGCTCCCCAATTCTTCCTCTTCATCCACCATGCCTTTAGGACTGTAGTGAGAGCTAAACCTCCATACCCTCACCTCACTGTTAAAATGAACAAAGAAATGACCCGTGTGGATCTGGAGATCTCCTCTGCTGAAGTGAGAGACTCTGCTCTTTACTACTATGCTGGGTTGTCAACAGGGACACATAACTCACTGACTCAGCACTCAGCAGAATATAGACCTGTCACCTGTCTGTTAGTTAGAGATTTACATGCATCTGATGTATTTTGTTTGATCTGTCAGTTTGTGGTTTTACAAACATCTGCTATCTTTTCTTTGACCACAGAGCCATCAAATGGAGTTTTGTACATAAATTGTAAACTGCTTTCAAGTGAATATAAAACATTGTTGTTTGATTCAACATTGTCAGCAGGAGGAGCCAGAGTATAAAACTCAGGATCAGATTATGAATCCTCAAGATAAGACATGATACTACCATGAAGATCATAGCCAGTTGATGCTGTGCTTTTCATCAGCAACTGGTGCTTATTCTACACATCCTGCCATCTACAATGGTGTTCTGTTCACTTTTACTCTTGTTTGACTTGATATGTAACTAATTACATTTTGATTTAACCTGAGTGTGATTATGTTAAGGTGTATTTATTTTTCTAAATCGAAGATTATAAAGATAATACATGATATGAGGACGCATGTTTCTAACTTTGAAAACATTTTCTCTTTAAACTGCATTTGAAATTAATTCAATCTTCAATGTGTGTGTAGAGTATTACATAATATATCATATTATGTTTTACAGGTCTCAGTTCTGAACAGGTATTAACACCCTACACTGATGTAGAAGTGGCTTCAGAAAGGGACAGAGTTACTCTCTCTTGTAACTACACCTCTGATGTCACTCTTCAATGGTATCGGCAATATCCCAAATCAACACCGCAGTTACTGGTTATGGAGTATGTGGATAATACACCAGGGTTCACTCTTAATCATGACAAAAATACCAAAGGTGTGGTTCTGGAGATCTCCTCTGCTGAAGTGACAGACTCTGCTCAGAAACACTGTTCAAAAATCTACAGTATAACATCTAATTAAAGGGAGGGAGTTATCAACAAGCACATCAACGAATATGTCTAAAACACTAAACCCCTCTTTACTAGCCATTACCCTAACCCTAACCCTAGCTTCATGTCCACACCCCGGATCAACCCTAACCCTAGACGTAACCCGAACCATAACCCTAACCGAGTGGCGATTTTAGCATATAAATCAAACTAAAATATATATTTTTAGATGTACAGTGCTATGAAAAAGTATTTTCCCCCTTTCTAATTGTCTCTACTTTTGCACATTTGTGATACTGAATGTTATCAGATCTTCAACCAGACCTAATCCCAATTGAGATGTTGTGGCAGGACTTGAAACGAGCAGTTCATGCTTGAAAACCCACACGTCACTGAGTTAAAGCAGTTCTACATGGAAGAGTGGGCCAAAATTCCTCCACAGCGACGTGAGAGACTGATCAACAACTACAGGAAGCATTTGGTTGGAGTCATTGCAGCTAAAAGTGGCACAACCAGTTATTGAGTGTAAGGGGGCAATTACTTTTTCACACAGGGGAATTGGGTGTTGCATAACGTTGTTGATGAAATAAATGAAATAAATATGTAATTGTTGTGTTATTTGTTCATTTATGTTCCCTTTATCTAATATTAGGGTTTGGTTGAAGATCTGATAACATTCAGTATCACAAATATGCAAAAGTAGAGAAAATTAGAAAGGGGGCAAATACTTTTTCATAGCACTGTATGTCAGCCAAGCCACTACACAACACAACACTAAACAATACATTCATTGCACTATAACGGTGACAAATGGTGCCCACAAACTGTTAGGGCCAACAGAAAGTTGTCCCAACAGCAGAGCTTTCTTTTCAGCACCATGGAGTGACTCCTTACCATCACTACACCTGGCTATCAGCGGAGCCATGTCTGGCAGCGAAACAGTTAATTCAGCCTCATTTACTGCTTTTTTTAAACATAGCTGATATGGCTGACTTGCTTATTAAACAAATGTGCTTCTACTGACAATTGAGATGTACAAACTATGGCATAAGGGAAATTTGAGCGGATAAGAGGTAATCATTAATTTTGATTAAGACATTAATGAGCGAGCTAAGACACATGTAGTCAATATAACTATTTGTTCAGCACTTTTGAAATGTACAGCGACAGAATTCAGAGCATAGGCCGTTCTTACAGTATTCTCCCTGTACACCAAGTCAGAACCGTAGGACAAATAAAGAGGGCATATATGCAGACAATGAAAGCTCTTACAATATTCGATGATGACATTTCTCTAAAACAGGCTATAGGCTACATGTGCACCACCAAGTCAGAACAGTAGGCTAAGTTATGAGGGGGAAAGGGACCAAATTATTAGGGTGAGGCACATGGGCTACTAACAGCTTACTACAAAACATACTGTACACTTAGTATTACTTTCTTAGCTACAGTATACATATCTCCCTGGCATATTACATAATTTATGCAGCAGCACACCAGACATTTTTGGACTCACCATTGTGCTGTGCTCACTTGAACAGGAAGGTGGCGGTCCTTCTTGTGGGCAAAAATGTTTCATTAAACTTTGTCTACAAAGTCTGGCATTATCTGGATTTATGATGCTTTCAAGACAACTGGGAACATGGAAAAAAACAACGTTGAATCATGATATCAGTGATCTTCAGGTCAGAGCTCTAGAAAGAGGCCCGTGTTCCCGACTTGGAATTACAATTTGGATGACTGTTCAAAATGTATTTTCCAGTCGGAGCTTGTTTTATTCAGAGTTCCCAGTTGTCTTGAATTCACTGAAGTCTGAGATTTCCCAGTTCCGAGATTCCAGTTGTTTTAAACGCGGCAGAAGTCATGCTGGATTGACAGCATGGCCAATGTATTCAACCTTTTCTGCCCCATGGTGTTTGTGTGTGAATGTTTATCCTTTTAAGCTTGGAAAAGAGACCCTTAAAAGAGACTTGGACCACACACCCTCTCCACCGAATAGCAGGGGAAGCAAAATAGTGATTACTTTGCAACGCTTGCAGTTAGCCACTGATTCCTTCCAAACCACTCATTGTTGAATTTGCGATTTCCAACTTGTTGTGTAATGTTTATGTCCAATGGCCGATGAGCACCGATACGTTTTATCTATGATTTCTCTTCATATGACAAGGATTGAAAAGGATTTGCCAGTAGATTGTCAATGTGATTCATGATGATGACTGCTTGTCTAGCTTGCTAACTAAGATTTTGAAGGTATGATGTTGACATCAGTCCAAACAAAGCTACCGTAGATATAACGTGATTTGACGTTATTTTATCTGTGGCCAATGACCTTGAGCCTTCTTGGATGGGCACTTCTAACGTAAATCTATGGCAGCATCCAAGGGGGCTTGAACTTTCTAGCTCTGCCTGTATGTTTTGCAGTGACATATTGTCCCTATGAATGGCAGAACACTGAGCCAATCACGGCACAACTAGAGAAGATTACCAACCCCTACGCTCTGTATTTTCCGCTGGCTGCCCCTCCACCACAGAAAGCAATGAGCTAGGCTGAAACACCTGCATTTTGGAGCTTCCTTACCCAAGAAAGCAAAAAAGAGACCATGTTTGTATGCAGCTTTATTAACTCAATAATTATTTTTTTACATTGTTTGCACACTGATATGTGACAAATATGAATGCCAAAATAACATGCATAACAGGCAAAAAAAAAGATACGATTTATATTATTTATTATAGATTTTTTTGGCTAAAGAAAAACAGAATGATGGGTCGCCACTGCCCTAAACCCTAGATCAACCCTAACAATAACCCTAGCTGTCACGATCGTTGAATGGAGTAGACCAATGCGCAGCGTTAGTAACGAACATATTTAATCTTTATTATCTTTAGTGATAATAGAACAAAACAATAAACGATACGTGCAGTCCTACGGTTAACACAACCAACAAGGAACAAACCAACTGGAACAAGATCCCACAACTATTGTGGGAAAACAGCCTGTATAAATGTGGTTCCCAATCAGAGACAACCAGCCACAGCTGACACTCGTTGCCTCTGATTGAGAACCACACTGGCAACATAGAAAATACAATACATAGAATGTACACACCCTGGCTCAACATATAGAGTCCCAGAACCAGGGTGTGACAGTACCCCCCCCTAAAGGCGCGGACTGCGACCGCGCCTAAACATAAACAAACCAGGGGAGGGCTGGGTGGGCATTCCTCCTCGGAGGCGGTTCCGGCTCCGGCCTTGACCACCACCCTTCAATACTCCCCCCGTAGCGCCCCTGGTCCGGTCTGGCCCCGCTGGCTGGAGCTGGACTGGACATCGAAGGAACGGATTGCTTAAGCTCCGTAGTGGAGCAGCTGACCGGTACCTGATCAGGCACCGGTGACCCAGGCACGGGTAGTGCCGGACTGACGACGCGCACCCCTGGCTTGGTGCGTGGAGCAGGAACGGACCGGACCGGGCTGACGATGCGCACCCCTGGCTTGGTGCGTGGAGCAGCAACGGGCCGGACCGGGCTGACGATACGCACCCCTGGCTTGGTGCGAGTGGCAGGAACAGGCCGGGCCGGGCTGGCGACGCGCACCGTAGGCTTGGTGCGAGTGGCAGGAACAGGCCGGGCCGGGCTGGCGACGCGCACCGTAGGTTTGGTGCGAGTGGCAGGAACAGGCCGGGCCGGGCTGGCGACAGCGCACCGTAGGCTTGGTGCGAGTGGCAGGAACAGGCCGGGCCGGGCTGGCGACGCGCACCGTAGGCTTGGTGCGAGTGGCAGGAACAGGCCGGGCCGGGCTGGCGACGCGCACCGTAGGCTTGGTGCGAGGGGCAGGAACAGGCCGGGCCGAGGTGGCGACGCGCACCGTAGGCTTGGTGCGAGGGGCAGGAACAGGCCGGGCCGGGCTGTGGAGACGGATAGGAGGCCTGGAGTGAAGAGCGGCCACAACCCGTCCTGGCTGAATGCCTACCCTCACACACTCTGTGTGAGGCATCCGCACAGGACGTACAGGGCTGTGTAGCCGTACTGGCTTAACAGCACGTGACGCTGGCGCAGGATATCCGGGACTGAGGAGAGGCACTGGAGACCACGAGCGCTGAGCCGGCACACTCCGTCCTGGCTGCATGCCCATCTTCGCACGACACGTGCGGGTTGCTCGCACAGGACGTACCGGACTATGCCGGACCACTCGTGGCACAGTACGCAGCTCCGCATACCGCGGAACCTGCCCAGTCCCATGCTGCCATGCCTGAGTACGGGGAGTTGGCTCTGCTCTCCATCCAGGCTCCGCCAACCTGCCTTCTGGCCCCCCAAACCCGGTGGCCTCCTCTCCAAATCTCCCAAATCGCCCTGTGGCAGCCTCCTGCTGCCCAGTCACCCATGCCGTGTGCCCCCCCCCTAAAAAATTTCTGGGGTTGCCTCTCGTCCGTCCGACGACGACACTGTTGACGCCGTTGCTCCTCTCTCGCCAGGGCCTTAATCCTAGCCCATGGCCCTTTGCCCCCGAGCACGTCCTCCCAGGACCACGATTTGCCCACCTGGGCCATCGCCAACCTCTCTAGCTCCTTTCCCGGCGCCTCCTCCCATGTCCTGGCCGCCTGCTCCTGGACACGCTGCTTGGTCCTGGTATGGTGGGATCTTCTGTCACGATCGTTGAATGGAGTAGACCAATGCGCAGCGTTAGTAACGAACATATTTAATCTTTATTATCTTTAGTGATAATAGAACAAAACAATAAATGATACGTGCAGTCCTACGGTTAACACAACCAACAAGGAACAAACCAACTGGAACAAGATCCCACAACTATTGTGGGAAAACAGACTGTATAAATGTGGTTCCCAATCAGAGACAACCAGCCACAGCTGACACTCGTTGCCTCTGATTGAGAACCACACTGGCAACATAGAAAATACAATACATAGAATGTACACACCCTGGCTCAACATATAGAGTCCCAGAACCAGGGTGTGACACTAGCTTCATGTCCAGATCAATTATTAATTTCAAACTTTTTTCTTCACAATGCAGTATAACATGAATGAAATGGTATTGTTAAAAATAAATGAATGCATCAATCCTACGATGTACATTAAACAAGGATTTCATGGTACACACAGAAACAAGGTTGGTTGTTCACCACCCCCTGTCTTTGGCAGTAGGTGGAGCTACAACATTTTCGCCAATCAGCAAGACTGAAAGATTGCTGCAGAGAGATATTCAACTCTGCCTATGTTGTGCCAGATTTTTTTTTATACTGTGTCTATTAGCTATGTTGCTGCTTCATCATTTCTCCTCCTCTCAGTCCTTGTTGGTGAGTGCTGTATTCAATTTGACAGTTTTAATTCCAACTCCAGAATATACACTACTGGTCAAAAGTTTTAGAACACCAACTCATTCAAGGGTTTTTCTTTATTTTTTACTATTTTCTACATTATAGAATGATTGTGAAGACATCAAAACTATGAAATAACACATATGGAATCATGTAGTAACCAAAAAAAGTGTTAAACAAATCAAAATATATTTTATATTTGAGATTCTTCAAATAGCCACCCTTGGCCTTGATGACAGCGTTGCTCACTCTTAGCATTCTCTCAACCAGCTTCACCTGGAATGCTTTTCCAACAGTCTTGAAGGAGTTTCCACATATGCTGAGCATTTGTTTGCTGCTTTTCCTTCTCTCTGCGGTCCGACTCATCCCAAACCATCTCAATTTGGTTGAGGTCGAGGGACTGTGGAGGCCAGGTCATCTGATGCAGCACGCCATGTGTGTGCCTTGAATTCTAAATAAATCACAGACAGTGTCACCAGCAAAACACCCCCACACCATAACACCTCCTCCTTCATGCTTTACGGTGGGAAATACACATGCGGAGATCATCCGTTCACCCACACCGGGTCTCACAAAGACACGGCGGTTGGAACCAAAAATGTCAAATTTGGACTCCAGACCAAAGGACAAATTTCCACCGGTCAAATGTCCATTGCTCGTGTTTCTTGGCCCAAGCAAGTCTCTTCTTATTATTGGTGTCCTTTAGCAGTGGTTGCTTTGCAGCAATTCGACCATGAAGGCCTGATTGACACGGTCCCCTCTGAACATTTGATGTTGAGACGTGTCTGTTACTTGAACTCTGTGAAGCATTTATTTGGGCTGCAATTTCTGAGGCTGGTAACTCTAATGAACTTATCCTCTGCAGCAGAGGTAAATCTTCCATTCCTGTGGCGGTCCTCATGAGAGCCAGTTTCATCATAGCGCTTGATGGTTTTTGCGTCTTAACTTGAAGAAATTTTCCAGATTGAATGACCTTCATGTCTTAAAGTGGACTGTTGTTTCTCTTTGCTTATTTTTTTTACCAAATAGGGCTATCTTCTGTATACCCACCCTACCTTGACACAACACAACTGATTGGCTCAAACTCATTAAGAAGGAAAGAAATTCCACAAATTAACTTTTAAGAAGGCACACCTGTTAATTGAAATGCATTCCAGGTGACTACCTCATGAAGCTTGTTGAGAGAATGCCAAGAGTGGTGTTTAACACTTCTTGGGTTACTACATGATTCCAGATGTGTTATTTCATAGTTTTGATGTCTTCATTATTATTGTACAATGTAGGAAATAGTAAAAAGAAAGAAAAACCCTTGAATGAGTAGGTGTTCTAAAACTTTTGATCGGTAGTGTATATTGATAGTTGTCAAAAAAGCTATTAAAAATAGCAACATGTTTTTCCTCTTCTGACAGGTGGTAGTTTTGAAGATGACATTAATCCCACTAGGTCTATGGTAGATGGTGTGGAGGGTGATTCCATCACACTATCCTGCAGCTACACTGGCTCTGTAAACAATCTACAGTGGCATCATCAGTATCCTAGGTCTGATTCTCATCACCAAATCAGGATATATATCAGGATATATTCTCTGCCTCTAACCCTATTATGGGGGCTGAGTCACGGGCTTGCTCGCGCTCTTCCATCCTTCCTGTCCTCTGGCTTGTGCGGTGGGAAGATCTTCGTGGGCTATACTTGGCCTTGTCTCAGGGTAGTAAGTTAGTGGCCTGTTGATATCCCTTTGTGGTGTGGGGACTGTGCTTAGCCAAAGTGGGTGGGGTTATATCCTGCCTGGTTGTCCCTGTCCAGGGGTAACTTTCCCCTCACCCCCCTATCTCAGTCTCCTGTATCTATGCTGCAATAGTCTATGTGCCGGGGGGCAATGGTCAGACTGTTATATCTGGTGATATTCTCCTGTCTTATCTGGTGCCCTGTGTGATCTTAGATATGCTCCCTCTAATACTCCCATCTCTTCCCCCCGCCCCTAGACATAGCATTTCTAGGGAGTTTTTCCTAGCAACTGTGCCTCTACATCTGCATTGCTCGCTCTCTGGGCTTATAGGCTCGGTTTCTGTATGATCACTTTGTGACAACTGTTGTTGTAAAAAGGGCTATATAAATAAATGTGATTGATTGATTGATTGATTTATACTACTGTGCCCTGGAGTCCACTGTGACAGGAAACACAACTTCGTCATACAAAAAGAAGCCAGCCTGACACACATATGTGGGATGAAGGCTTTTTGTTCAGAATGAACTTTATCCTTATCAAGAGTGATACAATATTACACAATTCTTATTATAAGGTTTATTTGCAGATTGTTCATATGGTATTGCATGGCATAGTACTGTGGATCTATAAAAAAATAAAAAAAAATAATAACAACAAAAAACAAACAAACCAATATACAATATCATTCCCTAGACATTCCCAGATAGAAATGAAGTCTAAAATAATCTGAGGAGGAGGCCAATAGGAACTGAAAACCCTTTACCAAAAATCACAGAGGAAGAATTACATATCCGGTTATCAGGCTGGGTATACCTGCAACCATGAGGATGTCTCTGTAGAGGATCTACTCAGCTCTCTCACTCTCTTATCAATTTCAATTTCAATTTCAATTTAAGGGCTTTATTGGCATGGGAAATGTGTGTTAACATTGCCAAAGCAAGTGAAGTAGATAGTAAACAAAAGTGAAATAAACAATAAATATTAACAGTAAACATTACACTCAGAAGTTTCAAAAGAATAAAGACATTTCAAATGTCATATTATGTATATATACAGTGTTGTAACAATGTGCAAATAGTTAATGTACAAATGGGAAAATAAATAAACATAAATATGGGTTGTATTTACAATGGTGTTTGTTCTTCACTGGTTGCCCTTTTCTTGTGGCAACAGGTCACAAATCTTGCAGCTGTGATGGCACACTGTGGTTTTTCACCCAGTAGATAAGGGAGTTTATCAAAATTGGGTTTGTTTTCGAATTCTTTGTGGATCGCTGTAATCTGAGGGAAATATGTGTCTCTAATATGGTCATACATTTGGCAGGAGGTTAGGAAGTGCAGCTCAGTTTCCACCTCATTTTGTAGGCAGTGTGCACATAGCCTGTCTTCTCTTGAGAGCCAGGTCTGCCTACGGCGGCCTTTCTCAATAGCAAGGCTATGCTCACTGAGTCTGTACATAGTCAAAGCTTTCCTTAAGTTTGGGTCAGTCACAGTGGTCAGGTATTCTGCCACTGTGTACTCTCTGTTTAGGGCCAAATAGCATTCTAGTTTGCTCTGTTTTTTTTGTTTGTTCTTTCCAATGTGTCAAGTAATTATCTTTTTGTTTTCTCATGATTTGGTTGGGTCTAATTGTGTTGTTGTTGTTGTTGTCCTGGGGCTGTGTGGGGTCTGTTTGTGTTTGTGAACAGAGCCCCAGGACAAGCTTACTTAGGGGACTCTTCTCCAAGTTCATCTCTCTGTAGGTGATGGCTTTGTTATGGAAGGTTTGGGAATTGCTTCCTTTTAAGTGGTTATAGAATTTAACGGCTCTTTTCTGGATTTTGATAATTAGCGGGTATTGGCCTAATTCTGCTCTGCATGCATTATTTGGTGTTTTACGTTGTACACGGAGGATGTTTTTGCAGAATTCTGCATGCAGAGTCTCAATTTGGTGTTTGTCCCATTTTGTGAATTCTTGGTTGGTGAGCGTACCCCAGACCTCAGAACCATAAAGGGCAATGGGTTCTATAACTGATTCAAGTATTTTTAGCCAGATCCTAATTGGTATGTCAAATTTTATGTTCCTTTTGATGGCATAGAAGGCCCTTCTTGCCTTGTCTCTCAGATCGTTCACAGCTTTGTGGAAGTTACCTGTGGCGCTGATGTTTAGGCCGAGGTATGTATAGTTTTTTGTGTGCTCTAGGGCAACGGTGTCTAGATGGAATTTGTATTTGTGGTCCTGGCAACTGGACCTTTTTTGGAACACCATTATTTTTGTCTTACTGAGATTTAATGTCAGGGCCCAGGTCTGACAGAATCTGTGCAGAAGATCAAGGTGCTGCTGTAGGCCCTCCTTGGTTGGTGACAGAAGCACCAGATCATCAGCAAACAGAAGACATTTGACTTCTAGTAGGGTGAGGCCGGGTGCTGCAGACTGTTCTAGTGCCCTCGCTTATCTCTCAGTTGGTTTATCTAGTCTGTGTCAGGATGTCACTCATATTACTGTTGCTCCTCTCTGTGTTTGTAGGTGAGTGCTGAATTCTCATCTTCAACCAAATAACATTTTGAAAACTAAATGGTAGTAATACTTAAAAGTGTATATAACATGTCTTTTACGTGATTGGGGTCTCTAATCCAGATATTTTCCATTGACCATTCAACTTCATTAGGAATTAACATTAACACAATGACAATACTTATGTTGTTGCAGCTGATAGTATGGAGAAGGAAACAATAACTCCAGTGAAGCCTGAAGTCAATAACCTCCAAGGAACAGACATCACTCTCTACTGCAACTACAAGGTCAACGTTAACAATCCCCAATTATACCATCAATACCCCGGATCTAGACCAGAATGTCTTCTTTTGATCCTACAGAGCAGCATATACAGTTGAAGTCGGATGTTTACATACACCTTAGCCAAATACATTTCAACTCAGTTTTTCACAATTCCTGACATTTAATCCAAGTAAAAATTCCCTGTCTTAGGTCAGTTAGGATCACCACTTTATTTTAAGAATGTGAAATGTCAGAATAGTTGCAGAGAGAATGATTAATTTCAGCTTTTATTTCTTTCATCACATTCCTAGTGGGTCAGAAGTTTACATACACTCAATTAGTATTTGGTAGCATTGCCTTTAAATTGTTTAACTTGGGTCAAACGTTTCGGGTAGCCTTCCACAAGCTTCCCACAATAAATTGGGTGAATTTTGGCCCATTCCTCCTGACAGACCTGTTGTAACTGAGTCAGATTTGTTGGCCTTGCTCGCACACGCTTTTTCAGTTCTGCCCACACATTTTCTATAGGATTGAGGTCAGGGCTTTGTGATGGCCACTCCAATACCTTGACTTTGTTGACCTTAAGCCATTTTGCCACAACTTTAGAAGTATGCTTGGGGTCATTGTCTATTTGGAAGACCAATTTGCAACCAAGATTTAACTTCGCGACTGATGTCTTGAGATGTTGCTTCAATATATCCACATAATTTTCCTTCCTCATGATGCCATCTATTTTATGAAGTTCCCCAGTCCCTCCTGCAGCAAAGCACCCCCACAGCATGATGCTGTCACCCCCGTGCTTCACGGTTGGGATGGTGTTCTTCGGCTTGCAAGCGTGCCCCCTTTTTCCTCCAAACATAACAATGGTCATCAGACCAGAGGACATTTCTCCAAAAAGTAAGTTCTTTGTGCAATTGCAAACCGTAGTCTGGCTTTTTTATGGCGGTTTTGGAGCGGTGGCTTCTTCCTTGCTGAGCGACCTTTCAGGTTATGTCGATATAGGACTTGTTTTACTGTGGATATAGATACTTTTGTATCTGTTTCCTCCAGCATCTTCACAAGGTCCTTTGCTGTTGTTCTGGGATTGATTTGCACTTTTCGCACCAAAGTACGTTCCTCTCTAGGAGACATTACGCGTCTCCTTCCTGAGCGGTATGACGGCTGCGTGGTCCCATGGTGTTTATACTTGCGTACTATTGTTTGTACAGATGAACGTGGTACCTTCAGGCAATTGCTCCCAAGGATGAACCAGACTTGTGGAGGTCGACAAAAAAATGTCTGAGGTCTTGGCTGATTTCTTTTGATTTTCCCATGATGTCAAGCAAATAGGCACTGAGTTTGAAGGTAGGCCTTGAAATACATCCAGAGGTACACCTCCAATTGACTCAAATGATGTCAATTAGCCTATCAGAAGCTTCTAAAGCCATGACATCATTTTCTGGAATTTTTCAAGCTGTTTAAAGGCACAGTCAACATAGTGTATGTAAACTTCTGACCCACTGGAATTGTGATACAGTGAATTATAAGTGAAATAATCTGTCTTTAAACAATTTTTGGAAAAATTATTTGTGTCATGCACAAAGTAGATGTCCTAACCGACTTGCCAAAACTATAGTTTGTTAACAAGCAATGTATGGAGTGGTTGAAAAATGAGTTTTAATGACTCCAACCTAAGTGTATGTAAACTTCCGACTTCAACTGTATGTACAGAATACATCCATTGCAACTCCACGACACACTGGTAGACTGAATGAAGAGAAGACCTGTGTTGTTTCAGGAACAATTAAATGTATGTGTTTTAAAACCATTCTCTATGCAGGTGTCAGTTGTGAGGACCTCATTCCACTCAAGAAAGAAGAGTATTGTTTAGAGGGAACCCCTGTTACCCTGTCTTACAACTACTTGAGAACAGTTACTGGTGGAGATGAAGTCTATTGGTATCATCAAGACACAGCACAAAGGCCAACATTCCTCCTGTACATCTCATGTTCAGAGTTATAAAGAAAGCAGATCTTCTGAAAACTTGAATATCTGTCAAACTGAATAAAGAGAAAAAACATTTGGATCTGGAGATCTCCTCTGCTTAAGTGACAGACTCTGCTCTGTACTACTGTGCTGTGATAACCACTGTGATAACCACGGTGTATTCATATTCTGCTACAGTCAAGCCTCTTAACCACATCATATACATAAAATGTGCATGGTTTATATGACATCATTGCTCTCAACATGGACCTTCTCAGTGGTTTGGTCCACTGATGGTAAATCCATTTACTGCACTCTTTACAGGAACATACCTGAAGCCAACTGACTGGTAATGGACCAGACAAATATAAAATGGCTCGTTTGATCTGTGTCACAAGATAGGAAAAGTAATTAAAGTGTGCATACACTACCAGTCAAAAGTTTTAGAACACCTACTCATTTTACTATTTTCTACATTGTAGAATAATAGTGAAGACATCAAATAACACATATGGAATCATGTAGTAACCAAAAAAACGTTTGTCACGCCCTGACATTGAGATCTCTAGTTGGGTTGGTCAGGGTGTGAAATCTAGTTGATCTATTTCTATGTTGGCCGGGTGTGGTTCCCAATCAGAGGCAGCTGTCGATCGTTGTCTCTGATTGGGGATCATACTTAGGCAGCCATTTTGCCTACCTATGTTGTGGGATCCAGTCTCCCGAGTGGCGCAGTGGTCTAAGGCACTGCATCGCAGTGCTAGCTGTGCCACTAGAGATCCTGGTTCGAATCCAGGCTCTGTCGTAGCCGGCCGCGACTGGGAGACCCATGGGGCGGCGTAGAATTGGCCCAGCGTCGTCCAGGGTAGGGGAGGGAATGGCCGGCAGGGATGTAGCTCAGTTGGTAGAGCATGGCGTTTGCAACGCCAGGGTTGTGGGTTCAATTCCCACAGGGGGCCAGTATGAAAAATAAAAAAATTATGTATGCACTCACTAACTGTAAGTCGCTCTGGATAAGAGCGTCTGCTAAATGACTAAAATGTAAATGTAATCTTGTTTCTGTTTGGCTTGTTTGATGTTTAGCCTCTTGAACTTCACGTTCTGTTGGATTTTGTTATTTTGTTGGTGTTTATTAAAATAAACGACTATGTACGCATACCACGCTGCACCTTGGTCCGATCCTTCACTCAACGAACGTGACAGAAGATCCCACCACCAACAGACCAAGCAGCGTGGCCAGGAGGAGCAGACATGGGAGGAGATATTAGCCGGTAAGGGACCCTGGGCGAAGGAAGAAGCCCAGGCAGAAAGGATAAACAGCGATCACGAAGGAAGCCCGAGAGACAGCCACAATAAAAAAAAATTGGGGGGGGCACACGGGGTGGTTGGCGACGCAGCAGGAGGCCCTGAAAGGGCTGACTGTGAAGGAGGAGAGAGCGATAGAGGAGGCCCTCCAAGCAGCTAAAGACCTGCAGCTCAGCACTCTGAGAGAGGAGGCCACCACCTTACAGGAGCTGCTAGCTAAGAGGGAGCAGGAGATCTCCTTTCAGAGGGAGGCGCTGCAGGAGGCTCAAAGGGAGAAGGAGTCAGTGGATGCACGGAGAGAGGAGCTGGCCAGGCAACAGGAGGAGCTGAGAGAGGAGTTAACCCTCCAGCAGCAGAGAGCTTGGTCCTTTGAGCAGAGGCTGGTCGAGCCAGGTTTAGCAGAGCCAACTCCCCGCACTCGCTTTGAGGAGCGTGTGACCGTGCAGGCACCAGGCTATGCGCCGGCTTTACGCACTGTGCCGTCAGTGCACCTTCACAGACAGTTACGGCTCGTGCCTGCTCCTCGCACCAAACCAGTGGTGGTGGTCTCCAGCCCGGTACGGCCCGTACCTGCTCCTCGCACCAAACCAGTGGTGCGTGTCTCCAGCCCGGTACGGCCCGTACCTGCTCCTCGCACCAAACCAGTGGTGCGTGTCTCCAGCCCGGTACGGCCCGTACCTGCTCCTCGCACCAAACCAGTGGTGCGTGTCTCCAGCCCGGTGCGCCCCGTGCCTGCTCCTCGCACCAAACCAGTGGTGCGTGTCCCCAGCCCGGTACGGCCCGTGCCTGCTCCTCGCACCAAACCAGTGGTGCATGTCCCCAGCCTGGTACGGCCCATACCTGCTCCTCGCACCAAACCAGTGGTGCGTGTCCCCAGTCCGGTACGGCCCGTGCCTGCTCCTCGCACCAAACCAGTGGTGCGTGTCCCCAGCCCGGTACGGCCTGTGCCAGCTCCTCGCACTTGTCGTGCAAAAGGGAGCATCCAGCCAGGACAGGTTGTGCCAGCTCTACGCTCCAGACCTCCAGTGCGCCTCCACGGCCCAGTATATCCTGCGCCGGCTCTACGCACTGTGTCACCAGTGCACCTTCACAGCCCAGTGCGTCCTGTGCCAGCGCCCCGCACTTGCCGGGCTCCAGTGATGATCCATGGCACGAAGCCTCCAGTGAGGATCCATGGCACGAAGCATCCAGTGATGATCAATGGCACGAAGCCTCCAGTGATGATCCATGGCACTAAGCCTCCAGTGATGATCCATGGCCCGAAGCCTCCAGTGATGATACATGCCCCGAAGCCTCCAGTGATGATCCATATCCCGAAGCCTCCAGTGATGATCCATGGCACGAAGCCTCCAGTGATGATCCATGGCACGAAGCCTCCAGTGATGATCCATGGCACGAAGCCTCCAGTGATGATCCATGGCACGATGCCTCCTGTGATGATCCATGGCCCGAAGACTCCAGTAATGGTCCATGGCCAGGAGCCTCCTGCGACGGTCTGCAGTCCAGAGCCTCCAGCGATGACAGGAATGATCCCACTTTTTGCACATCATTTCAACCCAAAAAATCTATGTGATGACGCTGAATAAATGTGGAAAACTGATTGGGTTTCCAAAAGGTCATCAACGTAAGGGCATTTCCTCTTTTTGTTTTTACAAAACTTTTCGAACCTAAATCCAATGACATGGTGACATTTGTTGTTGGTTTTATGTTGAATTCACAGTTATTTCACAACTGTAGACATTGAACTGATGTCTGTGAGGTTATGAACATTGTTGCATCCCGTGTCAATCATTGGTGTCAATCATAAAACCAATCATCAGTTGACTTGACTACTGTTTTAAATTTATAATTTAGTAACTCTTTGTGACATCGGGCAGCATAGCCCATGTCTATATTGGACTGGTTCATGGGCTACTGTGGTCTGTGCCTTTCTTTCTGATTTTGTTGCAAACCCTTACTAGACATATGATTTGATTTGATTTGTCAGATTTGGCCTGAACAGAAAATATATTTCTCCAAGGCCCATAACAACTGCCCAATTATAATTTGTAAATGATTTGGAGAAGAGGATAACATTCAGTAAAATAAAAATATAATCTAAATACAGAAAATGTCAAAAGGAATCCCTTTGGCAGTTCAACAAATCAATGAAATATACAATAAGCTCCTCCCCTACTGCAGAGCCCCACAATTATGAGACTTCCCAGCTACAATGGATGGAACTTAAAGTCTATAACAGTCAATTCTTCCTCTATATTGCAAAGGTGGAGAGGCTGTTGACCAGCAGAGTGGACATGTTACTGCCCTTGAAGGAGGACTGGTAACACTCAGCTGTAACTACACTACTAGCAGTTGATGGGTTCTGACTTTTAATCTTGAAATATTGTTAATCATCAGGTATCCTATGGAAGTGAGAAGGGCCACAGTCTGGTTTCTACACCAGAAGTTAATGGTTATCTGTAGGAGGAATTGTCACGATCGTCGGAGGAAGTGGACCAATGCGCAGCGTGATAAGTGAACATACTTTATTTTCACCACACGAAACAAAACAACAAACGATACGAAACGTGAAGTCCTTGGTTACAAACACTAACCATACACGGAACAAGATCCCACAACACACTGTGGAAAACAGGCTGCCTAAGTATGGTACCCAATCAGAGACAACAAGCAACAGCTGATACACGTTGCCTCTGATTGAGAACCACACCGGCCAACATAGAAACAAATGAACTAGATGATCCCCCTAGCACACAAAACACATATAAACAACACACCCTGGCTCAACATAACAGAGTCCCAGAGCCAGGGCGTGACAGTACCCACCCCCAAAGGCGCGGACTGCGACCGCGCCAAACATAAACCGAACAGGGGAGGGCCGGGTGGGCATTCCTCCTCGGAGGCGGTTCCGGGCTTGACCCCCACCCTCCAACAAACCCCCCAAAGCGCCCCTGGTCCGGTCTGGCCCTGCTGGCCGGAGCTGGACTGAACACTGGTGGAGCGGATTGCTCTAGCTCCGGAGTGGAGCAGCTGACCGGTGCCGGACCAGGCACCAGTGGAACAGGCACGGGCTGTGCCGGACTGACGACGCGCACCACAGGCTTGGTGCGGGGAGCAGGGACGGGCCGGACCGGGCTGACGACGCGCACCATTGGCTTGGTGCGGGGAGCAGGGACGGGCCGAACCGGGCTGACGACGCGCACCACTGGCTTGGTGCGGGGAGCAGGGACAGGCTGGACCGGGCTGATGACGTGCACCACAGGCTTGGTGCGGGGAGCAGGGACGGGCCGGACCGGGCTGGACGACGCGCACCATTGGCTTGGTGCGGGGAGCAGGGACGGGCCGAACCGGGCTGACGACGCCGCACCACTGGCTTGGTGCGGGAGCAGGAACAGGCCGGACCGGGCTGACGCACGCGTACCACAGGCTTGGTGCGAGGGGCAGGAACATGCCGGACCGGGCTGGCGACGCGCACCACAGGCTTGGTGCGGGGAGCAGGGACGGGCCGAACCGGGCTGACGAAGCGCACCACTGGCTTGGTGCGGGGAGCAGGAACAGGCCGGACCGGGCTGACGACGCGCACCACAGGCTTGGTGCGAGGGGCAGGAACATGCCGGACCGGGCTGGCGACGCGCACCACAGGCTCGGTGCGAGGGACAGGAACAAGCCGGACCCTACTGGGGACACACACCACTGGCCCTACGCGGGGATCAGGAACGGGCCGGACCGGACTGGCAACACACCCCAGTACCTCTCGCTATGCCTCTACATTCTCCTTCCCCCTGGTGACCAGTGACTCCCGTAACCTGGCGGCCTCCTTTGCCAACCCGCTGAACCACTCTATCCCGGCCTCCTGCTGCCCCGTCGTCCACGGCGTGAGCCCCCCCCTAAAAAATGTCTGGCCGTCTCTCCTCCCCGTGGGCCAGGCCTCCATGGCTCTCGCCAGAGTCTCGCTCTTCTGCTCCAACGTCCAGCCTCTCTCCTCCTCACGCTACTTGACCCAGTCGAGGTTGATATTCATCAGAGTCACCTCTGGCGTTTACTGGAGTCTTCGGGCCATGGATCATCACAGGAGGCATCGTGCCATGGATCATCACTGGAGGCTTCGTGCCATGGATCATCACTGGAGGCTTCGTGCCATGGATCATCACTGGAGGCTTCGGGATATGGATCATCACTGGAGGCTTCGGGGCATGTATCATCACTGGAGGCTTCGGGCCATGGATCATCACTGGAGGCTTCGTGCCATGGATCATCACTGGAGGCTTCGTGCCATTGATCATCACTGGATGCTTCGTGCCATGGATCCTCACTGGAGGCTTCGTGCCATGGATCATCACTGGAGCCCGGCAAGTGCGGGGCGCTGGCACAGGACGCACTGGGCTGTGAAGGTGCACTGGTGACACAGTGCGTAGAGCCGGCGCAGGATATTCTGGGCCGTGGAGGCGCACTGGAGGTCTGGAGCGTAGAGCTGGCACAACCTGTCCTGGCTGGATGCTCCCTTTTGCACGACAAGTGCGAGGAGCTGGCACAGGCCGTACCGGGCTGGGGACACGCACCACTGGTTTGGTGCGAGGAGCAGGCACGGGCCGTACCGGACTGGGGACACGCACCACTGGTTTGGTGCGAGGAGCAGGTATGGGCCGTACCAGGCTGGGGACATGCACCACTGGTTTGGTGCGAGGAGCAGGCACGGGCCGTACCGGGCTGGGGACACGCACCACTGGTTTGGTGCGGGGAGCAGGGACGGGCCGAACCGGGCTGACGAAGCGCACCACTGGCTTGGTGCGGGGAGCAGGAACAGGCCGGACCGGGCTGATAACGCGCACCACAGGCTTGGTGCGAGGGGCAGGAACATGCCGGACCGGGCTGGCGACGCGCACCACAGGCTTGGTGCGGGGAGCAGGGACGGGCCGAACCGGGCTGACGAAGCGCACCACTGGCTTGGTGTGGGGAGCAGGAACAGGCCGGACCGGGCTGACGACGCGCACCACAGGCTTGGTGCGAGGGGCAGGAACATGCCGGACCGGGCTGGCGACGCGCACCACAGGCTCGGTGCGAGGGACAGGAACAAGCCGGACCGTACTGGGGACACACACCACTGGCCCTACGCGGGGATCAGGAACGGGCCGGACCGGACTGGCAACACACCCCAGTACCTCTCGCCATGCCTCTACATTCTCCTTCCCCCTGGTGACCAGTGACTCCCGTAACCTGGCGGCCTCCTTTGCCAACCCGCTGAACCACTCTATCCCGGCCTCCTGCTGCCCCGTCGTCCACGGCGTGAGCCCCCCCCTAAAAAATGTCTGGGCGTCTCTCCTCCCCGTGGGCCAGGCCTCCATGGCTCTCGCCAGAGTCTCGCTCCTCTGCTCCAACGTCCAGCCTCTCTCCTCCTCACGCTACTTGACCCAGTCGAGGTTGATATTCATCAGAGTCACCTCTGGCGTTGGCTCCTGGACACGCTGCTTGGTCCAGTTATGGTGGGATCTTCTGTCACGATCGTCGGAGGAAGTGGACCAATGCGCAGCGTGATAAGTGAACATACTTCATTTTCACCACACGAAACAAAACAACAAACGATACGAAACGTGAAGTCCTTGGTTACAAACACTAACCATACACGGAACAAGATCCCACAACACACTGTGGAAAACAGGCTGCCTAAGTATGGTTCCCAATCAGAGACAACAAGCAACAGCTGATACACGTTGCCTCTGATTGAGAACCACACCGGCCAACATAGAAACAAATGAACTAGATGATCCCCCTAGCACACAAAACACATAGAAACAACACACCCTGGCTCAACATAACAGAGTCCCAGAGCCAGGGCGTGACAGGAATGTATATGGTGGGGTCAATTAAGGTTGGATATGAGCCAGGGACTTGGAATGTACTGAGTAAAGAAAGGCAATCACATGGTTGAGGTCACTGATAAGGGTGGAGAGCTGTGGATTAGTGAGGAATGGGGGCCGAGGTCAGGTCATGTCACATTAAGGGAGAAGGAACCGTTTATTACCCACATCACTTAACTTCCTGTCTAGCAATAAAGATGTAATGTTTAGAGGGAAGGAGAAGTTCTCCTAAATTGGAGTATATATATTTGTGTTGGTGGGAACATGTCTTTGTCAGTTCAGCTGTCTGACCCTTGGGTGAATAAGCTTGGTTTGAGCTTTTATTAAGTTGTCCGTGAGTTTTTACTCTGGTTATTTAAAACCTAACACAGTACGACGTCTCCTGATCACTTCTGGTACATCCAGTTAACTAGGGACTCTCCTCAGTATGTCCTGAGAAGATATCATTATTCAGAAGGGAGCAATAGTGATGAGTTCAAGAAGAGGTTTGATTCCAGGATGAATTTCACATCTAGCTCTGTCCCCTTGACGATCCAGAGGTTGCAGCTGTCTGACTCTGCTGTGTACTACTGTGCTCTGAGGCCCACTGTGACCACAGGATATACAGCCCCCTTACAAAAACATACTGAGCTACACAATGACAATACACCTGTCTGGACAGTATACAATACCACTTTGAAATTGACACAGTAACCTTCTCACTACCTCCCTGATACTACCAAGACTAGTGGTAGCAGATGATGATGATCATAGTGATGATGATGATGATAACTATGCAGTAAGTAATTTTTGATGCCAATAAAGCTCCCTCCTCCAATTCTGCTCTAAATTTAGATCTAAGAGACATTAAAATCATATTTCAATTAGAAAATATACTTTATTTCATAGAATTCATCTTTAGGAGACAAAACCAATACTCAGTATTTTGTACAGAGTAATGAAAAAGCCAGCATCAACCACAAAGGGGACACATTACCAAGTGAGTGTTGCTTTCTACTCTGAAATTACTTGTCTATTTAAACATCCCCTCTGTGCTGTGCTGCATGGTCTAGGCCTGTGCTGCTACAAAGACAGGAATCAAGAGAACACCAGCTTCATACAATCTAACATTTGTTTTTGATCTTGCTCTTGCTATGGTATCAGAATACAGCCAACAGTAGCTGAGGTTTGATCTTCAGCGTAAGATTGCCATGCAGAAATGTCTAATTCTCCTTGTGGCCTCAGGTAAATGTCTAGGATATATTGAGCACATCACATTTATAGCATTTATAGAATAGAAATATTGTTCTATTTCTGTGTACAGATGCAGTAATACTGCATTTACTGCATTATCTTTACAGAACTGATTACTGGGGATCACATTACTCCTGTAAAGCCCAGAGTCATCTGTACAGAAGGAGAATCTGTGAAACTGAGTTGCTCATATGATACAAGCAGTGATAATATTCTGCTTTATTGGTTCCAGCAGTACCCTAACCAGGCTTCTCAGTTTCTAATGGTTAAGGTGCCACATAAAGTACCAGTTAACATTCCTCTGATAGTTGATATAAATCCACAATGTATAGCATATGAACTGGTCATAAAACATCTAACCCTGGCAGACACTGCTCTCTACTACTGTGCTTTTGGGAAAGCACGCACATTGCTTCCATTTTTATTTTTCTTGTTTGATCCTTCTATCTTGGCGGAAACTGTTTCCAGACCACAATTATATATTAGATACACTCAATATGTTTTTAGGCTACCAGATTGATTGTGGTTATACCTGTTAATGTCCTCTCTCCTTTCAAGAGTGATTAGTACAGCAGCCTATCAACTACTGCACAAGTGTAGAAAAAAACCCTATATTTAACCTCTGTAGTGGATGTGACATTGGCAGGTCAGTCAGCTAATGTGACACACAGTGACACACAGAGGAACACTTCAGAGGAGACTGAATGCATGCAAACGTCAGTCTGAAGAAGGTGAAACCAAATTATTTGAAAATGAATTTTCCTTCCTGTTATTCAATCACTTAAGAAGATCCTCTGAAAAATGAGTTGTGTTGTGTTTAGAGGAGGAGCTAGTATGAGAATGAAAAGGAGACAGTCAAAATGGCGTGAAGGTCTTTCCTCAGTGCATTGTAAGCTTGTCTCTAACATTAACCATGCTGTGCTGGTCAGACAAATATAACTTTTATTTCACATGTCAATTTTCTGCAGGTGGTAGTTACGGGGATGGAATTTTCTCCAACAGTCTTGAGGAGGATATGATACATGGTGGCAGTGTCAAGCTTTCCTGCAACTACACAGTATCTGGCGGAGGCAGTGTATTCCGAATCTGCTGAGACAATAGTTACTGCAGAACCACTGTATTCTTGACTGTCAGTTAACATTGACAAAGTGGCTGAACGTGTGGATCTGGAGATCTCCTCTGCTAAAGTGGCAGACTCTGCTCTGTACTACTGTGCTCTGAGGCCCACAGTGACAGGAAACCCAGAAACGCTACAAAAACCTTCCTGTAATAAAGTCCTACTAGTAAACACCATGTAATAGGCAAGCAGCTGCAAACAAATGATCAGAGATCATGTTCATGATGATCCATCAATTATCATATTTGTTCATCACATATTATAATATTGATGTAATATGGGTCCATTTTCTGAATAGGAGGAGCTAAGATGAGAGGTGGAGAGATGATTCTCCTCTAACTGACTGGAACAGTGGGATGTCTTCAGTTCTGCCTCCTGATAACACACTGTCACACCCATCACCATGTTTCTCTACACATTGTTTCTCCTCTCTGCACTTGTTGGTGAGTATTAGTCTTACATTACATACTTTTAGTTTATTCAAGGTATCTGTCAAGTGTCATTTGAAAATAGCACTACCTAGAAGAAATGTAAATTACTGATTATCTTTTCACTTGTATTGAATATGACAGAGTATGTTATAATTTCCTATGAACTGAAAATATTTATCTAAACTTAACTTTATTACAGGTGGCAGTTATGAAAATGACATAAAACCAACTTCAGAGACAGAACATGGCATAGAGGGAAGCAGTGTTACACTGTCTTGCAAATACTCTGGCTCAGTAGACTATCTTCAATTGTATCGTCAATATCCCAGATCAGCACCCCAATTCCTCCTCTATACTACAGTCACCTCAAAACCTTCTGTATTTAAAGCTAAACCTGAAGACCCTCGACTGTCTGTTAATCTGAATAAGGAGAGAACCCGTGTGGATCTGGAGATCTCCACTGCTGAAGTGACAGACTCTGCTCTGTACTACTGCGCTCTGCTGCCCACAGTGACAGGAAACCCAGAAACACTGTACAAAAACCTGACAGCTCATGATAAACTCCTCTTATGCGTCTTTTAGGGCAGGCGTGAGCAGTGGCGATTTTGCATTTAAATCTTGGTGGGAAATAAAAAAAAAAAATGTGTCTAGATGCATGCCAGCAAAGCCACTACACTACAAAACACTAAGCAATACACTTATTGCACTATAACGGTGACAAACGGTGCCCACAAACTGTTAGGGCCTACATAAAGCTGTCCCAACAGAAGTGCCAACACCTTACCACTGCTACACCTGACTATCAGCAGAGCCTTGTCTGGCAGCTGATATGGCTGACTTGTTAAAAAAAATCTGGTTTCTACTAACAATTGAGATGTACAAACTATGGCATAAGGGAACGATGAGCGCATAAGAGGCAATCATTAATTTCGATTAAGACATTAATGAGTGAGCTAAGACAGATGTAGTCAATATAACTATTTGTTATATTGACTACATCTGTGACAAGATGGCGTATTGAACACACAGCGGTGCGAATCACCTCAAGATAAAAACGTAATATTCAATATCAGTAGGTTAGACTAAATGTTAGCACTTCATATACTCGTTGGTAATAACATTCAATCTGAATAATAACACAAAACAAATCATAAGGCTAGAGAAATGTATCGACAAATATTACAACAAGCAACATTCAAACATGACAAAGGATAAACGAGGAGAATCAATCTCCAAAAGAAAACGTGACTCCTCGACGGATACAGATGATTTATGCTTTTCACCACTGGGACTGGTAAGTGTGGAAGTCGATAAATGACAAACTGGGCATACTAGAGTTGGTCAGTAAGGATGTAAAGGAGTTGAAGGCGAGTCTTGAAATGAGTGACAAAAAAGCTGCGAGGGACAGTCACTAAGATAGAAAAGGATGTTAAGGAACTTAAAAAGGAGAACAACTTTCTGAGAGAAGCCTTACTAGACATACAGATTAGATCGATGAGAGAAAATCTAGTACTTATGGGTATCCAAGAAAAAGGAGAGATTACCAAAAACAAATGTGAAGGACTTCTTTCTTACAGCGCTTCAAATCCCACTCGATGCTGTTGATAAAATCCAACTCGAACGTGTACACCGTTTCGGACAAAGAGGACAGAGATATGAGCGTCCAAGCGTTGCCAAATTTGCTTACTTTAAGCATAAAGTAATGGTTAAAAGGTAAAAGACTTGCTGGCACGAAAATAGGCATGAATGATCAGTTCCTGAGGGAGAAAGGCGCAAAGTTCTGTACCCAATCTTCAAGGAAAATAGATTAAAAGGGAAGCGTGTTGCTCTCGTAGTCGATAAACTGTATATTGACAACCAAATGTTCCACGACAAAAGACTACTCCATGGCTATTCTGAAAGTTCTAATAGAGGAGTCGAATAATGGAACACCCAATACTAGCCATTGTAGAGATTGTAATAATAAAATACATTTATAGTATTTATAGTATTTTATATTAGGGATAAGACGGCATTACAAGAAAGGATAACAAGCTAAATAATACATCTTCAAATATAACTAATTAGAACACAAGTACTCAATCAACATAGTGGAGATAAAAACATAGCAAACAGAAGACATAGAAGGCACAGTATGTGGGTATGTGTGGATGTATTGTGATGGAAGGTGTGGTGTGCGTTTTTATGCTTGGAAAAGTGTGGTGTTAAGTGAGTGAGAAAGGAAATGGTTGCATATCCCAGAACCAACGTGTGTCTGTGAGAGAGAGCTTTCAATTTTGTGCAGATGAGGGATATACAGTTTAAAATAAAGTATACATCTAATTTCTTTTTTTATTGTCCTATCATGATGGAACGGTCCCCAACCCTAAATCCTAGACACCCACCTGAGCGACCCATACTCCAAAGAGAAGTCCCTATCTGTTTTATGGCCCTGCTGTAAGTTGCCTATATGCAGCCAAAACAGAAAGTGTCACGATCGTCAGGAACAGATGAGGACCAAGGCGCAGCGTTGCAGGCAAACATAATCTTCATTCCGAGACACGATCAAAACAACAAATGATACGTGACAGTTCACGGTCTACCATAAACAGACTAGAAACAAAAACCCACAAACACAAAGGGAAAGACACAGTTAAAATATGGCTCCCAGTCAGAGACAACCAGCACCAGCTGACACTCGTTGCCTCTGATTGGGAGTCACTCAGGCCAACATAGAAATACAAACTAGAACTCCCAACATAGCAATAGAATACATAGAACTACACACCCTGGCTCAACATAAAAGTGTCCCCAGAGCCAGGGCGTGACAGTACCCCCCCCCTAAAGGCGCGGACTCCGACCGCGCCAACTAAATACCACAGGGGAGGGACCGGGTGGGCACTCCGCCTTGGCGGCGGATCCGGCTCGGGCCTGATCCCCACTCCCTCCCCCACCCCCCCACCGTACCCCTGGTCCGGTCTGGCCCCGCTGGCCGGAGCTGGACTGCACACTGATGGAGCGGATTGCTCTAGCTCCGGCGTAAAACATCTGACCAGTGCCGAACCAGGCACCAGTGGAACAGGCACGGGCCGTGCCGGACTGACGACGCCCACCACTGGCTTGGTGTGGAGAACAGGCACGGGCCGTGCTGGACTGACAACGCACACCACTGGCTTGGTGTGAGGAGCAGGAGTGAGCCGAACCGGGCTGACGAAACGCACCACTGACTTGGTGCGGGGAGCAGGAACGGGCCGAGCCGGGCTGACGAAGCGCACCACTGACTTGGTGCGGGGAGCAGGAACGGGCCGAGCCGGGCTGACGGGCGCACCACTGACTTGGTGCGGGGAGCAGGAACGGGCCGAGCCGGGCTGACGGGCGCACCACTGACTTGGTGCGGGGAGCAGGAACGGGCCGAGCCGGGCTGACGAAGCGCAACACTGACTTGGTGCGGAGGGCAGGAACGGGCCGAGCCGGGCTGACGAGCGCACCACTGACTTGGTGCGGGGAGCAGGAACGGGCCGAGCCGGGCTGACGAGCGCACCACTGACTTGGTGCGGGGAGCAGGAACAGACCGGACCGTACTGGGGACACACACCACTGGCCCTACACCGGGATCTGGAACGGGCCGGACCGGACTGGTAACACACCCCCAGTACCTCTCGCCGTGCCTCTACACCTTCCATCCCCTCTTCTACCAGTGGCCCCCGTAACCTGGCGGCCTCCTCTGCCAACCCGCTGGACCGCTCTATCGCGGCCTCCTGCTGCCCCGACGTCGTGAGCCCCCCCCTAAAAATTTTCTGGGGGTCTCTCCTCCCCGTGGGCCAGGCCTCTATAGTTCTCGCCCAACTCTCGCTCTTCTGCCCCCAACTCCCGCTATTCAGCTCCTCAATAGGCTTGACCCATCGAAGCTCTTCCTCCATTGTTCCCAAGTCCACTCTCTCTGCTCTTCACTCGGCTTGACCCAGTCGAGGCTGCCACGGAGATCTGCTAGGGATTTCCCTGGCGATGGCTCCTCGACTCGCTGCTTGGTCCAGTAGTGGTGGGTTTTTCTGTCACGATCGTCAGGAACAGATGAGGACCAAGGCGCAGCGTTGCAGGCAAACATACTCTTTATTCCGAGACACGATCAAAACAACAAATGATACGTGACAGTTCACGGTCTAGCATAAACAGACTAGAAACAAAAACCCACAAACACAAAGGGAAAGACACAGTTAAAATATGGCTCCCAATCAGAGACAACCAGCACCAGCTGACACTCGTTGCCTCTGATTGGGAGTCACTCAGGCCAACATAGAAATACAAACTAGAACTCCCAACATAGCAATAGAATACATAGAACTACACACCCTGGCTCAACATAACAGTGTCCCCAGAGCCAGGGCGTGACAGAAAGATAAATGCGGTCAGAGACCTACTAGAGCAGCACCACCCCCTGAAGATTCTGAGCCTGCCTGGCAGGGTGTTGGTCCTACAAAGCCAGAGCCCTTGATGGGAGAGCATAATATACAAGGAAATTCTCAAAGCTGCTAATGAGAACCGTGACGACCTTGTACCTAGCTGGTGGGGATTCCGGTGGGGATTCCGGTGGGGTACCCACACCCAGGTAGTGGCAGTGCTGGCAACACTGGCTGCAGTAACCCATGGGGAGGGGGTCACACTCGGACAATCAGAGATGGGGCATATTATTGTGGCCCTGGTGGCACAAAATAATCAAAGGTCTGACTGCACGGAGATGCTTGGGGAAAATTTTTACAACGGGGGACCAGAGTGTTTGTGTTTCAGGAGAAGAGGGTGGATCTGATCTCCATCACCTAGGACTTGACATAGGTTAGTCAAATCTCAAATATTTGTCAATTTTTGCTCAATCTTGCATGCTTTCTCAAACAGCTGTAACTGTATATGCATTCGTAAATCTGGTCCTTTCTTGAGTTGGGCTCTGGGATGTAACAACCGTTGAGCATCTGAGCTTATGGTTGATTGTGGAGGAAAGGGGTTGAGTGTGTGAGAGTATGTGCGTGAGTGTGTGTGTGTGTGTGTGTATCCCACATCTGTTGCAAGGGGGTAAGTATGTTTAGGATAATATAGGATGAATCACAATAATTGTTTGCTAAAATAATAATTGCTTGACAAAAATGTAATGTAATACAATGGCAATCCGGGTTATAGGTAACAGTCCTTTGCATGAACTGCCGACATTATTACGCATATTAATTGCTAATGATGGAAATTAAGATTTGCAAGATATTTGAACAGATATATATTTTTAAGAGCTATATATACACTACCGTTCAAAAGTTTGGGGTCACTTAGAAATGTCCTTTTTTCGAAAGAAAAGCAATTGTTCTGACCATTAAAATAACATAAAATTGATCAGAAATACAGTGTAAACATTGTTAATGTTGTAAATGGCTATTGTAGCTGGAAACGGCTGATTTTTAATAGAATATCTACATAGGCGTACAGACGCCCATTATCAGCAACCATCAGTCCTGTGTTCCAATGGCACGTTGTGTTTGCTAATCCAAGTTTATCATTTTTAAAGGCTAATTGATCATTAGAAAACCCTTTTGCAATTATGTTAGCACAGCTGAAAACTGTTGTGCTGATTAAAGAAGCAATAAAAATGGCCTTCTTGAGACTAGTTGAGTATCTGTAGCATCAGCAATTGTGGGTTCGATTACAGGATCAAAATGGCCAGAAACAAATAACTTTCTTCTTAAACTCATCAGTCTATTCTTGTTCTGAGAATGAAGGCTATTCCATGCGAGAAATTGCCAAGAAACTGAAGATCTCGTACAACGCTGTGTACTACACCCTTCACAGAACAGTGCAAACTGGCTCTAACCAGAATAGAAAGAGGAGTGGGAGGACCCGGTGCACAACTGAGCAAGAGGACAAATACATTAGAGTGTCTAGTTTGAGAAACAGACGCCTCACAGGTCCTCAGCTGGCAGCTTCATTAAATAGTATCCGCAAAACACCAGTCTCAACGTCAACAGTAAAGAGTCGACTCCGGGATGCTGACTTAGGCAGAGTTACAAAGAAAAAGCCATATCTCAGACTGGCAAATAAAAATTAAAGATTAAGATGGGCAAAAGAACACAGACACTGGACTTTTTCTTTGCAACTCTGCCTAGGTCAGCATCCCGGAGTCGCCTCTTCACTGTTGACGTTGAGACTGGTGTTTTGCGGGTACTATTTAATGAAGCTGCCAGTTGAGTTACTTAGAGATTTACATGCATCTGATGTATTTTGTTTGACCACATCGCCATCAAGTGGAGAATTCAGTGCATAAATAATTTGTAAACTGCTATTAAATGTACATATAAAATATATTTGTTTCAACATAGTCAGTAGGAGGAGCTAGAGTATAAAACTCACGATCAGATTATGAATCCTCAAGATAAGACATGATACTACCATGAAGATCATAGCCAGTTGATGCTTTGCTTTTCATCAGCAGATGGTGCTTATTCTACACATCCTGCCATCTACAATGTTGTTCTGTTCACTTTTACTCTTCTTTGACTTGATAGGTAAGTAATAATATTTTCATTGAAAGTGAGTGTGATTATGTTTAGGTGTATTTATTTTTCAAATGAAAGATTATAAAGGTGATGTACAACATCAGGATGCATGTTTTTCTTTTTTTTTTATCCATTTTATTTTTTAACTGCATTTGAAATTAATTCTCAATCTTCCATGTGGGTATAAAGTATTATATACAGTGGCGAAAAAAAGTATTTAGTCAGCCACCAATTGTGCAAGTTCTCCCACTTAAAAAGATGAGAGAGGCCTGTAATTTTCATCATAGGTACACGTCAACTATGACAGACAAAATGAGAAAAAAAATTCCAGAAAATCACATTGTAGGATTTTTAATGAATTTATTTGCAGATTATGGTGGAAAATAAGTATTTGGTCAATAACAAAAGTTTCTCAATACTTTGTTATATACCCTTTGTTGGCAATGACACAGGTCAAACGTTTTCTGTAAGTCTTCACAAGGTTTTCACACACTGTTGCTGGTATTTTGGCCCATTCCTCCATGCAGATCTCCTCTAGAGCAGTGATGTTTTGGGGCTGTCGCTGGGCAACACAGACTTTCAACTCCCTCCAAAGATTTTCTATGGGGTTGAGATCTGGAGACTGGCTAGGCCACTCCAGGACCTTGAAATGCTTCTTACGAAGCCACTCCTTTGTTGCCCGGGCGGTGTGTTTGGGATCATTGTCATGCTGAAAGACCCAGCCACGTTTCATCTTCAATGCCCTTGCTGATGGAAGGAGGTTTTCACTCAAAATCTCACGATACATGGCCCCATTCATTCTTTCCTTTACACGGATCAGTCGTCCTGGTCCCTTTGCAGAAAAACAGCCCCAAAGCATGATGTTTCCACCCCCATGCTTCACAGTAGGTATGGTGTTCTTTGGATGCAACTCAGCATTCTTTGTCCTCCAAACACGATTTTTTACCAAAAATTTATATTTTGGTTTCATCTGACCATATGACATTCTCCCAATCCTCTTCTGGATCATCCAAATGCACTCTAGCAAACATCAGACGGGCCTGGACATGTACTGGCTTAAGCAGGGGGACACGTCTCGCACTGCAGGATTTGAGTCCCTGCCTGCGTAGTGTGTTACTGATGGTAGGCTTTGTTACTTTGGTCCCAGCTCTCTGCAGGTCATTCACTAGGTCCCCCCGTGTGGTTCTGGGATTTTTGCTCACCGTTCTTGTGATCATTTTGACCCCTAAATACTTTTTTTCCCCACTGTATATTATTTAGTATATGTAAAGATAGGCGGCTTGTAGCTTAGTGGGTAAGAGCGTTGTGCCAGTAACCAAAAGGTCGCTGGTTCTAATCCCCGAGCCGATTAGTTGAAAAATCTGTCGATGTGCCCTTAAGCAAGGCACTTAACCCTAATTGCTCATGTAAGTAGCTCTGGATAAGAGCGTCTGCTAAATGAGTAAAATGTAAAGACAATTTAAAAAAAAGAATATTCTGATGGGTGAATGATATATTATCACTTGTGTATGATGCCGAGCTTAAAGCAAAAAACAACGCATGCCTTTTTTTCGCGTTTTATCAAATCATAGTCGCACACTTCATGTAGCCTAGCCCATAGGCCTATGTGATTTGATAAGGTTTGTGATACAACCAAAGTGGCCAAATAACTTACATTTACATTTACATTTTAGTCATTTAGCAGACGCTCTTAACCAGAGCGACTTACAGGAGCAATTAGGGTCAAGTGCCTTGCTCAAGGGCACATTAACGTCATTTAGCAGACGCTCTTAGCCAGAGCGACTCACAAATTGGTACGTTCACCCTATAGCCAGTGGGATAACCACTTTACAATTTGGGGGGTTAGAAGGATTACTTTATCCTATCCCAGGTATTCCTTAAAGAGGTGGGGTTTCAAATGTCTCCGGAAGGTGGTGAGTGACTCCGCTGTCCTGGCGTCGTGAGGGAGCTTGTTCCACCATTGGGGTGCCAGAGCAGCGAACAGTTTTGACTGGGCTGAGCGGGAGCTATGCTTCCGCAGAGGAAGGGGAGCCAGCAGGCCAGAGGTGGATGAACGCAATGCCCTCGTTTGGGTGTAGGGACTGATCAGAGCCTGAAGGTACAGAGGTGCCGTTCCCCTCACTGCTCCATAGGCAAGCACCATGGTCTTGTAGCGGATGCGAGCTTCAACTGGAAGCCAGTGGAGTGTGCGGAGGAGGGGGGTGACGTGAGAGAACTTGGGAAGGTTGAACACCAGACGGGCTGCGGCATTCTGGATGAGTTGTAGGGGTTTAATGGCACAGGCAGGGAGGCCAGCCAACAGCGAGTTGCAGTAGTCCAGACGGGAGATGACAAGTGCCTGGATTAGGACCTGTGCCGCTTCTTGTGTAAGGCAGGGTCGTACTCTCCGAATGTTGTAGAGCATGAACCTGCAGGAGCGGGTCACCGCCTTGATGTTGGCGGAGAACGACAGGGTGTTGTCCAGGGTCACGCCTAGGCTCTTCGCACTCTGGGAGGAGGACACAGCGGAGTTGTCAACCGTGATGGCGAGATCATGGAACGGGCAGTCCTTCCCCGGGAGGAAGAGCAGCTCCGTCTTGCCAGGGTTCAGCTTGAGGTGGTGATCCGTCATCCATACTGATATGTCTGCCAGACATGCAGAGATGCGATTCGCCACCTGGTTATCAGAAGGGGGAAAGGAGAAGATTAGTTGTGTATCGTCAGCGTAGCAATGATATGAAAGGCCATGTGAGGATATGACAGAGCGAAGTGACTTGGTGTATAGGGAGAAAAGGAGAGGGCCTAGAACTGAGCCCTGGGGGACACCAGTGGTGAGAGCGCGTGGTGCGGAGACAGCTTCTCGCCACGCCACTTGGTAGGAGCGACCGGTCAGGTAGGACGCAATCCAGGAGTGAGCCGCGCCGGAGATGCCCAGCTCGGAGAGGGTGGAGAGGAGGATCTGATGGTTCACAGTATCAAAGGCAGCAGACAGGTCTAGAAGGACAAGAGCAGAGGAGAGAGAGTTAGCTTTAGCAGTGCGGAGAGTCTCTGTGACACAGAGAAGAGCAGTCTCAGTTGAATGACCAGTCCTGAAACCTGATTGGTTTGGATCAAGAAGGTCATTCTGAGAGAGATAGCAAGAGAGTTGGCTAAAGACGGCACGCTCAATAGTTTTGGAAAGAAAAGAAAGAAGGGATACTGGTCTGTAGTTGTTGACATCAGTGGGGTCGAGTGTTGGTTTTTTGAGAAGGGGAGCAACTCTCGCTCTCTTGAAGACGGAAGGGACATGGCCAGCGGTCAAGGATGAGTTGATCAGCGAGGTGAGGTAGGGGAGAAGGTCACCGGAGATGGTCTGGAGAAGAGAGGAGGGGATGGGGTCAAGCGGGCAGGTTGTTGGGCGGCCTGCAGTCACAAGTCGCAGGATTTTATCTGGAGAGAGAAGGGAGAAAGAAGTCAAAGCATAGGGTAGGGCAGTGTGAGCAGGACCAACAGTGTCATTAGACTTAACAAACGAGGATCGGATGTCGTCAACCTTCTTTTCAAAGTGGTTGACGAAGTCATCCACAGAGAGAGGAGGGGGGGGGAGGAGGATTCAGGAGGGAGGAAAATGTGGCAAAGAGCTTCCTAGGGTTAGAGGCAGATGCTTGGAATTTAGAGTGGTAGAAAGTGGCCTTAGCAGCAGAAACAGATGAAGAAAATGTAGAGAGGAGGGAGTGAAAAGAAGCCAGGTCGGCAGGGAGTTTAGTTTTCTTCCATTTCCGCTCCGCTGCCCGGAGCTCTGTTCTGTGAGCTCGCAATGAGTCATCAAGCCACGGAGCTGGAGGAGGGCCGAGCCGGCCGGGAGGATAGGGGACACAGAGAGTCAAAGGATGCAGAAAGGGAGGAGAGGAGGGTTGAGGAGGCAGAATCAGGAGATTGGAGGGAGAAGGATTGAGCAGAGGGAAGAGATGATAGGATGGAAGAGGAGAGAGTAGTGGGAGAGAGAGAGCGAAGGTTGCGGCGGCGCATTACCATCTGTGTAGGGGCAGAGTGAGTAGTGTGGGAGGAGAGCGAGAGAGAAAAGGGAAACAAAGTAGTGGTCAGAGACTTGGAGGGGAGTTGCAGTGAGATTAGTAGAGGAGCAGCATCTAGTGAAGATGAGGTCAAGCGTATTGCCTGCCTTGTGAGTAGGGGGGGACGGTGAGAGGGTGAGGTCAAAAGAGGAGAGGAGTGGAAAGAAGGAGGCAGAGAGAAATGAGTCAAATGTGGACATAGGGAGGTTGAAATCCCCCAAAACTGTTAGGGGTGAGCCATCCTCAGGGAAGGAACTTATCAAGGCGTCAAGCTCATTGATGAACTCTCCAAGGGAACCTGGAGGGCGATAGATGACAAGGATATTAAGCTTAAATGGGCTAGTGACTGTGACAGCATGGAATTCAAATGAGGAGATAGACAGATGGGTTAGGGGAAAAATTGAGAATGTCCACTTGGGAGAGATGAGGATTCCTGTACCACCACCCCTCTGACCAGATGCTCTCGGGGTATGTGAGAACACATGGTCAGACGAGGAGAGAGCAGTAGGAGTAGCAGTGTCTTCAGTGGTGATCCATGTTTCCGTCAGCGCCAGGAAGTCGAGGGACTGGAGGTTGGCATAGGCTGGGATGAAGTCAGCTTTGTTGGCAGCAGAACGGCAGTTCCAGAGGCTGCCTGCGACCTGGAACTCCACGTGGGTGGTGCGTGCAGGGACCACCAGGTTAGAGAGGCAGCAGCCACGCGGTGTGGTGCGTTTGTGTAGCCTGTGCAGAGAGGAGAGAACAGGGATAGGCAGAGGCATAGTTGACAGGCTGTAGCAAATGGCTACAAAAATGCAGAGGAGATCGGAATGAAATGAGCTGAGCATCTGGGAGCGGAGAGAGCAGGACCTCCCTCACCAAAACTTCTACCTCAGAAACTAAAATTGTTTCACTGAACCACCCGAACAAAAACTCTCCCAACTTCCACCTTTAGAAATCAGAATTGTTGTGAACCACAGCGGTTCAATGTTTAAAGGAATAGACTCAACCCACTTTATTCAACTATGACACCATAGCTAACTAGCAAGCTAGCATCCAATAACAATAACACACCGTATAGCACCAACACTTGGTCACAACAAACCACCAATAGTGTGATAACACACTAAACAGATCATTCGTGTCTGTGTCAAGTTCCTTTCATGACACAGCAATGATTAGACATTGGCTAGCTAGGACAAGTATATTGTATTTAGCTACTACCGTACAGTTAAGCTGGTAGTAGCTAATCCAGCTAGCAATGGCCACTGTGTTGACTTTGTTTGAAGAACGGCTAGCTGGCTAGCTTCGTGCTACACCCGGCACACAATGGCTAATGTGTTGACTCTAACTCAGTTCGAAAAAACGGCTAGGTAGCTCGCTTCGTGCTACAGCCGGCACTGCCAGGACACAGTAACTACCCACAACAACCCACGATGCCTAGCTATAACGCCGTAGCTAACCTGCAAGCTAGCATCCATTAGCACACAATTTAGCATCAATACTTGGTTACACAAACTGCCAAGAGTGTGTTAGCACACTAAACAGATAATTCAAGTCCGTGTCTAGTTCCTTTCATAACGCATAACGCAGCAAAAATTAAACGTTGGCTAGGACTACATTAACATTTGGAAACAGCTCTCCAGCGTTGCTAATCGAAACCAGTAGCTACCCGCTAGCTAGCTAGCCTCGTGCTTCGATACTAACCTACAATTACCTACGGAAACCTACAATAACAACAATACTAACCTATAATAAATACAATACCTAACTACAGCTAACTACCTACCTACGATCTAAAACATGGTTAAGCTTTACTCAACACCATATGAGAAGCTAACCTCATACTTACTTACTTAGTGTAACTTCTTAAAATGAAGCACATCAATCAATTTTACAACAGGTGTAGAGCCTAACTGGCATACATACGCAGCGCATGAGTTCCACCTTTAATAATAAAAGCATTACATGCATAATCACATTTGCAGTCACTTTTGAGAATGGTGTTTTCCTGCTAGTGGAACATTCGCTCTTATAGCCTACTGCCGTGTGTGCATTGCTGCGCTTATAATGTGAAGAAATGGCCTAATAGTTTATCAACATGTTGAGCAAAACGTTCTGATCTGTTGTGTCACGCTCATTGCTTAAAACAGTTTTTATATGCTAGTGGTTGTATTAATTTGGGATCTATGGCATCCCACAACTGTCCCAGACTATGTTTGGAATACTTATTTCTCACACAGAATAGAATAGGTCAATATGTGTACTATGGGGGATAGCACATTGACATAGTTAGGCCTACTCATATTCTTCCAATATCTTCAATTTGCGCCTCGGAATTGGATAAGGACACACGCAGTTGCATCCCAGATATTTCTGTCTTCACTTGTAGCCTGTGAGAAAGACCCGATCATGTGACAGAGAGGTGCTTCGGCAAGCAGCCAGGAGAAGGGAATTATAATTATTATATTCAGGTCAAGGGCACAATGGCCACTGACCGCAAAAGGCACAAAGGGGATGCAGCTGCGCAAAAAAACAAAGCAGAGCTCATGCCTTTCATACAACTTTTTTCAATTCATTATTAGAGTCGCATCATGCAGCCTTAGAATGTATATAAAATCTAAACATATAGCCCAACATTTGTATCACAACTAAAGTTACATAACTCTAAATTAAGCATATGGGAGTACCTGTTTTTTTTATTAACCGCTCAACACAGAATAGTGCGCAGTCCCTCAAATCGTTTAGAGAAAATATCCTTTCTATTTTATTCAGCTATGTTCAATTGTAGTCTTCATACTATAATATAATATAAAATAATGCCACGGAATTCTAAGCAAATTTTGTCTGCTAAATGAACTAGTGTAGCCCACAGCTATATGGCATAGCCAGATCAGGGCCTAACATAAGTACAACTCAGAGTATGCTATTCTGTTCTTCTGAAATAGACTACATTTTCTTCATATCATGTTTCTTTAGACCTGTCTAAAATAAACAATGGATTTATTGTGATGGTGTAGGCTATATTACATGGATTTATTATACTTTTTTTATGTAAATGTTCCAAAGTTCTGAATCAGTGGCCTGTAGGAAATGTGTGGAAGCCAGGAGATGCTAAATGTGTTTATGTTAATTAATGGTCAATTACCGTGAGACCAGTGGTGACCAGTCATTCAGGGCAGGTGGGGCACGGGTGGGGAATCAGGCCTTCATGGTCGAATTGCTGCAAAGAAACCACTACTAAAGGACACCAATAAGAAAAAGAGACCTGCTTGTGCCAAGAAACATGAGCAATGGACATTAGACCGGTGGAAATGTGTCCTTTGGTCTGGAGTCCAAATTGGAGATTTTTGGTTCTCAAGTTTTCTGGTCTGTAGAGTGTTAACCATTTTAAGCCGTGTGGCTTCCTGGTCTCTCTGGTCTTTCTGGTCTAACCATTTTAAACCGTGTAGCCACCGCTCCACGCTTCCTGGTCTAAAGGTTGATTTGTTTTTCAAGGCTTTTTATGCTCGGTAAAAAGGGGTGTTCCATCACGCCGACCCACTGTCTGTGCTTACTTGGGCGTGGTTACTGCCTGGCAAAAGTTTATATGAAAAACTATTATCTCACTTAGAAGGCTAAAATCACATTGCTATCTTCACAAACGTATTCTCATACTTAATCATATATTTTAGACAACATTTAGATGTAAACCTGATAACTGAAATGTGTACACTTCCAGAGATACAGTTATATGTAACACAGAGACATTCAGATCGCCAATACCAGGGACCAACAAGGAGTCTTTTGTTGCAAACCAATTAGGAAAGGTGCGAGGGATCATAACCTCAACCCCCCCCATCAATCACTCCTGTGTTTATAAAAATGACCACGGGAGAGAGAGAGATCTGTAGACTGTTGCTTCTCTGTATTCTGGTCTTGGGCTTCTCACGTGAGATGATGTGGAAAATGATCACTATACTCTATTAAAAATCAAAGTTCTTCCAGAGTTTTTGTAGAATCAAGATATACTTTATTACACAAAGTAACGTAAGCCGAGATGATCTGCAGAGCACCTCCTCTCTCTCTCCGCTCCCCGTCTATATAGTCACATTCACATACCTCCTAGCTCAAAGCCCCTCCCTCTTGGTTTCCCCTTCCATTATCTTCAGTTTCCCTCTCTCTACGGCTCCGCCCACTTCCTTAGTCTATGATAGAGGCTAAATGTGGCTGTCATTCAATTTAGAAACAATATTATTACAATTAATCACGCCCTTGTCATGCAAAAACAATCATGTTCAGTTTTAGACTCTGTTCAACCCCGGCTCCCCTCTGGCTTGACCTGAAGATTGATTGTTGGACATGACAGTTCTATTTATTAGTGGCATGTGTGTTAACCATCAGGAGATTCCCTTCCATGTGTTGCAATCTGAGTGACTACTAACTCCTCTGTCGCTGTTGTCAAGGGCAATTTGACTTGTTATGTCTCTAACTTTCTTACTGATTGTGGCTGGACTGACTGTTGCTGGCATTGGTACTGGTACTCAAGGGGACCAGCTATACTACTGATTTATTCTGAAATGTTATCGTACCGGAATACATTAGCATTTTACTAGTTGCATTGTAGTTGAAACTACACATGACAAGGAATTATTATTCTTGCCATTTGTTTTGGAGGTGGATAGTCCACTGGAGTTCTTTTACGACCAGTGTGGTACACCTCAGTGATATCTCAGATGTGTTCTAAGGTTATCCCCGTCGAGGGGCTTGTCCGCTCCTCTATGTTGTCATGGGGAAGTTTACAACTAGATTTGTTTCCTGCTCTGTAGGTCTCGTACATTGTTGCACGTAGTCTTGATCCCCCCACCGGCCTCGACGAGGCTAATCATGGGTCTGGGCTAGTATTCCCCCCCTTTTTGTCTTGGGACCCCCCCACCAGCGGTGGATGTTGGTGCCGAGGCACAAATGTCAGCAACCGCATGGTTAGTAGATTGGCTGTAACCATTCAACCAAGTCTCCTGGTGTTTGTGCTTGAAAACGCTCAGTGGCTTTCGTGGCCTGTCAGTCACCACAGCGTTTGCGTGTGGCAACCGCTCCAGTACCTGCTAACTGAGACGAGGATATCTTTCTACGATATGGCACAATATTTCACCAGTGGGAATCATCGGGTCAGTTGCGGGACTGATGCCGTTTGACTCATTGTAAAGGGTTTCAGTCCTCCTCAAAGCGGAAATTGTAACATCGGAAGCAGAGTACACTCTGCACGTCAATGCATTTATTCCTGAGACGGCCGCAGTGCTTGCGGAAGTGTCCGTAGGACAAGAGAAGTTAATCTCAGCTACAGTATCGCATGATTCCAAGGAGGAGTGAAGTGGTTCATTCACAGAGACTGCTGGCTTGAAATCAGGAAAGGACTGGTCAATCAGGTTTGACGAGATATCGTAATATCTCCTTGGGTCAGATGCTGCACAGAGAAGTTTCGAGACATCTTTTTCGAAAAGGGTTATTTTGATAGATGCTCTTTGTGGATGATTGTGTCACAGTCAGCGGTAGGAGACGACAGTATGGTCAGTGGAGACGGCACAGTTGCCTGTGACCATACTTGGTTGGTCTTCCAATCCATCAGTGGAATCAACCGATCCATCAAGTCTACAGTCGTGGTCAAAAGTTATTGGTCTTCACAAAGTTTGCTGCTTCAGTGTTTGTTGATATTTTTGTCAGATGTTACTATGGTATACTGAAGTATAATTACAAGCAAGTGTCAAAGGCTTTTATTGACAATTACATTAAGTTTATGCAAAGAGTCAATATTTGCAGTGTTGACCCTTCTTTTTCAAGACCTCTGCAATCCGCCCTGGCATGCTGTCAATTAACTTCAGGGCCAAATTCTGACTGATGGCAGCCCATTCTTGCATAATCAATTCTTGGAGATTGTCATAATTTGTGGGCGTTTTTTTGTCCACCCGCCTCTTGAGGAATGACCACAAGTTCTCAATGGGATTAAGGTCTGGGGAGTTTCCTGGCCATGGACCCAAATTGTCGATGTTTTGTACCCCGAGCCACTTAGTTATCACCTTTGCCTTATGGCAAGGTGCTTCATCATGCTGGAAAAGGTATTGTTCGTCACCAAACTGTTCTTGGATGGTTGGGAGAAGTTGCTCTCGGAGGATGTGTTGGTACCATTCTTTATTCATGGCTGTGTTCTTAGGTAAAATTGTGAGTGAGCCCACTCCCTTGGCTGAGAAGCAACCCCACACATGAATGGTCTCAGGATGCTTTACTGTTGGCATGACACAGGACTGATGGTAGCGCTCACCTTGTCTTCTCCAGACAAGCTTTTTTCCAGATGCCCCAAACAATCGGAAAGGGGATTCATCAGAGAAAATGACTTTACCCCAGTCCTCAGCAGTCCAATCCCTGTACCTTTTGCAGAATATCAGTCTGTCCCTGATGTTTTTCCTGGAGAGAAGTGGCTTCCTCGCTGCCCTTCTTGACACCAGGCCATCCTCCAAAGGTCTTTGCCTCACTGTGCGTGCAGATGCACTCACAACTGCCTGCTGCCATTCCTGAGCAAGCTCTGCACTGGTGGTGCCCTGATCCTGCAGCTGAATCAACTTTAGGAGATGGTCCTGGCGCTTGTTGGACTTTCTTGGGTGCCCTGAAGCCTTCTTTACAACAATTGAACCTCTCTCCTTGAAGTTCTTGATGATCCGATAAATGGTTGATTTAGGTGCAATCTTACTAGCAGCAATATCCTCGCCTGTGAAGCCCTTTTTGTGCAAAGCAATGATGACGACATGTGTTTCCTTGAAGGTAACCATGGTTAACAGAGGAAGAACAATGATTTCAAGCACCACCCTCCTTTTAAAGCTTCCAGTCTGTTATTCTAACTCAAGTCAGCATGACAGAGTGATCTCCAGCCTTGTCCTCGTCAACACTCTCACCTGTGTTAACGAGAGAATCACTGACATGATGTCAGCTGGTCCTTTTGTGGCAGAGCTGAAATGCAGTGGAAATGTTTTTTGGGGATTAAGTTCATTTTCATGGCAAAGAGGGACTTTGCAATTAATTGCAATTCATCTGATCACTCTTCATAACATTCTGGAGTATATGCAAATTGCCATCATAAAAACTGAGGCAGCAGACTTTGTGAAAATTTATATTTGTGTAATTCTCAAAACTTTTGACCACGACAGTACTCCGAGTAGCAGGGGTTCACTTTCGAGGCTGGTAACATACACAGGGTGAACAAGCGATATGTCTTGGAAGTGTAGTTTCAGCATGAGTCGCATTGTGAGAGGCGAGGTAGTCTGGGTGAAACCCCGAAGTGAAGTATCGCATCGTTCCAGTTTCAACAAACTTTTAGCTGGGTTCAAAGCCCTTTTGAGATCATTGAACAACGTTTGAGAGATGAGCGATATTGTCTAGCCCGAATCAATTAGCGCATGACAGGTTAAGCACTCCGTTCGGCCTCAAACTTATCTGATATTGTTTGCAGGTAGAGGGCTTGAGTACGGAGCGAGAGATTCAGTGATGAGATTTACTCCGCTTGCTTAGAGATCTTCATCACCTGAATTCTCACATCATTCATTTGGTCAGCGGCTTCAATGAGTTTCGCTGATTTGTCATCCAACTTGGTCTTTGTGTTCATTAACTGATTGTCTTTGGTGTGCAACATTTGGACTAGAACATTATTGCTTTGGGTAACGTTCATCAAAATGTATGTTATCAAATTGTGCGCTCCTGTTTGTAGATAACTCATCAGATTTATCTAGTTTGGCGTGGACTTCGTCGTATTTAGTTTTGGCTAAATCGAGTTGTTCCTGTAGAACACAATTTTGTTGAAGAGTTTGTGCTCGTTCGTCGTCATACGTTTTTGCAATTACTTTTAATTGTTCAGTTTTCAAACGCAGTTCCTCGGTTAACAGAATGTTTTCCTCATCTGCTTTTGTCATTAGTTTCCCGGTTCTCTCCACCTGTCCCTTCATATCAACCATTTCTTGCTCGTGCTTCAGCTGTGCACTGCGGTATTGGACCGATGCCAATCTCGGATGGCAAGACATAAGGGCTAAACTGGAGACAACATTTACAAGGCCTGTGCCCGATGGTTGATTTTGGAGAGCGTTTGTCTGCTTTTTTCCCGCTAATGGCATAGTTAGGGTTGGTATTGCTGCTGAGGTCAGCGATCAATCCTTTTTTGGGTGAGGGTTCACTAATTAGCGGGGGAGAGGGGACCACGCAATATCCCAAATCAGCACCACAGTTACTGGTTATGGAACATATGCCTGCAACAATTCCAGGGTTCAATATAAATCATGACAAAAAAGCGAAACGTGTGGATCTGGAGATCTCCTCTGCTGACGTGACATACTCTGCTCTGTACTACTGTGCCATGAGGCCCACAGTGACAGGAAACCCAGAAACACTGTACAAAAACCTATAACATCTGATTACAGGGAGAAAGTTATCAACAGGCAGATGAACGACTATATCCTAAACACTAAACCCCTCTATTCTACCCATAACCTAACCCTAACTTGATGTCCAGATCAATTATAAATGTTTAACTATTTTCTTTGTAATGAAGTATATCATGAACGGAGTACCACTGCATCATATACCCTAGTTACATACTCCTAATTATCCTTACACCTCTGCCAGTCAGAAGAACTACAGTGTTTTATCTCTGAACACTCAAAAGCAGCTTTATAAAAATAAGTGTACAAGATAACATAAGACATAAATTAAAAATATTCCCAAACCTCTGTCGTGGAAATTACCACCAGGGACACCTGAAGTCAAGCTTAAATGAATAATTCCTTATTATCAGCAAGCTTTATAGGTTCAAACAATCTTAGTCACCAAGTAGTACACGTCTGTCAGGAGCTCCCACGGGGCAGACCCGTTAGTGCTCTTATATACTGCTTACACAGACAAGTTATATTTGCATTATTTAGCTTATCAATTATTCATCATTAATTCATCATTAACATTTGGTTCCTGCATGTGACTGGCACCGTCTCCTATCTTAACTTATAGAACATATTCTGGGCTTTCTGCCAAAAGGTCTGACCGTCTCCCCCTCATATCTCGACCCAACACGTACAGGAACGAATGATTGTATGAGACAAGATGTACAATTCAAGGATATCTCTTCAGACAACAAAATGTTCCTTCACACCTCCTTTCAAAAAATAAGTAACAAAAAGTATAAGAAATAATTGTAACAAAACAACAAAGTTAAATGAAATGAAATACAAAAAAACTGCAACAATTGCACTGTATTCATTTAAAACTTGTTTCTTCATAATGCATTATAACATGAATGGAGTAGTATTGTTAAAAATAAATTAATGCATCAATACTACGATGTACATTAAACCAGGATTGCATGGCACACACATGAACACATTTTGTTGTTCCCACCCCCTGTCTTTGGTAGTAGGTGGAGCTACAACATTTTCTCCAATCATCAAGACTGACAGATTGCTACAGAGAAAGATATTCAACTCTGCCTGTTTTGTGTCAGAGTCTTTTGTATACTGTATCTATCAGCTATGTTGCTGCTTTCATCATTTCTCCACCTCTCAGTCCTTGTTGGTGAGTGCTGTATTCAATTTCATCCTTTTAATTCCAAATATATTTGACAGTTTTGATAGCTATCAAAAACAGCAAAAAAAAATCATTTTCTGACAGGTGTCAGTTTTGAAGATGACATTAATCCCACTAGGTCTATGGTAGGTGTTGTGGAGGGTGATACCATCACACTATCCTGCAGCTACACTGGCTCTGTAAACAATCTACAGTGGTATAATCAGTATCCTAGGTCTAAACCAGAGTTCCTGATTCTCATCAATAAATCAGGATATGTCCAGAAACCTGTCCCTCCTCGCCTGTCAGTTCAGGTTCAAACCGACCGTGTGGATCTGGAGATCTCCTCTGCTGAAGTGACAGACTCTGCTCTGTACTACTGTGCCCTGGCGCCCACTGTGACAGGAAACACAACTTCATTGTACAAAAATAAGACAGCCTGATACACAGATGTAAGATGAAGGATTTTTGTTCAGATTGAACTTCGTCCTTATCAACAGTGATACAATATTATACAATTCTTATTATAAGGTTTATTTGTTCATATGTGACCGACCGGCTCGATTCGGTCTTATGTAACAAAATTAGAAATTGTGTTTTTCATTGGATAAAAGTACAGACTCACAGACAGAAAATGGTATATCATACACTACAGTTACAATGGGAAAGTAATTCTGCTTTGAAAGTTGATGAACTTTTAACCTCACTTTTGAGAAAATGTTCCTTGAATGTTTTGGTACTGTTAAGATGAGTTTCTCTGGTATCAAGGAATTCAATATGCAAGAAGATAGTTAACACTTAAATGGAGAGTTGATACAATGTATTTACATGCATAACAAAAACAGCACTTCAAATCAAATCAAATCAAATGTTATTTGTCACATACTCGTGTTTAGCAGATGTTATAGCAGGTGTAGCGAAATGCTTGTGCTTCTAGCTCCGACAGTGCAGTAATATCTAACAATTTCACAACATATACCCAATACACACAAAACTAGTAAGGAATTGGATTTAAGAATATATACAAATATGGACAAGCAATGACAGAGCGGCATGGACTAAGATACAGAATATATTATAAAATAGAATGCAGTATATACATATGAGATGAGTAGTGCAAGATATGTAAACAGTATTAAAGTGACTAGTGTTCAATTTCTTAAAGTGGCCAGTGATTTCAATAGGCTGCAGCAGCCTCTAATGTGCTAGTGATGGCTATTTAACAGTCTGATGGCCTTGAGATAGAAGCTGTTTTTCATTCTCTCGGTCCCAGCTTTGATGCACCTGTACTGACCTCACCTTCTGGATGATAGCGGGGTGAACAGGCAGTGGCTCGGGTGGTTGATGTCCTTGATGATCTTTTTGGCCTTCCTGTGACATCGGGTGCTGTATGTGTCTTGGAGGGCGGGTAGTTTGCCCCCGGTAATGCGTTCGGCAGACCGCACCACCCTCTGGAGAGCCCTGCCGTTGTAGGCGGTGTAGTTGCCGTACCAGGCGGTGATACAGCCCGACAGGATGCTCTCAATTGTGCATCTGTAAATGTTTGTGAGGGTTTTAGGTGATAAGCCAAATTTCTTCAGCCTCCTGAGGTTGAAGAGGCTCTGTTCCGCCTTCTTCACCACACTGCCTGCGTGGGTGGACCATTTCAGTTTGTCGGTGATGTGTACGCCAAGGAACTTGAAGCTTTCCACCTTCTCCACTGTGGTCCCGTCAATGTGGATAGGGGGTTGCCCTTTGTCATCTGAACTCATGAACAAAGAAAACCTTTATATAGCCCTTCACACATTTTCTTCAACAACTTCTGGTAACCATCAGTTGGCACTCCCCACCCTGATGGTATCAGCTTGTACCCCAGGCAGGATATTTAATCTATCAATCAGTCTAAGATAAACACCAGTAAGCTCTCTAGACATACTCAAATCCTTGGCATTCAGACTATGTGGCACCAAGAGTTACCTATCTAATGGATTTCATCTCGTTCCCACAACACTGTGAAAACCCGTCACATCAGGTACCTACTGGAGAGCCCTTCTTTCTCTACACCCATTCAGCATTGTTCACACACTCTTAAAAGTTTTAGCCCCACCCATCTATTTAAGGATTCACATGTGAGGCTATGTACTAAACAACCAAAGATTTCAAAACTAAAGGCTGGCTTATACTACTGGTGTGTTCGTCAATTTAATCTGGAGTGCCAGAGTGTGCTCTGGGCGTTCGTAAACTCAGAGCATTGTCAGATTGGCCGTTAGTAAATTCAGAGCGTTTTACTCTCTGAGCGTTCAGAGCGCACAGTGGACGCTCTGGCCAACGAGTAGGGTTGATCTGAGCGTTCTGACCTAACAACATCAGTCAAGCACCCCAGCTAACGTTGGCTAGCTTGCTAGCTACTTCCAGATACAAATGAGAGAACAGCTCACTCTGACCATTTTACTCGCCCTAGCAGAGCTGGTTAGGCCATTTTTATGTTATTCAGAGTGTTGGTGACTGCAACTGTGCTGCTGGCAACAATTTAATTCCGCTTTTTTGCCAACGTTTACTGACACCGGCCATATTCAACGGGTGTTGAGCATTCATAAATTCGTCAGTTATTCTGCAGTCTGGCACACTCTGACGAGAGTGCTCTGAATTCGGAGTACATAGCCAGAACAAATTTACCAGCTATATCTATCGACCGTTGTCGCAGTGACATCATAAACATTCTATTGAAATAGTTAATTGCATAGTGGAGTCTTTTATTTGGACCTGTAGCTAACTAGCTAAAAAATGAACCATAATCCCAACTCATAACGTGACTACCCTGCATGAATCTGCAGGTAGCTAACCAACCAGGTTCAATGTTAGCTAGCAAACATTAGACTATAACTAGGAATGGAAATGGCTCTGCGATACGAATAAAATTACTACTCAGATCATACACGTAACGTTAGCTAGCCAGCCAGCTAACGTTAGCTAGCTAGCTAACAGTACACTTGAACTTGAAATGAAAACTACTTTCTGACAAAATTAGAAACGGGTAATATCTGAAAATGTGGTTAGCTAGACTCTCTTACCCGTATACATGGATGGACACTTCTCCCTTTCTGTCAAGGATGCCATGGTTGCCCCTAGTTTGAAGATATAATCCAGAGACAGGTGCTTTATACAACAGCCTTCTGTGTGTATCTTTTCGACTCCGTCTGCATATCCGTCTGCATATCAATCGCCAGAATTTTCTCCATCTCCTTAGCTATCATACTCTAATTCCACTGATTTCAAAACACGGTCATCCAGAAAGAGGAGAGCAACACTTATGCAGTTCTACTACGTGATATCTTGAAAAAAAGCTACGTTAGAAAGGATTACCTACACATACTGACCAGCTCATATTATAGACAGAAGCGTGCTACATGGCAGACCAATCCAAACTCATCTCTCTGTATGTCCAGCCCACTCATTATCTAAGCCAGTCATGGCTAGCAGGAATGTTGCAGTCTTTTTCCATGGCTAAACCAACTAGTCTCTTAATTTAACAATTTTATTCGTATTTACAGATGGCATAAAGTTTGTTATTGGTTGAGTTTGCCCCACCAAGATTTACATGCTAAAATCGCCACTGTCCAGATCCAACACTTTTTTTTTTATATACATGAGGGTTTCAGCATGAACTATCCTTTATATTTGTACACCCTTTTATAATAAATAAAAGTGTCAGAAAATATAAAGGATATGTGACTATATCTTTGTTGTAAATGTTTTGGTGCCAAACTGGTGGCAGTTTTGAAAAATAGTTGGAAGAGTTAATTGAAAATTATGTCATTGTTGATTAGATACTTTTTTCATTAATTAGGCTATTTTCTCTTCAACCATATGTGACTCGTTTCAGGAAACTAGGCGTATGTCAGCACTTATTTTAGATGAATGCCAGCAAAGCCACTACACAACACAACACTAAACAATACATTAAATGCACTATAACGGTGACAAACGGTGCCCACAAACTGTTAGGGCCAACATAAAGCTGTGGGGATGGCAGAACTTTCTTTTAAGCACCGTGTCCTTACTACTGCTACACCTGGCCAAACATTTCATTCAAGCCTCATTTTTAAAAACCATAGCTGATATGGCTGACGTGCTTAAATAAATATTGTTTCTACTAACTCCTTAGGGATTTGTGTATCTCGATAAAAACCGCATTCTCCTTCAATAACAAACTATGGCATAAGGGAACGATGAGTGAATAAGAGGCAAGCCGTCATTTCGATTAAGACATTAATGAGCGAGCTCAGATGGATGATATGCCTATTTGTTCAGCACTTTTGAAATGGACAGCGACAGAATTCAGAACATGGGCGGTTCTTACAATATTCTCTGTGTACACCAAGTCAGAAACGAAGGATAAATAAAGGGGGCATATAAGCCGACAATGAAAGCTTTTACAATATTCAATGATGACATTTCTCTAAAACTGGCTATAGGCTACATGTGCACCACCAAGTCAGAACCGTATGATAAGTTCTGAGGGGGATAGGGACCAAATTCTTAGGGTGAGACACATGGGCTATTAACAGCTTACTACACAACATACACTTAGTATTACTTTCTTAGTTACAGTATACATATATCCCTGGAATACTACATAATTTATGCAGCAGCATACAAGACATTGGCCTATTTTTGGACCGTTGTTTTGCTGTGCTCACTTGAACAGAAAGGTGTCACGGCAGTCCTTACTTGTGGACGAACTTTGTCATCAAACTTTGTCCTCAAAGTCTGGCATTCTCTGGATTTATCGTGCTTTCAAGACAACTGGGATCTCAAGAAAAAAAAAGAGGTTGAATCATTACGTCAGTGATCTTCTGGTCGGAAAACCGGAGCTCTGGAAAGAGAAACAAGTTCCCCAACTTGGAATTCCGAGTTGGATGACTGTTCAAAATGTATTTTCCCAGTCGGATCTCGTTTTTTTCCGAGTTCCCAGTTGTCTTGAACGTACCGAAGTCGGAGATTTCACAGTTCCGAGTTCCCATTTGTTTTGAACCCGGCAGAAATCATGCTGGATTGACAGCATGGCCAATGTATTCAACCTTTTCTGGCCCATGGTGTTGCATGTGAATGTTTATCCTTTTAAGCTTGGAAAAGAGACCTTTTCAGACAGATGCTTTACATCCTTAAATCCAGACTTGGACCACTCACCCTCTCCACCAAATAGCAGGCAGGGGAAGCAAAATAGTGATTGCCTTGCATTGCAGTTAGCCACTGATTCCTTTCAAAGCACTTATTGTTGAATTTTCATTTCCGACTTGTTGTGTAATGTTTATGTCCAATGGCCGATGTGCATCAATACGGTTTATCTATAATTTCTCTTCATATGACAAGGATTGAAAAGGATTTGCCAGTAGGTAGTGAACGTGATTCATGATGATGACTGCTTGCTAGCTAAGATTTTGAAAGTATGATGTTGACATGATCAATCCTATCAAAGCCACAGTAGTATAACGTGATTTGACATTTTTATCTGTGGTCAATGACCTTGAGTCTTCTTGGATGGGCACTTCTAATGTAAATACAGTGCTTCGGAAAGTATTCAGATCCCTTGACTTTTCCACATTTTGTTAGGTTACAGCCTTCTTCTAAAATTGATTCAATTGTTTTTTTCCCTCATCAATCTACACACAATAGCCCATAATGACGAAGCAAAAACAGCTTTCTTGACATTTTTGCTAATTTATAAAAATAAAACACTGAAATATCACATTTACATAAGTATTAAGACCCTTTACTCTGTATTTTGTTGAAGCACCTTTGGCAGTGACTACAGCCTTGAGTCTTCTTGGGTATGTCGTTACAAGCTTGGCACACCTGTATTTGGAGAGTATCTCCCATTCTTCTCTGCAGATCCTCTCAAGCTCTGTAAGGTTGGATGCTGCACAGCTATTTTCAGGTCTCTCCAGAGATGTTAGATCGGGTATAGTCCGGGCTCTGGCTGGGCACTTAAGGACATTCAAAGACTTGTCATGAAGCCACTCCTGCGTTGTCTTGGCTGCAGTGGCAGCTCCTGAAAAAATTCTCAGGAGGGGCAATTTTTCTGATGATTTAGGTGACCTACACACATTTAAAAAAAGATATGTCCAGCAACAACATGAAGACAGGGGCAGCATATAAGTCAATACCAGAAGCATTTATTGACTGATCTGGGGAGATGGATTCCAGTTTCTGTGACAGATTATAAATAATCTCTGATGCCTTTGTTATATTAGCTTTTGGTTGAATGTACTGTCGTAGTAAATATATAATGTTATAGCTTGGTCTGACTAAAATCTTGTGCATGACCCATTTTGTGTTGGGCGTTTGTTTTCAATCAATGCTGTTCCCATCCTATAACAATGGACAAAAGAGTCCTATCTTGTCAGCCTTGTCAGCAGGTGGCCAAGGACAACACCCACGCCATAGGTCTCTCAGTTCTTCCAACTCACGAGTTCTTGCTCTGAGGACACACACACACACACACACACACACACACACACACACACACATCATCACTGATAACACACACACACACACACATCATCACTGTTAAACACACACACACACACACACAAAAATCCCCTCTCTTTAGACTGAACATTTGAAGACAGAGAACCCGACTCAGAGCCAATGCAACAGTGGAGGGGACCTCGCCCAACTCATCAGGACCAATCAGAAGATCAGAACTACTAGATTCAACCTACATCATTTATTGTATAAAATGTCTGCACACAATGTTTTCGGGGCTCTCTTCAGATAGCTCCCTAAGAGTTTGACGAACGAGTCCGTGCACGCGATTCCAGATATCTTTACCTCTGAATAAACTGCCTTTATTATACCATATCCACCCTGTCCAAAGTCTCTACTTGGTCTCAGTTCTCCAGTAAACTTGTGATTATCAACAGTACACAACGGTAACAAACAATTGGGGGAACTCACGGGGCAGATAGTAAGGTCGCAGTGACACAGAAAGCAGTTCAATGTCGGGGTACAGAGTCGCTCTCTTACCAGGATCGATTTTCCCTGTGACTGTGTCAGATCGCGGTCCGCTCTGACCAGGGTGAAGCCGGCCGGCTCCACTTCTCTGTCCGGGACTCTGTCATCCAGCCAAGTCTCCCAGCTGTATTGGATTCCGCTGCCAGCAGCGTTTTCATTATTTAGTCCGTTCGTAGCGGGTATGTACCACGATCAACAAGATCAGTCCAAAACCCACCACTGGAAATCCATGGTTGGCAGAATGTTTGTAAACTAAGTGTACAAATTAAAAACATAAAATAACGCCACTAAGTGTACAAATTAAAAACATAAGATAACGCCACACTGCAGGTCGCAACAGAGACGCTGCTAGCCGCTATTTTCTTAGTTACGTTCATGGTTACGTCACGTATGACGAAAGCGCGTAAGTGCAAGCCCACAGACACCCATAGAGATTGTATTGAAAGCTTTGAAATTTGAAAAAATAGATTTTACATGGGAGTCTATGACAGACTTCTGGGCGATTTTCAACATGACTGAAATCGCCCCAAAAACGGGCGGGGCCATTTGAAGCACGACTTTAGCCTGATTTGACATTTAGTGGCAGTCAGATCAGATTAGAACACTGATAACTACTGTTGCCGTGATATAATTGATTAGAAAAAAAATCCCTTCCTTTTCCCGTTTGGCAGTGCGTCGCCCATATCGCCCTATTGAACACACCGCCCCTGCTTGGCTGTGTGCTTAAGGTCGTTGTCCTGTTGGAAGGTGAACCTTCGCCCCAGTCTGAGGTGCATGATCGCTATGGAGCAGGTTTTCATCAAGGATCTCTCTGTACTTTGCTCCGTTCATCTTTGCCTCGATCCCCACATCATGACACTGCCACCACAATGCTTCAGCGTAGGGATGGTGCCAGGCTTCCTCCAGATGTGATGCGTGGCATTCAGGCCAAAGAGTTCAATCTTGGTTTCATCAAACCAGAGAATCTTGTTTCTCATTGTCTGAGAGTCTTTAGGTGCCTTTTGGCAAGCTCCAAGCGGGTTGTCATGTGCCTTTTACTGAGTAGTGGCTTCTGTTTGGCCACTACCATAAAGGCCTGATTGGTGGAGTGCTGCAGAGATGGATGTCCTTCTGGAAGGTTCTCCCATCTCCACAAAGGAACTCTGGAGCTCTGTCAGAGTGACCATTGGGTTCTTGGTCACCTCCCTGACCAAGGCCCTTCTCCCCCAATTGCTCAGTTTGGCCGGGCGGCCAGCTCTAGGAAGAGTCTTGGTGGTTCCAAACTTCTTCCATTTAAGAATGATGGAGGCCACTGTGTTCTTGAGACCTTCAATGCTGCAGAAATGTTTTGGTACCCTTCCCCAGATTTGTGCCTCGACACAATCCTGTCTCAGAGCTCTACGGACAATTCCTTCGACCTCATGGCTTGGTTTCTGCTCTGACATGCACTGTTAACTGTGGGACCTTATATAGACAGGTGTGTGCCTTTCCAAATCATGTCCAATCAATTGAATTTACCACAGGTGGACTCCAATCAAGTTGTAGAAACATCTCAAGGATGATCAATGGAAACAGGATGCACCTGAGCTCAATTTCGAGTCTCATAGCAAAGGGTCTGAATACTTACGTACATGATGTATTTCCGTTTTTTATATTTTAATGATTTGCAAATAATTCTAAAAACCTGTTTTCGCTTTGTCATTATGGGGTATTGTGTGTAGATTGCTGAGGATTATAATTGTTTAATTTTTTGAATAAGGCTGTAAAGTAACAAGATGTGGTAAAAGTCAAGGGGTCTGAATACTTTCCGAAGGCACGCTATATGGTAGCACCCAAGGGGGCTTGAACTGCCTAGCTCTCCCTGAAGATTCTGCGGTGACATAGTGTCCCCATGACTGACAGAACACTGAGCCAATCACGGCGTGACTAGAGAAAATTACCAACGCCTACATTCTTTTTTAATTTTTTACATTGTTTGCAATCTGATATGTAACAAAAATGTATGCCAAAATAACATGCAAAATAGACCAGTTATATATAATATATATGCAGTACCAGTCAAAACTTTGGACACACCTACTCATTCCAGAGTTTTTCTTTATTTTTACTATTTTCTACATTGTAGAATAATAGTGAAGACATCAAAAACTATGAAATAACACATATGGAATCATGTAGTAACCAAAAAAGTGTAAAACAAATCAAAATATATTTTAGATTTTAGATTCTTCAAAGTAACCACCCTTTGCCTTGATGACAGCTTTGCACGCTCTTGGCATTCTCTCAACCAGCTTCACCTGGAATGCTTTTCCAACAGTCTTGAAGGAGATATGCTGAGCACTTGTTGGTTGTTTTACCGTCACTCTGCGGTCCAACTCATCCCAAACCATCTCAATTAGGTTGATGTTGGGTGATTGTGGAGGCCAGGTCATCTGATGCAGCACTCCATCACTCTCCTTCTTGGTCAAATAGCCCTTACACAGCCTGGAGATGTGTTGGGTCATTGCCCTGTTGAAAAACAAATGATAGTCCCACTAAGCGCAAACCAGATGGGATGGCATATCGCTGCAGAATGCTGTGGTAGCAATGCTGGTTTTGTGTGCCTTGAATTCTAAATAAATCACAGACAGTGCCACCAGCAAAGCACCCCCACACCATCACACCTCCTCCTCCATGCTTCATGGTGGGAACCACACATGCAGAGATCATCTGTTCACCTACTCTGCGTCTCACATAGACACAGCGGTTGGAACTGAAAATCTCAATTTGAACTCATCAGACAGATTTCCACCGGTCTAATGTCCATTGCTCGTGTTTTTTGGCCCAAGTCTCTTCTTCTTATTGGTGTCCTTTAGTATGGGTTTCTTTGCAGCAATTCGACCATAAAGGCCTGATTCATGCAGTCTCCTCTAAACAGTTGATTTTGAGATGTGTCTGTTACTTGAACTCTGTGAAGCATTTTTTGGGCTGCAATTTCTGAGGCTGGTAACTCTAATGAACTTATCCTCTGTAGCAGAGGTAACTCTGGGTCTTCCTTTCCTGTGGCGGTCCTCATGAGAGCCAGTTTCATCATAGCACTTTATGGTTGTTGTGACTGCACTTGAAGAAGCATTACAAGTTCTTGAAATTTTCCAGATTGTCTGACCTTCATGTCTTAAAGTAATGATGGACTGTCGTTTCTCTTTGCTTATTTGAGCTGTTCTTGCCATAATATGGACTTGGTCTTTTACCAAATAGGGCTATCTTCTGTATACCACCCCTACCTTGTCACAACACAACTGATTGGCTCAAACACATTAAGAAGGAAAGAAATTCCACAAATTAACTTTTAAGAAGGCACACCTGTTAACCTCTTAAAGATCGGACCCTTTTTTCAACTTTCGCCTAAAATGACACACCCAAATCTAAATTCCTGTAGCTCAGGATCTGAAGCAAGGATATGCATATTCTTGATACCATTTGAAAGGAAAGACTTTGAAGTTTGTGGAAATTTGAAATTAATGTAGGAGAATATAAAACATTAGATCTGGTAAAAGATAATACAAAAAACAAACATGTGTTTTCTATTCATTTTTTGTTCCATCATCTTTGAAATGCAAGAGAAAGGCCACAAAATAATATTGCAGATTAGTCGCAATTTATATTTTGGCCACTAGATGGCAGCAGTGTGTGTGCAAAGTTTCATTTTGATCCAGTGAAGCATTGCAATGCTGGACTATTTTGTATCAAGTCTGCCCAAATATGCAGAATTGGTCAATTGATACATTTTCAAGTATATAAGTATAGAGAACATACAAAAATGATATGGTAATACAAAATGTAAGTTTACACACTCCCAGAAATGTCATACATGATGGATCATTAGGTAATACACTAACTTTCACACATCTAGATGGCCGGGCAGGTTGGGTGTGGAGCCAGAGACAGCAGGGGTTCAAACTGTAGAACACAGTTCCTACATTTGAATATACAATTATGCTACATTTTATCTCTGGGACCCTTAGGATGACAAATCAGAGCAAGATATGAAATGGCGCAGGAGAAGATGGCTGCCGTTTTACAGCCCTCTAACCAATTGTACTATTATGTGTGTTTTTTCACGTTATTTGTAATTTATTCTGTACATAATGTTTCTGCCACTGTCTCTTATGACCAAAAAGATCTTCTGGATATCAGGACAGCGATTACTGACCTTGTATTGGACAAAGATTTTTTCTTCAACGAGGCAGACGCAAAGGATATTCTACAGACACCCGACAAGGCCCAAATCCCTTTTATTCGCATGAGAAAGAGACGGAGATATCGCGGACGTAGGTCGGGGTGCCCTGTAAGGATCTGACGGCGAGCGAGTAAACTGCTTCTTCCATCAATCCTATTAGCCAATGTTCAATCATTTGAAAACAAATCGGACAACCTAAGATTAAGGTTATCCTACCAACGGGACATTTAAAACTGTAATATCTTATGTTTCAACGAGTCGTGGCTGAACGACGACATGGATAACATACAGCTGGCGGGATATACATTGCATCAGCAGGATAGAACGGCTGACTCCGGTAAGACAAGGGGTGGCGGTCTGTGTATATTTGTAAACAACATCTGGTGCACAAAATATAATACTAAGGAAGTCTCAAGGTTTTGCTCGCCGGAGGTACAGTATCTCATGATAAGCTGTAGACCACACTATTTACCAAGAGAGTTTTCATCTATATTTTTCGTAGCTGTCTATCTACCACAACAAACCGATGCTGGCACTAAGATTGCACTCAATGAGCTGTATAAGGCCATAAGTAAACAGGAAAATGCTCATACAGAGGTAGCGCTCCTGGTAGCCGGGGACTTTCATGCAGGGAAACTTAAATCCATTCTACCTCATTTCTACCAGCATGGTAAATGTGCAACCAGAGGGAAAAAAAAACCTCCTGATTCCTGCTTATAAGCAAAAACTAAAGCAGGAAGCACCAGTGACTCAGTTAATAAAAAAGTGGTCAGATGACGCAGATGCTAAGCTACAGGACTGTTTTGCTAGCACAGACTGGAATATCTTCCGGGATTCTTCCGATAGCATTGAGGAGTACACCACATCAGTCACTGGCTTCATCAATAAGTGCATCGATGACGTCGGCCCCACAGTGACCGTACGTACATACCCCAACCAGAAGCCATGGATTACAGGCAACATCCGCACTAAGCTAAAGGGTAGAGCTGCAGCTTTCAAGGAGCGGGACTCTAACCCGGACACTTATAAGAAATCCCGCTATGCCCTCCGACCAACCATCAAACAGGCAAAGAGTCAATACAGGACTAAGATTGAATCGTACTACACCGGCTCTGACGCTCGTCGGATGTGGCAGGGCTTGAAAACTATTACAGACTACAAAGGGAAGCACAGCTGTGAGCTGCCCAGTGACACAAGCCTACCAAACGAGGTAAATCACTTTTATGCTCGCTTCGAGGCAAGCATCACTGAAGCATGCATGAGAGCATCAGCTGTTCCGGATGACTAAGTGATCACGCTCTCCGTAGTCGATGTGAGTAAGACTTTTAAGCAGGTCAACATTCACAAGGCCGCAGGGCCAGACGGATTACCAGGACATGTACTCCAAGCATGCGCTGACCAACTGGCAAGTGTCTTCACTGACATTTTCAACATGTCCCTGACTGAGTCTGTAATAACAACATGTTTCAAGCAGACCACCATAGTACCCGTGACCAATTTAAGACATTAAGATAACCTGCCTAAATGACTACCGACCCGTAGCACTCCCATATATAGCCATGAAGTGCTTTGAAAGGCTGGTCATGGCTCACATCAACACCATTATCCCAGAAACCCTAGACCCACTCCAATTTGCATACCGCCCCAACAGATCCACAGATGATGCAATCTTTATTGCACTCCACACTGCCCTTTCCCACCTGGACAAGAGGAACACCTATGTGAGAATGCTATTCATTGACTACAGCTCAGTGTTCAACACCATAGTGCCCTCAAAGCTCATCACTAAGCTAAGGACCCTGGGACTAAACACCTCCCTCTGCAACTGGATCCTGGACTTCCTGACGGGCCGCCCCCAGGTGGTAAGGGTAGGTAACAACACATCTGCCACGCTGATCCTCAACACGGGGGCCCCTCAGGGGTGCGTGCTCTGTCCCCTCCTGTACTCCCTGTTCACTCATGACTGCATGGCCAGGCACGACTCCAACACCATCATTAAATTTGCCGATGACACAACAGTGGTAGGTCTGATCACAGACAACGACGAGACAGCCTATAGGGAGGAGGTCAGAGACCTGGCCGTGTGGGTCCAGGACAACAACCTCTCCCTCAACGTGATCAAGAGAAAGGAGATGATTGTGGACTACAGGAAGAAGAAGAGGACCGAGTACGCCCCCATTCTCATCGACGGGGCTGTAGTGGAGCAGGTTGAGAGCTTCAAGTTCCTTGGTGTCCACATCACCAACAAACTAACTTGGTCCAAGCACACCAAGACAATCGCGAAGAGGGCACGACAAAACCTATTCCCCCTACGGAGACTGAAAAGATTTGGCATGGTTCCTCAGAACCTCAAAAGGTTATACAGCTGCACCATCGAGAGCATCCTGACTGGTTGCATCACTGCCTGGTATGGCAACTGCTCATCCTCCGACTGCAAGACACTACAGAGGGTAGTGCGTACGGCCCAGTACATCACTGGGGCCAAGCTTCCTGCCATCCAGGACCTCTATACCAGGCGGTGTCAGAAAAAGGCAATAGAAATTGTCAAAGACTCCAGCCACCCTAGTCATAGACTGTTCTCTCTGCTACCGCACGGCAAGCGGTACCGGAGGGCCAAGTCTAGGTCCAAGAGGCTTCTAAACAGCTTCTACCCCCAAGCCATAAGACTCCTGAACATCTAATCAAATGGCTACCCATGCTATTTGCATTGCCCCCCCACCCCCCTTTTACGCTGCTGCTGCTCTCTGTTTATTATCTACGCATAGTCACTTTAATAACTCTACCTACATGTACATGTTACCTCAATTACCTCAACTAACCAGTGCCCCCGCACATTGACTACCCCCTGTATATAGCCTCGCTGTTGTTATTTTTACTGCTGCTCTTTAATTATTTGTTACTTTTATTTCGTATTATTTTATATTGTATTTTTTTGTGATTTTCTTTTGGTATTCTTTCTTAAAACTGCATTGTTGGTTAAGGGCTTGTAAGTAAGCATTTCACTGTAAGGTCTACACCTGTTGTATTCGGCGCATGTGACAAATACAATTTGATTTGATTTCATGAGCTGAACAGCAGTATAGGAAAATAAAAACAGGCGAAAACTTTCAGAGACAGCTTAGATCTTTCTGTCAGTTTATCTCTGTTAATCTAAGATGCAGTTGCTGTATTCAGTGTTGTTCCTGACCATATTGATGGGTATGTGACTCAATACAATTCAATACAATACATTTCCATTTGAATTCAATTCAATTTCAAATACATTTTCATGAACAATTAAATGTCAATTTGATGAGTATTCCTATTCTGCTACAGTCAAGTCTTTTAACCACATCATATACATTATGTGACATCACTACTCTCAACATGTACAGTCATGTTGCAGATCTTTATCAAGGGTGCCAATAATTATGGACCTGACTTCTCAGTGGTTTGGTCCTCTGCTGGTACATCCATGTACAGCGCTCTTTAGAGAAGCATACCTGAAATCAACTGACGGGTATCTGAATCCCAGTGTGCAATAGCCGGAGGATGAGGTTAAGTGACTGGTAATGGACCAGACAAACATAAAAGGCTCTTACACTGTTTTGGTCTGGTCAAGTCCATAATTATTGGCACTCTTGATAAAGATGAGCAAAAAATACTATATAAAACAAACAAGACAAATACTGAGCATACTGACCAGGTGAATCCAGGTGAAAGTTATGATCCCTTATTGATGTCACTTCTTAAATACACTTCAATCAATCAGTATAGATGAAGGAGACAGGTTGAAGAAGGATTAATAAACATTGAGACAATTGAGATGTGTCAACAACTGCAATGCTGCTGTTTTTTTCACGCTGAACAGTTTCCTGTGTGAATCAAGAATGGTCCACCACCCAAAGGACATCCAGCCAACTTGACACAACTGTGGGAAGCATCGGAGTCAACACGGGCCAGCATGCCTGTGGGACGCATTCGACATCTTGTAGAGTCCATGCCCCAACGAATTGATGCTGTTCTGAGGGCAAAATGGAGGCGGTGCAACTCAATATTAGGAAGGTGTTGCTAATGTTTACTATCCTCAGAATATATTGTACGCTCACATTTTTTTGGTTAATTATTCAATGTTATACATATTGCTCAGAGAAAGATATGTTGTTTAACAAGGAATAAAACACATTTTAAAAAGATAGGGGTCAAAATGATTGGCACCCCTGTTTTCAATACATCCCTTGCCAGGGGGGTGGTAAGTAGCGTAGCGGTTAAGAGCGTTGGACCAGTAACAGAAAGGTTAGCCTGAGACGACTAAGTGAAAAATCTGTCTGTGCCCATGAGCAAGGTATTTAACCTTAATTACTCATGTAAGTCACTCTGGATAAGAGCGTCTGCAAAATGACTAAAATGTCATTTAAAAAGAATAACGACACAACCTTTTTCTAAAATGTTTTACGAGATTGGAGAACACATTGGGAGGGATCTTTGACCATTCCTCCATATAGAATCTTACCAGATCCTTGATATCCTTCGTCTGCTAATATAGACTGCCCTCTTCAATTCAAACCACAGGAGACTGAGATGGCTATTGCAAAATGTTGATTTTGTGGCCAATTACCCATTTCTAAGTTGATTTTGATTAGACCATGGGGTTATAGTCTTGCTGAAAGATCCACTTGCGGCCAAGTGTCAGCCCCCTGGCAGAGGCAACCAGGTTTTTGGCTAAAATGTCCTGATACTTGCTAAAGTTCATGATGCTGTTGACCTGATGCCGAACAGTCGAAGCAAAATAGCCCCATAACATCAAAGATCCAACACCATATTTTACCATAGGAATGAGATACTCAGCATATCCTTCGATCAGCGTCAATCGGGAAAGTTTTTTCAAAAAGAGACAAATCAAATAACATGACGCTTATGTGAATACATTGCATTCAATGGGGGGAAGATTAGTGTCACAATATTGAAGCCTTAAAAAAAAGTCAGAGACATGATTCCTAAGTGAATACATTCCATTCAATGAGTCTTTCTCTCTCGCTATCTCAAAAAGATACGGTTCAATTTATTTGATGCATAAGTCAATACATTGCATTCAAGGCAAATATAGTTGGTGATAAAGCTGAAATGGGTAAATTGCAGGTGGCAGTTTTTAGCAGACCATCCAGCCAAACCAACATGAAGTGTATGGAGAGGAGGGTAGTGATGTTCATCTTTCCTGCTACTACTCCTCAGCATACATTGTACTGTGGTATAAACAGTATCCAGGATCAGCTCCCCAATTCCTCCTCTTCATCCACCATGCCTCTAGGACTGTAGTGAGAGCTAAACCTCCATACCCTCACCTCACTGTTATACTGAACAAAGAGAAGACTCGTGTGGATCTGGAAATCTCTTCTGCTGAAGTGAGAGACTGCTCTGTACTACTGTGCTGTAGATCCTATAATGACAGGAAACTGAGAAACACTGTAAAAAACCATATGACACTCTGCACTGTACTGCTGTGCTGTGACGTCCACAGTGACGCATAACTTATTGACTCAGCAGAGAGCTGAATTTATGGTTTTACAAGCACCTGCTGTCTTCTGTTAGACCACAGTGCCATCAAGTGGATTCTCTAGTGAATAAATCAAATGTCTGTGAAACATCTTTGATTCTACATTGTCAGTAGGAGGAGCTAGAGCATAAAACTCAGCAATAGATCATGAATCCTCATAATAAGACATGATACTACCATGAAAATCATAGCCAGTTGATGCTGTGCTTTTCATCAGCAGCTGGTGCTTATTCTACACATCCTGCCATCTACAATGTTGTTCTGTTCACTTTTACTCTTCTTTGACTTGATAGGTAAGTAAAAATATTTTCATTTAAACTGAGTGTGATAACGTTGAGATGTATTTATTTTTCAAATCAAATAATATAAAGACAATGCACGACATTAGGATACATGTTTTTTACTTTGAAATGTTTTCTCTTTAAACTGCATTTGAAATGTATTCAATCTTATATGTGGGTATAAAGTATTATATATAATATATAATATTATGTTTTACAGGTCTCAGTTCTGAACAGGTATTAACACCCTACACTGATATAGAAGTGGCTTCAGAAAGGGACAGAGTCCATCTCTCTTGTAACTACACCTCTGGTGACTATCTTCAATGGTATCGACAATATCCCAAATCAGCACCACAGTTACTGGTTATGGAGTATGCGGATATTACACCAGGATTCACTCTAAATCATGACAAAAAGGCCAAACGTATGGATCTGGAGATCTCCTCTGCTGAAGTGACAGACTCTGCTCTGTATTAGTGTGCTCTGAAGCCCACAGTGACAGGAAACCCAGAAACACTGTACAAAAACCTGACAAAATACAGTTTACTGTAAGAAAAAAGCCATAACAGAAAACATGTCATGTTGGTGTCAAGAGGAGGGGCTGGATAATCAAAGATCCACATGTAGCTTATGGGATATTATTGTTCAGGAAGTAGCTAGTCAGGGAGGTCTCTCAGTGATGTCTGTCTGCCTGTCTGCCTGTCTGCCTGCCTGTCTGCCTGTCTGTCTGTCTGTCTGTCTGTCTGTCTGTCTGTCTGTCTGTCTGTCTGTCTGTCTGTCTGTCTGTCTGTCTGTCTGTCTGTCTGTCTGTCTGTCTGTCTGTCTGTCTGTTTCTCAAAGGTCTAGCAAGATGTTGCTCTTCTCATTTGTTCTCTTTTCAGCTTGTTTAGGTGAGTTATTATATGGATTGAAATCGTTTAACTTAATCTTACAGTGATTGAACAGCACAAAAACATGGTAATTGCACATTAATCATTTGTAAATATCAGTTACAACTGCACAGTTTTACAGTTACAGAAGTTATTTGACCACATCTTTTTGCAGGAAACCGTTTTGGGGATTCAATAAACCCTGTGACTACTAAAGAGCTTGTTCAGGAGGGAAGGAATGTCCATCTCTCCTGCAAACATGATGGCACTGTCTACAATCTACAGTGGTACCGCCAATATCCCAGATCCAAACCAGAATGAATCTTGTACATCACACCAGAGGGGTCTATATTTAAAGCTACTCCCCCACATCCTCGTCTGACAGTTTCCATTGACAAAGTGGACAAACGTGTGGATCTGAAGATTTCTCTGCTGAAGTGACAGACTCTGATCTTTACTACCGTGCCATGAAGACCACAGTGACAGGAAACTCTGATACACTGTACATCCTGTACGACATACAGTACCAGTGAAAAGTTTTGACACACCTACTCATTCAAGGGATTATATCTCGTGGAAGGATGAAATAGTATGAATAGATTCATCAAAATAACATTTGTAGTGAAAATATGTCAATCATTATTTGAATATGTTGGTAACCCATTGTATAAAAGTGAAAATGCCCTGGAAGTTGTTGTTTGGAGGATACATTGGCACGAGACGAACACTCTCGGGCATTATCACTTAATTATTGCTCTCAACATGGACCTGCTCAGCGGTCTGGTCCTCTGGTGGTAAATCCATGTACTGCACTCTTTAGAGGAGCACAAACATAGCTTAAGCTACCTAACTGTCTGTTATGGGCCAGGCAAACATAAAAAGGCTCTTACACTGTTTTGGTCTGGGTCACTAGATATGAAAAGGAATTAAAGTCTGCACATGTGTTGTCGTGTAACTCCTCCTTCCTCTGCTGGCTGCGACGTCTCTCAGCTCTCTTCCTCTTGTTGCTCTTCCCGTCCCGTCGACTCTCCGTCTTCTTGGCCTCCTGCTCTCTCCATCCCAGAACCTGTTGTAGCTCGGCGGGGGTGAGAGTTATATCCATCCCATGGTTCACGACAGAATAATAGTTCATTATTCATGTGAGGATTTAGTGGCTTTATTCTCAGAACTTCCTCAACATTTAAATGTGGTCAGCAATGTGTAAGTAGAGTATAAAGGGTTTTCTTTATATTTACCCACAAACAACCATTTCTGCAGCTCCTGGCTGATCTTCAGGTGAGGTACCTTCTTATCCTACATGTGTTGCCCACTACACCTTCTGAAAGATGGGTTGATCAGGCCCAAGTGAGTCAGGTGTCTCATCCACTGTTCCTCCCTCTCCAACCACAACTACTGAGATGTTCTCTCTGCCTCCTGATCAGTTATATGGCAGATCTTCTTTGTCTGTGCTCCTCCTATAGACTGCCCTCCACAGTTTTTCTATATATAATAATGATACAATAGTTCTATCTAGTGTTCAACATTCTGCCCAACAAGGTGAAACCTTGACATTGCTTGTATTTTCAAGGGCAAGTTACTAGTGAGAGTCAATAGGTGTCAGTAGAGACTCATGAGTTTGCTCCTTTTCCTTTAAATGATGCATGCAGCATGTCAACACTTTACAGGTGTCTGTGTTGTATAATTTCCCCCACCAAACAGAATATACATTTATTATGTTTTAACCCTTTCTTGTCACAATTGCATATTCTGTTTCTGCTTCTTGTATTAACCATTTGCATTTATTTTATATGAACAGACTGTGGTTTTCCAAAGTGCATTCAGGCAGAGTCAACTGTATAATTACTAAATTGTGTAGAACAATATATAATATAGGCTTACAAAACAATATAATATATTCCCTTGAGGCATTTACTTTAAAGGCTGAAGCAGTGCATCAGACACATACAACAGTCTTCAATAAAATCAACACTTGAAATGTAATTAATTGTAAGAGTGCATTTAATAACTATAATAGTATAAAAACAGTGCCAAGGGCTGGTCAAGGTTAAGGTCGGCTCTAGCCCAAATCTAACACTAGCTTCTTGTCCACCTACTGAATTGACCATGACCCTAGAATTAACCCTAACCCTTGCTTCAGTTGGCACAAATAATGAAAGACATTAGGAGAAGCATGATTATGAGGCAGGCAGTTTTCTACTTGATTGACTCCAGGCAGGAGTGAGAGGTTGATTTTATGGACCAAATTGAGAGACAACAACCAATGCGTAATAGGCTACATGGTGATGCCATTGACCATAATTTACGTTAATGTTTACTGCGATGACAGGAATTACGATCATGGTTGCATCCCTTGACAATCATTGGTATCAATCATAAAACAATCATCAGTTGACTTGACTACTGTTTTAAATGCATAGTAAAGATAACTCTTTGTGGCATTGGTCAGCATAGCCCAGGTCTATATTGGACTGGTTCATAGGCTACTGTGTTCTGGGCCTTTCTTTCTGATTTTATTGCAAACCCTTGCTGGATATATTATTTTATTTTATTCGTCAGAGGAGCTCAATTTGGCCTGAACATAAAATATATTTCTCCAAGGCCCATAACAACTGCCAAATTAGAATTCTCAAAGGACTTGGAGAAGAAGATAACATTCTTTAAAGGAGACATTTCATGGTACCAAATATATCACATTTAAAAAGGAATCCCTTTGGCAGTTCAACTAAACAATTGAATATACCATAAGCTCCTCCCCTACTGCAGAGCCCAACAATTATGAGACTATAACAGTCTATTCTTCCTCTATGCATGAATCATAATGGCACATTAGCTTAGGAATACTTTACTTATCCTGGCTGCATGCTATTTTGGTACAGTATAGTGCTTCTCCTTTCTACATTCTCATTCTCTGAACCTTAGCCTGTTATGTGTTTTAAAACCAATAAAATATTTATTTTTCAGATTGCAAATTTGAAGAGGCTGTTGACCAGCAGAGTGGACATGTTACTGCCCTTGGAGGAGGACTGGTAACACTCAGCTGTAACTACACTACCAGTACTACATCTCCTGATCTCTTCTGGTACATCCATTTAACCTGGGACTCTCCACAGTATGTCCTGAGAAGAGATCGCTATTCAGAAGGGAGCAATAGTGATGAGTTCAAGAAGAGGTTTGATTCCAGGCTGAATTTCACATCTAGCTCTGTCCCCTTGACGATCCAGAGGTTGCAGCTGTCTGACTCTGCTGTGTACTATTGTGCTCTGAGGTCCACTGTGACAACAGGATGGACAGCCCCCTTACAAAAACTATTTGATAGTGTGATATAAGACTCTTAGAGGGCATAGTTTAAGCTCCTCCTCCTCCTCAATACTTCCTATAAGACAGAGTTAAAGCATTCAAAGACACACAAGTGTGTTTGCTCTCTCCTCAGCTACCCATCTCACAGTAGACATGGAATCTTGGCTGAAGAATATTCTGATTCTTACTGCTTTTTGTTGTGGTATGATCGATAACTATGATTTTATTTATTTGCTTACTGACATTGCATAAATGATCCCTTTCTGTTGTCATGTAAAATAGAGAAAGTTGCACACTCTATATGCTCCAAATGATTTACTGGGTATAAATCATCAAAAACACCCTTTCTTTTTTCAACTTATTTTTTTATTTCTCTCCAGAATGCAGAGGAGACAGTGTGTCACAGCCAAAAGGAGATGAGACTGCTACCGAAGGAGGACAAATAACACTTACCTGTCATTACAAAACAGACGATGCAAGTCCATATCTATTCTGGTACAAACAGCGAGCTAACGACTACCCCAAGTATATGCTTATGCGGCACAAATTTGGAACGGGGGACAATGCTACTGAGTTCAAGGAGAGATTTCATGCTGATCTAGATGCCAACTCCAAATCAGTCCCTTTGACTATCCAGAGGTTGCAGCTGTCTGACTCTGCTGTGTACTACTGTGCTCTGAGGCCCACTGTGACAACAGGATATACAGCCCCCTTACAAAAACATACTGAGCTACACAATGACAATACACCTGTCGGGACAGTATACAACACCACTTTGAAATGGACACAGTAACCTTCTCACTACCTACCTGATACTACCAAGACTAGTGGTAGCAGATGATGATAATCATAGTGATGATGATGATGATGATGATGATGATGATGATGATTATACAGAAAGTATTTGTTGTTGCCAATAAAGCGCCCTCCAATTCAGCTCTAAATGTAGATGTACGAGACATAAAAATTATATTTTAATATCTCATGGATTAGAAAACATATATATATATTTTAGAATTCATCATTAGGAGACAAAGCAATGCTCAGTATTGTGAACAGAGTAATGGAAAAGCCAGCATCAACCACAAGGGGGCCACAGTACCATGTGAGTGTTGCTTTCTACTCTGAAATGACTTGTCTATTTGAACATCCCCTCTGTGCTGTGCTGCATGGTCTAGGCCTGTGCTGCTACAAAGACAGGAATCAAGAGAACACCAACTTCATACAATCTAACATTTGTTTTTGATCTTGCTATAGCATCAGAATACAGCCATCAGTAGCTGAGGTTTGATCTCCAGTGTAAGATTACCATGCATAAATGTCTAATTCTCCTTGTGGCCTCAGGTAAATGTCTATGATATATTGAGCACCTCACTTTTAACCTCAAGGATTGGACCATTTTTTTCCCTTTTCGCATTCAAATGACATACCCAAATCTAACTGCCTGTATTTCAGGACCTGAAGGAAGGATATGCATATTCTTGATACCATTTGAAAGGAAACAATCTGAAGTTTGTGGAAATGTGAAATTAATTTAGGAGAATATAACACATTAGATCTGGTTAAAGATAATATCATCTTTGAAATGCAAGAGAAAGGCCACAATATAATATTGCAGATTAGGCGCAATTTAGCAGTGTGTGTGCAAAGTTTCAGATTGATCCAGTGAAGCATTGCAATACTGGACTATTTTGTATCAAGAGTGCCCAAATGTGCCGTATTGGTCAATTGATACAAAAATGATATGGTAATACAAAATGTAAGTTTACACACTCCCAGGAATGTCGTACATGATGGATCATTAGCTTATACAGTAACTTTTACACATCTAGATGGCCAGGCAGGTTGGGTGTGGAGCCAGAGACAGCAGGGGTTCAAACTGTAGAACCCAGTTCCTACATTTGAATATAAAATTGATTTTATCAAACACAACTATGCTACATTTTATCTCTGGGACCCTTAGCATGAGAAATCAGAGCAAGATTACTGAATGTAAGTACATTATTTACCTTCAGAGGTGAATGTATAAAACCAGTTGCCGTGATACGTTTTTTGTTGTTGTGCACTTGTAGTATATGAAGATTATGACTTTGTTAATGTTTTCAGTGGAACCTGAGAGGATGTTTATTTTAGTGTCAGAGGGAATTGTTTTAGTGTGACGCCACATACAACAGACAGGAAGTGTGTGTTGTAGACAGGGGATTGGACAGTAGAGGGAGCCACCCATATCTTGGGAAGATTATATATACTGGGTAAAAACGAAGAAGAGGTTAGAACAGACATATTATCTTTGGACACTGTTCTCCAGCCCTGCAGGGTCTGTAAACTTATGCTGACATCTTGTGATATAAATAAAACTTATAATCAAAGTACAGCCTAAGCGGACTCTTTGTTTGACAGCAATAAATACCAGCATTGACGCGATACTACAAATGGAGGCTCCGCTGAGATCGGTCTGCATCGTCCTTGTGTTCCATTCATGAGCCGCGAGGTGACTCCCGCTCAAGCAGGCTATAAGGTGTGATTCCTCACAAATTTTGGGCGTTAGTTGGTTCGCTGGCTTATGGATGTGCATTGGAAAGATATACCGTGGAAAATTACCTGTGTGTGCTGATGTGGTGTTATTGCGGTCGACTAAGGGTCTGTCATAATTATTCTAAATTTTGTTTGCATCGATGGTAGTGAATAAGGCAGATATACAAGGCAGATATACAAGGCAGATATACGTATACACATTTTAGGGCATTGCGAATCTGGAAAGACCTCTGAAACGAGGCGATCATAGGATGGGCCGAAAAGCCTTTTACGCGTTATGTGTTTTAGGTCAGTCTAAGACTGGAGTGTGGTTATAGATTATTTTATATGTTACTGCTCATCTTGTATCCGACAGGGTATCTGTTTGGGAGAACCTCTCATAGGATATCCATTGAACTCACGGCAGCATAAAGTTAGTGACAAAGGAAAAAGGTATTTAGGCGCAATGTAGGTTACATTGTTACATGCCACATGGTACATACAGGCTAAGGCTAAATGCTAATGCTAAATGCTAATTGTGTTACATGCTGCATGCTAACATGTGACCTTAGAGGGCCATTGCGATGGAATAACGCCTCTTAAATTATGTTTGTGTGTGTAGAATCTAGGTTCTATGCTTTGTGAGCTCTGTTAAATGTTGTTTGACTATGAGGAGAAAACGGAGTTACAGCAGGACTGTTAACTGTCTGTTTGGGTTGGGGAGAGAGCTGAGAAGCTCCCTTCCACGGTGAAATCGTATTGTTAAATGTACTGCGCATACGTTTGATTTTACGGCACTACACTACAACACGTGGGATTTTACTACACTAGGTTACGACACGTGGGATTTTACGACACTAGAGTGACATAGGGGTAAATCGGTCATTCCTCTGTTACACTGTGCTGAAGGGAGACACAGACACAGACGAACGTAGAGATTTGAACACGAATGGAATGTTCTAGTTGTTACGTCGGCTGTTGTTTGAAAATGAAACTATTTGTTGAGATCTATTGAATTTATAAATTAGATATATGTTGACTGATTAAAATAAATAAAATAAAATGACGGATTAAAATAAATAAAAATGTTATTGAGCTATTTATTCCTGAGTTGATTCTTAGAGCGAATGTGAGTGGAGGAATATTGAATGCTGGAAGTAACTCAGTGAGTGTATAAACTTTAAATGCGTGTCTGTCCTTTTTGTTCCCTTGTCATATGAGAGGCGATAGGACGAGAGGAGAGAGAGAGAGAAAGAGAGGAGGTGCTGACGTGTACATCACGTGACAAGGTGTGACGCGACAGAGGATCGAGTCAGATATCAGGCTAGTGCTGTTCTGTTTACAAAATCTTCCCCTACAGGATATTTGATGTTATGACAATTTCGCAGAGACTTCGCAACAGACTGATCAATTGAATAACATTTGCATTTTGGAGTTTCTATGCATCACTTGGTTTGATTACAGTTCTGTTGGAAATCAAGTACTGACATTATTCTGTGAAATTAAGATAATTGGGTGCTTATTAAACAATGGAATTTATGAGTATTGTAGTGTTGTAGGATTGGAAGTCTTTGTTTTTTGGGATTGCTGTGAAGTTGACTACTTGCATTTACTTTCCTGATGGGATGTGGTAAGATAGCCACTAATTGATAAATTGGTAAAATAGGATATAGAAATAAAAAATTGTTTTTGATTATTCATAATTTTTTAATTGGTTTTTTAATTGATTTTTTATTTTAATTAAAAATATTTTATTGAATAAAAAAAATAAAAAAAATTGATTTTCTTTTTAATATTCATATTTTTGTTGATTGATTTAAAAGAGGAAAATAATAAAGAAGGAATAAAAATAATAATAATAATAATAATAATAATAATTAAAGGGGGGAAGCCATAGGCTATATAGTCTAAAATAAAATAATTCACAATAAAGGAATATAAAAGAGTTGTTACAATGGGGAGAAAGGACAGCAAGGCTATGAAAGTCATTACACCGGTGGATATAGTTGAAAATAGTAATCCTTTAGTTAAGGGTGTTGCGAGGTTATCCGGCAAATGGAACAAGCGTTGGCCTGACATTGAACAACCATGGCCAGTGGAAGGGACTCTTAACCCTGACGTCATCAACATCATGAAAGTGCTTCTGTCAATTTACAAGGCAGATCAAAAGAAGGGGAAAAAAAGGGAACGACGTAAAGAAAAGAGACAAAGAGAGCTGGGTGTTCTTAAGCTGTTTGAAGATGAAGGACAAAAACTGATGAAAGATACCAACGATAAGAGAAACAAAGGTATAGAGAAAATGCTAAAGGAAGAGAAGGCGACAGAAAAACTAAGGGCAGAAGTCAGTATACCTTTCTCACACACGGATTCAGCAAAAAGACCCCCACCTTATGAGAAGGAAGTAGAGCTTAGGGATGTTTATCCTCAGCTTCCAGTGATCATCCAGGAGGGTGATTATTGCATCAGAGATGAAGATGAACGAATAATAGAGAGAGGACAAGCAGAAACGACCATAAAAATGCATCCAAACTCCAAAAGTAAAAAGAAAACGAGATGTCTGGAAACTGAGGGTGGAATGAGGTTAAGTAGGATGGAACGGGATGAGGACGATGATGATGATCAGAGTGATGAAGAGGGGATCATGGGTGGATATGATCCTGTGATCAAACGGAGGTTGGCCAGAACGGAAAGAAGGGGTGAGGAAGGTTTGAAGAAGAAGGATACAAGATACTCTAGTTCTGATGAAAGCAAAGATGAAGACAGCGATAAAGATTTGGAGACTAAAGGTGCTGTGTATTCAAGAGGAGTTTATCCTACAAGGACTGGCACAGAAGAAATAGATAGAGATATAGACCGATGCGTATCATGCCTGGATAAAGCGAGGAGTTTCGAAGAAGTAAGAGAACTAGAGGAACAACTCAAGACGCTGAAGATACAGAGGGAGAAACTGCGGAGAAAAGAATCCAAAGAAGTTGAGGGAAAATATGCATTGAGGCCAAGGAAAAAGGCCATGAGTAAAATGATGCCAGTTATCATTCGAGGTCAAAACTTAGAATATAAGCCGTTGCAAAATACCGATATGTCAAATATACTTGAGAAGCTGCCTACTCTTCAAGATGGGGCCTATCCTTGGATTTCGAAATTGGAAGAAATTACGGTGGGAACACAGTCAGCCATAGGAGACGTTAAGAGACTTTTGGCTAATCTCCTTGGGATTCCAGATATGGAAGAAGTCTTTCAGAGAGCTGGACTCAATAGATATGTAGGGACTGCAGTGAACGATCCTGAATTGTTGGCTGCAAGTAGGAATCGTCTGTGGAGAGCATTGAAAGATACATTTCCAACAAATGTGCATTCTGATAATATTCTGATTGACCCACTAGGACAACAAGAAAATCAGAGAGCCTATGTGTCAAGAGTTCATCAAGTGTGGAGAAATATTACTGGAAATGATCCAGATGTGAGTCAAATTGAGCAGTCAATTTTGACAGCTAAACTGCAAATGGGACTGCCCTCACCAGTAAGGAGCAAACTGGCAGAAGTGGTTGGACTTGGAAGCATGACAAAAAGTGTCTATACCGATCATATAGCCCATCAAGTGGATCTGTACAGGAAAAAGGAACACAACCAGAAAGAACAGGACGAAGAAACTCTCAGAAAACTCAATCAAATACAACTGGTGGAGAATAAGAAGGAGAAGAAACAAGCTTTGGTTATGCAGAATCAGTGTGCACCAAATCAACAATCACTGCCACAGCTTCAACCAGAACAGTTCCAACCGCAATTGTACCAGCCACCAGTGGCGGTACCAGTTGTTTCATATCCACAGCCAGTTTCTGGACAGACACAGAATTGGAGAGGAAGAGGACGAGAAGGCTTAGAAAGGGGAGGAAGATTTAAGCCATACTTCCAGCAGTCTCCAGATGTGTGTTATAATTGTGGACAGGTTGGTCACTATGCCCGTGAGTGCAATGGGTCAGGAGGAAACATCAGAGGGAATTTCAGAGGAAGATACAGGGGCCAGTCAAGATCATCTGGAGGACCGGTGAACCCCTATAGGGGTCCGGAGCAAGGATTCTAGAGGTGCCTAGAAGATCCGAAAGGGGGGTGTCAGCTGGTAGCATCAGGACCGGAAAAAGTTCCAACAATTGAGGTGAAAATAAACAACCGACCATTGGAAGTGATGGCGGATAGCGGAGCTGTGTTCACCTGTGTTCGGCCTGAAGATGCTACACATCTCCCTATGTCCAATCAACTCATTAGGACAATCGGATTTGAGGGAGTAAAACAGCTGATTCCTCTTACGGAACCAATTGAGCTCTGCTATAAAAATCAGAAAATTACAATACCCATACTGGTATCAGAACATACACCTGTTGCATTATTGGGAAGAGATGCATTGTGTAAGTTGAACTGTACAATAAGATGTACACCAGACGGCTGTCTGGTAGAAATGCCAAAGGAAAAGGTTTACCAATTGTTGATGATGACAGAGATGGATTCGTCTTTCAGTATTCTGGATTGGAAATCTCAGTGAAGATTTTATGAAGCAGGCTAAGATATGGGAGAGATTTATTGTTGCAAATATGCCGGATGCGAGGCTTCCGGAATATCCATTCCATTGTACGCTCAAGTATTTCAAGAAGGCTGCCCAACCACACTCAGAGGAATGGTTGAGTCATCAACCGAAGAATGTTCAACTTAGCTCAAGTTGCATTATTTTAGGACCACAAGGAGCAGCTATGAAGATAAACACAGACGATTATCTGAATAAAGAATTTGAGATTGAGAAGAGTGTGCCACATGTTACCTAGTTGGTTTCGGAAGGCTATGAGCAGAAGCAAATAGGAGAAATGATGACAGAAGCAGAGAAACTTATTTTCAGACCAATGAAAGAGAATTTGGCAATCTGGAGAAGTGAAGTTCAACGATTTCTTAAAATAATGATTTCGGCTCAAGGACAAGGAGAGCCACAGGCTGTAGGGATGACACATTAATCTATTTGCAATATGAAGATGGATTCAGACTCTATGAAAGAGGAGATGTTGCAACAAGTTCCAGAAGGGTTGTGGTCTCAACACAGTACCGATATTGGACTTGTGAAATCAGCCCAACCTGTGAAAGTTGAACTTCGACCAGGAGCCAGACCTCCATGGAAAAATCAGTATCCATTGAAAGATGAAGCAATCCAAGGGATTGAACCACAAATTGAAGGACTTTCGAAAGCAGGTGTTTTAAGGACAACAAAAAACCCTCGGAGTAACACGCCTTTGTGGCCTGTGGAAAAACCAGATGGAACTTATCGTGTGGTTCATGATTTGAGAGCAGTAAATGAGGTAGTGACTGACTTTCCAGCAGAAGTGCCAGACCCTCATACATTGTTAGCCCAAGTTCCTCCTGATGCGACACATTTTACGGTGTTAGACTTATGTGGGGCATTTTTTAGTGTTCCACTTAGTGTGGAGAGTCAGAATTTATTTGGGTTCACATATAAGGGACAATTCTATGAGTACAGTCGAATGCCACAGGGGTACCGGCATAGTCCTCATATCTTCAATAAAGTACTGAAGGATGATTTGGTAGGGATAGATCAGATATTGCACAGCACTGTCATTCAGTACGTAGATGATATAATTGTTTGCTCACAAAATAAGGAATCATGTCATAGAGACTCAATTAAATTGCTACAGGTATTGGCAGAAAATGGGCATAAGGTTTCACAGAAAAAGCTGCAATATTGCCAGGAGAAAGTTGTGTATTTAGGTCAAAACATAACGCATGGCCACATAAACATTTCGGACAGGCAAGTGGAAACTATTCGTAAGGCTCCGAAGCCTAGAACGGTCAGAGAGATGATGACATTTCTGGGTATTGCTGGTAATTCCTCAGCTTGGGTGGAGGGTTATACTAGTTTGATGGCACCTTTGAGAGCTATGGTTAGGGGTACTGAGAGTGGTCAACTCCATAGCAATCTTTCCTGGACACAGGAAGGCCATGTGGCATTTGAAACGATCAAACAGAGGTTGCAGGAGGCACCTGCACTTACGCTACCAGATTACTCAAAGAAATTTTTGCTATATGTGTCTACTTCTACTGGAGGTAGATATGCATGTGCAGTTCTTTGTCAACCGACAGGCATGGGGACGAATCCTCAGCCTATTTCCTACTACTCGACTGCTTATTCAGAGGTAGAACTAGGGTTACCACTGTGCTACAGAGCAATGGGGGGAGTATATTCAATGTATGACAAAGCATCATCGGTCACGATGGGTTACCCAGTAACAATTCTTACCCATCATAGTCTCAGAAATCTTCTGAACTATGGGAAATATACATTGACTATGCCTAGGCTCAGAGACTATCATAGGCTCTTAGAGCAGGAGGATGTCACCCTAGTGAGGTGTGATACAGTAAATCCAGCCGAGAATTTACCAACTTCAGAGGATGGTGAGCCACATGATTGTGTCCAAGAAGCAGAGAGATATTCGAGGCTTAGATCAGATTTGCAAGCCTTTCCATTACGTGAGGCAGACCTGGAGTATTGGACTGATGGGTCTTGTTATCGGGTGGGAGATAAATTGTGTGCTGGTTATGCAGTAGTTAAAGGCAGAGGAACTGGATTTGTTGTGGAAAAGGCTGAAGTAATACCACAGCCTGCGTCTGCACAACTTGCTGAACTTGTGGGGCTAACAGAAGCATGTTTGTTAGCAGAAGGAAAGCGAGTAACGATATACACTGATTCAGCATATGCACATAGTGTATGTCATTTGTTTGGGGCAGTATGGAAAGGTCGAGGGTTTAAGAAAACGGATGGTTCTCCGATACAACATCATGCGCAAATAATGAAACTGTTGCATGCTATGATGAAGCCTAAAGAGATAGCGATAGCTAAGTGTGCAGCTCACAAAACAGATGTGTCAAAAGTGACACAAGGGAACAAAGCTGCTGATGAAGCTGCAAAAGCCGTCACAGGAGCGGATAAATTGGGAAACGTTTTTCTGGTCACTCATGGAGTGGACTTGGAAGACAAAATTACGCTTAAGGATGTAATTTTGATGCAGGAAGCTGCTTCTATGATCGACAAACAGCTATGGCTAGACCGAGGAGCGGTCAAAGATGCTACTGGTCTGTGGAGAAACCATGAGGGGTTGATAGTAGCGCCTCTAGACCTCTTAGGTCTGATGATTCAGGAAGCACATGGGTTAGCTCATGTTGCGAGGGGGGAGGTTAATAGAAAGATCACAAAGGAATATGGTTTTTGGGCTCCATATTTGTTTGAACAAATTGATTATATGTGAGGAAGGTGCACAATTTGTCTTAAAAATAATGTTCGAAGATGGGTAACTGTTCATCCGGGTTACATTCCTACACCAAAAGGTCCTATGCGTGAGTTGGTTATTGACTTTGTTGATATGATAAAACCAGTTGATGGTAAAAGATACATGTTGGTGGTTGTAGATAGATTTTCACGATGGACGGAGGCTTGTCCAACCAAGCGTAAAGATGCTCAGTCGGTTGCCAAGTTCTTGTGTAAAGAAGTCATAAGCAGGTGGGGATTACCCGATCGAATATCCTCAGACAATGGAAGGGAATTTGTGGATAAATCAGTTAAATTGATGTTGCAAAAATTGGGAATTAAGCAACGTCTTGGAGCAGTTTATCACCCACAAAGTCAAGGGATGTGTGAAAGAATGAACGGTGTCTTGAAAAATCGCATTGTGAAGATTTGTCAACATACGGGTCTAAACTGATAGCGGCGCTTCCTTTAGCACTAATGGTGTGTCGCTCAAGTGAGTTGCGTGATCTACGTATGACACCCCATGAGTTGGTAACAGGAAGAAGGATGCCTACGCCTTGTTTGCGAACAAGCGGAAAGGGTCCAAGCTTGGCTCTGTTGGAAGATGAAATGAGAGCGTACGTTACATATATGGCCAATTTTCATAAAAAGTTGTCCACATATGTTTCTGACAGGCAAAGACAAGAAGAGGTGCAGGAGGAGCTTGAGGAGGAAAAGAGGAATACAGTACAACCGGGGACAAAGTATTCGTAGAAGGTATTCAGAAGGAAGTGGTATAACGAACGTCGTGAAGGACCATTTGAAGTGGTTCGTAGTACTGGAACAGCTGTCCAGGTTAAGGGGTCTCCTACGTGGTATCATTTGTCACATTGTGTTAAAGCGCCTGGAGAAGAGGTGCCACACACAGAGAGAGAGGATGGAGATAGGGGAGAACAGGAAGAGGGAGAGATTATCAATGTTGGGGATAACGTTGATGATAATGTTTACACTTCTGATGATGCCAGAGATGACTATGCAATGGATGGAAAGGAAAGGGGATTTGGGGAAATTGATTTTCAATACGTCCCAGAAGCAACAGGGAATATTTCAGTGGAATGTGAAGCAGCAGAGAGCACCAAGGGCAACTCTGTTACAGGAGAAGCTAGTGATTCAGTTAGACAAAGTAGGCCTAGACAAGTTAGGAGAAAAGTCAGACCAAAACGTTACGAAAACTAGGGTTGAAATAACTCTAGGACAGTCAGCTCAGCTCCCATGTAAGTGCACGGGAGAGAACAGTGGTGAAGGGAAATTTAGAGTTCAGTGGGAAGATAGATATGGCAGGAGTTTAGATCTGTTAGAAGCAATTGCATTGAGAAAGTATGCGTTGCTAAATTATGAGAGAACAATGAAGATTGAGGGTGATTGCGGTATCTATATTTACAGCAGGAAGATCAAGGTGATTATAAATGTATTTTTTATAATCAACAGGTTGAAAGTGTGGGATTAGAGTTAGGACTGATAGTTAATATAGTGACACTAGTGGTGATAGATGGAAATACAAGTGAAGAGTTAAGAGTCTTAGGGAGAATGGATGAAGTAACAACAATGACATCAACACTTCAGTCTATTATAACAACAGTGAGAAGCAATTTAACTCTTTCAACATTGATAGTTATTAAAGCCATAAATATATCGCATTTGATTACAAGGGAACCAATAGCTCCAGCACCAATTTTAGAAGAAAAGACTGTTATTAGGGTTAGGATGGGTGATACAGCTCATCTTCCTTGTAGCTGTGAGAGATGGAGTGGGGAGGGGACGTTCCTCCCACATGGAGAGATAATTATGGAGAAGAAGTATTGTTATCAGGACCAGATGTAGAAGCTGTGCCCCCTAGTCAAAGGAAGTATATTTTGTACAACAATATGAAGGGGAAGAGGGTTATGAGTGATTGTTCACTTATTTTGCGTAATGTTACAGAGAAAGATCAGGGAGAATATATGTGTACTTATCTAGTGCAAGCATTAAAATTTGTTCCGGTTAAGAATTATTGGTTAAAAGGCTATGTAATTCGTAAAGTGACGCTTATAATGGAAGAGTTGAAGTCTGTTGAAGCTTCCACAGTCACCAAAGGAGTTCAGGAGAAGTATATTACAGTAGCCACTCCAACAGTAAATAATACACAGAGGATATCGGTAGCTTTCCCACTAGAAGTAGTTAAGGGTGTTAATACATCAACTAAATCAACTACTTTAATGGTAACTTTGGAAGGGATTAATGGTACGACGGCAATAACAAATGTAGGAAGTATGACACAGACACCAACAACAACTTTTCTGAAATTAAAGGATGTAGCAAGAGTGACTCAGGAGTTTATGATACGGATGGAGAGTGCTGTTAATGGTAGTAAGGATAGGGTTAAAATAGGAGAGCAGATAGTGGTAGAGAAGAATATAGATTCATCTGAAATAGTGCAAGATACTATCATGGAGGTACAGGATGAGTTCTTTGATTTCAACATAACATCAGAAGATACATCTGATCAATACCGCTCGTTAGGGAAAAGAGAAACTAAATGGAAGGCATATGGATTTGATTCTTCTGTTTTGAAGATTAAAGATGAATGGGCAGGTAGAAACCTTTGGTTCCAACAGTTAACTCATTCTGTAAGATCAGTGAGGAATCTTGAGGGTCCATGTCTGTTGAGAATTCCAGCACCAGGCACGTGGGGTTCCATTTTAGAGACGGTCGCTCAACCTCTATCGAGTACGTGTCAATCTTATGCTTTGTCATGGCTGTTGTATCAGCAACAATCGTTAACAGATAAAATAATGTCGTTGTCAAAACATTTGTTTAAGCCTAGGTTTAGGTGTTCTTGGTTAAATGAATTACCCTATGTGAATTTGTTAGATGGGAAGGAAAATCAGGTAACAGCGAACCCTGAAGCATTGGAGGTGAAAGCAGTGAAAGCTAAAAGTTGTTTTTGTTCTAATAAAACATATGATGGAAAGGGTATGTTCATGGGAATATCAGATTGTGATGATTATATGATGACTTTGGGTAAGAATGAACATAAGGTTAGAGATGAGAAAGATAATGTTACTTTTTATGTTCCCGGTAGTAAGAACAGCAAGACTTTGATGGTGGAAGATCAGATTTTGCCTGGCAATGTGACTATTGGGAATTTTAGAGATATTTGGTGGGTTTGTGGTGATAAAGCATATATATTCTTACCCTATGGATGGACAGGATGTTGTTACATGTCAACGTTGAAGCTTCCATATGAGGCTTTTACCATTAAAAGAGGGGTAGCACCGGACACAGATAAATCTGAAGCTAGGGTTGGAAATAGGGTGAAAAGAGACATGGCGACATTTCATAGTCTTGAAGCCTACCATTGGAGGATAAGTCTAGGAGAGAAGTGGGGACTGGGACTTTTTCCATGGTATGGTGTAACATTTTTGGCAGATCATATTGATAATATTACCTATACTTTGCAGGGGTTTGCGAATGAAACAATAAGAGGGTTTAACCTTCTGTCAAATACTCAAAGAAGTCACAGACTGACGCTGTTGAAACATGACATGGCTCTTGACTATATTTTAGCAAAACAAGGTGGCTTATGTTTGGCTATGAATCTGACAGGGGATGATTGTTATACTTTGATCCCAGATAGTTCCGATAATATCACAAGTGTTATAGATGCGTTGAAGAATATAAGGGATGTGTTTGGTAGATCTGAAGGAGCTGGATGGTCAGCAAAGACTTGGTTGCAAGATCAGTTAGGCCCAGTAGGAGCAGTGATGGTTCAGATTTTAGTTGCAGCTCTGATAGCGCTTTGTGTGATGTTTTGCTTTTGTACTTTGTTACTGACCTTTGCGAAAGCTATGATATTAAGATGGGTTGGAGTTGTGATGCCTGGAGACAACACTCAGATGCCGTTGTTGACTGTTCCTGATCTGGATGAAGATGGACAAGTGGGACTGGATGGAGTATTGATGGATAAATATCCTTTTTGATTATTTGATCATTTTTAAACAAAAAAAAAATCAATATTAGTGTGATTTTAGTATGATGTTATGAATCAAAGGGGGGAAATAGGATAATGTGATTCATACATCATTTATATATACTTTTTTATATTCTTAGTTGATATTGATGTTTTAATTTGAAAGTGTTGTTTTGCAAAAGATACTGTTTGGTCTTTTATTTTCTTCCAGAAGCATATGGGGGAATATGTAGAGATTGAAATACGCAAACAAGGACAATATGAAAGGAAAATGACTGGAGGAGATGGAACAAGGAAGGTGTGGAAAGGTTCCGATTCCATCATCAACGATGCATTGGATCGACACTGCTGAGGAGATGAAGTGTAGTTGACTACATTCCAGTGTCTGCAATGAAATATAGACATATTTGCATGTGTAATACATAATGTGTGTCATATTCTTAGGTATTAATTTTTGGAGAATGATATTTGATATTATTGGATACATGTCGGGATCTTAGATGTTTTTGTTTATTTCGGGAATGCTTAGGGACATGGAGTTTAGGCAGGGATAGAGATCCACTGTAGGGTCCGATGGGTCGACCAGCCTAAGAGTGGACATTTTGGATAGTATTTTGTTTGCTGGGGCTTTCATGTGTATTTAATTGCATCATAGTTTCAAATGCATTGATAAAGATTTATGAATGGATCTGGAGTACCTAGGTGGTTGCCTGGGGCTATAGGATTATTTTATGTATCATTATGGCACATGTAGAGAGATGCCAAAGGTAAAATATAATAAACATGTTTGATATTGTATAATTCAGAAACATGCTTAAATAAGGAATATAGACATGAAGTATATGCTGTGTTTTAAATGAATGCATGTGTTTTTTCACAGAGGCTCTTAAACAGTGTGCTGTACATTAGTGTTAAGAAGGGGCCTAAGCCACGCAGCCAATAGAATGATAGAATGAGAGGCTTCATATAGAAAAAAAAGCATTCATGACATTTTGGAGTGGATAATGTGTAACAGCTGGACGTTGAAAAAGAGGGGTGGTGCAGAGTGCAGAACTAAAAAAAAGTTAGGAATGTATGCATGTTTTTTTCATATGTGTCTATATAAGAGATCTCTTAGCCAGAGGGAGACAGTTGCTCCATGGAGAAAAACTCAGGCTTTGTTATGCAATAAAGTCTAATTCTTGAATTCACAAGCTCCTGTGTCTTGAGAGATATTTTTTTGAGTTGATTATCTCTTAGTCAAATGTTTCTACAACATAATTGGCGAGCTTGCCAGGAGTTTAAAAATAGGGATCAGAGACGGTGTACATCTGCGGTTGTGAAACGGCTTGGACGGACCATACAAACAAAAGCGGCCGCTTTTAAGAGGTAAGCCAAGTTCTTACTTATATAGTATAACGTTTGTGTGGTTCGATCTGGGGCTCGGCAACATCTGCAGAAAAACCTAGTAGGTCTCTCCAAATATAAGAACCAGAAAATTAGACACTGGGAGCTTTTGAATTTAAAATACATGCTAAATGATAAAAAAAGCCTTGAGGGTTGCAATAAGTAGAAAATAGTATAAATAGGTCTGCCTGGGTTGGGGTAGGTCAGTCATTGTGGTTGAGTGGGGTGGGTTATCTGTCTCGTTTGAGTTGATCATTTGGTCAGTATGAATGCATCTGTTTGACTAAACCGACGGTTTGACGCGTTTTGTACTTGTCAATGACACTCGGTTGTTCGTCTGAACCGTTTTTTCAAAACATCTGATTCAATTGTTCATCCTGCTACTAATTCTGTTTAATCCATTGAGATTTGATAGATTGTGGTCAGGTTGGATGATTATTCTGTCTCATTCGGGTTGCTGAGTTGGACAGTCTGATTGATCTGTTTGATTCGACTGCTCAACTCGTGCGTTCAATCGTCGGGGTCACTCGGTTGCTCATCTGATGCGTCTGTTCGATTCGGTCGATTCATTTGATTCATTTTGCTGATCGCTCGGTCTGGGTCATTTCGACACGGGCGGCTGTCCAACTGGTTGAGTGATCAGACAATAACATGTTAAGTCCTTCGAATACCGCTATGAACGTGTAGCGAAAGTGTATCGTTTATAGGCTGCTTAGGTAGGCAGAAATCCTGTGTAATACCGCTCCTTTTTCTGTGTTGAGAAAGTGTAACAGAAAAAATAGGGCAGAATTGACAGGTCGCTTAGGAAAGCGTAGTAGAAGTCCAGGTGTGTTGAGGAAGTGTAATACCTAGGGGGCTAAATAAATATAAATCCTGTGGATAACGCTTTGGAGAGCTAAAATTCCAGAGGACTGAACGGGCAGGTCATCATCCTGTGTTGTGGTGATGCCAAAATTAGGTAGGGTCGATCAGGTAAAAAAGTTAGGTCATCCGGCGTAGGTGACACCATAAATTGGAGTATCACCGGTCATCCTGAGTAGGTGAACGGGTTAAATAGTCACAAGGGCTTAAACATTTTGATAAAGTGTTAACTAAGAGTAGGTCTGCTCATCTTATGTGAGTGAGTGGTTTACTTTGGTGGCTGTGAGTCATTCAACTGTCTGATTCATTTGGGCACAAGTTGCTGCTCATCTATATGAATGAGAATAATAACGAAATCCTGCAGATAACAGCTCATTTTCTGTGTTGAGGAGAGAAGCTGTGTTTGAGGTCGTTTGAAAATCTCTGTGTTGGGTGGAGAAAGGTTGGCGCACCTTTTCTGGACTGTCACTTAAGTGTGACCCGGTAGGAAGGACGCACCCGGTCTCACACCGAGAGTGAAAGAGTGAAAGAGTGAGAGTGAAAGTGAGTGTGAAAATCTCTGTGTTGGGTGGAGAAAGGTTGGCGCACCTTTTCTGGACCGTTACTTAAGTGTAACCTGGTAAGAAGGACGCACCCGGTCTCACACCAAGAGTGAAAGAGTAAAAGAGTGAGAGTGCAAGTGAGTGTGAAAACCTCTGTACTAGGAAGGGAAAGATTTATAAGTTGTCCACACAAAAGAAAAGTGGACATCAGGATAAGTCATTTTATTATTACATAAAGAATATAGCTGAGTGATTTAAAGCTAAGGAAAAACACTAGGAAGGGAAAGATTTATAAGTTGTCCACACAAAAGAAAAGTGGACATCAGGATAAGTCATTTTATTATTACATAAAGAATATAGCTGAGTGATTTAAAGCTAAGAAAAAAACACTAGGAAGGGAAGATTTATGGGTTGTCCACACAAAGGAAAAGTGGACATCAGGATAAATCATTTTATTATTACATAAAGAATATAGCTGAGTGATTTAAAGCTAAGATAAAAACACGAGGAAGAGAAAGATTTATGAGGTGTCCACACAAAAGTGGACATCAGGAAATATTATTATGATATAAGGAGACTGTCTGTCACGATCGTCGGAAGGAGCGGACCAATACGCAGCGCGTGGAGTGAACATGATGACTTTATTTATAAAGCAACCACGTAAAACAACAAAAGACGATAGTGAAGTCCTAACGTAACAATACACTGAACTTGGAACAATAACCCACAATAAACACAAGAAAACCTACAGCTTAAATATGGCTCCCAATCAGAGATAACGAGCCGACAGCTGACACTCGTTACCTCCGATTGGGAGTCATTAACTACAAACAAGGAAACAAACCACAACCTAGAAATAGACCCAACAGAACTCCCCACATAGAAATAACCGTGACAGACCTGCAAACATAAAAATCACCCAAAACCCCACAAACAACATACACCCTGGCTCAAATACACAAGTCCTGGAGCCAGAGTGTGACAGTACCCCCCCCTAAAAGTGCGAACTCCGGGCGCACCAGCATACGCTCTAGGGGAGGGTCTGGGTGGGCGTCTGTCCACGGTGGTGGCTCTGGCCCCGGTCGTGATCCCCACCCCACCACAGTCACAAACTGCTTAGTAGGCAGTACCGGACTAAGGGACAGCACCTGACTAAGGGGCAGCACCGGACTAAGGGGCAGCACCGGACTAAGGGGCAGCACCGGACTAAGGGGCAGCACCGGACTAAGGGGCAGCACCGGACCAAGGGGCAGCACCGGACCAAGGGGCAGCACCGGACCAAGGGGCAGCACCTGACTAAAGGGCATCACCGGACTGAGGGGCAGATCCTGGCTGGCTGGCTCAGGCGGATCCTGGCTGGACGGCTCTGGCGGATCCTGGCTGGCAGAAGGCTCTGGCTGATCCTGTCTGGCAGAAGGCTCTGGCTGATCCTGTCTGGCAGAAGGCTCTGGCTGATCCTGTCTGGCAGAAGGCTCTGGCTGATCCTGTCTGGCAGAAGGCTCTGGCTGATCCTGTCTGGCAGAAGGCTCTGGCTGATCCTGTCTGGCGGAAGGCTCTGGCTGATCCTGTCTGGCGGAAGGCTCTGGCTGATCCTGTCTGGCAGAAGGCTCTGGCTGATCCTGTCTGGCGGACGGCTCTGACGGCGTTGGGCAGACGGGCAGTTCAGACGGCGTTGGGCAGACGGACAGTTCAGGCCCGTTGGGCAGACGGCAGACTCTGGCCGTCTGAGGCGCATCGTAGGCCTGGTGCGTGGTGCCGGAACAGGAGGTACCGGGCTGAGGACACGCATCTCAGGGCTAGTGCGGAGAGAAGCAACAGGGCTTGCTGGACCCTGGGAACGCACATGACGCCTAGTGCGGGGAGCCGGAACAGGGCATGCTGGACCCTGGGGACTCCCATAACGCCTAGTGCGGGGAGCCGGAACAGGGCATGCTGGACCCTGGGGACTCCCATAACGCCTAGTGCGGGGAGCCGGAACAGGGCATGCTGGACCCTGGGGACTCCCATAACGCCTAGTGCGGGGAGCCGGAACAGGGCATGCTGGACCCTGGGGACTCACCTCACGCCTAGTGCGGAGAGCAGGAACAGGCCGGGCGGGGCTGGCGACGCGCACCGTATCCCTGGTGCGAGTGGCCGGAACAGGCCGGGCCGGGCTGGCGAAGCGCACCCTATCCCTGGTGCGTGGAGTAGGAACAGGCCGGGCTGGGCTGGCGACGCGCACCGTATCCCTGGTGCGAGTGGCCGGAACAGGCCGGGCCGGTTGGTGAAGCGCACCGTATCCCTGGTGCGAGGAGTAGGAACAGGCCGGGCTGGGCTGGCGACGCGCACCGTATCCCTGGTGCGAGTGGCCGGAACAGGCCGGGCGGGGCTGGCGACGCGCACCGTATCCCTGGTGCAGTGGCCGGAACAGGCCGGGCCGGGTTGGCGAAGCGCACCGTATCCCTGGTGCGAGGAGTAGGAACAGGCCGGGCTGGGCTGGCGACGCGCACCGTACACCCTAGTGCGAGGACCGGAACAGGCCGTACCGTCACGGGGAACACACACTACTGGCTGCACCACGGGACTAGGAACGGGCCGGACCGAACTGGTTACACACCCCAGTACCTCACGCCGTGCCTCAACACTTTCCTTCCCTGCTTTACCCAGTTGCCCCTTGACCTGGTAGCCCACTGAATCCGTCCCTTCTCTGCCTCCGTCAGCCCCCTTAACCTGGCAGCCCTCTGACTCTGCCTTGTGGCAGCCTCCTGCTGCTCCGTCGCCCAAGCCATGTGCCCCCCCAAAAAATTTCTTGGGGTTGCCTCTCGTCCTTCCGACGATGATGGCCCTGCTGATGCCGTTGCTCCTCTCGCCGTCGCCTCTCCACCGTCTCGTTCCATGGTCGGCGATCCATACCGTCTAGGATCTCCTCCCAAGTCCAGGACCCTTTACCTTCCACCAGTTCCTTCCATGTCCAGACCCTTTGTTCCTGGACGCGCTGCTTGGTTCCTTTATGGTGGGTTATTCTGTCACGATCGTCGGAAGGAGCGGACCAATACGCAGCGCGTGGAGTGAACATGATGACTTTCTTTAATTAAAGAAACCACGATCAAAAACAACAAACCAAATAGGACGAAAGTGAAGTCCTAACGTAACAATACACTGAACTTGGAACAATAACCCACAATAAACACAAGAAAACCTACAGCTTAAATATGGCTCCCAATCAGAGATAACGAGCCGACAGCTGACACTCGTTACCTCCGATTGGGAGTCATTAACTACAAACAAGGAAACAAACCACAACCTAGAAATAGACCCAACAGAACTCCCCACATAGAAATAACCGTGACAGACCTGCAAACATAAAAATCACCCAAAACCCCACAAACAACATACACCCTGGCTCAAATACACAAGTCCTGGAGCCAGAGTGTGACACTGTCAAATGCCCATTAATAATAAATAAGTTCTAACCAAACAATAATCAAAGAATTACAAATAGTCTAACAATAAAAACAAATACTAATATAAGAATAAATAAATAGGAGGAATACTAAAATAGATTAAAAAGGAAGTTAAAAAATATAGGCCATAAATATGAATAAAACGGCGGTAGAAATACTGAGTGCCAGGTATCCCTTAGGCAAGGAACAAATAGCGAAAACATCTGAAAAATGGGAGAAACGCACCAGGAAAATGGGCACCAAATGGCCAGAAGGAGGAACATTTGATGTCTCGGTGTGTGAGGAAATGGAAACACTGATAAAGAACCATAAAACAAAAGACACAGGAAAGAAGAGAAGCGTCAAAAAAAGAAAGAGAAAAAGAAGTACTCAACATGTTCAAAATGGAAGGAGAAGGATTGCTAAGGAACATGCGAGAAGCCAGAAACATGTTGAGAAAAGATGATGAGAAAACAAACAAAAAGAAAGCAGATTGGTCTGTGGGACCCCCACCATATGTTGGTGGACAATATCCCCAGGTGTCCGGAGTAGTATCAATAAAAGGAGAAATAGAAATGGAAGAAGAAAGACCTTTGTTTACATCCTCCCAAAGGATGGAAAAAACTCAAAGGAAACAGAAGGAATCAAGCGAAGGGTAGAAATCAAGCCAAATAGATTGGACTGCTATGGAGAGCTGAGGGAAGCATTGGGAAGAATGAAAATGACGAAGAGAGATGATGGAGAACTCTCAGATGAAGAAATGGCAGAAATTGAAGCAACAAACGAACAAATAGAGAGAGAAATGGACAGGATGAGGCGAATGTTGAGAGAAAAGGAAGAAATAAAAAGGGAGCAAAGTGAGGTAAGACAGCATACAGGCAGAGAGCTAGAGGAGGAGGGAGCAGCAGCTGACATATGGGGAGATTGCAATCAAGGCGTAAGAGAAGAAAGATTGCGCAATAGGAGAACATTGAGAAGGCCTGAAAAATATAAGGGACAATATCCAATTCTGATAAAGGTACCCAGGCTCACTATGCTCCGTGGGGATCACAGGACCTGGAAGGATTGGTTGCCCGTCTGCCAGATTTGCATGATGGGGCGGGAAAATGGATTAGGATTTTTGAGGAACAGACCATGGGGAAACTGCTGGCTGTGGGGGATCTGAAGGCACTGTTGGCAAGGGTGGTTGGAAAGGCAAAGATGGAGGATATACTGGGGAACAGTGACCTGAGTAGAGAAGTGAGTGACCCACAAGGAGATGGGATGGACTTTGATTCACACCGCCCGAAGTCTGGCAAGCACTAAGACTGGAATACCCGGCGAGAATTGACCCCAAGTCACTGAAAGGGGGGACACTGGGAGAAACTGAGAATCCAGCTGCCTATCTACATGAACAGATGAAACGATGGAGACTGGAAATGGAACGAGATCCAGAAGGGGACCCACTGATGACAACTCTATTCCGAAACTCCATAATAGAGGCAATGCCCCAATCAGTAAGAAGCAGGCTGGAGGATGTGGTGGGACTAACCTCAAAGACACACAAAGAATTCTGTGACCATGTGATACATGCAGTAGAAAAACACAGAAAGGATGAACGGAGACTTATGGAGCAGGGGAGAGACATTCAGAGGAAACTGACTCAACTCCAATTGGAAGAACTGACAAACAGAGGGAAGAAGAAAATCCAGGCCCCAGTAACAGCACCTGTGAATGAAACAGGAATGATGGCTGCATTTACTCCAGGAGGGCTATATCTGCCTCCCGCGCCACAGGCCCAAGTACAACCCACAGTACCAGTAGTGAATGTGTATGCACAACAACCCCGGCAATGGAATAATAACAATAAACAACAAAAATTTCAGCAAAATAATCAAAAAGGAGGAAATCAGGGCCCACAAGGGCAACCTGGAATTTGCTGGGGATGCCAGCAGCAAGGGCATATCAGACGAAACTGCCCCACAAAACCCTGGCAACAACAGGGGAACAAAAACAAAAATAATTGGAAGCAACCTGACGGCTGGCAACAAAATCAGCAACAAATCCAAGGTCCTGTGAATCCATGGGCTGGGCCTAATCAGGGGTACTAGGGGTGCCCAGAGAATCCTACCGGGGAGGGTCAGTTTACAGTACTAACTACACAAGCTGATCAAGAACCTATGCTGCAGGTTCAAATAGAGAACAGAGGCACACCAATGATGGTTGATACTGGAGCCACTTACACTTGTGTAAGTCCAAATTATGCCTCTCACCTCCCCATGTCTGGCAAATATGCAAAAACTATAGGATTCTCGGGACAAACGCAGTTAATTCCAATGACAGCTCCAGTTCGCCTGACAGCGGATGACAAATCCGCAACCCTCCCTATACTTGTATCAGAACACACCCCTGTCAATCTATTGGGAAGAGATGCCCTATGCAAAATGGGTATACAAATTCGATGTTCCTCTGAAGGAGTAATTATAGAAAGGGCAGGGTTGAACTTACAAATGGTAATGAAACAGGATACAGCAAATGTCTATTGGTTAGGGGATATTGAGACAGAAGTAGATAGAGTAGTGAAGAAATGGGGTAGGTTTATTCAGGCTCAGATACCAGAAGCGGAAAGAGGAAAGTCAGAATTTCACTGCACCATGCAATATGATCCCTATCGTGATGATCTTTTAGAGCAACTGTGGTTGTTAAATACAAATGGGAAATCAGTACCTATAATGTCTCAGTACATAATTATAGGAAATCAAGGAGCAGCAATGGAGGTGACGGACATGGATGGCTCAGACTTTGTGGCAAAATGGTATAATGTTTCTAAAGCTGCCCCACACATTACCTTGCTGGTGAACAAGGGAATGGAGGCTAAGGATTTGGGCACCATGATGATGCGAGCAAAAACAATTCAATGGAACAAAACAGAAAATCCACTGATTTATCACTCGAAAGATAAAGCCTTAATCAAAATACACCATACTACAATAATGACTGGGGACCCCAGGGCAGTGGAAGTTACATCCCAACAGCTAACACAGCTAGGGGAAGTGACAGAATTGGAGGACAAGCTAAAACAGGAAATGGAGAAAAACATACCTCAGGAGGTATGGTCACAACATGATACAGATGTTGGATTGGTAAAATCGGCAAGTCCTGTGTTTGTCAAAACAAAGCTACATGTTAAGCCCCCTTGGAGGGCTCAATACTATATGAAACCTGAAGCAGAAGAGGGCATCAGTGGCACAATTGAAGGACTGATAAAAGCAGGAGTACTAATAGAAACACAAAGTTGTTGTAATACACCTTTGTTGCCGGTCCTTAAAGCAGATGGGAAAACGTGGAGGCTGGTACATGATTTAAGGGCCATAAATGAAATAGTACAAGATTGGCCTGCTGATGTTCCAAACCCTCATACGCTACTCACCAATGTTCCCCCAGAAGCAAAGTACTTCACAGTGATTGACTTATGTGGAGCATTTTTTTGTGTGCCCCTGGCAGAAGAATGCAGACACTTGTTTGCATTTACCTACAAAGGTAAACAACTTACGTATACTCGAACTCCACAGGGATTTAAGCATTCTCCTCATTTGTTCAATCGGGTGTTAAGAGTAGATCTAGAAGATCTAATACTTGAAGGAACATTGATCCAGTACGTGGATGACCTGTTGATCTGCGCTACCTCCTTAGAACAATGCCATGCTGATTCTATAAAGGTTTTAAAGCGACTGGCAGAAGGAGGACACAAGGTGTCAAAAAAGAAACTTCAGTATTGCCAATCCCAAGTTGAATATCTAGGAAGAACAATTGCACATGGAACAAAGGCAATAGCACCAGGACAATTGGAAGGAATCAGCAAGGCACCACTACCTCAAACAGTTGCTCAGATGATGACGTTCTTAGGGATGACTGGATTCAGCTCAGACTGGATAGAGAAGTATGCAGTTAAAACTGCTCCTCTATGAGAAATCATGAAAGAAGCAGGACAACTAGACCTTAGAGCAAGCCTGGAATGGAACATTGACGCATTGACTGCGTTCGAAACAATAAAGAAGGAAATACAGTCAGCTCCGGCTCTAGCAGCCCCAGATTACACAAAACCATTCTTGTTGTATGTGGCAAATAGATGTGATAGGTATGCAACAGCGGTACTTATGCAAGAGACATGCAGTGGAAGACGAAAACAACCTATTGCGTAATATAGTTCTAAACTAGATTATGTTGCCCAGGGATATCCACCCTGTTATCAAGGTCTAGCTGCATTACAATATGCATATGACAAAGCGTCCACAATTACTATGGGATACCCGGTAATAATATATACACACCATAAAATAGTGGAACTAATAGAACAAGGGAAGTTTGTCCTTACCAATGCTAGAACTTTGGAATACTTGACTCTATTTACCTATCCAGATGTTTCCATTAAACGATGCAGTACAGTAAACCCAGCTGAAAGAATCCCCTTAGAGTTTGAGGGGCAAGCACATGACTGTGTAGCAGATTCATTGACATTTACTCGACTAAGGCCAGACTTAGAGTCAACCCCGTTGTCCAGCCTAGGGGAAGAGTGCATAGAAGAGTATTTTGTTGATGGATCCTGTTATAAAGATCATGTGGGAAATCATGCAGGCTATGCAGTAGTGCAAAAACAAGGAGAAAGTTTCAAAGAGGTGATAGCAGAGTACTGTCCACAGCCATGCTCAGCCCAGTTGGCTGAACTAAAAGCACTCACTGCAGCTTACATCCTAGGGAAACGAAAAACTGTTAATATCTATACTGATTCAGCATATGCACATGGGGTGTGTCATCTATTTGGGGCAGTCTGGAAGCAGTCTGGAAGCAGCGAGGGTTGTGCCACAGCCAGACAATATAATAAGGATGCAGGAAAGAGCAGGACCTTATGAACAGACTATGTGGCACAAAAGAGGGGCCACCAAAGATGTGAAGGGATTATGGAGGTCACATGAAGGAACCATAGTAGCACCCATTGTGTTGCTCAACTTACTGATAACTGATGCGCATGGTTTTGACCATTGCGCAAGGGGGGAAATAGTAAGGAAAATTAAAAAACAAGGATACTGGTCTCCATACCTACAGGCAACAATAGATGAGGCATTAGCAAGATGTGAGGTGTGTGCACAAAACAATGTAAGGAAAGGGATAACAACACCTATAGGGCACATACCGGTTCCTGAAGGACCATTTTGACATTTAGTCATGGACTATGTAGATATGATAAAAAAGGTGAATGGCAAAAGGTACATGCTAGTGATCATAGATAGATTCAGTAGATGGGTAGAAGCGGTACCCTCAGCAGATCTAGGATCAGGAACAGTAATCAAATTTCTAACTAGAGAAGTAATACCCAGATTCGGAATACCAACAGAAATCAGTTCAGACAATGGATCAGCGTTTATTCAGAAAACAGTGAAGCAAGTATTACAGCAGCTAAGGATTAAGCAAAGATTAGGGTGTGTGTATCATCCGCAATCTCAGGGGATGGTTGAGAGAATTAATGGCACCCTCAAGGCTAAACTGAATAAAATCTGTGCTAGTGCAAAACTCAATTGGGTGGATGCACTACCACTAGCAATGATGAGTTATCGCATGCAAACTAACAGAAATACGCATCTAACCCCGCATGAAATGCTTACGGGTCGACCCATGCCAGTGCCAGGTCTAAGAGGGCCCTACAAAGGACCCTCATTGGAACAATTAGAGATGGAACTTAAAGCATATGTAAGACAACTAACTGCTATACATAAAGTGATCTATCTCCAGGAAAAAGGGCGAGAACCGGAACCTGGACCAGAGGAGCCAGGACCGGTGATTCCAGGAGATCAAGTCTACATCCGAGTGTTTCGTAGGAAGTGGAACGAGCCCAGGAGAGAAGGACCATATACGGTGATCCGAGCGACGCCCACAGCAGTACAGGTGGAAGGAAGTACGACGTGGTACCATCTAAACCACTGCACCAGGGTCCCGAAGAGAACCAGTTTGCCATCGTCGAGCCATGGGGAAGAGGAGGATGTCGAGGCACCAGATGGAGTCCAAGAAGAAGAAGCATGCACGAGTCCAAGTGCCAACGTTGAAGGAGAACAGGCACTCCCACCTGAAAATCCGGAGAGTCGGGAGGTGGGGCCTGATGATGTGGGGAATACTGCTGATAGGATGCCTGCCATGGCAGATCCCCCAAACACAAGCAGACACCCAGGGAGTGGAGGGACAACAGGAGAAGGAGGAAGAAGCGATCTTTCTACCATTGAAGGAAGAGACTCCTCTGCTGTTGAGGAGAGAGACTTTCCCACAATTGACTTCTCTGCCCTCACATGATCTCCGACAATTTAAGAACTGTGGAATTGCTCTAACGGTAATAGCAGTTAACCTAGGAGAGATGGTGGTGGGTCTGCCTACTACTATACAATATTCTAGAGATAGTCTTACTGAGCCAGGAAGAATTGCTGTTGTAAACAAAGAACAAGTATCGTATACAGGATGGCCTAGATTGGGGAAGAGTCAGATTGAAGGATATGTAATGTTTAGAATAAAATGTCTAGTAAATCATTGTGTAGAAGTTGAGCCAAAAGTAAATAGACATGGAAAAATAATGGATATAAAACAAGCTAAACATCTCATGATTCCATCAGTGCTTAAGAAATTGGCCCCTAAAGTTAGATTGAAGAATATAATAAAAAAGCATGTACCATTGGGGATAGCTCGAACTAGTATTTCTATTCCAGCGCAAGTACTGACAGTTGAAGAAACTCAAAGATCCTTTTCAATACGTAGGATAAAACCTCTGCCGGAAAAATCACTTTGTGGGTGGGCTAAACATCAAACAAGAGGAGAAGCAATCTGGGATGAATATGGCTGTCAAATAGAAGTTAACAAAGGAGACACTAGTTGGGAAATTACCTTTAAGGAATTGACTCAAGAAAATAATGCAAAGTACATATTGGAAATAGATAGTGTTAAAGGGTTAGAAGGAAATAGTATAACAACAATGGACATTGATCCTATTTCCAAACACCAATCTGGACAGGAGGAAGAACCTGAAATAGTTAAGGTAACTATGACCACTACCCAAGGACCACTAAGTACTATAGCAGTTGAACTAACAAAGACAGGATTAGAAAAAATAGAAACAAATGGGTTTTTTCAAAATGTATGGGATTCTTTAACAAACTGGGGAGGTCAGGAAAATAGACAATCTACCTCAGCCCAAACAGTAATACCGAAAGTAATAATAGCATCACAAAAAATAGAAAGGCTATGGGAGGGAGCCATGCAAAATGATTGGTACAAATGGGCACAATATTCAGCTAAAATAATTAATAGAAAAACAAATTGTTTAGTATGTGCTCCTTCTCCATTAAAATAATTGATAGTAATACCAAGTCCACACAGTTACAAGGACTGTGCTAACTTCCAACGAAGCTACTGTCATCTTAAAAGAGGAGAAAGGCCCTACTGTCCTGCAGAATGTTTATCATTTTTGGGAAATCCCTATCATTACAGATTCTATAATCAAACAGGATGGGGAGAGTGGTGTAAAAAATTTGATATCAGAATAGAGGCCAGAAAAATGGAAGCACCGGAAAAATACCGTATAGACTATAATCTAAATTATGAATGCTACAATAAAACAGATGGGGAGCACGATTTGGGAAAATTTAAGGGAAAGTGTGAGACCACATGGCACCTAAATAATGATACGTCCTGGAATGCAGATACCCCCCACAGAGCAATGTATCAGGCAGCAGGATCAAGTATTGGGGTAATAGCTACAAATGGAGGGCCGGGTGACCCTGGGGAATGTGAGAAGCAAACACTGGCAATGCCATTGATTTCTCCTTATGAGGATCAGTCGGTGGCAGTGGCAGATTTATTTTGGGTATGTGGAGGACAAAGGATTAGAGCTACTTTGCTTAAAGGATGGAAGGGAGTATGTGCTAGAGTACAAATGCTTCAGGAGGTGGTTATATCAGAGTGGGAGGTAGACCAAACAACAAATAGGGATGCACAGAATAATAATAAAAGGGTAAAAAGATCATATGAACATGACCCCAGTGTATATTTGGATGCAATAGGTCAACCCAGAGGAATTCCAAATGAATATAAGGCAAGAGATGAAATTAAAGCAGGATTTGAATCAATATTTGTCTGGATTACAACCAACAAAAACCTAGAATGGATCAACTATATTTATTATAATCAACAAAGGTTTATTAATTACACAGACTCTGCATTATCAGCTTTAGGAGAGCAAGTACAGGCTACCAGTAGAATGGCATGGCAGAATAGGCAGGCTCTAAACTGGCTATTAGCGGAAAAAGGTGGAGTTTGTGTTATGTTTGGAGATGAATGTTGTACTTTTATCCCCAATAATACTGCCCCGGATGGTTCTTTCACTGAAGCAATGACTAAACTCAAGGGACTACGAAAAGAGGTTAAGGATAATGCTGGGTATGATGCTCATGTTTGGGACTGGATGGAATTAACTTTGGGAAAATGGGGTGCAATGTTTACAAAAATGGCAATAATGATAGGAATATCACTTGTAGTAATGGGAGTAGTGTTTTGTTGTATACTACCTCTGTTAAAATCACTTTTGATTCAAACCACTGTAAAACAAATGACTGTACAGACAATTGTTACTATTTCAGCCAAAGAAATACACCCAGTTCAGGGAGCTCCAGGACAGTATGTTAATAAATATGGGAAATCTTGTAATGTTAAAGGAGGACCAATGGACTGTCCATTTGGGAATCCTGAATGTCTGTATGGAGTTGTCCCTGGGGGTGGATGGGCCTGCCATGGTTACAAAGCCCAACAGGAAAATGTGGAGGTTAATTTAGAGGAAAACCTTGCAGACTTGTATCCAATACCTGACTGGGCTATGGGACCTCATCAGGATGGGTCAAGTATTGAGGACGATATATTGGTTTAAATATATGCGTGTGAAGTGAAACCAAATATGGCAAGGCTAAGAATAAGTAAATGCACATGCTTACATTCATTTTAAAATTAATCTTTGTATTATTTGGGACATTATTGGAATGTCCCATAGGGGGGATATATAGGATTATTTTATGTATCATTATGGCACATGTAGGGAGATGCCAAAGGTAAAATATAATAAACATGTTTGATATTGTATAATTCAGAAACATGCTTAAATAAGGAATCTAGACATGAAGTATATGCTGTGTTTTAAATGAATGCATGTGTTTTTTCACAGAGGCTCTTAAACAGTGTGCAGTACATTAGTGTTAAGAAGGGGCCTAAGCCACGCAGCCAATAGAATGATAGAATGAGAGGCTTCATATAGAAAAAAAAGCATTCATGACATTTTGGAGTGGATAATGTGTAACAGCTGGACGTTGAAAAAGAGGGGTGGTGCAGAGTGCAGAACTAAAAAAAAGTTAGGAATGTATGCATGTTTTTTTCATATGTGTCTATATAAGAGATCTCTTAGCCAGAGGGAGACAGTTGCTCCATGGAGAAAAACTCAGGCTTTGTTATGCAATAAAGTCTAATTCTTGAATTCACAAGCTCCTGTGTCTTGAGAGATATTTTTTTGAGTTGATTATCTCTTAGTCAAATGTTTCTACAACAGGGCAGAGGGACCGTGAGAGAATTTTACTGTCTTGATTGATGGATGGATATTTGGAACGAAGGCTGCCAGACAGTTTTTCGCTCTCACACTCCATAAAGATTTGTTCATATTTCATAGTAATGTATTCACACTCCTTAAATATTTGTTCATATTTCATAGTAATGTATTCACACTTCATAAACATTTGTTCATATTTCATAGTAATGTATTCACACTTCATAAACATTTGTTCATATTTCATAGAAAGGTATTTACACTCTAGAGAAAATGTTTTTGGTTTAATGTTAAAGATACTCAATAAGATAAAAAGTTACTTGTCATAATCCTGTTCTTTTTGTTTTCGAGACTTTTAGTTCGTCTCGAAGGGGGGAATGTAGTATATGAAGATTATGACTTTGTTAATGTTTTCAGTGGAACCTGAGAGGATGTTTATTTTAGTGTCAGAGGGAATTGTTTTAGTGTGACGCCACATACAACAGACAGGAAGTGTGTGTTGTAGACAGGGGATTGGACAGTAGAGGGAGCCACCCATATCTTGGGAAGATTATATATACTGGGTAAAAACGAAGAAGAGGTTAGAACAGACATATTATCTTTGGACACTGTTCTCCAGCCCTGCAGGGTCTGTAAACTTATGCTGACATCTTGTGATATAAATTAAACTTATAATCAAAGTACAGCCTAAGCGGACTCTTTGTTTGACAGCAATAATTACCAGCATTGACGCGATACTACACACTCTCCTCAAACAATACCATGGTATTTTTTGACTGTAATTGCTACTGTAATTTGGACAGTGCAGTTAGATTAACAATAATTTAAGCTTGCTGCCCATATAAGACATGTCTATGTCCTGGAAGGTTTGCTGTTACTTACAACAGTCATGCTAATCACAATAGAGTACGTTAGCTCAACCGTCCCGTATACTGGACACCTATACCTTAGAGGTTAACATGAGTTGCATTACTAGAATAGAAAATTATACTGTTACCATTACATGATATGTTACAGTGAGACAGAATGTTATGTACAGTATTATCATTTTGATTTTATTGTTATATTTCTGTGTACAGTGGTAATACTGCATTTACTGCATTATCTTTACAGAACTGATTACTGGGGATCACATTACTCCTGTAAAGCCCAGAGTCATCTGTACAGAAGGAGAATCTGTGACACTGAGTTGTTCATATGATACAAGCAGTGATAATATTCTGCTTTATTGGTACCAGCCGTACCCTAAACTTGCACCTCAGTTTGGTTAAGGTGCCACATAAAGTACCAGTTAACATTCCTCTGATAGTTGATATAAATCCACTGAACTGGTCATAAAACATCTAACCCTGGCAGACACAGCTCTCTACAACTGTGCTTTTGGGAAAGCAAGGAAGGTGCTTACATTTTTCTGAGAAGCTGTACAAAAACCTAAACCTGGATAACTATTTGATTCTCCCATCTTTTTGGAAACTGTTTCCAGACCATAATTTTAAATCAGATACACTCAATATGTTTTTAGGCTACCAGAGTGATTGTGGTTACACCTGTAAATGTCCTCTCTCCTTTCAAGAGTGATTAGTACAGCAGTCTATCAACAACTGCACTAGTGTAGAGAATTGAACCTCTGTAGTAGATGTGACATTGGTCTGTCAGCTAGTGTGACACACAGTAACACACAGAGGAACACTTTCAGAGGAGAGTGAATGCATGCAAACATCAGTCTGAAGATGGTGAAATCAAAGCATTTAAAAATGCATTTTTCTTCCTGTTATTCATTCACTTCAGAAGATCCTCTGAAAAATGAGTTGTGTTGTGTTTAGAGGAGGAGCTAGTATGAGAATGAAAAAAAGAGACTCAAAATGGCATGAAGGTCTTTCCTCAGTGCATTGTAAGCTTGTCTCTAACATTAACCATGCTGTGCTTGTTCAACCTGTTCATTTGAACATTTGTGGGTAAGTAAAATACATTTAACAGTCATGGTAATGTGTCATTACTTCATTACATGCTTGGAAAAACAACACACAAGCTTTGACAGGACAAATATAACTTATATTTCACATATCAGTTTTCTGCAGGTGATAGTTGTGGGGATGGAATTTTCTCCAACAGTCTTGAGGAGGATGTGATACATGGTGGCAGTGTCAAGCTTTCCTGCAACTACACAGTATCTGGTGGAGGCAGTGTCTTATGGTATCACCAATATCCCACATCTGCTCCCCAATTCCTCCTCCTTATCTCAGTGTAATCAGCATCTGCTGAGACAATAGTTACTGCAGATCCACCGAATCCTCGACTGTCAGTTAACTTTGACAAAGTGGCTGAATGTGTGGATCTGGAGATCTCCTCTGCTAAAGTGGCAGACTCTAATCTGTACTATTGTGCTTTGAGGCCCACAGTGACAGAAAAACAAGAAACACTACAAATACCTTCCTGTAATAGAGTCCTACTAGTAAACACCATGTAATAGGCAAGCAGCTGCATACAAATTATCAGAAATCATGTTCATAATTATCCATCAATTAAGTCATATTTGTTCATCACAGGCTATAATTCTGATGTAATGTGTGTCCATTTACTGAATAGGAGTTGATAAGATGAGAGGTGGAGAGATGATTCCCCTCTAACTGACTGGAACAGTGGGATGTCTTCAGTTTTGCCTCCTGATAACTCACTGTTACACCCATCACCATGTTTCTCTACCCAGTGTTTCTCCTCTCTGCACTTGTTGGTGAGTATTAGTCTGACATTACATACTTCTAGTTTATTCAAGGTCTGTCAAGTGTCATTTAAAAATAGCACTTCGTAGAAGAAATTTAAATGACTGATTATCTTTTCACTTGTGTCGAATATGACACAGAGTATGTAATAATTTCCCATGAACTGAAAATGTTAATCTAAACGTAACTTTATTCAGGAGGCAGTTATGAAAATGACATAAAACTTCAGAGACAGAACATGGCATGGAGGGAAGCAGTGTTTACTGTCTTCCAACTACTCTGGCTCAGTAGACAATCCTCTATGGTATCGGTAATATCCCAGATCAGCACCCCAATTCCTCCTCTACACTACACTCTCCTTAAAACCCTATGAAATAAGAGCTAAATCTGAAGATCTTCAACTGTCTGTTAATCCGAATGAAGAGAGAACCCGTGTGGATCTGGAGATCTCCTCTGCTGAAGTGACAGACTGTGCTCTGTACTAATGCGCCCTGATGGCCACAGTGACAAGAAACCCAGAAACACCGTACAAAAACCTTTCATATGTGATTCATAAAATAATGGAGGGAATCTACCTCCTACACCACCCAGTGGAGGGAACGAGAGACGCAGTATCACTGAAGAGAGGACAAATGAGAGGAGAGGACAGCAGAGGAAATTATGGTATAATATTGTGGATCCATTGAAAAAAAAAAAAAAAGAGCTTTCAATAGACATTTCCAGTTAGAATTCACGTCTAAAATAATCTGAGGAGGAGGCGAGTATCAATTTAAAACCCTTAACCACAAACCACAGAAGAAGAGTTACATATCCAGGTATCAGAGGAGGAGCCTCATAGTCAAACACTGGTATAGGCTGGGTATACCTGTAACCATGAGGATGTCTCTGTAGAGGATCTACTCAGCTCTCTCACTGTCTTATCTCTCAGTTGGTTTATCTAGTCTGTTTCAGGATGTCACTCATATTACTGTTGCTCCTCTCTGTGTTTGTAGGTGAGTGCTGAATTCTCAGCTTAAACCAAATAACAATTTGATTTGCCTGCGTTCAATTAATGATTCCATAAAAACTAAATGGTAGTAAAACTCTCAAATTGTAATTCTTACTGTTATCATGTCTGTGCGTTATCATGTCTGTACGTTTTGAATCACAAAACTTTTGTTATTGCAGGCAATAGTATGGAGCAGGAAACAATAACTCCAGTGAAGCCTGAAGTCAATGTTCTCCAAGGAACAGACATCACTCTCTCCTGCAACTACAAGGGAAACGTTTACAATCTCCAATGGTACCGTCAATACCACGGATCTAGACCAGAATGTCTTCTTTTGATCATACAAAGCAGCATGTATGTACAGAATACATCCATTACGACTCCACGACACACTGGTAGACTGAATGAAGAGAAGACCCGTGTTGACTTGAAGATCTCCTCTGCTATATTGGAAGACTCTGCTCTGTACTACTGCGCCTTGCAGCCCACAGTGACAGGAAACCCAGACACACTGTACACAAACCTGTCAAGAGCCTTGTGGATAAACAGTGTCTTGGTGGAGACACTGTATTCTGATAGATCAGTTATTATTTAGAGTACATTATTACAAATATTTTCCCTGCATCTCCACATCAACTGAAAAATAAAATATAACTGTTATTTTGTTGAAATATATTCCCTTCTTCAGTAAATAATACTTTATATTGTCTGCATGTTCCTGTTGTGATATAACATGATCACTGATACTAGTCTGAATAGATACAGAATGAAGAACATTTGTTTTGTTGTTTTGCTTTCGTAGAGGATAAAGGGCAGTAATTGTCTTATTCTTCTCCATTGGTTTGTGTGAACAGCATACATTTTGAGACAATACCAATAGAGGGCAGTCATGAGCTGAATTATCTCTATTCAGAACTACAGCATAATCATGAAGATGACATTTAGCAGCAATCCAACCCAGAAAGACAGTTGAACTCATATACCCAACCACCTTTAGTGTGGAGAGGTGGAGCTACAAAGTCAATGAGTGCTTTAGCAATACAGTATGTAGTCTACAAGATGTTTGAGGAGAGGACAGTGATATACTCTTACTTTACACCACATAAAGCCAGTCATTCAGTCCCCATAAATATGTTTTATGCTATTCTACTTCTTTCAATGTCCATTGGTAAGTGCATAGGTTTTGCGTTGGGTTTTGCAATGCAGGTTTGGATTTCAGACATACAGTTGAAGTCGGAAGTTTACATACACCTTAGCCAAATACATTTAAACTCAGTTTTTCACAATTCTTGACATTTAATCCAAGTACAAATTCCCTGTCTTAGGTCAGTTAGGATCACCACTTTATTTTAAGAATGTGAAATGTCAAATAATAGTAGAGAGAATTATTTATTATCAGCTTTTATTTCTTTCATCAAATTCCCAGTGGGCAAGAAGTTTATATACACTCAATTAGTATTTGGTAGCATTGCCTTTAAATTGTTAAACTTGGGTCGAACGTTTCGGGTATCCTTCCGCAAACTTCCCACAATAAGTTGGGTGAATTTTGGCCCATTCCTCCTGACAGAGCGGGTGTAACTGAGTCAGGTTTGTAGGCCTCCTTGCTCGCACACGCTTTTTCAGTTCTGCCCACAAATGTTCTATAGGATTGAGGTCAGGGCTTTGTTATGGCCACTCCAATACCTTGACTTTGTTGTCCTTAAGCCATTTTGCCACAACTTTGGAAGTATGCTTGGGGTCATTGACCATTTGGAAGACCCATTTGCGACCAAGCTTTAACTTCCTGACTGATGTCTTGAAATGTTGCTTCAATATATCCACATAATTTTCCTTCCTCATGATGCCATCTATTTTGTGAAGTTCCCCAGTCCCTCCTGCAGCATAGCACCCCCACAGCATGATTCTGCCACCCCCGTGCTTCACGGTTGGGATGGTGTTCTTCGGCTTGCAACCAATCCCCTTTTTCCTCCAAACATAACGATGGTCATTATGGCCAAACAGTTTTTGTTTCATCAGACCAGGAGACATTTCTCCAAAAAGTACGATCTTTGTCCCCATGAGCAATTGCAAAGCGTAGTCTGGCTTTTTTATGGTGGTTTTGAAGCAGTGGCCTCTTCCTTGATGAGCGGCCTTTCAGGTTATGTCGATGTAGGACTCGTATTACTGTGGATATAGATACTTTTGTACGTGTTTCCTCCAGCATCTTCATAAGGTCCTTTGCTGTTGTTCTGGGATTGATTAGCACTTTTTGCACAAAAGTACGTTCATCTCTAGGAGACAGAACGCGTCTCCTTCCTGAGCGGTATGACGGCTGTGTGGTCCCATGGTGTTTATACTTGCGTACTATTGTTTGTACAGATGAACGTGGTACCTTCAGGCATGTGGAAATTGCTCCCAAGGATGAACCAGACTTGTGGAGGTCTACAGTTTTGAGGTCTTGGCTGATTTCTTTTGATTTTCCCATGATGTCAAGCAAAGGGGCACTGAGTTTGAAGGTAGGCCTTGAAATACATCCACAGGTACACCTCCAATTGACTCAAATGATGTCAATTAGCCTACCAGAAGCTTCTAAAGCCATGACATCTTTTCTGGAATTTTCCAAGCTGTTTAAAGGCACAGTCAACTTAGTGTATGTAAACTCCTGACCCACTGGAATTGTGATACAGTGAATTATAAGTGAAATAATCTGTCTGTAAACAATTGTTGGAAAAATTTGTTGAAAAACGACTTCAACTGTATGTCGATATAGCATTGATGGCAAGTACATACATGCAATGTGATTTATTTAAAACATGTTTAACATTATTTATTTCAGGGAGCAATTATGAGGAGGAAATAATATCAGCCACAACTGAAGAGCATGTTTTTGAGGGTGATGGTGTTACTCTGTCCTGCAACTACACTGGCTCTTACAGTACGGATACTTTACTGTAGTACCAACAATACCCTAGATCAACACCAGAATTCCTGCTCCTAATCACTGAAGGTTTAATACACATAATGAATCGACCATTCCTCGACTGTCTGTTAAACTGAATGACGATAAGACCTATGTGGATCTGGAGATCTCCTCTGCTGAAGTGATAGACTTTGCTCTGTACTACTGTCCTCTGAAGCCCACAGTGAGAGGAAACCCATAAACCCAGTACAAAAACTTGACAACATACAGTATACTGTACAAAGAAAGCCATAACAGAAAACATTTCACGTTGGTATCAAGTGGAGGCGCTGTATAATCAAAGAAATACCTATAGCTTATGGGATGTTATTGTTCAGGAAGTAGCTAGTCAGTCAGGTCTCTCAGTGATGTCTGTCTGTCTGTCTGTTTCTCAAAGGTATAACAAGATGTTGCTCTTCTCATTTGTTCTCTTTTCAGCTTATTTAGGTGAGTTATTATATGGATTGAAATTCTAGCTTTTATCTGTGAATTAGATTTTACAGTGAGCGAAGAACATATTTTAATTGTAGTACAATAACATCGTAGATGTTAGTTGCATATTCATAACCATTACAGAACATTTGTTAAACGTCAGTTACAATTACAATTTTTACTGTTAAATGTTTTGCAGGAAACAGTTTTGGGCAATATTTTGTTCAAGTCGTAGTGTCCACCTCTGACGTAAAACAAATGTTTGACTTCCACACAAAATTATTTATTTACTTATTTTAGGTTTAAGGAAGTGTGTAGTTTGCATTCTTTATCGTAGAGCTATGGAAGTTATGTATTTAGATCCGCCTGCTCGACACAAATGCAGCGATTGCTGGATAACTGTTTTTCTAAGGACCGCCCCTTTGCAGTGAAGTGAGTGATGTATATGGATGTAATGATGCAGCCGACCACTAGAGGTTTATTCGACAGAGGACGTTTACATGGTCCTAGGAAGGTCTGGATGGCTGTCTTCTGACTTATAAAACAATGGGAAACCAATAAAATAAGTAATGTAAACGTATACATATATGTTTTAGTAATTCTAGTGCCCGATTTCGGGGACTGTCAGCTTAACCCTTTAGAATCCATAGCAGCCGTCGAAGGCCTTCCTTATAATTACTATAGCGGTCGCAAACGGTCTTGTTTTTCTAACAATAATATTTGTGTCAATATTGCAAAATGAACTTGCTAACAACCTGTTGTCGTTTTCACGTGGTTGTTGTCATCAACCAGAAACCGTAAGCAGAGCATGCTGTCATTTGACATTTCAACGTTTTTTAAACTTCTTTACTCAAAATGACAGTGACGAAGAAGACACAACTTTTTATTGTGAAAGAGGCTTTATCTATGATGGTTGGTGATATGTATTCGCACACGTCCTTGCTCTTTGAAAAGCGATGATGACGAGGTGAGTGAAATAAGTAAACAGCAGATATACAGCTGTGGAAAAAATTAAGAGACCACTGCAAAATTATCAGTTTCTCTGGTTTTACTATTTATAGGTATGTGTTTGGGTAAAAATACAATTTCTGTTTTATTCTATAAACTACTGACAACATTTCTCCCAAATTCCAAATAAAAATATTGTCATTTAGAGCATTTATTTGCAGAAAATTACAACTGGTCAAAATAACAAAAAATATGCAGTGTTGTCAGACCTCGAATAATGCAAAGAAAATAAGTTAATGTTCATTTTTAAACAACACATTACTAATGTTTTAACTTAGGAAGAGTTCAGAAATCAATATTTGGTGGAATAACCATGATTTTCAATCACAGCTTTCATGTGTCTTGGCATGCTCTCCACCAGTCTTTCACATTGATGTTGGGTGACTTTATGCCACTCCTGGTGCAAAAATTCAAGCAGCTCGGCTTTGTTTGATGCCTTGTGACCATCCATCTTCCTCTTGATCACATTCCAGAAGTTTTCAATGGGGTTCAGGTCTGGAGATTGGGCTGGCCATGACAGGGTCTTGATTTGGTGGTCCTCCATCCACACCTTGGTTGACCTGGCTGTGTGGCATGGCGCATTGTCCTGCTGGAAAAACCAATCCTCAGAGTTGGGGAACAATGTCAGAGCAAAAGGAAGCACATTTTCTTCCAGGACAACCTTGTACGTGGCTTGATTCATGCGTCCTTCACAAAGACAAAACTGCCCGATTCCAGCCTTGCTGAAGCACCCCCAGATCATCACCGATCCTCCACCAAATTTCTCAGTGGGTGCGAGACACTGTGGCTTGTAGGCCTCTCCAGGTCTCCGTCTAACCATTAGACGACCAGGTGTTGGGCAAAGCTGAAAATGGGACTCATCAGAGAAGATGACCTTACTCCAGTCCTCTACGGTCCAATCCTTATGGTCTTTTGCAAACCTCAGCCTGGCTCTTCTTTGCTTATCATTGATGAAGGGCTTTTTCTAGCTTTGCACGACTTCAGCCCTGCCCCTAGGAACCTGTTTCAAACCGTCCTCGCCGTGCACTTCACCCCAGCTGCCGTTTGCCATTATTTTTGTAGGTCACTTGATGTCATCCTACGGTTGTTGAGTGACATTTGAATGAGTTGGCGGTCATCCCGGTCAGTAGAGAGTCGTTTTCGCCCTCTGCTGGTCTGTAGCTTTGTTGTCCCCAATGTCTGCTGCTTGACCTTGTTCTTATGAACCGCCGTCTTTGAAATTTTAAGGATGGAAGCAACCTGACGCTCACTGTATCCCTCTGCCAGTAAAGCCAGAATTGAACCCTTCTTTTCCTCACTCAAAACTTTCCTTTTCAACTCTTTTGGCATGGTCAATAGTTATTTTTTGATTAATATTACTTTTGAGGTACTATTAGCACTGTTTTTGCCATCCAGCTGGTTCTATTGCAAGAGGATAGTGATGACCACAGCAGTGGTTTTTATACTTTTCCTCGTTAAATAGGATTTGGTTCAGGTGATCACCTAATCAGTACCTAATTCAGTAGAATGAGGTGTGCCTGTGTTGGAATTCAACAGACACTGGAATGGAATGGCTGTCATACATGTAGAGATGCTGATTCAAGAAAAATTTGCAGCGGTCTCTTAATTTTTTCCACAGCTGTATGTTTGGTGCTGTCGATGTTTGATGCTGTGAAACTTGGGGAATAGCTCACAGATTAGCAAGTCTTGTCATGTCACGATAACTTGGTTGGTGCAAGCGAGCACATCAGCGGGGGAGCTTGAATGATTGCGCTCTGCCTCATAGAAATATTTGCAGTATTTAGCTGTATATAGTCAGCTGACTAGTTGGTTGTTTTGTCTTGTTTCTACTGATGTAATTCATATGGAAACAGCCCAAGCTAGCTAACTAGTTAGTCTGTCAGGCAAGTTGTGTGTAGCGGTACATTTGGGCTGCGTCAACCTCAGTTGTCACTTTCACTAGCTAGCCATACAGACAACCAGCTAACTAGCCACCGAAATGAAGGCTAGAGTAATTTGTGTTTAACTGTTGGGCTTAGGTTAAGGTTTGTCAGGTTTGCTAGGGAATGGGAGGTGTGTTACTGTATCACACAATTTATTATGGAAACTGAGAGAGAGAGATTATGTTCCTGACTACAATTGTATCCTATTTGTTGCTCCTCTCCCTCTGTTACTCTGTTCCTCTGGGTCAGTGAAACTGAGGGAAGTGATGTGGAGAGTCAGGGCTCAGCAGCAAAAGGGGAGGAGTTAGAGATGATTGGAGGGATAGAGATGTGGGGGAGAGAAGAGTGGGGGGAGAGAGGAAGAAGAGAGTTAAGAGGAGGGAGAGTAAAGGGAGAGGGGAAGAAGAGCGAAGGAGTGAAGAGGAGGGAGAGAAACATGGAGAGGAAGAGGGAGAGGACGAGAAAGAGGGAGAGGACGAAGTTTGCATTTTTTTATTGTTACAGAAGTAAGAATCATTGTCAATCAAATAGCCTACTTTGTGTGGGTTTTGAAATACTTTCTGAATATTGTCCTCTGGTCACATTTTGGATATTTTATTTATTTATATGTAAATAAAATGTATAAGTATAATATATTATACTTGGTACATTTTTTGTGTGTCATTTAGTCTAATTTATTACAATTGAAATACTCTAGGGTTTTTGGTTGTGTTGAGCGTTAATTGTTTTCTGATAGTGAGTGTCTTTACACAATGGAAGACAAAATGAGTGTTATTCCTATTGACATGAATGTGTTGTCATATTAAAGAAGAGGTTGTGAGCTTTAAAACTAATTTAACTTGTTATTGCCATTTGTTCTTTGTTATTGAGCTAAGTCTGTTTGTTTGAAATGTGTGAGAAAATTATCTTTATCTTGAGAATTCTCAGTAATCTACAGCAGCATTCTAGAATTCTTTTGGAGTCTAAAGGGTTAAGAGGATATAAACTGGGAATTTGATATTTTGGGCTGATATTATGATTGTTAATTTGTTTCATATCTGCAAAGTAGTTAAAACACTGTCCATTCCACTTTAAGGTTAGGCATTAACTCTGAATGGGTAAGGTAGGTGTTAAGGTTTGGGATAGGCTTAAAACAAAATTCACAAAAACATCTCCCCAATTCCTCCTCTTCATCCACCATGCCTCTAGGACTGTAATGAGAGCTAAACCTCCATACCCTCACCTCACTGTTAAACTGAACAAAGAGAAGACCTGTGTGGATCTGGAGATCTCCTCTGCTGAAGTGAGAGACTCTGCTCTGTACTACTGTGCTGTAGATCCTATAATGACAGGAAACTGACGTCCACAGTGACGCATAACTTATTGACTCAGCAGTGAGCTGAATTTATGGATTTACAAGCACCTGCTGTCTTCTGTTAGACCACAGTGCCATCAAGTGGATTCTCTGGTGAATAAATCAAATGTCTGTGAAACATCTTTGATTCTACATTGTCAGTAGGAGGAGCTAGAGCATAAAACTCAGGATTAGATCATGAATCCTCAAGATAAGACATGATACTACCATGAAAATCATAGCCACTTGATGCTGTGCTTTTCATCAGCAGCTGGTACTTAATCTACACATCCTGCCATCTAAAATGTTGTTCTGTTCACTTTTACTCTTCTTTGACTTGATAGGTAAGTAATGCCATTTTCATTTAAACTGAGTGTGATAATGTTAAGGTGTATTTATTTTTCAAATCAAAGATTCTGAAGATAATGCACGACATGAGGATACATGTTTTTTACTTTGAATACTTTCTAATTCAATCTTCCATGTGGGTTTAAAGTATTCAATATAATATATGTTTTATGTTTTACAGGTCTCAGTTCTGAACAGGTATTAACACCCTACACTGATTTAGAAGTGGCTTCAGGAAGGGACAGAGTTACTCTCTCTTGTAACTACACCTCTGGTGACACTCTTCAATGGTATCGGCAATATCCCAAATCTGCACCACAGTTACTGGTTAAGGAGTATGCGGATATTACACAAGGGTTCAGTCTAAATCATGACAAAAATGCCAAACGTATGGATCTGGAGATCTCCTCTGCTGAAGTGACAGACTCTGCTCTGTACTACTGTGCTCTGATGCCCACAGTGACAGGAAACCCAGAAACACTGTGCAAAAACCTATAACATCTGCTTAAGGCGAGAAAGTTATCAACAGGCACATTAATTAAATTGTCCAAAACACTAAACCCCTCTAGCCATAGCGCTAACCCGGAGTCGCTTCCATGTATAAGCAACATAAGCACTAAAATAAATAAATAAAAAGGAACTCAGTCAGGGTCTCAACTTAATATTGAGAGTCAGAATAGTAGAATACACCAGTTGCAATTTGTAAATTTGTTTGTGCATCTGCAGTTTTTTTCTTGTTATGTCTGTCACTGACAGTCACTCAATTAGCCATGTCAGCTAACCATTTTTAGATTGGTAGTTAGTCTAGCCAGCTATCACAGGAAGTTGATGGCACCTTAATTGGGGAGAACGAGCTCGTGGTAATGACTGGAGCGGAATAGGTGTAATGGTACCAAATACTTCAAACACATGGATTGCAGGTGTTTGATGCCATTCCATTAGCTCCATTCTGGCCATTATTATGAGCCATTCTCCCATCAGCAGCCTCCTTTTCCTGCTATCTAAACATGTAGTAATCATGGCTAAATACCGACCAGGCACGCAGGGCACGTGCCCAGGGGCCCTGACCTCCACGGGGACCCCATTGATTTAGTTAGTCATTCTCACTCAGATATCATATTACCAGGGTATAAGTAATTGCAAAATGTGTAGAATTGCAGCAAACTTGCTTTTAAATGGCAAAATGTCTCTGAACTTTCTGTAATTTTGGTATCTAACAGGTAATATATGTCAATATATGGTAACTTTGCTAATTTATAGTTGAATTACAAAAACTAAAACTAAAATCTTAACCTTTATATCTGTGTCCATCTTGTCCATGAGGTTCTAGTGAATAGACCATATGAAGAGTTTCATTCCAAAACAGTATATATCCATTTTCAGAAATGTTGGTAAATTAGCTTTTATTGTTTAAAGAAATTATGAAAGAGATTGGTGTGTTTTTTCACTATCTAAGCATGGCATGGGGTTGTTCAATAATAGATATGTATTTGTTTAAAATCTATCACTTGATGGTTTCAGAGGGACAAATAATAATGTTTTTATTTAGCAAAATGCTATACACTGATTATACAAAGAATTAAGGACACCTGCTCTTTCAATTACATAGACTGACCAGGTGAATCCAGGTGAGAGCTATGAATCCAGTTCAATCAGTGTAGATGAAGGGGAGGAGAAGGATTTTTAAGCCTTGAGACAATTGAGACATGGACTGTGTATGTGTGCCATTCAGAGGGTGAATGGGCAAGACAAAAAATGTAAGTGCCTTTGAACAGGGTATGATAGTAGGTGACAGGCGCACCAGTTTGTGTCAAGAACTGTAACACTGCTGGGTTTTTCACGGTCAACAGTTTCTTGTGTGTATCAAGAATGGTCCACCACCCAAAGGACATCGAGCCAATTTGACACAACTGTGGGAAGCATTGGAGTCAACATGGGCCAGCATCCCTGTGAAACGCTTTCGACACATTGGGGAGTCCATGCCCCAACAAATTGAGGCTGTTCTGTGGGCAAAACCCAATATTAGGAAGGTGTTCATAATGTTTGGTATATCCGCCTCACTCTAAGAGAAATAAGTAGTACTTCTAGGTTTTACACAATCAAATTTAACAAATAACTAACATTTCTATAAAGAAATGTACAAATGATACATTTGTGACATAAAACAAACAAAAAATATATATATATTATTATTTCATTTTATTATTAAATGCAGTAATACAGTGGGGGGAAAAAGTATTTAGTCAGCCACCAATTGTGCATGTTCTCCCACTTAAAAAGATGAGAGAGGCCTGTAATTTTCATCATAGGTACATGTCAACTATGACATACAAATTGAGAAAAAAATTTCCAGAAAATCACATTGTAGGATTTTTAAAGAATTTATTTGCAAATGATGGTGGAACATAAGTATTTGGTCACCTACAAACAAGCAAGATTTCTGGCTCTCACAGACCTGTAACTTCTTCTTTAAGAGGCTCCTCTGTCCTCCACTCGTTACCTGTATTAATGGCACCTGTTTGAACTTGTTATCAGTATAAAAGACACCTGTCCACTCCAAACTCCACTATGGCCAAGACCAAAGAGCTGTCAAAGTACACCAGAAACAAAATTGTAGACCTGCACCAGGCTGGGAAGACTGAATATGCAATAGGTAAGCAGCTTGGTACATGTCCAGGCGCGTCTGAAGTTTGCTAGAGTGCATTTGGATGATCCAGAAGAGGATTGGGAGAATGTCATATGGTCAGATGAAACCAAAATATAACTTTTTTTTTATAAATTCATAAAAAATCCTACAATGTGATTTTTTGGAGAAAAAAAATCTCATTTTGTCTGTTCTAGTTGACGTGTACGTATGATGAAAATTACAGGCCTCTCTCATCTTTTTAAGTGGGAGAACTTGCACAATTGGTGGCTGACTAAATACTTTTTTTCCCCACTGTATGAGATCTGTATGTAAAACATTTACATTTTACATTTAAGTCATTTAGTAGATGCTCTTATACAGATTGTCTTAAAATAAGTGCATTCATCTTAAGATAGGTGAGACAATCACATATCACAGTGAAATATACAGCATAGGAACATGCTATTCCAGCTAAATAATGGATATATGCCGTTTTGCAACAACAACAAAAAAAAACGTAAATCTATTAATAAAAAATCTGAGAACAATAATATTTTACACAAACATGAAGGTACCAATAAGAAATCATTTCTGATGAAAAATTGGTGGATATAGCGTTTTAGAAATAAACTCTTCATATGTGACCGACTGGCTCGATTCGGTCTTATGTAGCAAAATTTGAAATTGTTTTTTTACATTGGCTAAAAGTAGAGACTCAGAGCTAGAAAATGGTATATCATACACTACAGTTGAGGAACAATGGGAAAGTAATTCTGCTTTCAAAGTTGATAAACTTGTAACCTCACTTTTGAAAAAAAATGGCCCTTGAATGTTTTGGTATCTATTGGAGAGGTCTTCTTTGTCTACATCCATTCAGCATCGTTCACACCCTCTTAAGCTTAAGCAAAAACCGATCTCTTTAAGGATTCACATGTGAGGCTATGTACTAAACAACTAAAGATTTGAAGACTAAAGGCTGGTTTATACTACGGGTGTGTTCGTCAATTTAATCTGGAGTGCCAGAGTGTGCTCTCGGCATTCGTAAACTCAAAACGTTGTCAGATTGTCTGTTCGTAAATTCAGTGCGTTTTGCTCTCGGAGCGTTCAGAGCGCACACTGGATGCTCTGGCCGAGGAGTAGGGTTGATCCGAGCTTTTCTGACCTAACAACATCAGTCAAGCACCCAAGTTAACTGGCTAACATTGGCTAGCTTGCTAGCTACTTACAGACACAAATGATAGAACAGCTCATTCTGACCATTTTACTCGCCCTAGCAGAGCTGATAGGCTGTTTTCATGTTATCCAGAGTGTCGGTGACTGCAACTGTGCTGCTGGCAAAAATGTAAATACGCTGTTTTGCCAACGTTTACTGACACCGGCCGTATTCAACAGGTGTTGAGCATTCGTAAATTTGTCAGTTATTCTGCGCTCTGGCACACACTGACGAGAGTGCTCTGAAATCGGAGTAGATAGCCAGAGCAAATTTACCATCTACTGTATGTCTATCGACAGTATTTGTACCGACATCATAAACATTCTGTTGAAACAGTTACTTGCATAGTGGAGTCTTTTGTTTAGACATATAGCTAGCTTGCTAAACAATGAACCATAATCCCAACTCATAACGTTACTACCCTGCATGAATCTGCAGGTAGCTACCCAACCAGGTTCAATGTTAGCTAGCTAACATTACACTATAACTACGAATGCAAATGGCTCTGAGATACGTATAATATTACTACACAGATCATACACGTAACGTAAGCTAGCTAGCCAGCCAGTTAACGTTAGCTAGCTAGCTAACAGTACACTTTAACTTGAAATGAAAACAACTTTCTGACAAAATTAGAAACGTGTAATATCTGAAAATGTGGCTAGCTAGACTCTCTTACCCGTATACATTGATGGACGCTTCATCCTTTCTGTCACGGATGCCATGGTTGCCCTTAGTTTGAAGATGTAATCCGGAGAAAGGTGTTTTATACAACAGCCTTCTGTGTGTTCTCTTTTCGACTCCGTCTGTCACGCCCTGGCTCTGGGGACTCTTGTATGTTGAGCCAGGGTGTTAGTTTCGTTGTGTAGAGTCTATGTTTCGTGTTTCTATGGTATGTTCTAGGTTATGTGTTTCTGTGTTGGCCGGGGTGGTTCTCAATCAGAGGCAACGAGAATCAGCTGTTGCTTGTTGTCTCTGATTGGGAACCATACTTAGGCAGCCTTGTGTGCACTTGTTATTCGTGGGATCTTGTTCCGTGTTGGTTTGTGTTATTGACCGAGGACTTCACGTATCGTTTTGTTGTTTTGTATATTGTTATCGTGTTGCTAGTACACTATTAAAAAGAGATGTACGCATATCACGCTGCGCCTTGGTCCACTCCTTTCGACGATCGTGACAGAATATCCCACCAAAACAGGACCAAGCAGCGTGCCCAGGAGCAGACAGCCTGGACTTGGGAGGAGATCTTGGATGGGCAGGGGTCCTGGACTTGGGAGGAAATCCAGGCCGGCATGGATCGCCGTCCGTGGGAGGAGACGGTGGAGGCGCGCCATAGAGAGGAGCAGCGGCACCAACCGGGCCGACGTCGGACACGCAAGAGGCAACCCCAAGAAATTTTTAGGGGGGGGCACACGGCATGAACGACGGGGCTGCTGGAGGCAGCTACAGGGCGAGTTTGGGGATTAGGAGAGGAGGCCACCGGGTTTGGTGGGCTGGAAGGGAGGTTGGCGGAGCCTAGAGGTAGAGCAGAGCCAACTCCCCGTACTCAGGCTAGGCAGCGTGAGACTAGGCAGGTTCCGAGGTTTGCGGAGCTGCGTACTGTGCCGCGAGTGGTCCGGCACAGTCCGGTACATCCTGTGCGAGCACCACGCACGTGTCGTGCTAAGGTGGGCATGCAGCCAGGACGGAGTGTGCCGGCTCAACGCTCGTGGCCTCCAGTACCCCTCCTCGGTCCCAGATATCCTGCGCCAGTGTCACGTGCTGTAGTGCCAGTGCGAGTACACAGCCCTGTACGTCCTGTGCTGATGCCTCACACAGAGTGTGTAAAAATAGGCATTCAGCCAGGACGGGTTGTGTCAGCTCTTCGCTCCAGACCTCCAGTCCGTCTCCACAGCCCGGTCCGGCCTGTTCCTGCTCCCCGCACCAAGCCTATGGTGCGCGTCGCTAACCCGGCCCGGCCCGTTCCTGCCCCTCGCACCAAGCCAATGGTGCGCGTCGCCAGCCCGGCCTGGCCTGTTCCTGCCCCTCGCACCAAGCAAATGATGCGCGTCGCCAGCCCGGCCCGGCCTGTTCCTGCTCCCCGCACCAAGCCTATGGTGCGCGTCGCCAGCCCGACCCGGCCTGTTCCTGCCCCTCGCACCAAGCAAATGGTGCGCGTCGCCAGCCCGGCCCAGCCGGTTCCTGCTCCCCGCACCAAGCCTATGGTGCGCGTCGCCAGCCCGGCCCGGCCCGTTCCTGCTCCCCGGACCAAGCCAATGGTGCGCTTCGTCAGCCCGGTCCGGCCCATTCCTGCTCCCCGCACCAAGCCAATGGTGCGCGTCGTCAGTCCGGTCCGGCCTGTTCCTGCTCCCCGCACCAAGCCTGTGGTGCGCGTCGCCAGCCCGGTCCGGCCCGTTCCTGCTCGCGTCGTCAGCCCGGTCCGGCCCATTCCTGCTCCCCGCACCAAGCCTGTGGTGCGCGTCGTCAGTCCTGCACAGCCCGTGCCCGTTTCACCGGTGCCTGGTCAGGTACCGGTCAGCTGCTCCACACCGGAGCCTAAGCAATCCGCTCCACCGATGTCCAGTCCAACTCCAGCCAGCGGGACCAGACCAGGGGCGCTACGGGGGGGTTGTTAGAGGGTGGTGGTCACGCCCGGAGCCGGATCCGCCTCCGAGGAGGAATGCCCACCCGGCCCCTCCCCTGTTGGGTTTATGTTGGCGCGGTCGCAGTCCGCACCTTTGGGGGGGTACTGTCACGCCCTGGCTCTGGGGACTCTTGTATGTTGAGCCAGGGTGTTAGTTTCGTTGTGTAGAGTCTATGTTTCGTGTTTCTATGGTATGTTCTAGGTTATGTGTTTCTGTGTTGGCCAGGGTGGTTCTCAATCAGAGACAACGAGAATCAGCTGTTGCTTGTTGTCTCTGATTGGGAACCATACTTAGGCAGCCTTGTGTGCACTTGTTATTCGTGGGATCTTGTTCCGTGTTGGTTTGTGTTATTGACCGAGGACTTCACGTGTCGTTTTGTTGTTTTGTATATTGTTATCGTGTTGCTAGTCCACTATTAAAAAGAGATGTACGCATATCACGCTGCGCCTTGGTCAACTCCTTTCGACGATCGTGACACCGCCTGCATATTTGCAATCAATCGCCAGAATTTTCTCCATCTCCTTAGCTATAATACTCTAATTCCAGTGATATCAAAACACGGTCCTCCAGAAAGTGGAGAGCAACACTTACGCAGTTCTACTATGTGATATCTTGAAAAAAAGCTGCGTTAGAAAGGATTACCTACACATACTGACCAGCTCATATTATAGACTGAAGCGTGCTACATGGCAGACCAATCCAAACTCATCTCTCCGCATGTCCAGCCCACTCATTATCTAAGCCAATCATGGCTAGCAGGAACGTTGCAGTCTTTTTCCATGGCTAAACCAACTAGGCTCTTAATTTAACAATTTTATGCATATTTACAGATGGCACACAAGTTTGTTATTGGTTGAGTTTGCCCCACCAAGATTTACAATCGCCACTGTCCAGATCCAAACGCTTGGCTTTTTTATATATGAGGGTTTCAGCATGAAATATCCTTTATATTTTTACACACTTTTATAATAAATAAATGTGTCTAAAAATATATAGGATATTTCACTATGTCTTTGTTGTAAATGTTTTGGTAACAAACTGGTGGCAGTTGTGAAAAATAGTTGGAAGAGTTGCAGAGTTAATTGAAAATTATGCCATTGTTGATTAGATGCTTTTTTCATTAATTAGGCTATTTTCTCTTCAACCATATGTGACTCATTTCAGGAAACTAGGTGTATGTCAGTACTTTTTTTAGATGAATGCCAGCAAAGCCACTACACAACACAGCACTAAACAATACATTAATTGCACTATAACGGTAACAAACGGTGCCCACAAACTGTTAGGGCCAGCATAAAGCTGTGGGGATAGCAGAGCTTTATTTTATGCACCATGGAGTGAATCCTTTCCACCGCAACACCTGGCTATCAGTGGAGTCTCATCTGGCAGCGAAACATTTCATTCAGCCTCATTTAATGCCTTTTTAAAAACCATTGCTGATATGGCTGACGTGCTTAAACAAATATTGTTTCTACTGACTCCTTAGGGATTTGTGTAACTCGATAAAAAACGCATTCTCCTTCAATAATAATGAATGCCGACATAAGTTTTGACTTTTGAACCATACATAAACATTATTACATTTATGTTCAGTAGATTCGTAATGTTTGTTTTTATATCATTAACACTAAGCTCTAAGTATAAGCAAGTGCAAGCAAACGAGCTGCACCGAGGTAGCCCTTCGTTCAGCACTTTCAAAATGGACACCGACAGAAATTCAGATAGGTGTTCAGATAAATTCAGCAAGATGTTGACGTGTAAACTTGACTCTTCTTTAAGTCACCACACAGAGAAAGAGAGAGAGAGAGACCTGGTTGTCCTACCATTTGAAGTATTTTATTAGGCCAATGTGGTCTAAAAAGGAAGGAAAATACAATCACGAGGATCCACTTGTATAGAAAATAGGCCTATACCGATGCACCGACGGGACATTGCGCAAACAAAACAACCCTTGCAATATCAACTGGAATTACATGGGCCTATTACTCAACTTTCACTGGCAAACATGGTTACAGACCCAACAACAGTATAATATCCCCTCCTTGTGGAGAAAAGCACATGAGCTAAGTATAACACACAAAGGAAGCAAAACAAAGAAATGCATCATTCCAACATTGCCTAACATTATGAAAAAGATACTAATGAGATAGACCTATATAAGCAATATAACAAGTGAGCTGTACAAACTATGGCATAAGGGAACGATGAATGAATAAGACATTGAGACATTAATGAGCGAGCTCAGACGGACGATATGCCTATTTGTTCAGCACTTTTGAAATGGAGAGTGACAGAATTCAGAGCATGGGCCGTTCTTACAGTATTCTCTGTTTACACCAAGTCAGAAACATAGGATAAATAAAGGGGGCATATAAGCCGACAATGAAAGCTTTTACAATATTCAATGATGACATTTCTCTAAAACAGGCTATAGGCTACATGTGCACCACCACCACCACCTAGTGGTTAAGAGCGTTGTGCCAGTAACCGAAAGGTCGCTGGTTCTAATCCCCGAGCCGACTAGGTGAAAAATCTGTCGATGTGCCCTTGAGCAAGGCACTTAACCCTAATTGCTCCTGTAAGTCGCTCTGGATAAGAGCGTCTGCTAAATGACCAATTATTATTATTATTATTTAAGTCAGAACAGTAGGCTAAATTATAAGGGGAAAAGGGACCAACTTAGTAAGGTGAGACACATGGGCTATTAACAGCTTACTACACAACATACACTTAGTCTTACTTAGTTGCAGTATAAATAAATCCCTGGCATACTACATCATTTATGCAGCAGCATAAAAGACGTTGGCCTATTTTTGGAACCACCGTTGATGTGCTGTGCTCACTTGAACAGAAAGGTGGCACGGCAGTCCTTACTTGTGGACAAACTTTGTCATCAAACTTTGTCCTCAAAGTCTGGTATTCTCTGGATTTATGATGCTTTCAAGACAACTGGGATCTCGAAAAAAAATGAGGTTGAATCATCACGTCAGTGATCTTCAGGTCGGAAAGTCGGAGCTCTAGAAAGAGAAATGAGTTTCCAACTTGGAATTCCGAGTTGGATGACCGTTCAAAATGTATTTTCTCAGTCGGATCTCGTTTTTTTCAGAGTTCCCAGTTGTCTTGAACGTACCGAAGTCTGAGATTTCACAGTTCCGAGTTCTGAGTTCCCATTTGTTTTGAACCTGTCAGAAATCATGCTGGATTGACAGCATGGCCAATATATTCAACCTTTTCTGGCCCATGGTGTTGCATGTGAATGTTTATCCAGACTTGGACCACACACCCTGTGCACCAAATAGCAGGCAGGGGAAGCAAAATATTGATTGCTTTGCATATCAGTTAGCCACTGATTCCTTTGAAACCACTCATTGTTGAATTTGCATTTCTGACTTGTTGTGTAATGTTTATGTCCAATGGCCAATGAGCACCGATACAGTTTATCTATAATTTCTCTTCATATGACAAGGATTGAAAATGATTTGTCAGTAGATAGTCAACATGATTCATGATGATGACTGCTTGTCTAGCTTGCTTGCTAAGATTTTGAAAGTATGATTTTGACATGATCAATCCAATCAAAGCTACAGTAGATATAACATGATTTGACGTCATTTTATCTGTGGCCAATGACCTTGAGCCTTCTAGGATGGGCACTTCTAATGTAAATGCAGTGCCTTCGGAAAGTATTCAGATCCCTTGACTTTTTCCACATTTTGTTAGGTTACAGCCTTCTTCTAAAATTGATTCAATAGTTTTTTTCCCTCCTCAACCTACACACAATACACCATAATGACGAAGCAAAAACAGTTTTCTTGACATTTTTGCTAATTTATTAAAAATAAAACACTGAAATATCACATTTACGTAAGTATTCAGACCCTTTACTCTGTATTTTGTTGAAGCACCTTTGGCAGCGATTACAGCCTTGAGTCTTCTTGGGTATGACGCTACAAGCTTGGCACACCTGTATTTGGGGAGTAGCTCCCATTCTTCTCTGCAGATCCTCTCGAGCTCTGTCAGGTTGGATGCTGCACAGCTATTTTCAGGTCTCTCCAGAGATGTTCGATCGGGTTCTAGTCCGGGCTCTGGCTGGGCACTCAAGGACATTCAGAGACTGGTCCCGAAGCCACTCCTGCATTGACTTGGCTGTGTGCTTAAAGTCGTTGTCCTGTTGGAAGGTGAACCTTCGCCCCAGTCTGAGGTCCTGAGCTCTCTGGAGCAGGTTTTCATCTAGGATCTCTCTGTACTTTGCTCCGTTCATCTTTCACTCGATCCTGACTAGTCTCCCAGTCCCTGCCGCTGAAAAACATCCCCACAGCATGATGCTGCCACCACCATGCTTCACCATAGGGATGGTGCCAGGTTTCCTCCAGACGTGATGCTCTGTAGCTCAGCTGGTAGAGCACGGCGCTTGTAACGCCAAGGTAGTGGGTTCGATCCCCGCGACCACCCATACACAAAAAAAAAAATGTATGCACGCATGACTGTAAGTCGCTTTGGATAAAAGTGTCTGCTAAATGGCATATTATTATTATTATATTATTCAGGCCAAAGAGTTCAATCTTGGTTTCATCAGAACAGAGAGTCTTGTTTCTCATGGTCTGAGAGTCTTTAGGTGCCTTTTGGCAAACTCCAAGCGGGTTGTCATGTGCCTTTTACTGAGTAGTGGCTTATGTCTGGCCACTACCATAAAGGCCTGATTGGTGGAGTGCTCCAGAGATGTTTGTCCTTCTGAAAGTTTCTCCCATCTCCACAGAGGAACTCTAGAGCTCTGTCAGAGTGACCATCGGATTCTTGGTCACCTCCATGACCAAGGCAGTTCTCCCCCGATTGCTCAGTTTGGCCAGGCGGCCAGCCCTAGGAAGAGTCTTGGTGGTTCCAAACTTCTTCCATTTAAGAATGATGGAGGCCACTGTGTTCTTGAGACCTTCAATGCTGCATAAATGTTTTGGTACCCTTCCCCAGATCTGGGCCTCGACACAATCCTGTCTCGGAGCTCTACGGACAATTCCTTTGACCACATGGCTTGGTTTTTGCTCTGGGACCTTATATAGACAGGTGTGTGCCTATCCAAATCATGTACAATCAATTGAATTTACCACAGATGGACTCCAATCAAGTTGTAGAAACATCTCAAGGATGATCAATGGAAACAGGATGCACCTGAGCTCAATTTCGAGTCTCATAGCAAAGGGTCTGAATACTTATGTAAATAAGGTATTTCAGTTTTTTATTTGTAATACATTTGCAAAGAATTCTAAAAACCTGTTTTCGCTTTGTCATTATGGGGCACTATGTGTAGATTGCTGAGGATGATCATTTTTAAAATTTTAGAATAAAGCTGTAAAGTACCAATCTGTGGAAAAAGTCAAGGGGTCTGAATACTTTCCGAAGGCATGGTAGCACCCAAGGGGGCTTGAAATGCCTAGCTCTCCCTGAAGATTCCGAGGTGACATAGTGTCCCCATGAGTGACAGAACAATGAGCCAATCACGGTGCAACTAGAGAAAATGACCAACATATATATAATATATATACAGTCCCAGTCAAAAGTTTGGACACACCTACTCATTCCAAGGTTTTTCTTCATTTTTACTATTTTCTACATTGTAGAATAATAGTGAAGACATCAACACTATGAAATAACACATATGGAATCATGTAGTAACCAAAAAAGTGTTAAACAAATCAAAATATATTTTATATTTGAGATTCTTCAAATAGCCACCCTTTGCCTTGATGACAGCTTTGCACACTCTTGGCATTCTCTCAACCAGCTTCACCTGGAATGCTTTTCCAACAGTCTTGAAGGAGTTCCCACATATGCTGAGCACTTGGTGGCTGCTTTTCCTTCACTCTGCGGTCCAACTCATCCCAAACCATCTCAAATTGGGTTGAGGTCGGGTGATTGTGGAGGCCAGGTGATCTGATGCAGCACTCCATCACTCTCCTTCTTGGTCAAATAGACCTTACACAGCCTGGAGGTGTGTTGGGTCATTGCCCTGTTGAAAAACAAATGATAGTCCCACTAAGCGCAATCCAGATGGGATGGCGTATCACTGCAGAATGCTGTGGTAGCCATGCTGGTTAAGTGTGCCTTGAATTTTAAATAAATCACTGACAGTGTCACCAGCAAAGCACACCCTCACACCTCCTCCATGCTTCACGGTGGGAACCACACATGTGGAGATCATCCGTTCACCTACTCTGCGTCTCACAAAGACACAGCAGCTGGAATCAAAAATCTCTAATTTGAACTCATCAGACCAAAGGACATATTTCCACCGGTCTAATGTCCATTGCTCTTGTTTCTTGGCCCAAGCAAGTCTCTTCTTCTTATTGGTGTCCTTTAGTAGGGGTTTCTTTGCAGCAATTCGACCATAAAGGCCTGATTTACGCAGTCTCCTCTGAAAGCTGATGTTGAGATGTGTCTTCTACTTGAACTCTGTGAAGCATTTATTTGGGCTGCAATTTCTGAGAGTGGTAACTCTAATGAACTTCTCCTCTGCAGCAGAGGGAACTCTGGGTCTTCCTTTCCTGTGGCGGTCCTCATGAGAGCCAGTTTCATCATAGCGCTTGATGGTTTTTGCGACTGCACTCGAATTGACTGACCATGTCTTAAAGTAATGATGGACTGTTGTTTCTCTTTGCTTATTTGAGCTGTTCTTGCCATAATATGGACTTGGCCTTTTACCAAATAGGGCTATCTTCTGTATACCCCCCCTACCTTGTCACAACACAACTGATTGGCTGAAACGCATTAAGAAGGAAAGAAATTCCACAAATTAACTTTTAAGAAGGCACACCTGTTAATTGAAATGCATTCCAGGTGACGACCTCATGAAGCTGGTTGAGAGAATGCCAAGAGTGTGCAAAGCTGTCATCAAGGCAAAGGGTGGCTACTTTGAAGAATCTCAAATCTCAAATATATTTTGATTTGTTTATCACTTTTTTGGTTACTACATGATTTCATGTGTGTTATTTCATAGTTTTGATGTCTTCACTATTATTCTACAATGTAGAAAATAGTCAAAATAAAGAAAAATCTTGGAATGAGTAGGTGTGTCCAAACTTTTGACTGGTACTGTATATATATACACATATATACATATGCACTAGAAGTCTAAAGTTTGGACACACCTACTCATTCAAGAGTTTTCCTTTATTTTTACTATTTTTTAAATTGTAGAATAATAGTGAATACATCAAAACTATGAAATAACACATATTAAATCATGTAGTAACCAACAAAGTGGTAAACAAATAAAAATATATTTGAGATTTGAGATTCTTCATATAACCACCCTTTGCCTTGATGACAACAGCTGAAAACCCTTAACCACAAACCACAGAAGAAGAGTTACATATCCAGTTATCAGAGGAGGAGCCTCATAGTCAAACAATGGGAAAAGGCTGGGTATAGGTGCAACCATGAGGATGTCTCTGTAGAGGATCTACTCAGCTCTCTCACTGTCTTATCTCTCAGTTGGTTTATCTAGTCTGTGTCAGGATGTCACTCATATTACTCTTGATCCTCTCTGTGTTTGTAGGTGAGTGCTGAATTCTCAGCTGAAACCAAATAAAATGTTATTTGCCTGTGTTCAATTAATGATTCCATAAAAACTAAATGGTAGTAATACTCTAAAATTGTGATTGTTACTGTTATCATGTATGTACGTTATCATGTCTGTACGTTTTGAATCACAATACTTATGTTGTTGCAGGTGATAGTATGGAGCAGGAAACAATAACTCCAGTGAAGTATGAAGTCAATGTTCTCCAAGGAACAGACATCACTCTCTCCTGCAACTACAAGGGAAATGTTAACTATCTCCAATGGTACCGTCAATACCCCAGATCTAGACCAGAATGTCTTCTTTTGATCCTACAAAGCAGCATGTATGTAAAGAATACATCCATTACCACTCCACGACACACTGGTAGACTGAATGAAGAGAAGACCCGTGTTGACTTGAAGATCTCCTCTGCTATATTGGAAGACTCTGCTCTGTACTACTGCGCCTTGCAGCCCACAGTGACAGGAAACCCAGACACACCGCACAAAAACCTGTCAAGAGCCTTGTGGATAAACAGTGCCTTGGTGGAGACATTGCATTCTGATAGATCAGTTATTATTTAGAGTACATTATTACAAATATTTTCCCTGCATCTCCACATCAACTGAAAAATAAAATATAACTGTTATTTTATTGAAATATATTCCCTTCTTCAGGAAATAATACTTGATATTGTATTCATGTTCCTGTTGTGATATAACATGATCACTGATACTAGTCTGAATAAATACAGAATGAATAACATTTGTTGAGTTGTTTTGCTTTCTTAGAGGATTAAGGGCAGTAATTGTCTTATTCTTATCCATTGTTTTTTGTCAACAGCATACATTTTGAGACAATACCAATAGAGGGCAGTCATTTGCTGATATATCTCTATTCAGAACTACAGCAAAATCATGAAGATTACATTTAGCAGCAATCCAACCCAGAAAGATAGTTGAACTTAAATACCCAACCAACTTTAGTGTAGAGAGGTGGAGCTACAAAGTCAATGAGTGCTTTGACATTACAGTATGTAGTCTACAAGATGTTTGAGGAGAGGATACTGATACACTCTTACTTGACAGCGCATGAAGCCAGTCATTCAGTCTCCATAAATATGTTGTATGCAATTCTACTTCTTTCAATGTTCATTGGTAAGTTCATAGGTTTTGCACTGCAATTTTGGATTGCAGACATATGTCGATAAAGCATTTATGTCACATGAATTGCAATATGATGTATTTAAAACATGTTTAACATTATTTATTTCAGGTAGCAGTTATGAGGAGGAAATAATATCAGCCACAAATGAAGAGCATGTTTTAGAGGGTGATGGTGTTACTCTGTCCTGCAACTACACTGGCTCTTACGGTAGTGATACTTTACTGTGGTATCAACAATACCCCAGATCAAAACCAGAATTCCTGCTTCTCCTCACTGAAGGAGGGTTAAAAACACATAATGAATCGACCCACCCTCGACTGTCTGTTAAACTGAATGATGAGAAGACCCATGTGGATCTGTTGATATCCTCTGCTGAAGTGACAGACTCTGCTCTTTACTACTGTGCTCTGAAGCCCACAGTGACAGGAAACCCAGAAACACTGTACAAAAACCTAACATATACCGTAGAAAGAAAGCCATAACAGAAAACATTTCACATTGGTGTCAAGAGGAGGGGATGGATAATCAAAGATCCACATGTAGCTTATGGGATGTTATTGTTCAGTAGCTAGTCAGTCAGGTCTCTCAGTGCTGTCTGTCTGTCTGTCTGTCTGTCTGTCTGTCTGTCTGTCTGTCTGTCTGTTTCTCAAAGGTCTAACAAGATGTTGCTCTTCTAATTTGTTCTCTTTTCAGCTTTTTTAGGTGAGTTATTATATGATTTAAATATTTTAATGTAATCTTACAGTGAATGAACAGCACAAAAATACAGTAATTGCACACTAATATTTTTTAAATGTCAGTTACAACTGCACAGTTTTACAGTTACAGAAGATTTTTAACCAAATATCTTTACAGGAAACAGTTTTGGGCAATCATTAAACCCTGTGACTACTAAAGAGCTTGTTCAGGAGGGAAGGAATGTCCATCTCTCCTGCAAACATGATGGCACTGTTTACAATCTACAGTGGTACGACCAGTATCCCAGATCCAAACCAGAATTAATCTTGTACATCACACCAGAGGGTTCTATATTTAAAGCTACTCCCCCACATCCTCGTCTGACAGTTTCCATTGACAAAGTGGACAAACATGTTGACCTGAAGATCTCTTCTGATGATGTGACAGACTCTGCTTTGTTCTACCGTGCCATGAAGACCACAGTTACAGGAAACTCTGACACACTGTACAAAAACCTTTCAAGAACCATGGGAGGAAACAAACATCCTGTATGACATACATAAGTAACATACCTACTGTATTTTAAGGGGAGGGACTTATGGAAGAGGATGAGCTGAACAGCAGTATAAAAAAATAAAAACAGGAGGAAACTTTCAGTGACTGCTTAGATCTTTCTGTCAGTTTGTCTCTGTTCATCTAAGATGCAGTTGCTGTATTCAGTGTTGTTCCTGACCACATTTATGGGTATGTGACACCATACAATTCAATACAATACATTGCCATTTGAATTCAATTCAATTTCAAGTACATTTTCATGAACAATTAAATGTATGTGTATTAAAACCATTCTCTATACAGGAGTCAGTTGTGAGGACCTCACTCCACTCAAGAAAGAAGAGTATTGTTTAGAGGGAACAGCTGTTACCCTGTCTTACAACTACTCCAGAACAGCTACTGGTGGAGATAAATTCTATTGGTATCACCAAGACACAGCACAAAGGCCAGAGTTCCTCCTGTACATCTCAGGTTCAGGGTTTATAAAGAAAGCAGATCCTTTGAACACTCGAATATCTGCAAAACTGAATGAAGAGAAAAACCGTTTGGATCTGGAGATCTCCTCTGCTGAAGTGACAGACTCTGCTCTGTACTACTGTGCTGTGAGGCCCACAGTGACAGGAAACCTACACACACTGTACAAAAACCTCAGCAGGGACCACATCAGCAGGGATTTCCTATGGTTTTTCTATGATTCATGTCTAACCCTTACTTTTTAGACATCAAAACAGTAATAAATGCTGCGAATATTGTTCACCTGTGTATGTTTCACCTGTCCTTAATTTGATTTGAGCTTTCACAGATTCTGTCAATTTGTTGAGTATTCCTATTCTGTTACAGTCAGGTCTTTTAACCACATCATATACATTATGTGCCATCATTACTCTCAACATGTACAGTCATGTTGCAGATCTTTATCAAGGGTGCCAATAATCATGGACCTGACTTCTCAGTGGTTTGGTCCTCTGCTGGTAAATCCATATACTGCACACTTTAGAGGCGCATGCCTTAAAATAAACTGACGGGTATCTCAATCCCAGTGCGCAATAGCCTGAGGATGAGGTTAAGTGAATGGTAATGGACCAGACAAACACAAAAGGTTTTTACACTGTTTTGGTCTGGTCAAGTCCATAATTATTGGCACCCTTGATAAAGATGAACAAAAAATACTATATAAAACAAATAAGACAAATACTGAGCTACACTGAGCTTACAAAACATTAAGAACACCTGCTCTTTCAGTGTCATAGACTGACCAGTTGAATCCAGGTGAAAGTTATGATCCCTTATTGATGTCACTTCTTACATCCACATCAATCAATCAGTGTATATGAAGGGAAGGAGACAGGTTGAAGAAGGATTTATCAACCTTGAGACAACTGAGACGTGTCAACAACTGCAATGCTGATGGGTTTTTCACGCTGAACAGTTTCCCGTGTGTATCAAGAATGGTCCACCACCCAAAGGACATCCAGCCAACTTGACACCACTGTGGGAAGCATTGGAGTCAACACGGGCCAGCATCCCTGTGGAACGCTTTCGACACCTTGTAGAGTCCATGCCCCGACAAATTGATACTGTTCTGAGGGCAAAAGGGAGGCTGTGCAACTCAATATTAGGAAGGTGTTGCTAATATTTAGTATACTCAGTGTATATTGTATGCTCAAAGAAATGTGTTAATTATTAAATGTTATACTAATAATTTTGCTTTAACAAGGAATAAAACACATTTTTAAAAGATAGGGGTCAAAATGATTGGCCCCCCGGTTTTCAATAGTTCCCTTGCCAGTGGGGTGGTAAGTAGCCTAGTGGTTAAGAGCGTTGGGCCAGTAACCGAAAAGTTAGCCTGAGACGACTAAGTGAAAAATCTGTCGATGTGCCCATGAGCAAGGTATTTATCCTTAATTGCTCCTGTAAGTCACTCTGGATAAGAACGTCTGCAAAATGACTAAAATTTACTTTTAAAAAAATAACGACACAACCTTTTTCTAAAATGTTTTATGAGATTGGGGAACACATTGGGAGGGATCTTAGACCATTCCTCCATATAGAATCTTTCCAGATCCTTGATATCCTTTGTCTGCTAATATAGACTGCCCTCTTCAATTCAAACCACAGGAGACTGAGATTGCTATTACAAAATATTGATTTTGTGGCCAATTACCCATTTCTTAGGGGATATTGATTAGTGCTTGCGGTTATTGTCTTGCTGAAAGATCCACTTGTGGCCAAGTGTCAGCCCCCTGGCTGAGGCAAACAGGTTTTTGGCTAAAATGTCCTGGTACTTGCTAAAGTTGATGATGCCATTGACCTGATGCCGAACAGTCGAAGCGAAATAGCCCCATAACATCAAAGATCCACCACCATATTTTACCATAGGTATGAGGTACTTAGCATACGCTTCTGTTTCTCCAGCCTGGTATCAGCAGAGAAGTGTCAATCGGGTACATTTTTGCAAAAAGAGATGCCTCAAACAACATGAAGCTTTTGTGATTAAATTGCATTCAATGGGGGGAAGATTAGTGTCACAATATTGAAGCCTTAAAAATAAGAGTCAGAGACATGATTCCTCAGTGATTACATTCCATTCAATGAGTCTCGCTCTCACTCTCAAAAAGATACACTTCAATTTATTTTACGCATAAGTCAATACATTGCATTCAAGGCAAATATAGTTGGTGAAAAAGCTGAAATGGGTAAATTGCAGGTAGATTGGACTGTAGTGAGAGCTAAACCTCCATACCCTCACCTCACTGTTAAACTGAACGAAGAGAAGACCTGTGTGGATCGGGAGATCTCTTCTGCTGAAGTGAGAGACTGCTCTGTACTACTGTGCTGTAGATCCTATAATGACAGGAAACTGAGAAACACTGTACAAAAACCATAAGACACACTGCACTGTACTGCTGTGCTGTGACGTCCACAGTGACGCATAACTTATTGACTCAGCAGTGAGCTGAATTTATGGATTTACAAGCACCTGCTGTCTTCTGTTAGACCACAGTGCCATCAAGTGGATTCTCTGGTGAATAAATCAAATGTGTATGAAACATCTTTGATTCTACATTGTCAGTAGGAGGAGCTAGAGTATAATACTCAGGATTAGATCATGAATCCTCATAATAAGACATGATACTACCATGAAGATCATAGCCAGTTGATGCTGTGCTTTTCATCAGCAGCTGGTGCTTATTCTACACATCCTGCCATCTATCATGTTGTTCTGTTCACTATTACTGTTCTTTGACTTGATAGGTAAGTAATGACATTTGTATTGAAACTGAGTGTTATTATGTTAAGGTGTATTCATTTTTCAAATCAAAGATTACGAAGATAATGCACAACATGAGGATACATGTTTTTTTACTTTTAAATGTTTTCTCTTTAAACAGCATTTGAAATTAATTCCATCGTATATGTGGGTATAAAGTATTATATATAATATATATATATAATTTTTTTACAGGTCTCAGTTCTGAACAGGTATTAACACCCTACACTGATGTAGAAGTGGCTTCAGAAAGGGACAGAGTCGTTCTCTCTTGTAACTACACCTCTGGTGACTATCTTCAATGGTATCGACAATATCCAAAATCAGCACCAAAGTTACTGGTTACGGAGTATCCGGATATTACACCAGGATTCACTCTGAATCATGACAAAAATGCCAAACGTATGGATCTGGAGATTTTCTCTGCTGAGATGACAGACTCTGCTCTGTACTACTGTGCTCTGAGGCCCACAGAGACAGGAAACCAAGAAACACTGTACAAAAACCTAGAACATCTGATTGAGGGGAGAAAGTTATCAACAGGCACATTAATGAATTTGTCCAAAACACTAAGGCTTGGATTCAATCAGATCAAGCACTTGCGGTGTTGGAGGTGTAACTGCGTTGGAGATGTCAAATCGGTGAACAGCTGCTCTTGATCATTGTCACAAAGCCTAACCTGGTCTGAGAGCATTTCGTAAATCCAAGACACTCCATTTAGCATGATATGTTAGGTTTCGTATGGTATGTATTAATTTGTGGATGTCCATCATCCATTTTGTATGATAGGTTATGAATTACAATTCTAACCCTAACCCTGTCTTTGGCAGTAGGTTGAGCTACAACATTTTCTCCAATCGGCAAGACTGAAAGATTGATACAGAGAGAGATATTCAACTCTGCATGTATTGTTTGACGGCTCTAACGCAGTTGCACCTCTGACACCGCCAAAACAACCGCTATGCAGATGTTGGCTAAAGTGAATCTAATTGAATAGAGCCCTAAACCCTTCTGTCCTAGCCAGAACCCTAGCCCTAATATTAACCCGAGCTTCATGTCCACACCCCAGATCAACCCTAACATTAGCCATAACCCTAAACCTAACCCTAAAACTAGCTTCATGTCCACACCCCGGATCAACCCTAACCTGGTCCTCTGTAGCTCAGCTGGTAGAGCACGGCGCTTGTAACGCCAAGGTAGTGGGTTCGATCCCCGGGACCACCCATACACAAAAATGTATGCACGCAGGACTGTAAGTCGCTTTGGATAAAAGCGTCTGCTAAATGGCATATTATTATTATTATTATTATTAACCCTAACCCTAACCATAGCAATAACCCGAACCCTAACCTTAGATTCATGTTCACACCCCAGATTAACCCTAACCCTAAATTCATGTCTAGATCAATTATTAACTTCAAACTTTTTTCTTCATAATGCAGTATAACATGAATGGAATGCTTCAATCCTAGGATGTACATTAAACAAGGATTGCATGGCACACACATAAACAAGGTTGTTCACCACCCGCTGTCTTTGGCAGTAGGTGGAGCTACAACATTTTCTATAATCTGCAAGACTGAACGATTGCTGCAGAGAGAGATATTGAGTCTTTTTGATACTGTATCTATCAGCTATGTTGCTGCTTTCATCATTTCTCCTCCTCTCAGTCCTTGTTGGTGAGTGCTGTATTCAATTTGACAGTTTAATTTAAACACCAGAATGTATTACAAAGTTGTCAAAAATACAATTATACTTCAAATTTCAGTGTCACTAAAGTGTATTATGGTAATGAGAAGGGGAAAGGCATTATCAACAGACAAAAAAATCAAAAACAGCAACATGTTTTTCCTTTTCTGACAAGTAGCAGTTTTGAAGGTGACATTAATCCCACTAGTCCTATGGTAGGTGGTGTGGAGGGTGATACCATCACACTATCCTGCAGCTACATTGGCTCCTGAAGCTACACTGTCTCTACAGTGGTATAGTCAGTATCCCAGGTCTTAACCAGAGTTCCTGATTCTCATCACGAAATCAGGATTATCCCAGAAACCCTCCTCGCCTGTCAGCTCAGGTTCATACAGACCATGTGGATCTGGAGATCACCTCTATAGACTCTGCTCTGTACTACTGTGCCATGGAGCCCAAAGTGACAGGAAACACTGACACAAATGTGGGATGTAGGATTTTTGTTTAGAATTAACTTTATCTTTATCAACATACAATATTACAAAATTCTTATTTTTAAGGTTTATTTGCAGATGATACATACGCTATTGCATTGTGGATCCATTGAAAAAAAAAAAAAAGCATTCCCTATCCATTTCCAGATAGAAATTCAATAAAATATTAGCTAATGAGGAGGTCAATAGGAACTGACAGTTTGTGGTTTTACAAACACCTGCTATTTAGTTTGACCACAGCGCCATCAAGTGCAGTCTCTAGTGCATATATCATTAGTAAACTGCTATCACAATATCCCAAATCAGCACCACAGTTACTGGTTATGGAGTATGTGGATATTACATCAGGGTTCACTCTAAATCATGACAAAAAGGACAAACGTGTGGATCTGGAGATCTCCTCTGTACTATTCTGCTCTGAGGACCACAGTGACAGGAATCCCATAGACACTGTACAAAACCTATAATATCTGATTGAGGGAAACATTTGTATCAACAGGCACGTAAATTAATATGTCCTAAACACTATACTGCTACACTAGCCATAACCCGAACCCGAACCCTAACCCTAGCTTCATATTCACCACCCGGATAAACCCTAGCATTCATGTCCAGAACTATTATTAATAAAACATTTAAAAAATAATAAATCATGAATGGAGTGGTATTGTTAAAAATGCATTAATGCATCAATCCTACTATGTATGATCAACAAAAATATAAATGCAACATGCTGAAATTTCAAAGATTCTACCTAGTTACAGTTCACATAAGGAAATCAGTCAATTGAAATTAATTGATTAGGCCCTAATCTATGGATTTCACTTGACTTGGAATACAGATATGCATCTGTTGGTCACCGATATCTTTTAAAAAAGGTAGGTGTGTGGATCAGAAAATTAGTCAGTATCTGGTGTGACCACCATTTGTCTCATGCAGCACGACATCCCCTTCACATAAAGTTGATCAGGCTGTTGATAGTGGCCTGTGGAATGTTGTCCCACTCCACTTCAATGGCTGTGCGAAGTTGCTGGATATTGGCGGGAACTGGAAATATGCTGTCGTACACGTAGATCCAGAGCATCCCAAACATGTTCAGTGGGTGCCTTGTCTGATGAGTATGCAGGCCATAGAAGAGCTGGGAAATGTTCAGCTTCCAAGAATTGTGTACAGGTCCTTGCGATATGGGTCATGCATTATCATGCTGAAACATGAGGTGAGGGCGGGGGATAAATGGCACAACAATGGGCCTCAGGATCTTGACATGGTATCTCTGTGCATTCATTTTGCCATCAATAAAATGCAATTGTGTTCGTTGTCCGTAGCTTATGCCTGCCCATACCATAACCCCACCGCCACCATGGAGCACTCTGTTCAGCAAACCACTCGCCCCTACACAACGCCATAAACGTGGTCTGGCGGTTGTGAGGCCGTTTGGACATACTGCCAAATTCTCTAAAACGACATTGCAGAGAAATTATCATTAAATTATCTGGCAACAACTCTGGTGGACATTCCTGCAGTCAGCATACAAATTGCAAGCTCCCTCAAAACTTGAGACATCTGTGGCATTGTGTTGTGTGACAAAACTGCACATTTTAGAGTGGCCTTTTATTGTCCCAGCACAAGGTGCACCTGTGTAATAATCACGCTGTTTAATCAGCTTCTTGATATGCCACACCTGTCAGGTGGATGGATTATCTTGGCAAAGGAGAAATGCTCACTTACATGGATGTAAACAGATGTGTGCAAACAATTTGAGAGAAATAAGCTTTTTGTGAGTATGGAAACATTTCTGTAATCTTTTATTTCAGCTCATGAAACATGGGAGCAGCACTTTACATGTTGCGTTAATTTTTTTGTTCAGTGTACATTGAACAAGGATTGCATGGCACACACAAAAACAAATTTGTTTCCTCACCACCTCCTGTCTTTGGCAGTAGGTGGCGCTGCAACATTTATGCCAATCAGCAAGACAACGATTGCTACAGAGAGAGATTTTCAACTCTGCCTGTGATGTGTCAGAGTCTTTTTGATACTGTATCTATCACCTATGTTGCCGCTTTCATAATGTATTCTTAAAAGGTTTATTTGCAGATGGTACATATATTAGAGCATGGTATAGTATTGTAGATATCTCTATAAAAAAATAATAAAAATAAAAAAATAATCTCAGATAGAAATTAAGTCTAATATAAATTTGGAGGAGGCCAATAGGAACTGAAAACCCTTAACCACAAATCACAGAAGAAGAGTTACATATCCATTTATCAGAGGAGGGGCCTCATAGTCAAACACTGGTATAGGCTTGGCATACCTGCAACCATGAGGATGTCTCTGTAGAGGATCTACTGAGCTCTCTCACTGTCTTACCTCTCAGTTGGTTTATCTAGTCTGTGTCAGGATGTCACTCATATTACTGTTGCTCCTCTCTGTGTTTGTAGGTGATTGATCAATTCTCAGCTGAAACCAAATAACATCTTGATACAGTGATATTGCTTATTTCAATGAATGACTTGATGGCGCCAGAGAAGATGGCTGCCGTTTTACAGCCCTCTAACCAATTGTACTATTATGTGTGTTTTTCTGCGTTATTTGTAATTTATTTTGTACATAATGTTTCTGCCATCGTCTCTTATAACCAGAAAGAGCTTCTGGATATCAGGACAGCGATTACTCACCTCGTATTGGACGAAGATTTTTTCTTCAACGAGGCGGCCGCGAAGGATATTCTACAGACACCCGACAAGGCCCAAATCCCCGTCATTTGCATGAGGAAGAGATGGAGATATCGTGGACATAGGTCGGGGTGCCTTGTAAGGATCCGACGGCGAGCGAATAAACTGCCTCTCCCATCAATCCTATTAGCCAATCTTCAATCATTTGAGAATAAATTGGATGACCTAAGATTACGATTATCCTACCAACGGGACATTAAAAACTGTAATATCTTATGTTTCACCGAGTCGTGGCTGAACGACGACATGGACAACATACAGCTAGCGGGCTATACGCTACATCGGCAGGATAGAACGGCTGACTCCGGTAAGACAAGGGGTGGCAGTCTGTGTATATTTGTAAACAACAGCTGGTGCACAAAATCAAATACTAAGAAAGTCTCTAGGTTTTACTCGCCTGAGGTAGAGTATCTTATGATAAGCTGTAGACCACACTATTTACCAAGAGAGTTTTCATCTATATTTTTCATAGCTGTCTATTTACCACCACAAACCAATGCTGACATTAAGATTGCACTGAATGAGCTGTATAAGGCCATAAGTCAACAGGAAAACGCTCATCCAGAGGCAGCGCTCCTAGTGGCCGGGGACTTTAATGCAGGGAAACTTAAATCCTTTCTACCTAATTTCTACCAGCATGTTAAATGTGCAACCGGAGGAAAAAAAACTCTAGACCACCTTTACTCCACACACAGAGACGCATACAAAGCTCTCCCTTGCCCTCCATTTGGCAAATCTGACCATAACTCTATCCTCCTGATTCCTGCTTATAAGCAAAAACTAAAGCAGGAAGCACCAGTGACTCGGTTAATAAAAAAGTGGTCAGATGACGCAGATGCTAAGCTACAGGACTGTTTTGCTAGCACAGACTGGAACATGTTCCGGGATTCTTCAGATAGCATTGAGGAGTACACCACATCAGTCACTGGCTTCATAAATAAGTGCATCGTCCCCATAGTGACCGTACGTACATAAACCAACCAGAAGCCATGGATTACAGGAAACATCCGCACTGAGCTAAAGGGTAGAGCTACCGCTTTCAAGGAGTGGGACTCTAACCCGGACGCTTATAAGAAATCCCGCTATGCCCTCCGACCAACCATCAAACAGGCAAAGAGTCAATACAGGACTAAGATTGAATCGTACTACACCGGCTCTGATTCTCGTCGGATGTGGCAGGGCTTGAAAACTATCACAGACTACAAAGGGAAGCACAGCCGCGAGCTGCCCAGTGACACAAGACTTCCAGACGAGCTAAACCACTTCTATGCTCGCTTCGAGGCAAGCAACACTGAAGCATGCATGAGAGCACCAGCTGTTCCGGATGACTATGTGATCACGCTCTCCGTAGCCGATGTGAGTAAGACTTTTAAGCAGGTCAACATTCACAAGTCCTCAGGGCCAGACGGATTACCAGGACGTGTACTCAGAGCATGTGCTGACCAACTGGCAAGTGTCTTCACTGACATTTTCAACATGTCCCTGACTGAGTCTGTAATACCAACATGTTTCAAGCAGACAACCATAGTCCCCGTGCCCAAGGACACTAAGATAACCTGCCTAAATGACTACCGACCCGTAGCACTGACGTCTGTAGCCATGAAGTGCTTTGAAAGGCTGGTCATGGCTCACATCAACACCATTATCCCAGAAACCTTAGACCCACTCCAATTTGCATACAGCCTCAACAGATCCACAAATGATGCAATCTCTATTGCACTCCACACTGCCCTTTCCCACCTGGACAAGAGGAACACCTACGTGAGAATGCTATTCATTGACTACAGCTCAGCATTCAACACCATAGTGCACTCAAAGCTCATCACTAAGCTAAGGATCCTGGGACTAAACACCTCCCTCTGCAACTGGATCCTGGACTTCCTGACGGGCCGCCCCCAGGTGGTAAGGGCAGGTAACAACACATCTGCCACACTGATCCTCAACATGGGGGCCCCTCAGGGGTGCGTGCTCAGTCCCCTCCTGTACTCCCTGTTCACCCATGACTGCATGGCCAGGCATGACTCCAACACCATCATTAAGTTTGCCGACGACACAACAGTGGTAGGCCTGATCACCGAATACAATGAGACAGCCTATAGGGAGAAGGTCAGAGACCTGGCCGTGTAGTGCCAGGATAACAACCTCTCCCTCAACGTGACCAAGACAAAGGAGATGATTGTGGACTACAGGAAAAAGAAGAGGACTGAGCACGCCCCCATTCTCATCGACGGGGCTGTAGTGGAACAGGTTGAGAGCTTCAAGTTCCTTGGTGTCCATATCACCAACGAACTATCATGATCCAAACACACCAAGACAGTCGTGAAGAGGGCACGACAAAGCCTATTCCCCCTCAGGAGACTGAAAAGATTTGGCATGGGTCCTCAGATCCTCAAAAAATTATACAGCTGCACCATCGATAGCATCCTGACTGGTTGCATCACCACCTGGTATGGCAACTGCTTGGCCTCCGACCGCAAGGCACTACAGAGGGTAGTGCGTACGGCCCAGTACATCACTGGGGCCAAGCTTCCTGCCATTCAGGACCTCTATACCAGGCGGTGTCAGAGGAAGGCCCTCAAAATTGTCAAAGACTCCAGCCACCCTAGTCATAGACTGTTCTCTCTGCTACCGCACGGCAAGCGGTACCGGAGTGCCAAGTCTAGGTCCAAAAGACTTCTCAACAGCTTCTACCCCCAAGCCATAAGACTCCTGAACAGCTATTCATGGCTACCCGGACTATTTGCACTGCCCCCCACCCCCACCCCCCACCCCATATTTTTACACTGCTGCTACTCTGTTAATTATTTATGCATAGTCACTTTAACTCTACCCACATGTACATATTACTTCAACAACCTCAACTAGCCGGTGCCCCCGCACATTGACTCTGCACCGGTACCCCCCTGTATATATAGCCTCCCTACTGTTATTGTATTTTACTTCTGCTCTTTTTTGTTGTTGTTTAATTTTACTTTTTGATTAAAAATAAATGCACTGTTGGTTAAGGGCAGTAAGTAAGCATTTCACTGTAATGTCTGCACCTGTTGTATTCGGCGCATGTGGCCAATATAATTTGATTTGATTTGATTTGATTTGACTGCATTAAACACTAAGTTGCATTTTACTGGAACGTTTCAATTCTTTCTCTTGTCATACTTTATGGGCAACTAATCCATGCCTTTTTTCTCATTAGGAATAAACACTAATACAATCCCAACATTTATGTTGTTGTAGATGATAGTATGGAGCAGGTAAAAATAACTCCAGTGAAGCCTGTAGTCAATGCTCTCCAAGGAACAGACATCACTCTCTCCTGCAACTACAAGGGCAACGTTAACTTTCTCCAATGGTACCGTCAATACCCCCAATCTAGACCAGAATGTCTTCTTCTGATCCTACCAACCAACAAGTATGTACAGAATACATCCATTACGACTCCGTGACAGAATGACGAACGACAGTAGACCGAATGAAGAGAAGACCCGTGTGGACTTGAAGATCTCAGTCTCCAGTATCTATGCAGCAATAGTCTATGTGCTGGGGGGCTAGGGGCAGTTTGTTATATCCAGTGTAATTCTCCTTTCTTATCTGGTGTCTTGTGTGAATTTAAGTAGGCTCCCTCTAATTCTCTCTCTCTCCATCTCTCCCTCCACTCCCGGAGGACCTGAGCCCTAGGATCAGGACTACCTGGCCTGATGACTCCTGGCTGTCCCCAGTCCCCCCTGCGCCCGCGTGCACGTGCCTTGTCTATTTCTATGGGCACAAGCACTGTTCATGACACAAAGTGTACAACTTATTTCCTGCAATTCTGCACATTTTGTCATGATGTGAAAATAACATTTGGCATTTTTAAAGCTAATTTTCTATTGTGTATTCATGTGATATTTTTGTGACAATTAAATTACAATATCTAGGGACTAAATAAACTAAAAAAAAATGTTTTTGCTGACATGGGCTAGTTGATCTAGACATTGCTGAAAAGTAATAAATAGCTCTCTAAGGTATGCCATAACTAACATGACAAGAGGAACTGATGATGCACTACCAATTTCGAAATTGCACCTTGTGCATTCTACTATTACAACTTTCAAGAGTAAGTTTAAAGTGGGATTGAGTTCCTTAAAAAATATCAAAAATAAAACATTTCGGGGGGGGGGGACTCCCGCACCCCCCCTGCCGATCCCTTGCGCCCCCACTAGAGGGCTCGTCCCACAGTTTGGGAAACAACTCATTAGAGGATTAAGGACTGAAATTGTCTTATTCTTCTCCATTGTTATTTGTGAAAAGCATACATTTTCAGCCAATACCAATAGAGGGCAGTCATGAGCTGAAATATCTCTAATCAGAACTACAGCAAAATCATGAAGATTACATTTAGCAGCAATCCAACCCAGAAAGATAGTTGAACTCAAATACCCAACCAATTTAGTCTAGAGAGGTGGAGCTACAAAGTCAATGAGTGCTTTGACATCACAGTATGTAGTCTACAAGATGTTTGAGGAGAGGATAGTGATACTTTCTTACTTGACAGCGCATAAATCCAGTCATTCAGTGCCCATAAAGATGTTTTATGCAATTCTGCTTTTTTCAATGTTCATTGGTAAGTGCATAGGTTTTGCATTGTAGTTTTGGATTGCAGACATATGTCGATATAGCATGTACGGTACATTAAATGCAATATGATTTATTTAAAACAAAGGAAAAAATATCAGTCACAACTGAAGAGCATGTTTTGGAGAGTGATGGTGTTACTTTGTCCTGCAATTACTCTGGCTCTTACAGTACTGATACTCTACTGTGGTACCAATAATACAGATCAACACCAGAATTCCTGCTCCTCATCACTGAAGGAGGGTTTAAGAAACATAATGAATCAACCCTCCCTCGACTGTCTGTTAAACTGAATGATGAGAAGACCAGCGTGGATCTGAAGATCTCCTCTGCTGTAGTGACACTCTGCTCTGTACTACTGTGCCATGAAGCCCACAGTGACAGGAAACTTAGAAACCTGTCAAGAACCATGGGAGGAAACAGACCTTCTGTATGACATACATACATACATACATACATACATACATACATACACTATATATAGAAAAGTATATGGACACCCCTTCAAATGAGTGGATTTGGCTATTTCAGCCACACCCGTTGCTGACAGGTGTATAAAATCGATTACACAGCCATGCAATCGCCATAGACAAACATTGGCAGTAGAATGGCCCGTACTCAAGAGCTCAGTGACTTTCAGCGTGGCACCGTCATAGGATGCCACCTTTCCAACACGTTAGTTTGTAAAATGTCTGTCCTGCTAGAGCTGCCCCGGTCAACTGTAAGTACTGTTATTGTGAAGTGGAAACGTCTAGGAGCAACAACAGCTCAGCTGCGAAGTGGTAGGCCACCCAAGCTCGCAGAACGGGACCGCCGAGTGCTGAAGCGCGTAGTGCATAAAAATCCCCTGTCCTCGGTTGCAACACTCTCTACTGAGTTCCAAGCTGCTTCTGGAAACAACAACAGCACAAGAACTGTTCATCGGGAGCTTCATGAAATGGGTTTCCATGGCCAAGCAGTTGCACACAAGCCTAAAACCATCAAGCGCAATGCCAAGCGTTGGCTGGAGAGGTGTAAAGCTCGCCGCTATTGTAGCCTGGAGCAGTGGAAACTGGAGTGATGAATCATGCTTCACCATCTGGCAGTCCGATGGATGGATCTGGGTTTGCCCCAATGCATAGTGCCAACTGTAAAGTTTGGGCGAGGAGTAATTATGGTCTGGGGCTGTTTTTCATGGTTCAGGCTAGGCCCCTTAGTACCAGTGAAGGGAAATCTTAACATTACAGCATACAATGACATTTTAGACGATTCTGTACTTCCAACTTTGTGGCAACAGTTTGGGTAAGGCCCTTTCCTGTTTCAGCATGACAATGCCCCCGTGCACAAAGCAAGGTCCATACAGAAATGTTTTGTTGAGATCGGTGCGGAAGAACTTGACTGGCCTGCATTGAGCCCTGACCTCAACCCCATCGAACACCTTTGGGATGAATTGGAACGCCGACTGCGAGCCAGGCCTAATCGCCCAACATCAGTGCCCGAATGTCACACCCTGGCTCTGGGACTCATTATGTTGAGCCAGGGTGTGTTCATTCTATGTGTTCTGTTTCTATGTTGGGTGTTCTAGGTTGTTTATTTCTATGTTTGACTGAGTGACTCCCAATCAGAGGCAACGAGTGTCAGCGGTGTGCTGGTTGTCTCTGATTGGGAGCCATATTTAACTGTCTGTGTTTCACTTTGTGTTTGTGGGTTTTTGTTCCGTGTTCGGTCATTGTCACTGAGGACTTCACGAGTCGTTTATTGTTTTGTTATTTCGTGTGTATGCTTTAATTAAATAAAGCAAGTATGTTCGCAACTAACGCTGCGCTTTGGTCCACTCCTTCATACGACGTTCGTGACAGAAAAACCCACCATAAAAGGACCAAGCAGCGTGTCCAGGAGCAGGCAGACTGGACATGGGAGGAAGCGCCAGGAAAGGAGATGGAGAGGCTGGCGATGGCCCAGGTGGGCAAATCGTGGTCCTGGGAGGACATGCTCGGGGGCAAGGGACCTTGGGGTAGGATTAAGGCCCTGGCGAGAGAGGAGCAGCGGCGTCAGCAGTGCCATCGTCGGACGGACGAGAGGCACCCCCAATAATTTTTAAGGGGGGGGCACACGGCATGGGCGACTGGGCAGCAGGAGGCTGCCACAGGGCGAAATGGGAGACGAGGAGAGAAGGCCACCGGGTTACGGGAGCCATTGGCGAGAGGAGGGAAGGAAGTTGTAGAGGCACGGCGAGAGGTACTGAGGTGTATTGCCAGTCCGGTCCAGCCTGTTCCTGATCCCCGTTTAAGGCCAGTGGTGTGTGTTCCCAGTACGGTCCGGCCTGTCCCTGCTCCACGCACCAAGCCTACGGTGTGCGTCGCCAGCCCAGCCCGGCCTGTCCCTGCTCCACGCACCAAGCCTACGGTGTGCGTCGACAGCCCAGCCCGGCCTGTTCCTGCTCCACGCACCAAGCCTACGGTGTGCGTCGCCAGCCCAGTCCGGCCTGTTCCTGCTCCACGCACCAAGCCTACGGTGTGCGTTGCCAGCCCTGCCCGGCCTGTTCCTGCTCCACGCACCAAGCCTACGGTGTGCGTCGCCAGCCCTGTCCGGCCTGTCCCTGCTCCACGCACCAAGCCTACGGTGTGCGTCGTCAGCCCAGCCCGGCCTGTCCCTGCTCCACGCACCAAGCCTACGGTGTGCGTCGCCAGCCCTGCCAGGCCTGTTCCTGCTCCACGCACCAAGCCAGGGGTGCGAGTCGTCAGCCTGGGCCAGCCCGTTCCTGCCACTCGCACCAAGCCAGTGGTGCGAGTCGTCAGTCCGGTGAGGCCCGTTCCTGCTACTCGCACCAAGCCAGGGGTGCGAGTCGTCAGCCTGGTCCAGCCCGTTCCTGCCACTCGCACCAAGCCAGGGGTGCGAGTCGTCAGTCCGGTGAGGCCCGTTCCGGCTCCACGCACCAAGCCTACGGGGTGCGTCGCCAGCCCAGTCCGGCCTGTTCCTGCTCCACGCACCGAGCCTACGGTGTGCGTCGCCAGCCCAGCCCGGCCTGTCCCTGCTCCACGCACCAAGCCTACGGGGTGCGTCGCCAGCCCGGCCCGGCCTGTCCCTGCTCCACGCACCAAGTCTACGGTGCGCGTCGCCAGCCCGGTCCGGCCTGTTCCTGCCACTCGCACCAAGTCTACGGTGCGCGTCGCCAGCCCGGCCCGGCCCGTTCCTGCCACTCGCACCAAGCCAGGGGTGCGAGTCGTCAGTCCGGCACAACCCGTGCCTGGGTCATCGGTGCCAATTCAGGTACCGCTCTACTGCTCCACTAAGGAGCTGAAGCCTACCGCTCCTGCTACGTCCAGTCCAGCTCCAGCCAGCGGGGCCAGACCGGACCAGGGGCGCTATGGGGGGTTTGTTGGAGGGTGGTGGGCAAGCCCGGAGCCGGAGCCGCCGCCGAGGAGGAATGCCCACCCAGCCCTCCCCTGTTTTGCTCGTATTTAGGCGCGGTCGCAGTCCGCGCCTTTAGGGGGGGGTACTGTCACACCCTGGCTCTGGGACTCATTATGTTGAGCCAGGGTGTGTTCATTCTATGTGTTCTGTTTCTATGTTGGGTGTTCTAGGTTGTTTATTTCTATGTTTGACTGAGTGACTCCCAATCAGAGGCAACGAGTGTCAGCGGTGTGCTGGTTGTCTCTGATTGGGAGCCATATTTAACTGTCTGTGTTTCACTTTGTGTTTGTGGGTTTTTGTTCCATGTTCGGTCATTGTCACTGAGGACTTCACGAGTCGTTTATTGTTTTGTTATTTCGTGTGTATGCTTTAATTAAATAAAGCAAGTATGTTCGCAACTAACGCTGCGCTTTGGTCCACTCCTTCATACGACGTTCGTGACACCGAATGGAAGCAAGTCCCCGCAGCAATGTTATAACATCTAGTGGAAAGCCTTCCCAGAAGAGTGGAGGCTGTTTTAGCAGCAAAGGTGGGACCAACTCCATATTAATGCCCATGATTTTTTGAATGAGATGTTCGACAAGGAGGTGTCCACATACTTTTGGTCATGTAGTGTATGTCAAGGGGAGGGACTTATAGTAGAGGAAGGGCTGAACAGATGTACAGAAGCAGGGGATAACAATCCTTGTTGTGAACTGTTTCAGATCTAATTATTATCTGGCTGTTCCAACTCAGGATTACAACACCTGAACGCTTAAAGATGTCCACATTATCAGTCCTTCTTCACCCCAATCAATACTATTTAAATCAACCAGATATACAGTGTGCCCTCAAAGCTCATCACTAAGCTAAGGACCCTGGGACTAAACACCTCCCTCTGTAACTGGATCCTGGACTTCCTGATGGGCCGCCCCCAGGTGGTAAGGGTAGGTGACAACCCATCTGCCACGCTGATCCTTAACATGGGGGCCCCTCAGGGGTGCGTGATCAATCCCCTCCTGTACTCCCTGTTCACCCATGACTGCATGGCCAGAAACGACTCCAACACCATCATTAAGTTTGCCGACGACACAACAGTGGTAGGCCTGATCACCGACAATGATGAGACAGCCTATAGGGAGGAGGTCAGAGACCTGGCCGTGTGGTGCCAGGATAACAATCTCTCCCTCAACGTGCTCAAGACAAAGGAGATGATTGTGGACTACAGGAAAAAAAAGAGGACTGAGCACGCCCACATTCTCATCGACAGGGCTGTAGTGAAACAGGTTGAGAGCTTCAAGTTCCTTGGTGTCCACATCACCAACAATCTATCATGGTCCAAACACACCAAGACAGTCGTGAAGAGGGCACGACAAAGCCAATTCCCCCTCAGGAGACTGAAAAGATTTGGCATGGCTCCTCAGATCCTCAAAAAGTTATACAGCTGCACCATCGAGAGCATCCTGACTGGTTGCATCACCACCTTGTATGGCAACTGCTCAGCCTCCGACCGCAAGGTACTACAGAGGGTAGTGCGTACGGCCCAGTACATCACTGGGGCCAAGCTTCCTGCCATCCAGGACCTCTATACCAGGCGGTGTCAGAGGAAGGCCCTAAAAATGGTCAAAGACTCCAGCCACCCTAGTCATAGACTGTTCTCTCTGCTACCACACTGCAAGTGGTACTGGAGCGCCAAGTCTAGGTCCAAAAGGCTTCTTAACAGCTTCTACCCCCAAGCCATAAGACTCCTGAACAGCTAATCATGGCTACCCGGACTATTTGCATTGCCCCCCCAGCACACCCACTCCAACCTCCTCTTTTATGCTGCTGCTACTCTGTTTATTATTTATGCATAGTCACTTTAACTCTACCCACCTGTACATATTACCTCAATTACCTCGACTAACCGGTGCCCCCGCACATTGACTCTGTACCGGTACCCCCTGTATATAACCTCCCTACTGTTATTTTATTTTACTGCCGCTCTTTAATTATTTGTTATTTTTATTTTTTCTTAAACTGCATTGTTGGTTATAGGCTTGTAAGTAAGCATTTCACTGTAATGTCTACACCTGTTGTATTCGGCGCATGTGGCAAATAAAATTTGATGTGTTTTGATTTGATTTGAGTATAACTCCGTATCTTCTAAAGAGGGCCTCACCTCAACACTACACAAACCTTTATTTCTCTGAGCAGGTGGCTCCTCCTCCTGACAGTGGAGGTAGTTGCAGGGCAGACAGACAGCAGCCATACATTACATATCACATATCACATCCTGCAGATCACAGTACACTGCATATCAGACAGTTGAGTTAACACCTGTCCTGTAGCTGCATTTTCTGTCACATACACCATGATGTTGCTCACTTCAATCATACTGTTTTCATCACTTGTTGGTAAGTAAGGTTTTATAAAAAGTAATGTCCATACTGTCTAATGGTACTATTTTAGTCTTGAATAATGTTGTGCTTCAATTATGAAATATGACATTCTGGTCATGTACTGTATTTATTAGTCTTCATGTGTAATTTCTTCTCCTTCACAGGTGATACTTTAGAGGATGATATTACTCCAACCAGCCCTGAGGAGTACTTTATGGAGGGTAGCAGAGTTAAGCTCTCCTGTAACTATACAGTAAAAGCAGATAGTCTGTTGTGGTACAGACAGTACTCTGGATCAGGTCTCCAATTCCTTTACCTCATAACAACTACCAATAAGCCACATGAAGTGAGAGGTGATCAACAAGACCTTCAACTGTCTGTTACACTGAACAAGGAGAGAACCCGTGTGGATCTGGAGATCTCCTCTGCTGAAGTTACAGATTCTGCTCTGTACTACTGCGCCCTGAAGCCCACAGTGACAGGAAACCCAGAACCACTGTACAAAAACCTGACTGCTCCTGATAAACTCTTATGCATATTTTAGGGCAGGGGTGGGGCTTACTACTGTAGGTTCAAGAACACAAATTCTCCTATAAAAAACTGTGTTGGACTTCACTCCAGCATATAACCTCAGCTACAATATAATGGTTCTCTACACAGTTATTTTACTGTCTGCACTGGCAGGTTAGTAAATTACTGTATTCCTGTCATTGTTTTACCTACATTTTTTTGTTTATCTGTATTATTGGATTTTAGAGTAAAGACCAAGATCTTTCCTCATTTCAAATATATCTTCTTTGGGATTTACAGTGGGGGAAAAAAGTATTTAGTCAGCCACCATACAGTGGGGAAAAAAAGTATTTAGTCAGCCACCAATTGTGCAAGTTCTCCCACTTAAAAAGATGAGAGAGGCCTGTAATTTTCATCATAGGTACAATTGGTGGCTTATTTTCCACCATAATTTGCAAATAAATTCATAAAAAATCCTACAATGTGATTTTCTGGATTTTTTTTTCTCAATTTGTCTGTCATAGTTGACGTGTACCTATGATGAAAATTACAGGCCTCTCTCATCTTTTTAAGTGGGAGAACTTGCACAATTGGTGGCTGACTAAATACTTTTTTTCCCCACTGTAGGTACACGTTAACTATGACAGACAAATTGTAGGATTTTTAATGAATTTATTTGCAAATTATGGTGGAAAATAAGTATTTGGTCACCTACAAACAAGCAAGATTTCTGGCTCTCACAGACCTGTAACTTCTTCTTTAAGAGGCTCCTCTGTCCTCCACTCGTTACCTGTATTAATGGCACCTGTTTGAACTTGTTATCAGTATAAAAGACACCTGTCCACAACCTCAAACAGTCACACTCCAAACTCCACTATGGCCAAGACCAAAGAGCTGTCAAAGGACACCAGAAACAAAATTGTAGACCTGCACCAGGCTGGAAAGTCTAAATCTGCAATAGGTAAGCAGCTTGGTTTGAAGAAATCAACTGTGGGAGCAATTATTAGCAAATGGAAGAAATACAAGACCACTGATAATCTCCCTCGATCTGGGGCTCCACGCAAGATCTCACCCCGTGGGGTCAAAATGATCACAAGAACAGTGAGCATAAATCCCAGAACCACACGGGGGGACCTAGTGAATGACCTGCAGAGAGCTGGGACCAAAGTAACAAAGCCTACCATCAGTAACACACTACACCGCCAGGGACTCAAATCCTGCAGTGCCAGACGTGTCCCCCTGCTTAAGCCAGTACATGTCCAGGCCAGTCTGAAGTTTGCTAGAGTGCATTTGGATGATCCAGAAGAGGATTGGGAGAATGTCATATGGTCAGATGAAACCAAAATAGAACTTTTTGGTAAAACCTCAACTTGTCGTGTTTGGAGGACAAAGAATGCTGAGTTGCATCCAAAGAACACCATACCTACTGTGAAGCATGGGGGTGGAAACATCATGCTTTGGGGCTGTTTTTCTGCAAAGGGACCAGGACGACTGATCCGTGTAATGGAAAGAATGAATGGGGCCATGTATCGTGAGATTTTGAGTGAAAACCTCCTTCCATCAGCAAGGGCATTGAAGATGAAACGTGGCTGGGTCTTTCAGCATGACAATGATCCCAAACACACCGCCCGGGCAATGAAGGAGTGGCTTCGTAAGAAGCATTTCAAGGTCCTGGAGTGGCCTAGCCAGTCTCCAGATCTCAACCCCATAGAAAATCTTTGAAGGGAGTTGAAAGTCTGTGTTGCCCAGAGACAGCCCCAAAACATCACTGCTCTAGAGGAGATCTGCATGGAGGAATGGGCCAAAATACCAGCAACAGTGTGTGAAAACCTTGTGAAAACTTACAGAAAACGTTTGACCTGTGTCATTGCCAACAAAGGGTATATAACAAAGTATTGAGAAACTTTTGTTATTGACCAAATACTTATTTTCCACCATAATTTGCAAATAAATGCATTAAAATCCTACAATGTGATTTTCTGGAGAAAAAAAATCTCATTTTGTCTGTCATAGTTGACGTGTACCTATGATGAAAATTACAGGCCTCTCTTATCTTTTTAAGTGGGAGAACTTGCACAATTGGTGGCTGACTAAATACATTTTTTCCCCACTGTATCTATCACCTCTTCACATTTACATGTGACAGTTTTCATCAGATCATCCAGCCAAACCAACATGAAGTGTATGGAGAGGAGGGTAGTAATGTTTAGGTTTCCTGCAACTACTCCTCAGCATACTTATATTTTATGTTTTATTTAATTTCACCTTTATTTAACCAGGTAAGCCAGTTGAGAACAAGTTCTCATTTACAACTGCGACCTGGCCAAGATAAAGCAAAGCAGTGCAATAAAAACAACAACATAGAGTTACATATGGGGTAAAACAAAACATAAAAAAAATACAACAGAAAATATATATATACAGTGTGTGCAAATGTAGCAAGTTATGGAGGTAAGGCAATAAATAGGCTATAGTGCAAAATAATTACAATTAGTATTAACACTGGAATGATAGATGTGCAAGAGATTATGTGCAAATAGAGATACTGGGGTGCAAATGAGCAAAATAAATAACAATATAGGGATGAGGTAGTTGGGTGGGCTAATTTCAGATGGGCTGTGTACAGGTGCAGTGATCGGTAAGGTGCTCTGACAACTGATGCTTAAAGTTAGTGAGGGAGATAAGAGTCTCCAGCTTCAGAGATTTTTGCAATTCGTTCCAGTCATTGGCAGCAGAGTACTGGAAGGAATGGCAGCCAAAGGAGGTGTTGGCTTTGGGGATGACCAGTGAGATATACCTGCTGGAGCGCATACTACGGGTGGGTGTTTCTATGGTGACCAATGAGCTAAGATAAGGCGGGGATTTGCCTAGCAGTGATTTATAGATGGCCTGGAGCCAGTGGGTTTGGCGACGAACATGTAGTGAGGACCAGCCAACAAGAGCGTACAGGTCACAGTGGTGGGTAGTGTATGGGGCTTTGGAGACAAAACGGATGGCACTGTGACAGACTACATCCAATTTGCTGAGTAGAGTGTTGGAGGCTATTTTGTAAATGACATCGCCGAAGTCAAGGATCGGTAAGATAGTAAGTTTTACGAGGGCATGTTTGGCAGCATAAGTGAAGGAGGCTTTGTTGCGAAATAGGAAGCCGATTCTAGATTGAACTTTGGATTGGAGATTCTTAATGTGAGTCTGGAAGGAGAGTTTAAAGTCTAACCAGACACCTAGGTATTTGTAGTTGTCTACATAATCTAGGTCAGACCCGTCGAGAGTAGTGATTCTTGTCGGGTGGGTGGGTGCCAGCAGCGTTCGATTGAAGAGCATGCATTTAGTTTTACTAGTGTTTAAGAGCAGTTGGAGGCTACTGAAGGAGTGTTGTATGGCATTGAAGCTCGTTTGGAGGTTTGTTAACACAGTGTCCAATGAAGGGCCAGATGTATACAAAATGGTGTCTTCTGCGTAGAGGTGGATCTGAGAGTCACCAGCAGCAAGAGCGACATCATTGATATACACGGAGAAAAGAGTCGGCCCAAGAATTGAACCCTGTGGCACCCCGATAGAGACTGCCATAGGTCCAGACAACAGGCCCTCCGATTTGACACATTGAACTCTATCTGAGAAGTAGTTGGTGAACCAGGCGAGGCAGTCATTTGAGAAACCAAGGCTATTTAGTCTGCCAATAAGAATGCGGTGGTTGACAGAGTCGAAAGCCTTGGCCAGGTCGATGAAGACGGCTGCACAGTACTGTCTATTATCGATCGCGGTTATAATATCGTTTAGGACCTTGAGCGTGGCTGAAGTGCACCCATGACCAGCTCGGAAACCGAATTGCATAGCGGAGAAGGTACGGTGGGATTCCAAATGGTCGGTGATCTGTTTGTTAACTTGGCTTTCAAAAACTTTCGAAAGGCAGGGCAGGATGGATATAGGTGTGTAACAGTTTGGATCTAGAGTGTCACCCCCTTTGAAGAGGGGGATGACCGCGGCAGCTTTCCAATCTCTGGGGATCTCAGACGTTACGAAAGAGAGGTTGAACAGGCTAGTAATAGGGGTTGCGCCAATTTCGGCAGCTAGTTTTAGAAAGAAAGGGACCAGATTGTCTAGCCCAGATGATTTGTAGGGGTCCAGATTTTGCAGCTCTTTCAGAACATCAGCTGTCTGAATTTGTGTGAAGGAGAAGCGGGGGGGGCATGGGCAAGTTGCAGCGGAGGGTGCAGAGCTGGTGGCCGGGGTAGTGGTAGCCAGGTGGAACGCATGGCCAGCCGTAGCAAAATGCTTGTTGAAATTCTCGATTATTGTAGATTTATCGGTGGTGACAGTGTTTCCTAGCCTCAGTGCAGTGGGCAGCTGGGAGAAAGTGCTCTTATTCTCCATGGACTTTACAGTGTCCTAAAACTTATTGGAGTTAGTGCTACAGGATGCAAATTTCTGATTGAAAAAGTTAGCCTTTGCTTTCCTAACTGCTTGTGTATATTGGTTCCTAACTTCCCTGAAAAGTTGCATATCGCGGGGGCTATTTGATGCAGTACGCCAGAGGATGTTTTTGTGCTGGTCAAGGGCAGTCAAGTCTGAAGAGAACCAGGGGCTATATCTGTTATTGGTTCTGTATTTTTTGAATGGGGCATGTTTATTTAAGATTGAGAGGAAATTACTTTTAAAGAACAACCAGGCATCCTCTACTGACGGAATGAGATCTATATCCATCCAGGATACCTGGGCCAGGTCAATTAGGAAGACCTGCTCGCTAAAGTGTTTTAGGGAGCGTTTGACAGTGATGAGGGGTGGTCGTTTGACCGCGGACCCATTAGGGACGCAGGCAATAAGGCAGTGATCACTGAGATCCTGGTTGAAGACAGCGGAGGTGTATTTAGAGGGTAAGTTAGTCAGGATGATATCTATGAGGGTACCCATGTTTACGGATTTAGGGTTGTACCTGGTAGGTTCGTTGATAATTTGTGTGAGATTGAGGGCATCTAGTTTGGATGTCCGGGGTGTTAAGCATATCCCAATTTAGGTCACCAAGCAGTACGAACTCTGAGGATAAATGGGGGGCAATCAATTCACATATGGTGTCCAGGGCACAGCTGGGGGCTGAGGGGGGTCTGTAGCAAGCGGCAACAGTGAGAGACTTATTTCTGGAAAGGTGGATTTTTAGAAGTAGAAGCTCAAACTGTTTGGGCACAGACCTGGATAGTATGATAGAGCTCTGCAGGCTATCTCTACAGTAGACTGCAACACCACCCCCTTTGGCAGTTCTATCTAGATGGAAAATGTTATAGTTGGGGATGGAAATGTCAGAATTTTTGGTGGCCTTCCTAAGCCAGGATTCAGACACTGCTAGAACATCAGGGTTGGCGGAGTGTGCGAACGCAGTGAATAACTCAAACTTAGGAAGGAGACTTCTGATATTAACATGCAAGAAACCAATGCTTTTACGGTTACAGAAGTCAACAAATGATAGCGCCTGGGGAGTAGGAGTGATACTGGGGGCTGCAGGGCCTAGGTTAGCCTCTACATCACCAGAGGAACAGAGGAGGACTAGAATAAGGATACGGCTAAAGGCTTTAAGAACTGGTCTTCTAGTGCGTTGGGTACAGAGAATAAAGGGGGCAGATTTCCGGGCATTGTAGAAAAGATTCAGGGCATTATGTACAGACAAGGATATGGAAGGATATGAGTACAGTGGAGGTAAACCTAAGCGTTGGGTAACGATGAAAGAGATAGCATCACTGGAGGCACCGATTGAGTCGGTCTCCTCGTGTATGGGGGGTGGGACAAAGGAGCTATCTAAGGCAGGTTTAGCTGGGCTGGGGGATCTACAGTGAAATAGTACAATAAGAAATAACCGAAACAGCAATAAGCAAACCATATTGACATGGGAGAGAGGCAGTGTACTGTGGCATAAAAGAAATAAATATGTCATTGTTGTGTTATTTGTTCACTTATGTTCCCTTTATCTAATATTAGGTTTTGGTTGAAGATCTGATAACATTCAGTATCACAAATAAGCAAAAGTAGAGACAATTAGAAAGGGGGCAAATACTTTTTCATAGCACTGTAAATCAAACTAAAATATATGTTTTTAGATGTATGTCAGCAAAGCCACTACACAACACAACACTAAACAATACATTCATTGCACTATAACAGTGACAAATGGTGCCCACAAACTGTTAGGGCCAACAGAAAGCTGTCCCAACAGCAGAGCTTTCTTTTCAGCACCATGGAGTGACTCCTTACCACCACTACACCTGGCTATCAGCAGAGCCTTGTCTGGCAGCAAAACAGTTCATTCAGCCTCATTTACTGCCTTTTTAAAAAACATAGCTGATATGGCTGACTTGCTTATTAAACAAATGTGCTTTCTACTGACAATTGAGATGGACAAACTATGGCATAAGGGAACGATGGCAATCATTAATTTTGATTAAGACATTAATGAGCGAGCTAAGACAGATGTAGTCAATATAACTATTTGTTCAGCACTAATGAGTGACAGAATTCAGAGCATAGGCCATTCTTACAGTATTCTCCCTGTACACCAAGTCAGAACCGTAGGATAAATAAAGAGGGCATATATGCAGACAATGAAAGCTCTTACAATATTCGATGATGACATTTCTCTAGCTTCATATTCCCTACCCAGATCAACCCTAACAATAACCCTAGCTTCATGTCCAGATCAATTATTAATTTCAAACTTTTTTCTTCATAATGCAGTATAACATGAATGGAATGGTATTGCTAAAAAATAAATGAATGCATCAATCCTACGATGTACATTAAACAAGGATTCCATGATACACACAGAAACAAGGTTGGTTGTTCACCACCCCCTGTCTTTGGCAGTAGGTGGAGCTACAACATTTTCGCCAATCAGCAAGACTGAAAGATTGCTGCAGAGAGATGTTCAACTCTGCCTATGTTGTGCCAGAGTTTTTTTGATACTGTGTCTATCAGCTATGTTGCTGCTTCATCATTTCTCCTCCTCTCAGTCCTTGTTGGTGAGTGCTGTATTCAATTATTGGCAGACTAAATAGCCTTGGTTTCTCAAATGACTGCCTCGCCTGGTTCACCAACTACTTCTCAGATAGAGTTCAATGTGTCAAATCGGAGGGCCTGTTGTCTGGACTTATGGCAGTCTCTATGGGGGTGCCACAGGGTTCAATTATCGGGCCGACTCTATTCTCTGTGTATAGCTCTTGCTGCTGGTGACGCTCGGATCCTCCTCTATGCAGACGACACCATTTTGTATACATCTGGCCCTTCATTGCCTTGGTTTCTCAAATGACTGCCTCGCCTGGTTCACCAACTACTTCTCAGATAGAGTTCAATGTGTCAAATCGGAGGGCCTGTTGTCTGGACTTATGGCAGTCTCTATGGGGGTCCAATGAAGGGCCAGATGTATACAAAATGGTGTCGTCTGGACTGTGTTAACAATCCTCCAAACGAGCTTCAACGCCATACAACACTCCTTCCGTAGCCTCCAACTGCTCTTAAACTCCAGTAAAACTAAATGCATGCTCTTCAACCGAATGCTGCTTGCACCTGCCCACCCGACTAGAATCACTACTCTCGGCGGGTCTGACCTAGAGTATGTGGACAACTACAAATACCTAGGTGTCTGGTTAGACTGTAAACTCTCCTTCCAGACTCACATTAAGCATCTCCAATCAAAAGTTAGATCTAGAATCGGCTTCCTATTTCACAACAAAGCCTCCTTCACTCATGCTGCCAAACATGCCCTCGTAAAACTGACTATCCTACCGATCCTTGACCTTGGCGATGTCATTTACAAAATAGCCTCCAACACTCTACTCAGCAAATTGGATGTAGTCTATCACAGTGCCATCCGTTTTGGCTTACCTGGTTAAATAAAGGTGAAATAAAAAAATAAAAAATAAAGAGTTGATCAGGCTGTTGATTGTGGCCTTTGGAATGTTGTCCCACTCCTCTTCAATGGCTGTACGATGATGCTGGATTTTTGAGGGAACTGGAACATGCACGTCGATCCAGAGCATCCCAAACATGTTCAATGGGTGATATGTCTGGTGAGTATGCAGGCCATGGAAGAACTGGGATATTTTCGGCTTGCAGAAATTGCATACAGACCCTTGTGACATGGGGCCGTGCATTATCATGCTGAAACATGAGATGATGGTGGTGGATGAACGGCAAGACAATGGGCCTCTGGATCTCGTCATGGTATCTCTGTGTATTCAAAATGCCATCAATAAAATGCAATTGTCTTCATTGTTCGTAGCTTATGCCTGCCCATACCATAACGCCACTGCCACCATGGGGCACTCTGTTCACAACGTTGGCATCAACAAACCGCTCGCCTACATGGCGCTATACACGATGTCTGACATCTGCCCAGTACAGTTGAAACCGGGATTCATCTGTGAAGAGCACACTTCTCCAGCGTGCCAGTGGCCATCGAAGGTGAGCATTTGCCCACTGAAGTCGGTTACAACGCCTAACTGCAGTCAGGTCAAGACCCTGGTGAGGATGACGAGCACGCAGATGAGCTTCCCTGAGACGGTTTCTGACAGTTTGTACAGAAGTTCTTCGGTTGTGTAAACCCACAGTTTCATAAGCTGTCCGGGTGGCTGATCTCAGACAATTCCGCATTTGAAGAAGCCGGATGTGAAGGTCCTGGTCTGGCGTGGTTACACGTGGTTACACGTGAGGCCGGTTGGACGTATTGCCAAATTCTCTAAAATGATGTTGGAGGCAGCTTTTGGGAGAGAAATTAACATTAAATTCTCTGTCAACAGCTCTGGCGGACATTCATGCAATCAGCATAACACTTGCACGCTCCCTCAAAACTTGACACATTTGTGGCATTGTGTTGTGTGACAAAACTGCAAATTTTAGTGGCCTTTTATTGTCCCCAGCACTAGGTGCACCTGTGTAATGATCATGCTGTTTAAACAGCTTCTAGATATGCCACACCTGTCACGTGGATGGATTATTTTGGCAAAGGAGACATGCTCACTAACAGGGATGTAAATATATATGTGCACAACATTTTAGAGAAAAGTACCCAATTGTCATTCTTGAGTAAAAGTAAAGATACCTTAAGTGAAAGTCCCCCACTAAAATACTACTTGAGTACAAGTCTAAAATTGTTAGTTTTTAAATATACTTTCAGTATCAAAAGTAAATGTAATTGCTAAAGTATACTTAAGTATCCCAAGTTATTTTTAAACATTAATCATTTCAGATTCCTTATATTAAGAAAACCAGACGGCACAATTATTATATATTTGTTTAGTTTACAGATAGCCAGGGGCACACTCCAACACACAGACATCATTTACAAACAAAGCATTTGTGTTTGGTGAGTTCGCCAGATCAGAGGCAGAAGGGATGATCAGGGATGTTCTTGTCACTATTCCGTCGTGGATGTGGTGGAGGAGTCAAGCGCAGGAAACAGAGGTTAAGTCCAACAAGACTTTTAATAGTCTCAATAACAAGAGAACAAACCCCGACCTCGAAAACATGAAGTGGCGAGGGAAAATTACGCACTCGCGTAAAACACTAAACATGGAAAAATGACACGGAAAACAAACACGTATCAAAGACACGGTGGCAACAGAATAACAACACACAAATGCCCTAGATCACAACACGGAACTTATAAGACACGTAATCAACTCCCAAACAGACACAGGTGTGACAGACAGACAAAAGCAATCAAACACAGAAACATAGAGCGGTGGCAGCTAGTACTCCGGGGACGGCGAACGCCGAAGCCTGCCCGAACCAGGAGGAGGAGCAGCCTCGGCCGAAACCGTGACAGTACCCTCCCCCTGACGCGCGGCTAGCCGCGCGCCGACCCCGGCCTCGGGGACGGCCAGGAGGACGCGGACCCGGGCGCGTGGGATGCCCATGGTGAAACTCAGTCAGGAGGGAAGGATCGAGTATGTCCCTCCTGGGCACCCAGCACCCAGACCACTCCTCCGGCGCCTCGAGTCCACGATGGTCCGGACCCTGTACGCCGGGACCCCCTCGATGTCCAAAGGGGGCGGAGGGGTCTCTCCTATCTCATCTTCTTGGAGTGGGCCAGCTACCACCGGCCTGAGAAGAGACACATGGAACGAGGGGTTAATATTTTTATACTCAATTGGCAGTTGTAACCTGTAACACACCTCGTTCAATCTTCTCAGGACTTTGAAGGGCCCCACAAACCGCCGACCCAGCTTCCGGCAGGGCAGGCGGAGGGGCAGGTTTCGAGTCGAGAGCCAGACTCGATCTCCCGGTGCGTACACCGGTCCCTCACTGCGGTGGCGATCGGCGCTCGCCTTTTGTTGACGGATGGCACGCTGCAGATGGACATGGGCAGCGTCCCACGTCTCTTCCGAGCGCCGAATCCACTCGTCCACCGCAGGGGCCTCGATCTGGCTCTCGTGCCACGGTGCCAGGACCGGCTGATAACCTAAAACACACTGGAAAGGTGTTAAGTTGGTGGAGGAGTGGCGGAGAGAGTTCTGGGCCATATCTGCCCAGGGGATGAACCTCGACCACTCCTCCGGCCGGTCCCGGCAATAGGACCTCAAAAACCTACCCACATCCTGGTTGACACGTTCCACCTGCCCATTACTCTCTGGGTGGTACCCCGAGGTAAGGCTTACCGAGACCCCCAACCGTTCCATGAACGCTCCCCAAACTCTGGAAGTGAACTGGGGACCTCGGTCAGACACAATATCCTCGGGGACCCCATAGTGCCGGAACACATGGGTAAAGAGGGCCTCAGCGGTCTGTAGGGCAGTAGGGAGACCCGGCATGGGAAGGAGACGACAGGCCTTGGAAAACCGATCCACAACGACCAATATGGTGGTATTCCCCTGGGAGGGGGGTAGGTCAGTTACGAAATCCACCGATAGGTGGGACCATGGTCGTTGTGGAACGGGCAGGGGATGTAGCTTACCCCTGGGCAAATGTCTAGGCACCTTACACTGGGCACACACCGAGCAGGAGGAGACATAAACCCTCACATCCCTAGCTAACGTTGGCCACCAGTATTTCATGCTAAGACAGTGCACGGTCCGGCCAATACCTGGATGTCCAGAGGAGGGTGATGTATGAGCCCAATAAATAAGACGATCACGGACCTCGATTTGCTAAACACGAGTGCTAAATCCTCATACTCGGGGGGAATGCGCAGTGCGGGCACTTGGTTCGGACTCTCTACCGAGGTCGCCCCTACGGAAACACCTAGACATCTCCCTACACACTGAGCAGACCACTCCATAAGAGCCCTCTGTTGCCACGCTATGGTAGGATCATGGGTGCTTAACCAGGGAAGGCCCAACACCACGGGGTACGCAGGAGAGTCAATCAGATAAAACTGAATGATCTCCTCATGACCCCCCTGCGTCGTCATTGTCAGTGGTGCTGTGACCTCCCTGATCAGGCCCGACCCCAACGGCCGGCTGTCTAATGCGTGGACAGGAAATGGATCGTCTACCGGCCGAAGGGGAATCCCTAACCTACTACAAAATGCCCGATCAATAAAGTTCCCAGCTGCGCCTGAATCTACTAGCGCCTTATGCTGGGAATGAGGTGCCACCTGTGGAAACCTCACAGGAATACTCATGTGACCAACAGAGAGCTCTGGGTGAGTGGGGCGCCTACTCACCTGAAATGACTCCCCAGTGCGTGGCCTGTTGTCACCTCTCCCAGGAGACCCTCCCCAGCACCTGGCCGCAGTGTGTCCTCCACGACCGCAGGTGGTGCAGGGGATGGCCCCCTCGGGTTCCCTCTCCTCCTCTCTCTAGCGCCAGCACCCCCTAGCTCCATGGGGAATCGGCTCGGGGGGTGCTGGAGGGTGGACTGGACGACCCCCACTCGGGACGTCCGCGGGTAGCCAGCAGGGTATCCAGACGGATGGAAATGTCCACCAACTGGTCAAACGACAGGTTGGTGTCCCTGCAGGCCAGCTCCCTACGAATGTCCTCTCGTAGACTACACCGGTACTGGTCGATGAGGGCCCTCTCATTCCACCCCGCATCCGCCGCTAGGGTCCGGAACTCCAGTGCGAACTCCTGTGCGCTCCTCTTCCCCTGTCGGAGGTGGAATAGACGCTCTCCCGCCGCTTTCCCCTCAGGGGGATGATCGAAGACAGCCCTGAAGCGGCGGGAGAACTCCGCGTAGGTGATGGTAGCGGCGTCTATTCCCCTCCATTCGGCGTTGGCCCACTCCAACGCCTTGCCGGAGAGACAGGAGATGAGGGCGGAGACGCTTCGTATCCCGAGGGCGCCGGGTGTATGGTGGCAAGGTAAAGTTCTACCTGCAGGAGGAATCCCTGACACCCGGCTGCAGAACCGTCATATGCCCTCGGGAGTGAGAGCCGAATGCCACTGGGTTCCGGTACTGAGAGAGAGGACTGGCCGTTGGTGATGCGATGTTGTAAGGGTCCTTGGCCACCTCAGAGTTCACCAATCGGCGCAGAGCGTTGGACACCTCGTCCATGGCGGTCCCGAGTTGCCGGATCATGGCGTCCTGAAAGTTGATCCGGTCCAGCAGGGATTCGGGTGCCGCCGCTGTTCCTGCTGACTCCATGATGGTGTGTTGTTCTGTCACTATTCCGTCGTGGATGTGGTGGAGGAGTCAAGCGCAGGAAACAGAGGTTAAGTCCAACAAGACTTTTAATAGTCTCAATAACAAGAGAACAAACCCCGACCTCGAAAACACGAAGTGGCGAGGGAAAATTACGCACTCGCGTAAAACACTAAACATGGAAAAATGACACGGAAAACAAACACGTATCAAAGACACGGTGGCAACAGAATAACAACACACAAATGCCCTAGATCACAACACGGAACTTATAAGACACGTAATCAACTCCCAAACAGACACAGGTGTGACAGACAGACAAAAGCAATCAAACACAGAAACATAGAGCGGTGGCAGCTAGTACTCCGGGGACGGCGAACGCCGAAGCCTGCCCGAACCAGGAGGAGGAGCAGCCTCGGCCGAAACCGTGACAGTTCTCTTGATAAACGTGTGAATTGGACCATTTTCCTGTCCTGTTAAGCCTTCAAAATGTAACGAGTACTTTTGGGTGTTAGGTAAAAAGGTATGGATTAAGAAGTTCATTATTTTCTTTAGGAATGCAGTGAAGTAAAAGTTGTCAAAAATATAAATCTTAAAGTACAGATACCCCCAAAAACTACTTAAGTAGAACTTTACACCACTGCATGGTGATGTAATAGCCCATCATTTAGGTTCATGTGCACTGTGAAGACAAGGAATATGTTCATGGTAGCATCCTGGGTCAATCATTGGTTTAAATCATAAAACCAATCATCAGTTGACTTGGCTACTGTTAAAAAAAAAAAAAACTATATTTGATGTCATCGCCCCCCCCGGAAATCTAATGAGCATAATAAAAAAATCCCCATAAAAATCTGTCAGATTAAACCAGAGATTGGATGTGTCTGCGGTGAAATGAGACAGAGCTAGAACAGTGTTTGTCAGACCATGAGACATCCCAAAAATCAGTCTTCTCACAAAATTATCTGTAGCGTCCGAACAGCCTTCGAACTATTACCCTTCTATGGAAAGATGAGACTCTGAAGAACACAATGGTGTTATCCGTTTTGCTCTATGACCCACACAAGCATCTTGGGACTCGTCTGAAGTCGGTACAGCCTATCTGCCAACTTCTGTCTGTAGCATCAGAACAGTTTGGGCTACATACTAATATTACCTCTGTGGAAAGATGAGACTCACAAACAAATGTGAGACTCACGAACACGTATATGTCGGTTGTTTTGCTCTAGGACGCCCACAGGCCTCAAGAGTTGTCCGAAGGTCCCACGGTACCAGTTGGAAAAAAAATTGAAGTATATATGGAGACTGTTTAGTGCCAAAATAAATACACGTAAAAAAATAAAAATAAATGTATATCTCGCAGATACAGGACAGACACTTCAGAACAAACTTCCTTTTGATTTATTTGAGGGACTACTGTATATTTTGTTCCATGTAGTGAATCTGTTATTCAATGCATTTGTATGGGCTAATTGAAGCAAGGCCAGACAAAAAAAATCATCAACAAAAAAAATCATAGATTTGTTTTATACTTCAACGGGTCTTAAAATTAAAAATCAAAAAACTAACTTGTGCTTTGTATGACCTTCTTAAAACAATTCCATATAGCTTAGTAGAACCCCCTTCCCCAGATAAGACAGGACTTAGACTGTAGAGAGTATTAATGCATAGTAAAGATAACTATTTTTGGCATTGGGCAGCATAGCCCAGGTCTATATTGGACTGATCCATATGCTACTGTGGTCTGTGCCTTTGTTTCTGATTGTGTTGCAAATCCTCAGTGGATATATGATTTTATTATATTTGTCAATGAGCTCAATTTGGAATGAACAGTATCGTGACCCAGGATAAGACCCAGATGCAGACAGTTCGAAATAGCAAAAGTTTATTTACAAAAACAGGGGGCAGGCAAATGACAGGTCAAGGGCAGGCAGAGGTCAGTAATCCAGAGCAGAGTCCGAAAGGTACAGAAACGGCAGAAAGGCTCAGGGTCGGGACAGGCAGAACGGTCAAAAACCGGGAAAAACAGGAAAACAGGGGCTACAGCAAAACAGGAGTACGGGAAAACCACTGGTAGGCTTGACGAGACAAGACGAACTGGCAACAGAGGTATAAATACACAGGGGATAATGGGTAAGATGGGCGACACCTGGAAAGGGGGTGGAGACAAGCACAAATACAGGTGAAACAGATCAGGGTGTGACAGAACAGAAAATATATTTCTTCAAACCACACAACAATATTTCATGGTTCCAAATATATCAGATTAAACAAGGAATCCCTCTTGCTGTTCAACTAAATAATTGAATATACAATAAGCTTCTCCCCTACTGCAGAGCCCCTACAGTGGATGGAACATAAAGTCTATAACAGTCTATTCTTCCTCTATACATGAATCATAATGGCCCCTTGGCTTAGGAATACTTTACCTATCCTGGCTGCATGCTATTTTGGAATTGTATAGTGTTTCTCTTTTCTACATTCTCATTCTATGAACCTTAGCATATTATGTATTATAAAACCCCAAAATATATATATTTCAATTGCAAACGTGAAGAGGCTGTTGACCAGCAGAGTGGACATGTTACTGCCCTTGAAGGAGTACTGGTAACACTCAGCTGTAACTAAACTAGCAGTAGTACATCTCCTGATCTCTTCTGGTACATCCAGTTAACTAGGGACTCTCCTCAGTATGTCCTGAGAAGATATCATTATTCAGAAGGTAGCAATAGTGATGAGTTCAAGAAGAGGTTTGATTCCAGGCTGAATTTCACATCTAGCTCTGTAGAGTGTTTGTCACAGGATTCTCAATGTTTGACAAAGCACAAAAAGAGGAGGAGACAAGGATTTCATCGTGTCATCATGGCCTAGCTATATCAGAGCGGTTTTACTCTTCTCCCATTGATCTCACAGTAGCAGACATGGGACCCTGGCTGAGAAATGTATTAATTCTTGCTGCATGTTGTTATGGTAAGATATTATTTTCCTAATTCATTTACTGCCTTTGTTCCAATCACTTTCTTTTTTCAAATATATTTCTCAGTATAATACTACCAGTATTAAATTCCTACGTTTTTATTCCCTCTATCATGTTGCTTGATTATTTTCTCCCTAATACAAATCGTGTATTACATTATTTTCCAGAATGCAGAGGAGAAGACTCAGTCATTCAGTCAGCAGGAGATGTGACCACTACTGAAGGAGAACAGGTCATACTTGGCTGTACATTTTATGCAGTTGATACTTCAAATCTCTACCTGTTCTGGTACAAGCATGAATTAAATGGCTTCCCAAAGTTCATGCTGGGTCGTTTTCCATTTGGAGGTAAAAATGCCACTGAGTTCAAGGAGAGATTTGATGCCCATCTAGATAAAGACTCCAAATCAGTCCCCTTGACGATCCAGAGGGTGCAGCTGTCTGACTCTGCTGTGTACTACTGTGCTCTGAAGCCCACTGTGACAACAGGATATACAGCCCCCTTACAAAAACTATTTGATAGTGTAATATAAGACTCTTAAAGAGCCTAGTGTAAGCTCCTCCTCAAAACTTCCTATAAGACAGAGTGAAAGCATTCAAAGACACATACAAGTGTGTTTGCTCTCTCCTCACCTACCCATCTCACAGTAGACATGGAATCTTGGCTGAAGAATATTCTGATTCTTTCTGCATTTTGTTGGGGTATGTTAACTATTATTTTATTTGCTTACTGCCATTGCTTTAATTATCCCTTTATGTTGTCATGAAAAATAGAGAAAGTTGCTCACTCTATATGCTCCAAATTATTTAATTGGTATAAATCTTCAAAAACACCCTTTCTATTTTAAACGTCTTTCTCCAGAATGCAGAGGAGACAGTGTGTCACAGCCAAAACAAGATGAGACTGCTATCGAAGGAGGACAAATAACACTTGCGTGTCATTATGAAACAGACGATCCAAGTCCATATCTATTCTGGTACAAACAGGCAACAAACGACTACCCCAAGTATATGCTTATGCGGTTCAATTTTGGAACTGGGGACAATGCTACTGACTTCAAGGAGAGATTTCATGCCGATCTAGATGCCAACTCCAAATCAGTTCCCTTGACTATCCAGAGGGTGCAGCTGTCTGACTCTGCTGTGTACTACTGTGCTCTGAGGCCCACTGTGACAACAGGATATACAGCCCCCTTACAAAAACATACTGAGCTACACAATGACAATACACCTGTCTGGACAGTATACCACACCACTTTGAAATTGACACTGTAACCTTCTCACTACCTCCCTGATAATACCAAGACTAGTGGTAGCAGATGTTGATAATCACAGTGATGATGATGATGATGATGATGATGATTATACAGTAAGTCATTTTTTATGCCAATAAAGCTACCTCTTCCAATGCAGATCTAAATGTCAGCCTAGTCTCATAGACTAGACGTAACATAGTAAATATACATCCGGGACACTCAAATTAGCATGAAATGTTATGTTTGGTATGGTTACATAAGACAGAAACTTAAGGCAAATCCTTAACCGTTTTAGCTAACTCTTCCCCTAATCCTAACATGAACCCTTTAACCTAACTCCTAACCCTAACCCCTAGCCTAGCTAACATTAGCCAACTAACTAACAATAGTGTTAGCCACCTAGTCACCTAGCTAACATCAGCCACAACATATTGGAATTCGTAACATATCATATGATTTGAAAATCATAACATATTGTATGTTTTGCAAATTTGTAACATATTGTACGTTTTGCAAATTCGTAGCATATTAATCGAATTGTAATTCGTAACATATCATTCAAAATGGATGATGGACATCTACAAATGACTACATACCATACGAAATGTAACATATCATACTAAAACGAGTGTCTCGGATTTACTTACAGGATAATACAAAATGCTCTGAGACCAGTTTGTAAATGTAAATGTAAGAGACATTAAAATGCCATTACAATATCTCATGGATTAGAAAATAGACCATTGTTTTATTTTTTGAATTGGCCTAGTAGTCTTACTTAGATGAATGTAGAAAAAGCAATACTCAGTTTTGTGTACATAGTAATGGAAAAGCCAGCATCAACCACAAGGGGGACATAGTACCAAGTGAGTGTTGCTTTCTACTCTGAAATGACTTGTCTATTTGAACATCCCCTCTGTTCTGTGCTGCATGGTCTAGGCCTGTGCTGCCACAAAGACAGGAAACAAGAGAACACACCAGTTTCTATATTGTAACATCAGTTTGTCTTGGTCTTTGTATCCTATGATAAGTATGGGACATTGGCTGTGTACCTTTGTTGTTCTTGCTGCACTTCTCTTTGGTAGGATACGGCTCTCATTATCTTTTTCTCAATACCCTATTGTTACTGGAATCCTGACATGTTGTGACCATGGGACTTTAAGGTTCTATCTGTGCAAAGCAAAGTAATTGAGCATCAAAGTTTTCACATCCGAGATCTCAGAACTGTTTTGTAGTGAATTCTTCTTTCATAACCCATTAACGTTATCACCTTAAAGCAGTGGAGGCTGCTGAAGGGAGGAGGCTCATAGTAATGGCTGGAATGGAGTCAATGGAATGGTATCAACCACATGGAAACCCTGTTTGATACCATTCCATTGACTCCATTCCAGCAATTATTATGAGCTGTCCTCCCCTCAGCAGCCTCCACTGCCTTAAAGGTACCTAAAGTGCAGAGTATCAAAATCCTGAGACATTTGTAAGTCAGATGTCTTTAGGGTGGTGCAATTGCAGATAGATCCTCATGGCTCTAAAATGTCAATCTTGGTTCTATCTGAATTAGATATGTTCAGTTTTTACGAAAACTGTAGCTATTTCACTAAGATAGAGTAGGAACACATTATCAAATACATTAAGAAACGTATTATGATCATCAGACAAATTACAATCATCACTGGACAACGATGTGACAACATCATTTACTTTAATATTTCTGACAGTGTTGTTCTTTTCCTTGCATGCCATTATTGCTGGCTAGATCAGCTTCGACCATACTTAGAGAGATGGTAAAGACGTGTTCTGATTGATCCATCTGTATTTGTTCAGGCTTATGGTTGGATTGCAGATAGAGCATTATAGCGCCAAGTTCAAAGGGGTTTATGTAGATAGAACTTTCCAGTTTATTTAAATTTTTCCCTTAAAATGAACTTTTAAAAAATCTAACTACACAGACCATGAAGAACCATCTAAAGATCAATTAGATGTGATGTGACCTACACATTTTTCACAAAAATGTCAGATAGAACCATAAAGTCTCAAGGCATTCTTAGTTTCCAGGGTGCAGAAGAGCAGACAATGTTACTCAGTTGAAGAGAGGAGTGACTGCTTATTAAGGAGAAGATGTGTATCTCAGCTGTGAATATTACACCAGTTTATCATCTCCATCTCTCTTCTGTTACATTAAATCCCCAAACGATTACCCTGAATATGTGTTGCGGACAGATGTCATTGGACCAGGGGATATTGATGATAGATTCAAATGGAGATCCCATCTAAATTCCATCACCAAATCAGTGTTGTTCAGACAATGTCACAAGTTTCTCATGGTTTGACAATACACAAAGAGAGGAGGAGACAAGGATTTCATTGTGTCCTCATGGCCTAGCTACATCATACATGCATGTTGTTATGGTATGATATTATTTTCCTTATTTGTTTACTGCCTTTGCTCCCATTCCTTTATTTTATCAAACATATTTCTCAGTATAATACTACCAGTATTAAATGCATACGTTTTTATTCCCTCTATCATGTTGCTTGATTATTTTCTCCCTAATACAAATCGTGTATTACATTACTTTCCAGAATGCAGAGGAGAAGACTCAGTCATTCAGTCAGCAGGAGATGTGATCCCTACCGCAGGAGAACAGGTCACACTGGACTGTCAATTTGATGCATTTCATCCTAAGAATCTGTACCTGTTCTGGTACAAGCATGAAGTAAATGGCTTCCCAAAGTTCATGCTGGGACGTTTTTCTTTTGGAAGTACAAATGCCACTAAGTTCAAGGATAGATTTGATGCCGATCTCGATGCAGACTCCAAATCAGTCCCCTTGACGATCCAGAGGGTGAAGCTGTCTGACTCTGCTGTGTACTAATGTGCTCTGAGGTCCACTGTCACAACAGGATATACAGCCCCTTACAAAAACTATTTGAAAGTGTGATATAAGACTCTTAGAGAGCCTAGTGGAAGCTCCTCCTCAGTACGTCCTATAAAGCAGAGTTTAAGAAGTGGTTTCACAAGCTTATGACACAGTAGACATGGAATTGCTGCTGTAGAAACTTCTGATTCTTGCTGCATTTTGTTGTGGTATGATAACTATTCATTTATGTATTTGCTTATTGCCTTTGCTCCAATCCCATAATTTTTTTAAATATAAATGTCAGTATAATATTACAATAATTAATTTAATGCGTTTTTATTCCCTCAATCGTGTTGCTTGATTTTTTTCTCCCCTAATACAAATTGTGTATTACATTATTTCCCAGAATGCAGAGGAGAAGACTCAGTCACTCAGCCACCAGGAGATGTGATCGCTACTCCTTGCATTCAATCAGATTATTCAATTATGGTATTGGTAGTAAAACATATATTGATGAAGTAGTAATTTAAATGTGAGTAATTAAGTTGATTTCTAAAAAGTGTTTTCAATCACTTTTATTATCTATTTTACCTCTGCAGTAATGGTATCTGGAGATAGTGTACTCCTGACAAGGAGGACTACACCCCCACTGAGGGTGATACAGAGTCCCTGAGAGGCTGTACAGAAACTAGTACACTGAGAAATGACTTGTTTTAGATGAACGTGTTGGTCATTTCCTGACCACAGTTCATTATCAGGTAGCAGAAGGTAAGTAGATTAGATTATTGTGGTTACAAATGTTGTTAGAGTAAGTAAAAACACATTTAGCATAATAGGGGAAACTTGTATTATTTAAAATTAGAGAATATTATGAATATGGAAACTAATTCTTTTGAAAATGCATTTTTCTTCATGTTATTCATTCACTTCAGAAGATCCTCTGAAAATGAGTTGTGTTTAGAGGAGGAGCTAGTATGGGAATGAAAAAGAGAGACTCAAAATGGCATGAAGGTCTTTCCTCAGTGCATTGTAAGCTTGTCTCTCTAACATTAACCATGCTGTGCTGGTTCACCTTGTTCTTTTTAACATTTGTGGGTAAGTAAAATACACTTAACAGTAATGATAATGTGTAATTACTTATTTACAAGCTTGGAAAAACAACACACAAGGTTGACTGTTAATGTTGACAAAGTGGCCAAATGTGTGGATCTGAAGATCTCCTCTGCTGAAGTGACAGACTCTGCTCTGTACTACTGTGCTCTGAGGCCCACAGTGACAGAAATCCCAGAAACACTACAAAAACCTTATTGCAATAAAGTCCTACTAGTAAACACCATGTAATAGGCAAGCATCTGCATACAAATGATCAGAGATCATGTTCATCATTATCCATCAATTATGTCATATTTGTTCGTCACAGATTATAATGTAGATATACAGTATGTCGTGATGTGACTTTCATTATTGTGATGACTATTATTTATCGAATAATTACCTACTATGTTTAATTGTTACTAGATTAAATTAATCATGTAGCAATTAACTCATTAGGAATTTGGGGCACCACAGCAAAAGTTGTTTAACGAGTTACCGTTTCCCAAATTAACTCTAAAGATATCTAGATATCTCTTATCATTTAACAGTTGTTTATTAATCATTTACCTCATATCAGTCTCATTCTGGAAGTCATAGACTCTTTAAGTCCGCATGAACCCGGGTCTTACTGATCATTCCGTACCACACAAATTGATGTAATGATTTATTTACTAACTAATTCAAAATGATAACACAAGATACAAACACATACACGGTATAGGTAGGGATTAGAAACTTAATACAATGAAAATGGGTCCCTAGCGGACTAACACAATATGTCACTTGTTACAAAAGATGGCGAGTTAAAGAGAGAGAGAGAAAGAGAGAGAGAGAGAGAGAGAGAGAGAGAGAGAGAGAGAGAGAGAGAGAGAGAGAGAGAGAACACTTGGATACACATGGACCTACGCTCACAGTAATCCTAATACCTTGTCCCGAACTGCCACCCGTTTGGTGAGAAGTAATGCATGTATTTACATGTTGGAGGTCTTCGTTGTGTATCTCTGTTGGACCCAGGCCTTCGTGTGAAGGGGTCGATTGGGCCTTCTCTTTCGGATGGCCTTTAAGATGTAAGGCTCAGATTGTCCACAAGAGGTCACAATGTCCTTCTTCTTAGTTGTCTGTTTACTTTCACTCGTTCTGGAAGTGGTCTTCTGAGGATGGCTAATCAGCCGTGTCGATGATCCCCTGTGGGGTGATGAGAGCAGTGTAGTAGACGATGGTTTGAAGAGAGTAACAGGATGGTCCCACTTAAATTCACCTTCTTAGATACAGTACTTACAACAGCTGCTCAGCCGTAACATTGATTGTTAGTGGAGGCAACTTTGTCGTCTTCACCTCGTGTTGATTTTCAGGGTCGTAACCAATGGTTACAAAATCTGTAGCTTGAGTGCTTCTGGTCTGATCTGATAATGATAATTCTTAACTCAATCTTTTATGCACTCTGGTAAAGAGGGGCATTTCCGTCATACTGACACGCTCTCTGAGCTCCCTCGGGCGTGGCTAGTTACAAGGCAAAAGTATTATCATCACTTGTTAGAAAGCTAAAATCACATTCCTATCTTCATGAAAACATTGTCTTCCTCCTTGATATTTTCTACACAACGTACAGGATGTAAACCTGATATACACAGTGTAAAAGCTCTTCAAGTCACAATGTTTTCATTATATAGCGAGTCATGACAGTCCCCCTCTGGTGGTTCAACCTTGGAAGGATTCTGCAAGTTTGCAACCCACCATAAAAATGACCACGGGATGTCCTGGTTCTGGATCATCATTGCGGGCCCGTCGTCCGTTTGTCCAGGCTGGTAGATCTAGGCGGTAACTTACACAGACATTAACAACGCACAACACTCAGGAAATACATCATTACATTTCTTCCCCAAATGGGTGGCATTGTGGCACTCACTGGTGGTCGTATGGGGAACTTGTTTGTGGCAATATCACTTCCTTACTGTCAAAGGAAATAAAAAATTGAAATAATAAAAACACAACAAAAGATATACAAATATAGTTCCCCCACCTTAATCATCTACTTGGACTCTATTCTATGTACATCCATGGTCTTGGCTAAATGACACTATCATGACATTTGTCTGATGTCATATCTAGGGCGATCCTACTTGAAGGTGAGTAGTTAAGACACTCTCTAAAATGGCACCCTGAATGACAAAGCTTCCATTGTGGCACTACATGGCTGACCTAGCAAACTCTGGGGAAGAAGCTGGGAATGCTGTGGGGTTTTGGAATCTATTGCCAGTTTTCCGAAAATCGGGATTGCTTCCGTCCCACAGGTGATCCTAGCATAAGACCTCATTAGGTCTTCCATTGCGTGTGTGCGCCTGTGTACATAGTAGGTGCACACGCCAAGGGCAATAAGACCAAGGATCATGGTAACAGTCAGGATACTGTCCGGCACCGTCCAAGAGCGGGTGACAGACCAATCTTTTGGCTAAAAGTGCCTCATTCAGTACACTAAGATCAACAGTCATCGGTCCCTCGTACTGAATTTTGTTTTGAAAAGCTGGTGGTAACTCAAGGGAACGTTTAGCAAAAGCGTCAGGCATTTCAATATCTGTGTCTATCCTGTCGTCAGGAAGCTGGTATAGGGCTAGGTCGTCTATGTGGATAATCGCCCCCTCTGGTACCTTAACAAAAATTGTCTGATTGGGGAGGTTCAGTTTAGTGGTTGAGTCATGGCATTCGTAAGTCATAGTGGCGGACATGAATGGGGGGTTAATCAGCCATTGAATCCCTACCACTTCCACTTGCGTGGTGGTGACTCCACCTCTTGCTGTTAGTTTGGCTCTACAGCGTTCTTCGCTGGTGATAGGCATAAGGCCACAAAGGCACTTAGTGTTATCCCTGATTAAGGGTTTGCTAGGACACAAGTAGTGGCCGTCTTTGGTTAGAGTACACATTTACAGGTTAGGGGTTATATAGACATCTGGATTGTGTTCCTGATAAGCTATGTCTGGAGGTGTGATGATTTTCACATGGGTGTTGTCGCGCCAAAATCCTACGTTTAGAACTGTTTTCAACCTATAGATATTCTCCAGTTCAACAACGGCAGCGTCAGTATAAATCCAACTTCATTTTGATTAAAATCAACGTGTATTGGAATTGCAGACCCCAGACTATAGGCCAGGTGTGACTGTAATGGCTTTATCATTATTGTGGTAGCTGAGGTCAATATGTTGTGCTCCATTGAGAGGGGCACTAGATATGAGGGGATTCTATTCATGGCCAAGTTGTCCATAGAAGAGCTAACTTCACAGAGAAAATCCTCCAACAACAATCGAACCAATTGGACATGGGCATAGTTATGGTTCATGACCTCTACTAGCTTGCCTACCGACAGGAGGGTTTTGTTCAAGAGAGTAGCATGTGTGTTTACCACCAGAATAGTGTCCTGGAGAGACCTTCCCACATGCTGAAACCTGAGTGCCTGTGATTGCATCTGTTGCTGGATAAGTGGCATCTCTTCAGTAATCTCCCTAACATTCATTTTGACCGTGGTTAGACTGACTGCGTTGACAGCAGTGGTACCTAGAGCGAATAGTGACCCTACGGTTGCACCTATTGAGAGTAGCTCCTCGAGGAATCGTTTTTCCTTACCTGACTGTGAACTTTTAGAGTTGGGCCAACATGTGGGCAGTGTCTAGCTGAGCGTGCTTAACTGCCTGGATGGTCCAGTCAGCCCCGGCCCAACTCATACATGCCGCAGGGAAAATGTGTTGGCGGTACACGTTCTCTGCATCTAGGCGGACGTACACCTTCTGCGCGTGTACTCTGCAGTTGGTTATAAGGAGTCCTGGATCATCATGGAGAACGATTCCCGTAGGGGGTCCACTCGTGAGTACATCTGCTGGATTGGTTTTGACAACACATTTAGCTGATTTTCCTATTTTGAACAGCACAATGCAGGTCAATATCAACAATGACAACGAACTGTGTCTTGTAGCTGGGAAGAGAAGAAAATATGTTAGGTGCAATGTACTGACCTCCCAGAAGGGATCAGCTAAGGATACTTGAGAATTTTGTTAGTACCTCTGATTGGCTAGGTTTCTATCTATTCGGGGCTGGCTTGCACCCCTTCTATTCCCATGGGGGGAGTGTACAACTTGATTTGGTTCCTGTGGACCCACTTGAACATGATGTTCTATCGACCTTTGCTGATTCTGATTTGATAAGCAACAGGTGACAGCTTTAACACAATCTCATGTGGCCCTGTCCAGTGGGGCAGGAACTTTTTCGCAACGCCCACGGGTTTGGTGTATACGTAGCCATTTAAATTCAATTCGATTTCAAATACATTTTCATGAACAATTAAATGTATGTGTATTAAAACCTTTCTCTATGCAGGTGTCAGTTTTGAGGACCTCACTCCACTCAAGAAAGAAGAGTACCGTTTAGAGAATGGGTAGGCAATCCAGGTCCTGGAGTGCAGCAGGCACTTCATGTTTTGATTTAACCCACCTGGAAGACCAGGTGGGTTGATTTTAGGCAATCACTGAACTAATCAATTAGCTCAGTTGGGCAGGGGTGGTGCCTAGTTGGAACAAAATCCTGCAGTACCAGTGGCACTCCAGGAACAGGGTTGCCTACTCCTGGTTTAAAGGGAACCCATGTTACCCTGTCTTACAAATACTCCAGAACAGCTACTGGTGGAGATTAATTCTACTGATATCACCAAGACACAGCAGAAAGGCCAGCGTTCCTCCTCTACATCTCAGGTACATAGTTTATAATGAAAGCAGATCCTCTGAACTCTCGAATATCTGCAAAACTGAATGAAGAGAAAAAACTTTTGGATCTAGAGATCTCCTCTGCTGAAGTTACTACTTTGCTCTGTGTTGTGAGGCCCACAGTGACAGGAAACCTACACACACTGTAAAGAAAACCCACATCAGCAGGAATTAATCTGGTTTCTTTTTTAACTTGTGTCTAACCCTTATTTTTTAGACATCAAATCACTAATGAATGATGTTAATGTCTCCTGTAAATAAAGCCAATGACTCAAATGTTTCACCTGTCCTAAATTTGATTTGAGCATTGATAGATTCTGTCAATTTGATGCATAGTCCAATTCTCCTACAGCCAGGCCTTTTATCCATATCATATACATACAATATGCATGGATTAAATGACTGTAAATCCATGTACTGCAACCTTTAGAGGAGCTTACCTGAAGCCAACTGACTGGTAATGGACCAGACAAACACAACAATAATATTTTGGTCTGGGTCACTAGATAGGAAAAGTAATTCAAGTTTTCACATGTATAATACTTCATTATTCATGTGAGGATTTAGTGGCTTTATTCTCAAAACCTCCTCAACATTTAAATGTGGTCAGCAAAGTGTAAGTAGAGTATAAAGGGTTTTCTTTACATTTACCCACAAACAGCCATTTCTGCAGCTCCTGGCTGATCTTCAAGTGAGGTACCTTCTTATCCTACATGTGCTGCCCACTACACCTTCTGAAGGACAGATTAATCAGGCCTAAGTGAGCCAGGTGGCTCGTCCACTGCTTCTCACTCTTCAGCCACAACTACTGAGATGTTCTCTCTGGCTCATGATCAGTTATATGACAGATCTACTTTGTCTGTGCTCCTCCTATAGACTGCCCTCCACAGTTATGAAGTCCAGTGACCAGGTTTTTCTATGTGTAATAATGATACAATAGATCTATCTAGTGTTCAACATTTGGCCTAACAAGGTGAAACCTTGACATTGCTTGTATTTTCAATGGTAAGTTACTAGTGAGATTCAATAGGTGTCAGTGGAGTCTCATCAATTTGCTTCTATTCCTTTAAATGATGCAAGCAGCATACCAACACTTTACAGGTGTCTGTGTGGTATAATTTCCCCCACCAATTAGCATATCAAACTAAATCAACCTGAGAAGGGCAGCATTTCACAGGGAATCCTTTTAGTAGTTCAACTAAAATGAATATACAATAAGCTCCTCCCCTGATTCAGAGCCCCACAATTATGAGACTTCTCAGCTACAGTGGATGGAACATAAAGTCTATAACAGTCTATTCTTCCTCTATACATGAATCATAATGGCACATTGGCTTAGGAATACTTTACTTATCCTGGCTGCATGCTATTTTGGTACGGTATAGTGCTTCTCTTTCCTATTCTCTTTGTCTGAAACTTAGCTAATAAGTTATTATACAATTATTGATTAATTATTATAAACGATTATTATAACGACTTTTTCAGATTGCAGAGGTGAAGAGGCTGTTGACCAGCAGAGTGGACATGTTACTGCCCTTGAAGGAGGACTGGTAACACTCAGCTGTAACTACACTACCAGTAGTACATCTCCTGATCTCTTCTGGTACATCCAGTTAACTAGGGACTCTCCTCAGTATGTCCTGAGGAGAGATCGTTATTCAGAAGGGAGCAATAGTGATGAGTTCAAGAAGAGGTTTGATTCCAGGCTGAATTTCACATCTAGCTCGGTCCCCTTGATGATCCAGAGGTTGCAGCTTTCTGACTCTGCTGTGTACTACTGTGCTCTGAGGCCCACTGTGACAACAGGATATACAGCCCCCCTACAAAAACTAGTGTAGCCTTGGCACTAGTGTAGAAAGATTGTAAGCCTTACTTCTGTGTTGGGTGTGATGTTAGCAGGGCTGTACACCTCACACAGTGACACTTAGAAGAAAATGTCAGAGGAGAGTGAATGCATGCAAATATCAGTCTGAAGATGGAGAAATCAGTGTATTGATCATTCTGATTATGACTACAGGTAAACAATACCTAAACATTTGAACTCCTTGCATCCTTATAATCAGATTATTCAATTATGGTATTGGTAGTAAAACATATTTTGATGAAGTAAAGTAATTGAAATGTGAAAAATAAGAATGTGTTTTCAATCAGCTTCAATATCTATTTTTCTTCTGCATGAATGGTGTCTGGTGATAATGTGACTTCTGACAAGGAGGAGTATACCCCCACTGAGGGATCATCAGTGTCTCTGAGCTGTACATATGAAACAAGCAGCAGTAACATCTACCTTTACTGGTACCAACAACACCCTAACCAGGCACCTGATTACCTACTGTATAAAGGTGCCAGAGCAAATAGTGTTGACCATATCTCTAATCATCTATATGAATCTACAACATCCCAAACGTCAACTACACTCATGATAAAACAAGTAACTCTGGCAGACACAGCTCTCTACTACTGTGCCCTGAAGGAAGCCCAGTGATACAGAGTTTCTGAGAGGATGTACAAAAACTAGTACACTGATAAATGACTTGTTTTAGATGAGCTTGTTGGTCATTTCCCGACCACAGTTCATTATCAGGCTCAGAGCAACAGAGGGTTTGTAGATAACATTATTGTGGTTACACCTGTTGTGTCTAATAAAGAGTATGTTCGCCTTCAACGCTGCGCCTTGGTCCTCCTCTGTTCTGTCACGATCGTCGGGAACAGAGGAGGACCAAGGCGCAGCGTTGAAGGCGAACATACTCTTTATTAGTGATTACACGAACAAAAACAACAAACGATAACGTGACGTCCACGGTCTAACACAAACCACACTGGAACAAGATCCCACCAACCACTGTCGCAAACAGACTGAATAAATATGGTTCCCAATCAGAGACAACCAGCAACAGCTGACACTAGTTGCCTCTGATTGAGAACCACTCTGGTCAACATAGAAATACACCAACTAGAAACAAGGAAACTCACACCCTGGCTCAACATACAAGTGTCCCCAGAGCCAGGGCGTGACACCAATATCCCACATCTGCTCCCCAATTCCTCCACCTCATCTCAGTCTATTCAACATCTGCCGAGACAATAGTTACTGCAGAACCACCGTATACGCGACTGTCAGTTAACGTTGACAAAGTGGCTGAACGTGTGGATCTAAAGATCTCCTCTGCTATATTGGAAGACTCTGCTCTGTACTACTGCGCCTTGCAGCCCAAAGTGACAGGAAACCCAGACACACTGTACACAAACCTGACAGCTCATGATAAACTCCACTTATGCATATTTTAGGGAAGGGTGGGGCTTCCTACTGTAGGTTCAAGAAAATAAAATATCCTTTAAAAAACTGTGTTGGACTTCACCCCACCATTTACCCTCAGCTATATGATGGTTCTCTACACAGTTATTTTACTTTCTGACACGTTAGTAAATTACTTTATTCCTGTCATGCGTTTAACTTAATTTTTTTGTCTAATGTGTAGTTTTGCATCTTATCCTCAGCATACAATCTACTTAAGTAATAATGCCCGAGAAGCCCATGTTTGGAGGATGTATTGGCAGGGTTTCAGGCCCGAGACATAAATAAATAATACTGCTAACAAGCTTATGCAGGCCTTTGAAGTAGTTTCAATAAAGAACAATACAATCGAGAGAAAACAAATAAAATGTATATAGATTCAGCACTTTTGTGAAGCAGAACAGTTAAAAAATATATGGCAAAATAGAAATCAAACTGGATGGGCTTCAGAGATAGATGGGAGGGGTTGATGGTAGCTGAAGGATGGGATTAAAAATTAAAAACAAACAAAAGATAACTAACTATTGTACAATACCTTGTGTGGTAGTGGAGTTTATCATATAGCCTCCCTACTGTCACTTTATTTTACTGTATATATAGCCTCCCTACTGTCACTTTATTTTACTTCTGCTCTTTTTTTCTCAACACTTTTTTGTTGTTGTTTTATTCTTACTTTTTTGTTTAAAATAAATGCACTGTTGGTTAAGGGCTGTAAGTAAGCATTTCACTGTAATGTCTGCACCTGTTGTATTCGGCGCATGTGACCAATAAAATTTGATTTGATTTGATTTGATTTGATTTGTGTCCGTAAAATTGATATACTATGTATAAGCTGGAAGTAGAAGTCTAAGTGTTGTTGTCCATTAGTTTACTCGAATTAGGAAAGGGGTGGTAGGGTTAGGGGAAAATAATAAAGGAAAATATATTTTAAAAAGATATATGTATATATTATTTTTTTTTCCCAAGAAATATATGGTGCATTGGAAATGATGCAGACAATTACATTGACAGAAGCTACAATCTATATGCAGTATTAAAGCTGATCTACCCCCATAAAAAAAAATATATATATATATATATATATATATATATATATATATATATATATATATATATATATATATATATATATATATACAGTGGGGAAAAAAAGTCTTTAGTCAGCCACCAATTGTGCAAGTTCTCCCACTTAAAAAGATGAGAGAGGCCTGTAATTTTCATCATAGGTACACGTCAACTATGACAGACAAATTGAGGGAAAAAAATCCAGAAAATCACATTGTAGGATTTTTTATGAATTTATTTGCAAATTATGGTGGAAAATAAGTATTTGGTCACCTACAAACAAGCAAGATTTCTGGCTCTCACAGACCTGTAACTTCTTCTTTAAGAGGCTCCTCTGTCCTCCACTCGTTACCTGTATTAATGGCACCTGTTTGAACTTGTTATCAGTATAAAAGACACCTGTCCACAACCTCAAACAGTCACACTCCAAACTCCACTATGGCCAAGACCAAAGAGCTGTCAAAGGACACCAGAAACAAAATTGTAGACCTGCACCAGGCTGGGAAGACTGAATCTGCAATAGGTAAGCAGCTTGGTTTGAAGAAATCAACTGTGGGAGCAATTATTAGGAAATGGAAGACATACAAGACCACTGATAATCTCCCCTCGATCTGGGGCTCCATGCAAGATCTCACCCCGTGGGGTCAAAATGATCACAAGAACGGTGAGCAAAAATCCCAGAACCACACGGGGGGACCTAGTGAATGACCTGCAGAGAGCTGGGACCAATGTAACAAAGCCTACCATCAGTAACACACTACGCCGCCAGGGACTCAAATCCTGCAGTGCCAGACGTGTCCCCCTGCTTAAGCCAGTACATGTCCAGGCCCGTCTGAAGCTTGCTAGAGTGCATTTGGATGATCCAGAAGAGGATTGGGAGAATGTCATATGGTCAGATGAAACCAAAATATAACTTTTTGGTAAAAACTCAACTTGTCGTGTTTGGAGGACAAAGAATATTGAGTTGCATCCAAAGAACACCATACCTACTGTGAAGCATGGGGGTGGAAACATCATGCTTTGGGGCTGTTTTTCTGCAAAGGGACCAGGACGACTGATTCGTGTAAAGGAAAGAATGAATGGGGCCATGTATCGTGAGATTTTGAGTGAAAACCTCCTTCCATCAGCAAGAGCATTGAAGATGAAACGTGGCTGGGTCTTTCAGCATGACAATGATCCCAAACACACCGCCCGGGCAACGAAGGAGTGGCTTCGTAAGAAGCATTTCAAGGTCCTGGAGTGGCCTAGCCAGTCTCCAGATCTCAACCCCATAGAAAATCTTTGGAGGGAGTTGAAAGTCCGTGTTGCCCAGCGACAGCCCCAAAACATCATGCTCTAGAGGAGATCTGCATGGAGGAATGGGCCAAAATACCAGCAACAGTGTGTGAAAACCTTGTGAAGACTTACAGAAAACGTTTGTTGAGTTGAGTTTTGTTTTTACCAAAATGTTATATTTTGGTTTCATCTGACCATATGAAATTCTTCCAATCCTCTTCTGGATCATCCAAATGCACTCTAGCGATCTTCAGACGGGCCTGGACATGTACTGGCTTAAGCAGGGGGACACGTGTGGCACTGCAGGATTTGAGTCCCTGGCGGCGTAGTGTGTTACTGATGGTAGGCTTTGTTACTTTGGTCCCAGCTCTCTGCAGGTCATTCACTAGGTCCCCCCGTGTGGTTCTGGGATTTTTGCTCACCGTTCTTGTGATCATTTTGACCCCACGGGGTGAGATCTTGCGTGGAGCCCCAGATCGAGGGAGATTATCAGTGGTCTTGTATGTCTTCCATTTCCTAATAATTGCTCCCACAGTTGATTTCTTCAAACCAAGCTGCTTACCTATTGTAGATTCAGTCTTCCCAGCCTGGTGCAGGTCTACAATTTTGTTTCTGGTGTCCTTTGACAGCTCTTTGGTCTTGGCCATAGTGGAGTTTGGAGTGTGACTGTTTGAGGTTGTGGACAGGTGTCTTTTATACTGATAACAAGTTCAAACAGGTGCCATTAATACAGGTAACGAGTGGAGGACAGAGGAGCCTCTTAAAGAAGAAGTTACAGGTCTGTGAGAGCCAGAAATCTTGCTTGTTTGTATGTGACCAAATACTTATTTTCCACCATAATTTGCAAATAAATTCATTAAAAATCCTACAATGTGATTTTCTGGAGAAAAAAAATCAAAATTTTTCTGTCATAGTTGACGTGTACCTATGATGAAAATTACAGGCCTCTCTCATTTTTAAGTGGGAGAACTTGCACAATTGGTGGCTGACTAAATATTTTTTTCCCCCACTGTATATCCATATAATTTTCCTTCCACATGATGCCATCTATTTTGTGTACTGCACCAGTCCCTCCTGCACTAAAGTACCCCCACGGCATGATGCTGCAACCCCCGTGCTTCACGGTTGGGATGGTGAACTTCGGCTTGGAAGCGACCCCCTTTTTCCTCCAAACATAACGATGGTCATTATGGCCAAACAGTTCTATTTTTGTGTCATCAGACCAGAGGACATTTCTCCAAAAAGTACGATCTTTGTCCCGATATGCAGTTGCAAACCGTAGTCTGTCTTTTTTATTGCAGTTTTGGAGCAGTGGCTTCTTCCTTGCTGAGCGGCATTTCAGGTTATGTCGATATAGGACTCGTTTTACTGTGGATATAGATACTTTTGTACCTGTTTCCTCCAGCATCTTCACAAGGTCCTTTGCTGTTGTTCTGGGATTGATTTGCACTTTTCGCACCAAAGTACGTTAATCTCTAGGAGACGTGTCTCCTTCCTGAGCGGTATGACGGCTGCGTGGTCCCATGGTGTTTATACGTGCATACTATTGTTTGTACAGATGAACGTGGTACCTTCAGGCGTTTGGAAATTGCTCCCAAGGATGAACTAGACTTGTGGAGGTCTACATTTGTTTTTTCTGAGGTCTTGGCTGATTTCTTTTGATTTTCCCATGATGTCAAGCAAAGAGGCACTGAGTTTGAAGGTAGGCCTTGAAATACATCCATAGGTACACCTCCAAATGACTCAAATGATGTCAATTAGCCTATCAGAAGCTTCTAAAGCCAAGACATCATTTTCTGGAATTTTCCAACCTGTTTAAAGGCACAGTCAACTTAGTGTATGTAAACGTATGACCCACTGGAATTGTGATACAGTGAATTATAAGTGAATTAATCTGTCTGTAAACAATCTGTCTGTATATATATATATATATATATATATATATATATATATATATATATATATATATATATATATATATATGTTGTTATGAGGGGGAAAGGGACCAAATTATTAGGGTGAGGCAAATGGACAATAAACAACTTCCTATGCAACATAGGCCAACGTACATACTAATGCATGGCCAATATATTCAACCTTTTCTGGCCCATGGTGTTGCGTGTGAATGGTTATCCTTTTAAGCTTGGAAAAGAGACCCTTAAACCCAGACTTGGACCGCACACCCTCTCCACCGAAAAGCATGGGAAGCAAAATAGTGATTGCTTTGCAATGCTTGAACTTTCTAGCTCTCCCTATAGATTTTGTGGTGACGTAGTGTCCCCATGTGTGACAGAACACTGAGCCAATCACGGCGCAACTAGAGAAGTACCATCCCCTACACTCTGTATTTTACGCTGGCTGCCCCTCGACCTCAGAAAGCACTGAGCTAGGCTGAAATACCTGCATTTTGGAGCTGCTTTACTCAAGAAAGCAAAAAAAGAGACCATATTTGTGTGCGGCTTTATTAACTCCACACAAACGGATATGTGACACGTATTAATGGCAAAATAACATGCAAAACAGGCACACAAAAAATATAAATATACAGTATATATATACAGTACCAGTCAAAAGTTTGGACACACCTACTCATTCAAGGGTTTGTCTTTATTTTTACTATTTTCTAAATTTTACAATAATAGTGAAGACATCAAAACTATGAAATAACACATATGGAATCATGTAGTATGTCACGATTCTCTAAAGCAGAACCCAGAAGCAGACCAGGACAAGGTGAGTAGAACGAAGGTGAGTATTTATTTACAGAATCAAATGTGGAAGCAGAATAATCCAGGAGACGGAGCGGGCAGCGGAGGCGAGTTGGTGGGAGTGAATAGGCTGATCCAGTAGTGTCACAGAAGCCACTGACGACCCGGCAGGGGTGGGGTGAATGTTCCGGGAGAATGACTGTAGACAGAGTAAACGGAGGTGAGTACACAGCAAGCAAAAGGTACAGAACAACTAAACTAACTCTTGTAAACTTGAGGCTGATACGCTGACACAACATACTGTTCATGGCTAACGATCCGGCAGGGAATGGATGTCAGGTCAGAGCTTATGAAGTGGAGAGGTGATGATCAGGACCAGGTGTGCAGATAGCTGATGAGATGCAGGTGCGGGTAATCGAGAGATCTCCCGCCTAGCCTCGTCGCCCGGCAACCAGACAGGGTGCGTTCAGGAACCTCAGGAAGCAGACTCCAAGACAGAAAACAGGCAACTCAGGCAAAAACAGACTCAGGAAGCGGGATTCATGACATAGTAACCAAAAAAGTATTAAACAAATCAAAATATATTTAATATTTGAGATTCTTCAAAGTAGCCACCCTTTGCCTTGATGACAGCTTTGCACACTCATGGCATTCTCTCAACCAGCTTCACCTGGAATGCTTTTCCAACAGTCTTGAAGGAGTTCCCACATATGCTTAGCACTTGTTGGCTGCTTTTTCTTCACTTTGCCGTCCGACTCATCCCAAACCATCTCAATTGGGTTGAGGTCGGGGCAATGTGGAGGCCAGGTCATCTGATGCAGCACTCCATCACTCTCCTTCTTGGTCAAATAGCCCTTACACACACTGGAGGTGTGTTGGGTCATTGTCCTGTTGAAAAACAAATGATAGTCCCACTAAGCCCAAACCAGATGGGATGGCGTATCGCTGCAGAATGCTGTGGTAGCCATGCTGGTTAAGTGTGCCTTGAATTCTCATAAAGACAAGGCGGTTGGAACCAAAAATCTCAAATTTAGGACAAATTTCCACCGGTCTAATGTCCATTGCTCGTGTTTCTTGGCCCAAGCAGGTCTCTTCTTCTTATTGGTGTCCTTTAGTAGTGGTTTCTTTGCTGCAATTCGACCATGAAGGCCTGATTCATACAGTCCCCTCTGAACAGTTGATGTTGAGATGTGTCTGTGACTTGAACTCTGTGAAGCATTTATTTGGAATGCAATTTCTGAGGCTGGTAACTCTAAAGAACTTATCCTCTGCAGCAGAGGTAACTCTGGGTCTTTCATTCCTATGGTGGTCCTCATGAGAGCCAGTTTCATCATAGCGCTTGATGGTTTTTGCGACTGCACTTGAAGACATTTTCAAAGTTCTTGAAATGTTCCGTATTGACTGACCTGAATGTCTTAAATTAATGATGGACTGTCGTTTCTTTTTGCTTATTTGAGCTGTTCCTGCCAAAATATGGACTTGGTCTTTTACCAAATAGGGCTATCTCCTGTATACCACCCCCTACCTTGTCACAACACAACTCATTGGCTCAAACGCATTAAGAAGGAAATAAATTCCACAAATTCATTGAAATGCATTCCAGGGGACGACCTCATGAAGCTGGTTGAGAAAATGCCAAGAGTGTGCAAAGCTGTCATCAAGGCAAAGGGTGGCTACTTTGAAGAATCTCAAATCTCACATATATTTTGATTTGTTTATCACTTTTTTGGTTACTACATGATTTCATGTGTGTTATTTCATAGTTTTGATGTCTTCACTATTATTCTACAATGTAGAAAATAGTCAAAATAAAGAAAAATCTTGGAATGAGTAGGTGTGTCCGAACTTTTGACTGGTACTGTATATATATACACATATATACATATATACTAGAAGTCTAAAGTTTGGACACACCTACTCATTCAATAGTTTTCCTTTATTTTTACTATTTTTTAAATTGTAGAATAATAGTGAAGACATCAAAACTATGAAATAACACATATTAAATCATGTAGTAACCAACAAAGTGTTAAACAAATCAAAATATATTTTATATTTGAGATTCTTCATATAACCACCCTTTGCCTTGATGACAACAGCTGAAAACCCTTAACCACAAACCACAGAAGAAGAGTTACATATCCAGTTATCAGAGGAGGAGCCTCATAGTCAAACACTGGTATAGGCTGGGTATAGGTGCAAGCATGAGGATGTCTCTGTAGAGGATCTACTCAGCTCTCTCACTGTCTTATCTCTCAGTTGGTTTATCTAGTCTGTGTCAGGATGTCACTCATATTACTGTTGATCCTCTCTGTGTTTGTAGGTGAGTGCTGAATTCTCAGCTGAAACCAAATAAAATGTTATTTGCCTGTGTTCAATTAACGATTCCATAAAAACTAAATGGTAGTAATACTCTAAAATTGTGATTGTTACTGTTATCATGTATGTACGTTATCATGTCTGTATGTTTTGAATCATAATATATTCACGTTGTTGCAGGCGATAGTATGGAGCAGGAAACAATAACTCCAGTGAAGCCTGAAGTCAATGCTCTCCAAGGAACAGACATCACTCTCTCCTGCAACTACAAGGGAAACGTTTACAATCTCCAATGGTATCGTCAATACCACGGATCTGGACCAGAATGTCTTCTTTTGATCCTACAAAGCAGCATGTATGTACAGAATACATCCATTACCACTCCACGACACACTGGTAGACTGAATGAAGAGAAGACCCGTGTTGACTTAAAGATATCCTCTGCTATATTGGAAGACTCTGCTCTGTACTACTGCGCCTTGCAGCCCACAGTGACAGGAAACCCAGACACACCGCACAAAAACCTGTCAAGAGCCTTGGGGATAAACAGTGTCTTGATGGAGACATTGCATTCAGTTATTATTTAGAGTACATTATTACAAATATTTTCCCTGCATCTCCACGTCAACTGAAAAATAAAATATAACTGTTATTTTATTGAAATATATTCCCTTCTTCAGGAAATAATACTTGATATTGTATTCATGTTCCTGTTGTGATATAACATGATCAGAGATACTAGTCTGAATAAATACAGAATGAAGAACATTTGTGTTGTTTTGCTTCCTTAGAGGATTAAGGGCAGTAATTGACTTATTCTTATCCATTGGTTTTTGTCAACAGCATACATTTTGAGACAATACCAATAGACGGCAGTCATGAGCTAAAATATCTCTAATCAGAACTACAGCAAAATCATGAAGATGACATTAAGCAGAAATTCAACCTTGAAAGACAGTTGAACTCAAATACCCAACCACCTTTAGTGTAGAGAGGTGGAGCTACAAAGTCAATGAGTGCTTTGACATTACAGTATGTAGTCCACAAGCAGTTTGAGGAGAGGATAGTGATATACTCTTACTTGACAGCGCACAAAGCCAGTCATTCATTCCCCATGAAGATGTTTTATGCAATTCTGCTTTTTTCAATGTTCATTTGTAAGTGCACATGTTTTGCATTGCAGTTTTGGATTGCAGACATATGTTATGGTACATGAATTGCAATATGATTTATTCAAAAAAGTTTTAACATTATTTATTTCAGGTAGCAGTTATGAGGAGGAAATAATATCAGCCACAACTGAAGAGCATGTTTTAGAGGGTGATGGTGTTACTCTGTCCTGCAACTACACTGGCACTTACAGTACTGATACTTTACTGTGGTATCAACAATACCCCAAATCAAAACCAGAATTTCTGCTTCTCATCACTGGATTTAATAAACATCATGAATCGACCAACCCTCGACTGTCTGTTAAACTGAATGATAAGAAGACCCGCGTGGATCTGGAGATCTCCTCTGTTGATGTAACAGATTCTGCTCTGTATTACTGTGCTCTGAAGCCCACAGTGACAGGAAACCCATAAACACTGTACAAAAACCTGACAACATACAGTATACTGTAGGAAGAAAGCCATAACAGAAAAGATTTCACGTCAGTTTCAAGAGGAGGCGCTGTATAATCAAAGATATACATGTAGCTTATTGGATGTTATTGTTCAGGAAGTAGCTAGTCAGTCAGGTCTCTCAGTGCTGTCTGTCTGTCTGTCTGTTTCTCAAAGGTCTAGCAAGATGTTGCTCTTCTCATTTGTTCTCTTTTCAGCTTGTTTAGGTAAGTTATTATATGGATTGAAATCGTTTAATTTAATCATACAGTGAATGAACAGCACAAAAACATGGTAATTGCACATTAATCATTTGTAAATATCAGTTACTACTGCACAGTTTTACAGTTACAGAAGTTATTTGACCAAATATTTTTGCAGGAAACAGTTTTGGGGATTCAATAAACCCTGTGAATACAGAAGAGCTTGTTCAGGAGGGAAGGAATGTCCATCTCTCCTGCAAACATGATGGCACTGTCTACAATCTACAGTGGTACCGCCAATATCCCAGATCCAAACCAGAATTCCTCTTGTACATCACAACAGAGGGGTCTATATTTAAAGCTACTCCCCCACATCCTCGTCTGACAGTTACCATTGACAAAGTGGAAAAACATGTTGATCTGAAGATCTCCTCTGCTGAAGTTACAGACTCTGCTCTGTACTACTGTGCCATGAAGACCACAGTGACAGGAAACACTGACACACTGTACAAAAACCTGTCAAGAACCATGGGAGGAAACAAACATCCTGTATGACATACATAAGTAACATACCTACTGTATGTTAGAGGAGGGGCTGAACAGCAGTATAGAAACATAGAAACAGGAGGAAACTTTCAGAGACAGCTTATATCTTTCTGTCAGTTTGTCTCTGTTCATCTAAGATGCAGTTGCTGTATTCAGTGTTGTTCCTGACAATATTTATGGGTAGGTGATACAATACAATACAATACATTTCCATACAATGCATTGCCATACTTGCCCATTTTAATTAAATTACATTTCAATTCATTTTCATGAACAATTAAGTGTATGTGTATTAAAACTATTCTCCATGCAGGTGTCAGTTGTGAGGACCTCACTCCACTCAAGAAAGAAGAGTACTGTTTAGAGGGAACCCATGTTACCCTGTCTTACAACTACTCCAGAACAGCTTCTGCTGGAGATGAATTCTATTGGTATCATCAAGACACAGCACAAAGGCCAGAGTTCCTCCTGTACATCTCAGGTACAGGGTTTATAAAGAAAGCAGATCCTCTGAACACTCGAATATCTACAAAACTGAATGAAGAGAAAAACCGTTTGGATCTGGAGATCTCCTCTGCTGAAGTGACAGACTCTGCTCTGTACTACTGTGCTGTGAGGCCCACAGTGACAGGAAACCTACACACACTGTACAAAAACCTCAGCAGGGACCACATCTGCAGGAATATACCCTTACTTTTTAGACATCAAAACACTAATAAATGCTGTGAATGTCTCCTGTAAATAAAGTGTATGACTCCAATGTTTCACATGTCCTTAATTTGATTTGTGCATTGACAGATTCTGTCAATTTGATGCATATTCCTATTATGATACAGTCAGGCCTCTTAACCACATCATATACATACAATATGCATACATTATGTGACATCATTACTCTCAACATGTACAGTCAAGTTGCCAATAATTATGGACCAGACTGCTCAGTGGTTTGGTTCTCTGCTGGTAAATCCATGAGGATTTTAGAGGAGCGTACCTGAAATCAACTGACGGGTATCTCAATCCCAGTGTGCAATAGCCTGAAGATGAAGTGAATTGTACTTGACCAGACAAACACAAAAGGCTCTTACACCGTTTTGGTCTGGTCAAGTCCATAATTATTGGCACCCTTGATAAAGATGAGCAAAAAATACTATATAAAACAAATAAAACAAATACTGAGCTACACTGAGTTTACAAACATTAAGAACACCTGCTCTTTCAGTTTCATAGACTGACCAGTTGAATCCAGGTGAAAGCTATGATCCCTTATTGATGTCACTTCTTAAATACACTTCAATCAATCAGTGTAGATGAAGGGAAGGAGACAGGTTGAAGAAAGATTTTTGAACCTTGAGACAATTGAGACGTGTCAACAATTACAATGCTGATGGGTTTTTCCCGCTGAACAGTTTCCCGTGTGTATCAAGAATGGTCCACCACCCAAAGGACATCCAGCCAACTTGACACCACTGTGGGAAGCATTGGAGTCAACACGGGCCAGCATCTCTGTGGGACGCTTTCGACACCTTGTAGAGTCCATGCCCCGACAAATTGATACTGTTCTGAGGGCAAAAGGGAGGCTGTGCAACTCAATATTAGGAAGGTGTTGCTAATGTTTAGTATACTCAGTGTATATTGTATGCTCAAAGAAATGTGTTAATTATTAAATGTTATACTAATAATATTTCTCAGAGAAAGATATGTTGTTTAACAAGGAATATAACACATTTTAAAACGATAGGGGTCAAAATTATTGGCACCCCTGTTTTCAATACTTCCCTTGCCAGGGGGGTGGTAAGTAGCCTAGCAGTTAAGAGCGTTGGACCAGTAACCGAAAGGTTAGCCTGCGACAACTAAGTGAAAAATCAGTCGGTGTGCCCATGAGCAAGGTATTTAACCTTAATTGCTCCTGTAAGTCGCTCTGGATAAGACTGTCTGCAAAATGATTACATTTTAATTGAAAAAAATAACACCACAACCTTATTCTAAAAAGTTTTATGAGATTGGAGAACACATTGGGAGGGATCTTAGACCATTCCTCCATACAGAATCTTTCCAGATCCTTGATATCCTTCGTCTGATATTACGGACTGCCCTCTTCAATTCAAACCAAAGGAGACTGAGATGGCTATTGCAAAATGTTGATTTTGTGGCCAATTACCTATTTCTTAGGGGATTTTGATTAGTGCTTGGAGTTATTGTCTTGCTTGAAGATCCACTTGCGGCCAAGTGTCAGCCCCCTGGCTGGCCAACAGGTTTTTGGCTAAAATGTCCTGGTACTTGCTAAAGTTCATGATGCCATTGACCTGATGCCGAACAGTCGAAGCGAAATAGCCCCAGAACATCAAAGATCCACCACCATATTTCACCATAGGTATGAGGTACTCAGCATATGCTTCTGTTTTTCCAGCCTGGTATCAGCAGAGAAGCGTCAATCAGGTAAATTTTTTGCAAAAAGAGCCTCATCAAATAACATGAAGGTTATGTGGAAACATTACATTCAATGGGGAAGATTACTGTCACAATATTGAAGCCTAAAAAATAAGAGTCAGAGACATGATGCCTAAGTGAATACATTCCATTCAATTAGTCTCTCTCTCTCTCTCTCTCTGCATGCTGGGAGTGTTGGTGTATGCTGGGAATTTTATGAGCGAATGCGAGTGGTGTCTGGAGTCAGATTGCCTGTGTATCTTTTTGTTTCCTTTTTCTTGTGTTTCTTCTTCTACTGAAGCTACTGTCACTGTGGAGGAGTTTCTGGTCACCGTAGGACAGAACGTAGGCTATGAAAACGTTTCTTATGCATCACGGATGATTAAAGTGGTGGTGGTTTTTCTTAAAGAAGAGCGTCTTGTCGATTGGATGGTTGAGCTTGGCGTACTTCTTAAAGGTATGATTATTCAAGTTACGCTGCTTTTTTCTCCGTCAACAAGGGTTACGATTTCGAATGTACCAACTTGTATTCCCAATGAGCTACTGGAGCGCAAGTTATTGCGGTTTGGGAAGTTTGCAAGTTCAATAAAAAGTGTCCCTCTGGGTTGCCAACACCTGGCTCTGAAACAGGTTATGTCTTTTTCGGCGACAGGTGTTTATGTTTTTGGACTCACCGGAGCAGACTTCGGAGTTATCTTAATTATAAGTCAGTATGACAACAGACTGAATATGGCTTATGCTAGTACGGGTAGTCAACGGTGTTTTGAGTGTAGGGATGTTGGCCATAAGCGGCATGCTTGCCCGAAAAGGGAGAAGGCCGAGGGTGGGACCCAGTTGGTCCTCGTAACGCCTGGGCCCACTGATGTAGGGAGAGGTGGGCCGACAGTGGTAGAGCAGCCACAAGCACCTGTTGCTGAGGAACAAGTTGTTTGTGTTGAGGGTACCAGAGGGGAACATAGCGTCTGATATGCAGCAGAAAAATATTGTTGTAGGAGGTAAGGATGGATCTGGGGAGCCATTTCCCCAGACTGGTGAGGAGATGCCCAGTACGAGTGATGGGGTGCAAGTGGGGAGTGTTGAGAGGGATGTGGCAGAAGGGAGTCAGGGGTCTGTGGCCTCAGTTGAGGAGGATCAGGAGAAGGATCTGCATATTTCCCTGTTGACATCCCTGTTGACATGATAGTAGCTGGCAATGACTCAATTTACAATCTAGATGAGGTAAATGGGTTCCTGGACCAGACTTTTGGGAAATCTGTTAAATTGGCAGATTTTTTTAATGTTGATAAGTTTGTGAGGTCAGCTGTGGTGTTACAGAAGACGGTGGGGTTAGACCAGTTGAGTGTGAAGAAGCGTTTCCGCTTCTTCACACTCTTCACATGGCAGCAAAAGGTAGTGGGAAACATGGTAAGGTTAAGATAAAATTAAAACAATTATGATTATCATGCCTCATAGAGTGCTTTTTTCTCTTTGTCTGTTTTCTCTGTGGTTTCTTCTGTTTTTCCAAGGCGGATGTTATGTATTTTTTAATTTTTTAATTTTATGTTTATGCTCCTAATGAGGGTACAGAGCGCATTGCTGTATTTGATCAAATAAAGGAAACCTTAAGACAGTGTGACCAAGAGGGGTGTATGCTTTTAGGGGGGGATTGGAACTGTACAATGGATTTTACTGTTGATCGCACTGCTGAAGAACCTCACCTGCGGTCAGCTACTTGCCTGTCTGGTCTATTAACTTTTTTGAGCTTGAGCTTTCTGTGTGGAGAGTAAGAAATGCAAAAGTTAGGCAGCACACATGGCTAAAGGTTAATGAAGATCGTGTCAGCACAGCAAGGTTAGACATGTTGTATGTATCTGAGCACTACTGTGGTAGGGTTGTAAGGTGTGACATTACTTCTGTGGGTTTTTCTGATCACCATATTGTTACTGTTGATATTCACTTGGCCTGTCCACGAAGGTCATCACCTTACTGGTATTTTAATGTTAAGTTATTACATGATAAACAGAAAGGAAAACGCTGCACACTGCTGCTCATGCTCACAGGTGATATTTATTTATTACAAGATTTCGACCATTAGGTCTTTCATCAGGCATCCATATCCCAGGTCAGGGGGTGGAAGGTCCTATATAGGGGCAGTACTCAGTGACATCACATCCTGAAACAGGAGGTAAAAAATATATAACATAGGTTCACAATATTAACGTTCAATATATCAAAATATATGATCATAAACAAGGAATGTGATCAATATTTACAGTAATATATATATACACACACATGCAATTTTCAAGTAGGATAGAAAACACAATAATTTAGACATTTTTAAACAATAAAAACGGTTTCAAGTCAAACTCCTTGTTAAGGCCAAGAGGAGACAGTGTGTTGAGCCTGTGGATCCAAAAAGATTCCCTTTGAAGAAGTTTCCTCTACAATTCCAGCATCTGCAGAAAGTACCTGGATGTGCGTATGTTCTTCAGCTTTTGTAAGTTATTACATGATGCCATGTTTTGTGAAAAGTTTTTGTTGTTTTGGGAAAAATGGAGGGCTATTCAATAGAATTTTGAGTCCTTGAGACAATGGTGGGAGGTTGGGAAGGCCCAGATACCTGTTTTGTCAACAGCATACTGCTCTGTCTAGTATTGAAGTTCAAGAGACTATCAGGGCCCTTGAACAGGACATAAAATCTATTGAATTGAAGTTGCTCTCTCAGAATGACCCTGGACTAGTCATGAATTTACAGGACAAGAGACTCTGCAGGAGCTGTCCACTGCAGTTATGCAGCTCTCATCAGGCCGAGCTCCTGGCATCGATGGTTTACCATCTGATTTCTATAAGCACTTTTGGGGATCTATTGGGGAGGATTTTTATTAAGTGGTGTGTGAATCTTTTCATGAGGGTTCTCTTCCTGTATCCTGTCAATGTGCTGTGCTTTCATTGTTGCCAATGTTGCCAATTATTTTATTTAGCCTTTATTTAACTAGACAAGTCAATGCCTAGTCTTACTGTGTACCTGACCGCTCGATTGTTGATAACTTCTTTCTGTCACGGATCCCCCCGGTACTGCTGCTCATTCCGTTCACCAGTTCCGGAGGTCTACGTCACCGGCCTTCTAGGTGTCACTGACATGGATCATTACCACCAACCCTGGACTGTCTTGTCTCATTACGCACACCTGGTTCCCATTCCCCTTGATTAGTATGTGTATATACAGTGGGGAAAAAAAGTATTTAGTCAGCCACCAATTGTGCAAGTTCTCCCACTTAAAAAGATGAGAGAGGCCTGTACTTTTCATCATAGGTACACGTCAACTATGACAGACAAAATGAGAAGAAAAAAATCCAGAAAATCACATTGTAGGATTTTTAATGAATTTATTTGCAAATTATGGTGGAAAATAAGTATTTGGTCAATAACAAAAGTTTCTCAATACTTTGTTATATACCCTTTGTTGGCAATGACACAGGTCAAACGTTTTCTGTAAGTCTTCACAAGGTTTTCACACACTGTTGCTGGTATTTTGGCCCATTCCTCCGTGCAGATCTCCTCTAGAGCAGTGATGTTTTGGGGCTGTCGCTGGGCAACACGGACTTTCAACTCCCTCCAAAGATTTTCTATGGGGTTGAGATCTGGAGACTGGCTAGGCCACTCCAGGACCTTGAAATGCTTCTTACAAAGCCACTCCTTCGTTGCCCGGGCGGTGTGTTTGGGATCATTCTCATGCTGAATGACCCAGCCACGTTTCATCTTCAATGCCCTTGCTGATGGAAGGAGGTTTTCACTCAAAATCTCACGATACATGGCCCCATTCATTCTTTCCTTTACACGGATCAGTCGTCCTGGTCCCTTTGCAGAAAAACAGCCCCAAAGCATGATGTTTCCACCCCCATGCTTCACAGTAGGTATGGTGTTCTTTGGATGCAACTCAGCATTCTTTGTCCTCCAAACACGACGAGTTGAGTTTTTACCAAGAAGTTCTATTTTGGTTTCATCTGACCACATGACATTCTCCCAATCCTCTTCTGGATCATCCAAATGCACTCTAGCAAACTTCAGATGTGCCTGGACATGTACTGGCTTAAGCAGGGGGACACGTCTGTCACTGCAGGATTTGAGTCCCTGGCGGCGTAGTGTGTTACTGATGGTAGGCTTTGTTACTTTGGTCCCAGCTCTCTGCAGGTCATTCACTAGGTCCCCCCGTGTGGTTCTGGGATTTTTGCTCACCGTTCTTGTGATCATTTTGACCCCACGGGGTGAGATCTTGCGTGGAGCCCCAGATCGAGGGAGATTATCAGTGGTCTGGTATGTCTTCCATTTCCTAATAATTGCTCCCACAGTTGATTTCTTCAAACCAAGCTGCTTACCTATTGCAGATTCAGTCTTCCCAGCCCGGTGCAGGTCTACAATTTTGTTTCTGGTGTCCTTTGACAGCTCTTTGGTCTTGGCCATAGTGGAGTTTGGAGTGTGACTGTTTGAGGTTGTGGACAGGTGTCTTTTATACTGATAACAAGTTCAAACAGGTGCCATTAATACAGGTAACGAGTGGAGGACAGAGGAGCCTCTTAAATACTTATTTTCCACCATCATTTGCAAATAAATTCATTAAAAATCCTACAATGTGATTTTCTTGATTTTTTTTCCTCATTTTGTCTGTCATAGTTGACGTGTACCTATGATGAAAATTACAGGCCTCTCTCATCTTTTTAAGTGGGAGAACTTGCACAATTGGTGGCTGACTAAATACTTTTTTCCCCCCACTGTATGTGCCCTCTGTTCCCCATTGTCCTTGTCGATTATTGTCCCATGTATGTTGGTCTCGTGAGTACCGTGTATTGTGCTCTTGTTATCACGGGTCTCGTCCTGTGTATGTATTTAAAGGTTTGGGTTTTGTTTGGGTTACAGCCCTGTGTTTGTTTTGGGCTTCGTCCCCGTCGTTTGTTAGGCTGTACCTTGTGTTGGGTGGAGAAATAAAACCCCTAATTCGTATTCCTGTATTATCATTATACAACGTGACAGTTTCTAATAAGATATGTTTTAAACATTTGTAAACTGTCTGATGTGAATGTGGGTTTGCATTCTTTGGATCAGGAAAAGGCTTTTGACCATGTGGACCACCAGTACTTGTTCAAAACAACGGAAGCCTTTGGGTTTGGGGATGTTTTTTTGTCTTGGATGATTTTACTGTGTGCTGGGGCCTCATGTATGGTGAAGGTGTGGGGTGGTTTGAGCTGCCCCATCCCTGTCCAAAGGAGTATTAGGCAGGGATGCCCAATTTCAGGACAGTTATATTGTCTGGCAATTGAAACAATGCTTAGTTTTTTAAGAGCTAGGCTTACTGGTTTCTCTGTGCCAGGGGTTATGAAGGGTCCCACGATAGCACTGTCTACATACGCAGATGATGTGACAGTTTTTATTACAGGGGGTGAGGATGTTAAGGTTCTCGCAAACGCTTGAAAGGTGTATGAGGGGGCCTCCTCAGCTAGAGTTAATTGGGAATAGAGTGAATCGCTGTGGGCAGGTCAGCTTTAGATAGAGTCCGCTCCACGGTTACCAGGGGGACTTCAGTGGGGCAGAGATGGGATGAAGACATTGGGGGGTTTTCTAGGCACCGATGTCTTTCAAAAAAAGAACTGTGAGGGTGTAGTGGAGAAGGTGTGTGCCAGATTGTCTAGGTGGAAATGGGTGCTACCCCAGCTGTCTTATATGCGAAGGGTTCTGGTAGCCAATAACCTAGCCGCCTCTGCCCTGTGGCACAGACTAATGATTTTACAGATACCAGTGGGCCTGATACAAGAGCTTCAGAGGATCCTTGTCTATTTCTTCTGGTCTGGACAACATTGGATTAAAGTTGCAACCCTGTACCTGCCACTGCACGAGGGTGGGCAAGGCCTGGTGGACATTTCTTCTAGGATCATGGCTTTCCGGCTTCAAGTAGCCCAGAGACTGTTGTACAGAGACTGTTGTACAGTGACGGTTCTAGCTGGGTCGATACAGCCTACACATTGATGAGGAGAGCGGGTTGATAATGGAATAGATAAGCACCTTTTCCTCTTACAGTGCCTTGCAAAAGTATTCATCCCCCTTGGCGTTTTTCCTATTTTGTTGCATTACAACCTGTCATTTAAATTGATTTTTATTTGGATTTCATGTAATAGTCCAAATTGGTGAAGTCAAATGAAAAAAAATAACTCGTTTCAAAAATGTATACAAAATAAATAACGGAAAATTGGTGCGTGCATATGTATTCACCCCCTTCGCTATGAAGCCCCTAAATAAGATCTGGTGCAACCAATTACCTTCAGAAGTCACATAATCAGTTCAATAAAGTCCACCTGTGTGCAATCTAAGTGTCAGATGATCTGTCACATGATCTCAGTATATTTACACCTGTTCTGAAAGGCCCCAGAGTCTGCAACAGATTAAAATTGAGCTTTTTGGCCATCAAGGAAAACACTATGTCTGGCGCAAACCCAACACCTCTCATCACCCCGAGAACACCATCCCCACAGTGAAGCATGGTGGTGGCAGCATCATGCAGTGGGGATGTTTTTCATCAGCAGGGACTGGGAAACTTGTCAGAATTGAATGAATGATGGATGGCGCTAAATACAGGAACATTTGAGACTGGGACTGAGGTTCACCTTCCAGCAGGACAATGGCCCTAAGCATACTGCTAAAGCAACACTTGAGTGGTTTAAGGGGAAACATTTAAATGTCTTGGAATGGCCTAGTCAAAGCCCAGACCTCAATCCAATTGAGAATCTGTGGTATGACTTAAAGATTGCTGTACACCAGCGGAACCCATCCAACTTGAAGGAGCTGGAGCAGTTTTGCCTTGAAGAACGGGCAAAAATCCCAGTGGCTAGATGTGCCAAGCTTATAGAGACATAACCCAAGAGACTTGCAGCGGAAATTGCTGCAAAAGGTGGCTCTACAAAGTATTGACTTAGGGGGGGTGAATAGTTATGCACGTTCAAGTTTTCAGTTTTTTTGTCTTATTTCTTGTTTGTTTCACAAAAAATATATTTTGCTTCTTCAAAGGGGTAGGCATGTTGTGTAAATCAAATGATTCAAACCCCCGAAAATATCCATTTTAATTCCAGGTTGTAAGGCAACAAAATAGGAAAAATGCCAAGGGGGTGAATACTTTTGCAACCCACTGTAAAGCTAGAGGGGGGTGATTTGTCTGGTCTGACTCCATTCTATGAGTCTGTTATGCAGGCTTGGAGAGTTTTTGACATGTCCCATAAGGCCGGCATGCCACCAGGGATCAGATTTTTTGAAGAGCCTCTGTTTTATGACACTGTCATCCAGTCCCATGCTATGGGTTCAGCCAGCCTACGTTCATGCCTGTTAGGTGTTGGGTGTACCAAGCTTGGTCATCTGATGCGGAGCAGGAGCAGATCGTTGGAGGAGCTGGGAGAAAGAGCTGGGATTCGATCATCTCGCTTACTGAGGAAGGTCGTAGCTGAGGTCTGCGATTCCTTGCCAGTACTTCATCGGCAGTATGTGACTTATACTTCCAACTCTGATCGGTGGACGGAGGGTCTGGATTATGTGTTCCCTGTGCTGAATGTTAGTGCTATGGCGGGGGCATTAGAGGAGGACGTGGGGATACAGCTTTCCTTCGATACCCCAGAGTTGGGAGAGTTCAAGGCGGTGAGAAAGAAGGCCATGTACACAATATGTGTAAAAGTGTCCTGTGCTTCTTCCCTGGAAGGGGTAAAATCGACGAGGTGGGCGTGTGTGTTTGGTCCAGGCGCCTCCCCAAAAGGCTAGTTGGTTCTCAGCTCTGGGAGAGGTTTTCTCTTCCCAACTGTTTATATTTGGACCAAAGTACAGGTTTAGTCGAAGGGGTGTAGTTCTCTTACTTAACTTTGTGTCAGGGGCAGCTGAATTAGCAATTTGGAAGATAAGAAAGAACAGTATTCGGGGACAGGGGTCTGTGGACATGGTGGGCATGCTGGAGGGGATGTTGGCAGCAAGACTGAGGGTTGAGTTTGCCTATTACAAACTGGTTAATAACATTGGGCTGTTTATGAGTATATGGGGTATTCATAGGTTGTTGTGTTTAGTTACTGTTGTGTTTTTAATTGATGTTTAACCATGTTTTTATTTGTTTGAGTGTTTATTGTGTTGTGGGTTCCCAGACCCAATAAAGGTTTTTTTAAACTCAAACTCTCTCTCTCTCTCTCTCTCTCTCTCAAAAATATACGCTTCAATTGATTTGACACATAAGTCAATACATTGCATTCAACGTAAAAAAAGTTGGTGATGAAGCTGAAATGGGTAAATTGGTGAAAGACTCAAACAGACACACTCACAGACAGACTTAAAGCCCTGTGTACTACACGACTTTTAAAATCCTAACATCGCTGAGCCTCTCACATTAAACGACCGTCTTTCCTGTAGTTTTTGGTCTTGCCAACGTAGTAGTGTGAACATTAAACAATCTGGCACAGACTGGGTGTCACACACTACAAGATTATTCAATTGGTCGTGAGGATTCTCCATACCACCACGCTGTCTAGCGAAAACAATTATGTGATTAGATTGTTAAAGTAGCTAGAACGAGCTGTGACTCAAAGGAGCCTCATAAAAGTTCAGTCAGACATTCACGCTTGCCATGCAGAGTTGAAACCTCTAGACAACATTTTGAATTGAATAAACATTGCTTGTGAACTAAAGATCTGTAACGATTTGACACTTTGGCTTTGGTTAAAGTCAAGTACAAACGCATACTAGTAGTCATCGCTCATGCTCGTGAGGCTACACATTCTGGGTGCTTGCGAAACAACGTCATCATCTCACTGGATTCTTCTCTGGCGAGCTCTCATTGGCAATTGCTGATCACCTTTCTAAAAACGTGTCATTGCACATCTCACACTACAAGAGCATTGCAGATTTTGTGCTGATAAAATCAAACACGTTTGAAAACTTCATGACGTCTGGGACTGCTGAAAGACAGGATCGGTAGCCCTCAGATTGCATCTCTGACCCGCTCAAAATAAACAAGCGTCGGTGACGGCCGCGCACCCCGAGTAGGCAACGACATGGGGATTCTGTCTCCAAACTCAAAAACTTGTCTGGGACAGCTAAATCGGGGCCAAAATCGTGTAGTTTACACCCGGCTTTACACACCTACAGACAGACCGACAGAACCCCTATAGTACTGCAAGACCATTGTGTCCAATGGAGGTCAAAAATAATTTAGTGCTGATTGACTTAACAAAACTGTCCCCTGGTAACAAATATACAAAATTTGCGGCGATTCAACTTTTTCAACCCTTCAAAACCACCCTTACGACCCCCAATTTATTCACTTCCTGTTATCGCAGGATGCTGAAATTCAATGTACGGCCTTCTGGGAACACTCTTTAACAAGGAGTTTCAAGTCTTTACGTTAAGACTTGACCGTTCTACAGAAGATGGATCACAGTGTTTTTGTTTCCTGTAGGGAGAGAATGAAGGACGATATTGAGGATGAATTAGGCCACTTCCTGTTGCCACAGAAAGCTGAACACAGTGCTTCCGATGGGTTGTGTGCAAGGACGGTTAGCTAGCTCAATCACAGTGCACGGGGGCCCCATGGTTATGTAAGGGCTGTAGGTATAGCTTTTCTATGGAAGAAAGGCCTTGTTCTCTATGGGACAAAGTTTTCACTGTGAAGAGTTAATTTCACGTTCAGGTGTAGGCTTGCGTTCATCAGGAGCATCTGCTAAATGATCCCATACGTGAATTGTGTTTCCAACCATTTGTTGACCTCCCACCAGAGGGTGACTAAACAAATAGACAACACAGATAATATAGGGTACCAGCACATCCAACAGGGCAGAAAATTGCTAAGGTATATTTTAAATAGTTACAAACCATATACCAATCAGAGATTGTTGATCGAGCTATAGCTTCTACTTCTTTTCCGACAGGCATGATGAGACAGGTGTCACGCCCTGGCTCTGGGGACTCTTAAATGTTGAGCCAGGGTGTGGATATTCCTATGTTTAGTTGTTCTATGTTTTCATTCTAGATCGTTTAGATCTATGTTGGCCAGGGTGGTTCCCAATCAGAGGCAGCTGTAGGTCGTTGTCTCTGATTGGGAACCATACTTAGGCAGCCTGTTTTCACTAGTCTTTGTGGGATCTTGTTCCATAAGGTTTGTTTTGGTGTTAACCTAGGACTTCACGTATCGTTTGGTTTGTTGTTTTGTTCGTGTGTGTACTTCAATAAAAGATGTACAGTTATCACGCTGCGCCTTGGTCCACTTTTTATAACGATGGTGACAGAAGATCCCACCAAAATAGGACCAAGCAGCGTATTCAGGAGCAAACGCCGGGAGCTAAACAGGAGGTAACGGTAGTGGATGTCCTCCTCGGTTGGGGGAGAATCACGGAGGAGGAGGCCGTCCGCTACCGAAGGGCGATGAAGGTAAATGCCCAGGCAGGAGAGGAGAAACGGCGCCAACCGTGCCGACGACGGATACCCGAGAGGCAACCCCAAGAACATTTTGGGGGGAGGCACACGGCGTGGACGACGAGGCAGCAGGAGGCAGCGACAGGGCGAATCTGCAGACTAGGAGAGGAGGCCACCAGGTTACGGGGGCTATTGGTCCAGAGGGAGCAGGAGTTAATTGGTCAGAGGGAGGAGCAACAGGAGGGGATAAGGGAGAAGGAGAGTGTAGAGGCACGGCGAGAGGAGCTGGTTAGGCAACAGAAGGAGCGAGGGTTTATAAGGGAACACAGTCCCGCTCCTCGCACCAAGCAAGTGGTGTGTGTCGCCAGTCCGGTCCAGCCCGTTCCTGATCCCCGCACTAAGCCTGTGGTACGTGTTCCCAGTACGGCCCAACCCATTCCTGCTTCCCGCACAAGGCCAGTGGTGTGTGTTCCCAGTACAGTCCGGCCCGTTCCTGCTCCCCGCACCAAGCCAGTGGTGCAGGTTCCCAGTCCGGCCCGGCCCGTTCCTGCTCCCCGCACTAAGCTAGTGGTGCGTGTTCCCAGTCCGGCCCGGCCCGTTCCTGCTCCCCGCACCAAGCCTGTGGTGCGTGTTCCCAGTCCGGCCCGACCCGTTCCTGTTCTCCGCACCACGCCAGTGGTCCGGCCTGTTCCTGCCCCTCGCACCAAGCCAGTGGTGCGCATCGCCAGCCCGGTCCGGCCTGTTCCTTACCCTCCCACCAAGCCTGTGGTGCGCGTCGCCAGCCCGGCCCGGCCTATTCCTGCCCCTCGCACCAAGCCTGTGGTGCGCGTCGCCAGTCCGGCCCGGCCTGTTCCTGTCCCTCGCACCAAGCCTGTGGTGCGCGTCGCCAGCCCGGTCCGGCCTGTTCCTGCCCCTCGCACCAAGCCTGTGGTGCGCGTCGCCAGTCCGGCCCGGCCTGTCCCTGTCCCTCGCACCAAGCCTGTGGTGCGCGTCGCCAGCCCGGTCCGGCCTGTTCCTGCTCCCCGCACCAAGCCAATGGTGCGCGTCGTCAGCCCGGTCCGGCCCGTTCCTGCCCCTCGCACCAAGCCAGTGGTGCGCGTCGCCAGCCCGGTCCGGCCTGTTCCTGCCCCTCGCACCAAGCCTGTGGTGCGCGTCGCCAGTCCGGCCCGGCCTGTCCCTGTCCCTCGCACCAAGCCTGTGGTGCGCGTCGCCAGCCCGGTCCGGCCTGATCCTGCTCCCCGCACCAAGCCAATGGTGCGCGTCGTCAGCCCGGTCCGGCCCGTTCCTGCCCCTCGCACCAAGCCAGTGGTGCGCATCGCCAGCCCGGTCCGGCCTGTTCCTTACCCTCCCACCAAGCCTGTGGTGCGCGTCGCCAGCCCGGCCCGGCCTATTCCTGCCCCTCGCACCAAGCCTGTGGTGCGCGTCGCCAGTCCGGCCCGGCCTGTTCCTGTCCCTCGCACCAAGCCTGTGGTGCGCGTCGCCAGCCCGGTCCGGCCTGTTCCTGCCCCTCGCACCAAGCCTGTGGTGCGCGTCGCCAGTCCGGCCCGGCCTGTCTCTGTCCCTCGCACCAAGCCTGTGGTGCGCGTCGCCAGCCCGGTCCGGCCTGTTCCTGCTCCCCGCACCAAGCCAATGGTGCGCGTCGTCAGCCCGGTCCGGCCCGTTCCTGCTCCCCGCACCAAGCCAGTGGTGCGCGTCGTCAGCCCGGTCCGGCCCGTTCCTGCTCCCCGCACCAAGGCAGTGGTGCGCGTCGCCAGCCCGGTCCGGCCCGTTCCTGCTCCCCGCACCAAGCTAGTGGTGCGCGTCGTCAGCCCGGTCCGGCCCGTTCCTGCTCCCCGCACCAAGCCAGTGGTGCGCGTCGTCAGTCCGGCACGGTCCGTGCCTGTTCCACCGGTGCCTGGTCCGGCACCGGTCAGCTGCTCCACACCGGAGCCAGAGCAATCCGCTCCACCGGTGTCCAGTCCAGCTCCGGCCAGCGGGACCAGACCAGGGGCGCTACGGGGGGGTAGAGATAGAGTGGTGGTCACGCCCGGAGCCGGATCCGCCTCCGTGGCGGAATGCCCACCCGGCCCCTACCCTCTTGTGTTTGGTTGGCGCGGTCGCAGTCCGCGCCTTTGGGGGGGGGTACTGTCACGCCCTGGCTCTGGGGACTCTTAAATGTTGAGCCATGGTGTGGATTTTCCTATGTTTAGTTGCTCTATGTTTTCATTCTAGATCGTTTAGATCTATGTTGGCCAGGGTGGTTCCCAATCAGAGGCAGCTGTAGCTCGTTGTCTCTGATTGGGACCATACTTAGGCAGCCTGTTTTCACTAGTCTTTGTGGGATCTTGTTCCGTAAGGTTTGTTTTGGTGTTAACCTAGGACTTCACGTATCGTTTGGTTTGTTGTTTTGTTCGTGTGTGTACTTCAATAAAAGATGTACGGTTATCACGCTGCGCCTTGGTCCGCTTCTTATAACGATCGTGACAACAGGTGAATAAACTCACCACATTCATCAAACCATCTTCTCCTAATTCTGAGACCTTCCAAAAGGTAAAACTCAAAACAGAACAATGGATGCAAACCAACATGCACATTTTGAGGGGACAGTGACTTCTGTTTCTCTACAGGCATTGGACACAGCTATTGCCTGGGGAAGGTCCAGATACAAAAACAAAATGACCCCCTCCTCCATCACTACGCTGAGAAAACTAGTTATAAATTGTCCTCAAGAGGGGAACATAGTGAGGGACTCTGTTAGAGCTCTTGGCCCCCAGCCCCAAGCTATAGCCTACACAGTGGAGGCTAACCAAAGTAACCCCCATAAACTAATTACCCCTAAGACCAACCCTGCTACAGTGACATCTAGACGAAGGGCTAAACAAACAGCACAGGTCACCGCCAGAGCCAGTTATGCCGTAGTGGCATCTAGGCCGATGGTGAGACAGACAATACAGGTGGAGGTTCATGAGGGAACCAGGGTGGTATGACTCTGGCTCTGTCTCTGACACTGGCCTTAGTCCTGGCCAAGTGACTGAAGTGGTTCGTGGCGCTGACCCTATCTTAGACCCATTTCCTGGGCCTTGCCCGGTCTCCAATGTGGTCTCAGACCCTGACCAAGGTGATAAGCCTTCCAATAACCATAGACCTGACATTGCGTCTTTTCTCAAACCCAATCATTTGACTGAGCCTAACCTTAATGTGCCCTGGCCCTTACTCCTCAGCTGGTGTTAAACTGACCGTCAGCTCTGACTCCAACAAGAACCCCTTAGTGAACTCTGTCCCTCACCCTAATCCTAACCACTCAGGAGAAACTAGCTTACTCCAGACACTAATTCCTAACCCTAACCCTGCAGATAATCCCAGCATGTACGTTGCCTCTAACTCTAGCCCTGACACCAGCCTCTTATCAACTTCTTGTGCTCCAGTCAATCAGTTCACCACTCCGGTTCAGACACAACCCAGTAACTCTGGAATGTCCCTGGTGCCCCTAAGGCCTCTAGCCCTCCTGATAGTCCTTCCTTTAACATGGGAACATTTAAACTTTGAACTGGGACACTTGGAGGACACCCCACCTCACTCGACATTTTAGCTAATCCCAGTGTAGGGTTTAGACCAGATCGAGTGGTTAGTTTGGTACCCATAGCACCTGTGAGTAATATTGCTATGAATATATCTGATGCTATTGTCTCCTCTCCCCTTACAGATAGTGGGTCCAGCGACTCAGTTGGAGGGGAGCAATCACACATTCACCCTCATACACAACACCCTTACACACCTACAGTGGCCCTCACTGGGAAAAATGTGATGAATGGTCACTCTATTAACAAGTAAGTGCTTACACAAAATGCCCATTCTGAATCCCAAAATATGTCAAACAGTAGCGCCTCCACCACTCTCACTACTGACACCACATACACTGCTCCTCTCCAGAAGCTGACCCCACATGAAAATACTTACTATAAAAAGCGGGATTGGTCAATACACATTTAAAAACAGCTTCAACAGCTTTTGGTTGTGGTGGCAAATGTCTTTCCCCATGCAGAGGTCTTTTGGTATCTGATCCAGTTTTCAGATCGTTTGTCGATTAAACAGCAGACACTGTAAAAGAAGACCAATGACCTCATCAGACACCATTGCAGGGTGTTAACTGGTGTGGATGAGCGTCATTTCCAGGTGAATCCTTGCGATCCGGTCCACTGGACTGCTAAGACCGCTGGCGTTGCTTGAGAGGGGCTTCACCTTTATTCCTACTCCCTTAAAGACTGACAGGGAGGCCCTCAAATGGGACTTACATTCATAGACGTTTGAAAATATTAGGATTACTTTGATTATGATAGAGATTCAACACCATTACCATTCATTGAGCCATCTAAATGGGAACCTGAATTGGACTCGGTTTCAAGCTTTTTCTAATAATCTCTTACAGAACGGAGAATAATGATAATCTGACTGTAGAACAACGACAAGCATTAAAGAAATTGAGAAACAACCAGGATATAGTTATAAAACCGGCAGATAAGGGCTTTAAAATAGTTATTTTGGACAAAACTCAATACCTCATAGAAGCCAGCAGACAATTGAACACCACAGGCACTATATGCCTTTACTACATTCCTTACAACTGGAAACCCAGAGAAGGAATTGTGAAATTATAGGGGAATTGTATAAGGAAAAGTACATCTCCTCTAAACAAAGGTACTATTTTTATGGTCCTGACCCGCCGAGAGACAGAACATTATATATGTTAAGTAAAATACACAAGGATCCTAGTACATGGACGGTCCCATATGATGTTCCCACTGGTGGACCAATCGTTTCGTGTTGTGGCAGCGAGTCATGTAATGTGGCAGAGTATATTGACTCCTTTCTAAATCCCCTATATCAGTTATGTCAAAGACACCTATGAGTTTGTTAAAAAGAACTTTGAGATTTAGAGTTGCCCCCAGGAGCAATGCTTTTCTCTATTGACAAAAATATAAATGCAACATGCAACAATTTCAAATATTTTACTGAGTTACAGTTCATATAGGGAAATCAGTCAATTGAAATAAATTCATTAAGCCCTAATCTATGAATTTCACATGCCTGGGAATACAGATATGCATCTGTTGGTCACAGATACCTTTAAAAAAATGGGCCTCAGGATGGGCCTCAGGATTTCGTCACATTATTTCTGTGCATTCAAATTGCCATCGATAAAATGCAATTGTGTTCGTTGTCCGTAATTTATGCCTGCCCATACCATAACCTGCCCATACAGCAAACCGCTCGCCATACACGTGGTCTCTGGTTGTGAGGCCGGTTGGACGTACTGCCAAATTCTCTACTACGACGTTGGAGGAGGCTTATGGTAGAGAAATTAACATTCAATAATTTGGCAACAGCTCTGGTGGACATTCCTGCAGTCAGCATGCCAATTGCACGCTCCCTCAAAACTTGAGACATCTGTGGCATTGTGTTGTGTGACAAAACTGCACATTTTAGAGTGGCTTTTTATTGTCCCCAGCACAAGGTGCACCTGTGTAATGATACTCAGTTAGGCCTAGAAGCAGTCACAGAAATCTTTCAAAAATACCCAGACCCAAATTGGTCAGATGAGGCTATCCTCTCTCTCGTTGAGCCGGAGTTTCCGCGCAATGATTTTGAGTTTGATTCCAAACGTTATTTGCAGGTTTCGGGTACTGCGATGGGTATGAAGTTTGCTCCCGCATATGCCAATATACATGGCTGATTGGGAGCATACTGTCCTTTCCAAGTACATGAAGCTACCCTTCCTATACATCCGATACGTAGATGATATCTTTGGGATTTGGTGCCAACCAGTGGTGGATTTTAAGAGTTTTATAAACACTGAATGGGAATCCCCCATCACAGTTAAGTATAACCTACAACCCCAAAACATAGAATTTCTTGACACTGAGGTATTTCTGATGCCGGGGAACGATGGGAGAAATCTCTTGGGGACGAAGGTATATTTTAAGCCCACTGACACCTTGTTACATGCGACTAGTTATCACCCTAAACACACATACAGGGGTCTTATAAAGTCTCAACTGATAAGATTCAGCAGAATATGTACAAGAGCAGAGGATGTTGAAGTAGCAACACAGATACACTTCAAAGCACTCAGACCAAGAGGTTACACCAAGAGATTTCTCTGCTCGGTAAAGGCGGAAATGCGCAGAGACCTCCATCATGGGGAACTTCCTTGCCAGACCAATACTATTGAGAGTCATATCGTTTGTCACTACCTTTTCCGTACCTTCGATGCGGTTTAATTCTATACTCAAGAGACACTTCCAGGGGACACCAAATATTTTTGAACCGTTACAATATTTAAAACTTATCTCAGAGTTAGGAAATAATAAAAATCTTAAAGATTACTTAGTGAATACCTCTCTGGATGGTGGGAAACGGCGGATCAATCCACACTTCAGGTCTATCAAGTACATTATAAACCAACAGACAGGATTGGGGGCACCAGTCTGGCAACTCTTTCAGCTGGAGTCATCCAACCTGGTTTATGTGATAGAATGTCAAAAGTGTAACAAACTGTACATCAGGGAAACTAAAAACAAACTTCTCAAACAGTTACAGCAACACATCTATTAAACAGGGAGATCTGACAGAATTATATGTGCACTTCCGTACACATGGAAAAGCGTGCCTATCAATTGCAGGCCTGGAGTCTGGGGTGGGATGGTCCAAGGCCTGATTGGCCTCATAAAGGCAGTGGATAAAAAAGTTGGGAACTCTTGCTCCCACCGGCCTTAATGAGATCGAATGAAGTCCCTCTTTGGACTTTACTCTAACCAGAACCCTTAACTTTTAACATTTATCGCCATGTACAGTATCCTTGGGAGGAGAGGACCCTAACCCTAACAGACCCAATACCAAAGCTTTTTTTCTTTCTTTCTTTCTTTCTTTCTTTCTTTCTTTCTTTCTTTCTTTCTTTCTTTCTTTCTTTCTTTCTTTCTTTCTTTATAAATATTTTGCTTGGATCTTTAGTGTGTGTTGCTTTTATTTGTATGATACTTTAAGATGTGGGAAGGTGGTTTCTTTTGAAATATAAGGGAGGCATCTATAGCACTTACTCCCCTCCCCTTAATGCACTTGATTTGTCTATATTGGCACTTATCCTTTTCTTGTACCTTTAGTTTGTACTCGTATTATTTGCATGATACTTTGTTATTTTAATGTGTTTTCAAATATAAGGGAGGTTTTGTTAGTATTTACCACCCTTCCATAAATGCACTTGATTTATTCATATTAGCAGTTATGACTTTTGAATTACAAGACTTATTTATTTATTATCATTTATTATATATTCATATTTTGAGGTTTCGATTCTGTGGTGGTCTCTTCTCCCAACAAAAAGGCCTTATATTGGGCTTTATTTTCACAACTCCTGAACATGTACAATGTGAGCATTATGCATTTGGATACACCTGTGGCCATAGAATGCCATCTAGTGGGCTTTATAAACACTACAGAGCACTTTTTATTGATTCTGGTAGGAGTTTGGAGCTTTCTATGGGAACCTCGCCCATACACTCTTAACAGCTTGTAGAAGTGCCGGGCGCACCTCCTCCAGGACCGCACACAGAAGAAATGCCAGGCCACGCAGAGACGCAATCAATTGAACTTCAATGAGTTCCCCCTATTAGTTTGCACTATATAGATCAACGTTTTTTCTGTGATTAAATCAACATTATATCAGCCCCTTTTCAATGCAACAAACCAAAACAAATCTAAATTTGCAAGATTGAGTCTGTGATTTTATTGTAAAAAGAGCCAGAGCGTAACAGAGTCAAATTATATTGGGGGGGAGCCCACCAGCGGTCTTTCAACCACCTGTGAGGGAATGCGCGTTTCAGATCAGTTCAGATCAAATCAAATCAAATGTATTGGTCACATACACATGGTTAGCAGATGGTATTGTGAGTGTAGCAAAATGCTTGTGCTTCTAGTTCCGACAGTGCAGCAATATCTAGCAAGTAATATCAAACAATTCCACAACAAATAACTAATACACACAAATCTAAGTAAAGGAATGGAATAAGAATATATAAATATATGGATGAGCAATGTCATTGTCAGAGCGTCATAGGCTAAGATACAATAGATAGTATAGAATACAGTATATACATATGAGATGGGTAATGCAAGATATGTCAACATTATTAAAGTGGCATTGTTAAAGTGGCCAGTGATTTTCAGGTCTGTATGTAAGCAGCAGCCTCTCTGTGCTAGTGATGGCTGTTTAACAGTCTGATGGCCTTGAGATAGAAGCTGTTTTTCAGTCTCTCGGTCCCAGCTTTGATACACCTGTACTGACCTCGCCTTCTGGATGATAGCGGGGTGAACAGGCAGTGGCTCGGGTGGTTGTTGTCCTTGATGATCTTTTTGGCCTTCCTGTGACATCGGGTGCTGTAGGTGTCCTGGAGGGCAGGTAGTTTGCTTTGTGCAGACCGCACCACCCTCTGGAGAGCCCTGCGGTTGTGGGTGGTGCAGTTGCCATACCAGGCGGTGATACAGCCCGACAGGATGCTCTCAATTGTGCATCTGTAAATGTTTGCGAGGGTTTAAGGTGCGCTGTTGCGCCTTCTTCACCACACTGTCTGTGTGGGTGGACCATTTCAGTTTGTCAGTGATATGTACGCAGAGGAACTTAAACTTTCCACCTTCTCCACTGCTGTCCCGTCGATGTGGATAGGGGGGTACTCCCTCTGCTGTTTCCTGAAGTCCACGATCATCTACTTTGTTTTGTTTTGTTGACGTTGAGTGAGAGGTTATTTTCCTGACACCACACTCCGAGAGCCCTCACCTCCTCCCTGTAGGCTGTCTCGTCGTTGTTGGTAATCAAGCCTACTACTGTTGTGTCATCTGCAAATTGATGATTGAGTTGGCGGCATGCACAGGGAGTACAGGAGGGGGCTGAGCACGCACCCTTGTGGGGCCTCAGTGTTGAGGATCAGCAAAGTGGAGATGTTGTTTCCTACCTTCACCACCTGGGGGCGGCCCGTCAGGAAGTCCAGGACGCAATTGCACAGGGTGGGGTTGAGACCCAGGTCCTCAAGCTTAATGATGAGCTTGGAGGGTACTATGGTGTTGAATGCTGAGCTATAGTCAATGAACAGCATTCTTACATAGGTATTCCTCTTATCCAGATGGGATGGGGCAGTGTGCAGTGTGATGGCGATTGCATCGTCTGTGGACCTATTGGGGCGGTAAGCAAATTGAAGTGGGTCTAGGGTGACAGGTAAGGTGGAGGTGATATGATCCTTGACTAGTCTCTCAAAGCACTTCATGATGACAGAAGTGAGTGCTACGGGGTGATAGTCATTTAGTTCAGTTGCCTTTGCATTCTTGGGTACAGGAACAATAGTAGCCATCTTGAAGCATGTGGGGACAGCAGACTGAGATAGGGAGAGATTGAATATGGCCGTAAACACACCAGCCAGCTGGTCTGCGCATGCTCTGAGGATGCAGCTAGGAATCAGAGCGCAGAGCCGAACTTGTGCACATTTGTTGATATTCTTTGCTAGTTAGCAAGTTATTAGCCCAGTTATATACTGAACAAAAATATAAACGCAACATGTAAAGTGTTGGTCCCATGTTTAATAAGCTGAAATGAAAAGATCTCAGAAATGTTCCATACGCACAAAAAGCGTATTTATCTCAACTGTTGTGCACAAATTTGTTTACATCCCTGTTAGTGAGCATTTCTCTTTTGCCAAGATACAGGTGTGGCATATCAAGAAGCTGATGAAACAGCATGATCATTACACAGGTGCACCTTGTGCTGGGGACAATAAAAGGCCACTCTAAAATGTGCAGTTTGTTCACACAACACAATGCCACAGATGTCTCAAGTTTTGAGGGAGTGTGCAATTGGCATGCTGACTGCAGACACAAGAGCTGTTGTCAGAGAATTGAATGTTAATTTCTCTACCAATGTCATTGTAGCGAATTTGGCAGTACGTTCAACCGGCCACACAATCGCAGATCACGTCAAACCACGCCCAGGACCTCCACATCCGGTTTCTTTACCTACGGGATTGTCTGAGACCAGCCACCCGGACAGCTGATGAAACTGAGGAGTATTTCTGTCTGTAATAAAGCCCTTTTGTAGGGAAAAACTAATTCTGATTGACTGGGCCTGGCCAGTATGTGGGTCTGGCTCCCAGGTGGGTGGGACTATGCCCTCCCATGCCCACCCATGGCTGCACCCCTGCCCAGTCATGTGAAATCCATAGATTAGGGTCTAATGAATTTATTTAAATTGACTGATTTGCTTATATGAACTGTAACTCAGTAAAATCGTTGAAATTGTTGCATGTTGCGTTTATATTTATGTTCAGTAATAGATAAGTATAGGTCAGCAAATGGGGAGTTACTGCTTCCTACAAGAGCACAAAACGTGTAGGCTACATTTCAAGCTGTTTTTTAAAAGCGAGTCAGGCAAAAAGCCACATATAGGCTACAGTAGGCTATATCATAGAAATCAAAAGCTATTTCCATGTGAAAATGTTATGGGACTCGCTCCATTGGTTTTGTTGGGAGGCCTACATTATGCTCAAATAGCCACAATAACCTATTGGCTACTGTCTAAAACTGTAAGGATTCAGTGTTCACTGTAAACGCACGACAGAAGTTGCACAAAATTCTCACAACGTTCAAGTTTCCGTTCACAAGACCTAAAATCTTTTCAGTGCCCCAAAGAATTAGCAGGAACATTGCCCAGGGGTGTCATTTGTGTTCTTGCATTGGAATTATATAGAATTGTGCTTATATCATGCTATACCACAATAAACATACACATTTAAAACATTATTTTGACCAAGAAGTGACAGGTTCAACGAAATCTCGCTGCGCGCTATCAGCACCATGGACAGCGCCCTACACACTAAAGCAAGATTTGGATAAAAAGCCAACCAGCTAAATTGTATCAATCCTACCTTTTCAAAAGAGTTGCAGCTTCGTTGATGCTCTGTGGAACTTCCTGAGTAATCGATCATTCCATTCTCCCCAAAATCATCTTGTAAGACCCCCCTCAATGCCAGTTGGATTATTTGAGCTTTCCCTCCGGTGTAGCATGCTTCTTCTGTGCCGACTGAACACGTTTGTCAAAGTGGGAAATTAGTTATCGCATGTAGCTGTGGACGCCCAGAAATTCTGTCCATGTTTCATTGCAATAAACGCGGTCGGCATAGCAGAGAGAGGCCCATCTATTTGTCCTCATTGTAGCCAGAGCGGGTGATGTCAGTCTGCAAAATCTAGCGAGCAACACTAAACTCAACTTCCACCAAATCTGTATTGCTTAAATCCAGCAGTGGTTTCACCTTTTTCACATCTAGGAAGTCATGGCTCTCTGGGACAAGGGCACAAAGGGCCTCCACCAGTTGGCTGTTGCGTTCGCTGAATCGTTCTGACATTTCACCAACGGCATTATCCAACGTGCTGAAGAACAGTCTTTTACACTCAGTCTCTTCTCCTCTGTCCTGCTGGCCTACTGTCCACCACGCATTGCTGGAGATGTGTACTTACATAACGTTGTCATTTGCTTGGAGCTGGTGGTGTTGCGTCAGTGGCACTGGCACTGCACTGTGCCCAAAATTGTTTCCAACTCGCTGTCACACCTCAGCTTCTCAACGCACTCCAACGCACTGCAGACCACTTTGACTCCAGTGTAAAGATCCATTGCTTTTGCCTGGAGTAATTTGTTTAGATGTTCGAGGAGACTAAGGATTCTGTGCACCATGGTTGCTGTAAACTTAAAGCTGGGGTCCGTCACCACCTTCAGCAGCCCTGTAATCTCGAGTCTTACTTCTGTTTTGTAGGAACGCGTGTGGTTTTTCCAACTTTTTATGGAAACCCAAAGGTGTCATACATAACCGCCCAGTAGCTTTCCATAGCCCCCCTACACACATCGCAGCGCGCCCTGTCCATTGTGCTGACAGCGCAGCGGAGATAGTTTTTTTTTACGCCAACCTCAACCCTAACCAAAATACAATAGGCAGTGTGTGAGTACTGAGGAGTGACTGGTAGACTAGGCAGAGTGTGAGGACTGAGGAGTTATTTGGTACGAGGAGGTTTGGTGTCATCGTCACTGTGATCTCAGGTGTTGACACCTCGTTTCCATCTCTTATGGATACAACTGTCTCTGTGTGTCTCACTATCAATACATCAACTACACAGTCCCTCATGTTTTTTTGTGATAGTTGCAAGCTGTTAAGAGTGTATGGGCGGAGGTCCCATAGAAAGCTCCAAACTCCTACCAGAATAAAAAAACAGTGCTCTGCAGTGTTTATAAAACGCCACTAGGTGGCATCCTATGGCCACAGGTGGGTCCAAATGCATGAAGCTCATATTGTTCATGTTCAGGACCAGACCTAGCACCAGGATAAAGTGACTAAGGGGGAAGTTGAAATCGGTGAAGGGGCCGAATAAAATGGAGTTCTTGCATTGGAATTACATTGAATTCTGGTTATATAATCATGCTATACCACAATAAACATCAAGTTCAAATGCCGAGACTCTGAGATCATTGAGTGCTTTTGAAATCTGTAGCACTGTATCAGCAAATGGGCAGCGCCCTACAGCTAGGCCGTTTTGGTAATGAATATAGGCTACAAGATGGATAGGGCCATTCACCTATTACAAACAGCCTATGTGAATGCAGCCATACACACAGCTGTCTTACCAAAATACTGCAAATTAAATGCTGAAATTAGTAGCCTAGTTATTCATGCATGCAAACAAAAATACTGAATAGCAGTTAGGCTTAGAATACCGACACAACTGCGAATGTGTACGAATGGAACAGAGTGAACGAATGAACAAAACAGCAGCCAAGTAGTAGGAGAGTAAAAAAATATATATGATTTTATCAGAATGTCGTCGTCCACCCCCCAATCTCCCGAGTTGTAAAATAAATAGAAACTGGCTACTCTTTAGTTGCGTGATGTAGCTGGCAAGGTAACTGCTGTTTAACTTAACAGAAAAAAACCTCAACTAGTGTTTATTCGCAGTGCTGAGCTAGTATTGTAACTGACATGTAACGTTAGCTAATGTTTCATCCCCTGTCGACTGAGGTGAATGAATAAACTACGCTAGTGAGTAGCTACCACAGCCAGGTCAGCTCTAGCCTCTAGTCAGGGCCGGCCCTCCCATTAGGCAAGATTAGTCGGTCGCCCATGGCGGCACTTGGCAGCTCCGGCGCCCGTGATCGGCTACTACACCGCTGGCGGTGCCCCAGCCACCAGTTCATAGCCTTTGCTGCAGTTCCCACCCTAACCCATTCTTCTCTCGAAGTTCACTCCCACTATCCTTGGTAGCTATGGTGATATGTGTGTGTTTTTACATGGGATCATCAAATTGTGAAACATTAATAAAAATGAATCTGCCAATTAAACTATTGTATTGTTTTTTAATGTTTGTGTGTGATGAAGATGATTAGTGATTAAGGCAGTAGCCTAACCTAGCCTGTTAACGTTAGCTAGCTACTAGTGGAAATCTTTTCAGCTAAAAAGTAAGCTATAGAGATTTGCAACCAGATTTGCTACCATGTCTAAGAGACAAAAACTATCAGGATGCAAATATATATTTTTAAAAAAGAAAAAGAAAATAGGCCCAATCTCTAAGCCAAAGAGATTTGCTGTTGAAATGTATCAGCGTGCAGCAATGTCCATCAGCCGGTGTGGAGAACAACAAGCCTCCAAGGACAGGCCATTCATTCACAGAGATGGACGAGTTCTAGCAGCGAAGAGGGCGAACCGGAGGAGTCCGAGCCATCCACTTCCACCGATGATGACAGCTCTCTGGGTGGACAAGAAGAGGTGGTCTCACCAGGCTAGCCACACCTCCAAACAATGCCGGCGGGGACCCTACTATCTGGGACCCGGACTCAGATTCGTCGCTCCACGTCCCCGATGACAGTGGTGCTGCTGCTGCTAAATCCGACTCCCAGACAAAAAAACATAAAAGATCCCAGTGAGTGGCCAAAAGTTATAAATGGCTATTTACGGATTATGTTAGTGCAGGCTGGGCCACATCAGAATAAGGAAGGGAATTTCCCAAGAGATGAGGGGCAAGGAATATTTTCATTGGCCAACTACAATAGGAGGATTCAATTCAACTCCCAAGTGGCGCAGTGGTCAAAGGCACTGCATCGCAGTGCTAGCTGTGCCACTAGAGATCCTGGTTCGAATCCAGGCTTGTCGTAGCCGACCGGGAGACCCATGGGGCGGCGCATAAGTCGTCCAGGGTAGGGGAGGGAATGGCCTGCAGGGATGTAGCTCAGTTGGTAGAGCATGGCGTTGGCAATGCCAGGGTTGTGGGTTCGTTACCCACGGGGGGCCAGTATGAAAAATAATGTATGCACTCACTAACTGTAAGTCGCTCTGGATAAGAGCATCTGCTAAATGACGTAAATGAGGATGGTGAACGTGGAGAGGCCATGGCTAATTTATTCCAAGCAAAACAATGCAGCTTTCTATTTTTGCTGCAAACTTTTTTCACACGAGTGCAAATCTGCGCTGGTCAGGGATGGAAGCAGGGACTGGAAGAATCTGTGCCACCTCCTCAGCTCGCATGAGGAGTCGCATGACCACCTAGATAATTTCCAGTGGTGGAAGGAGTTGGAGATCAGGCTGGTGTCCAAGCAAACTATTGATGCCCAAGCCCAACAGGCTATTGACGGAAAGACTCTCCATTGGCAGCAGGTGCTGCAGAGGCTCATGGCCCTGATAGGGTTAATGGCCACCCAGAACATTGCCGCTACGTGGGACCACCTTGCGCTACGTGGGACCACCGACAGGCTGAACGAGGCAAATAATGGGAACTTTCTGAAGTTTATGGAATTGCTGGGTATATTTGATTTGATTTCAGGACCATAGACAGCTACTGAGAGAAACCATAGCTGACTGCAATGCAGCACCACAGCAGAGGAAAGAGGCCACTCTAGGCGGGCCACGAAATGAAGAAATGCTGAAACTGATGTTGGACAATCGAATTCGATATGTAAATAAACAAAATTCGTTAAGGCTAGGTCATTGACAGAAAGCTTATTTTACACTGCTCCAGTGAAACAAGGCCCGCTATGCATTTATGAAAGCACTTGTTTCCAAAGCTCAAATGATCTCATTCTTTCTACAGTTCTACAGGAATATTAAATGCTATGTTAAATATGTTAAATAAAAGTGTTATTTTTATTCTAATTGTAACAATTGTGGGGTCATGCCATGTGAGATAACAGGTGTCATATTATTAGTAAGTATCCAGATTATGTATAGCGTTCTTTAACAATGCTTAACTCCGTGATGCCTTATGGTAGAAACAAGCTCGCGAAAGACGTGACTCCAATGCATTTGGGGATATATTGATTCCTCTCTATGACATTCTGAATCTGAGCTGCAGCCTATAATATTCAAGGAAACAAACAAATTGACTTTGCTATTCTGTCCCTATTAATTGAGCTTTTCACTTTCTGAAAAGAGAAGATGATGGTTTAAACCCAGGCAGCTTTTAGGGAAGCGCTTCTGTTTTTGGGTTATGCAATGGATGAGTAGCCAGCAGTTGAAGCTTAAATTTATCTGTGTCGGTGGAGTGTCAGCTTTTGAAAGTACCATGCTTAGATTCATAAGGATGTCTAAGATTTAATTATTTGGAAACAGTGTTGCAAACAAGACACTGTGGTTTGATGTTGGAGAAATATGTTAAGAATCCCTATTTCTCTGTCCATTCTTCCCTGAAACTTCTATTTTCATTATCACCTTTGCCAATGTGGCATCCATCAGCCTACCAACAAATCACCCGCCATTTGAAGAGGCACCAGGTATCTATGAAACTAATTTATTCTGAGCCTTTTGAGAGAAACAATGACCGGGTGAAACAACTGCGGGTCGAGTATGTTCAGGTACAGCACTATATACTGTATTACTGTTACTATTTGATGCACATGCTACTTCACAATATCAAATTGGAACTATACTGTAAAAATAACTAACCCAAATATACACTGCTCAAAAAAATTAAGGGAACACTTAAACAACACAATGTAACTCCAAGTCAATCACACTTCTGTGAAATCAAACTGTCCACTTAGGAAGCAACACTGATTGACAATACATTTCACATGCTGTTGTGCAAATGGAATAGACAACAGGTGGAAATTATAGGCAATTAGCAAGACACCCCCAAAGGACTGGTTTTGCATGTGGTGACCACAGACCACTTCTCAGTTCCTATGCTTCCTGGCTGATGTTTTGGTCACTTTTGAATGCTGGCGGTGCTTTCACTCTAGTGGTAGCATGAGACGGAGTCTACAACCGACACAAGTGGCTCAGGTAGTGCAGCTCATCCAGGATGGCACATCAATGCGAGCTGTGGCAAGAAGGTTTGCTGTGTCTGTCAGCGTAGTGTCCAGAGCATGGAGGCGCTACCAGGAGACAGGCCAGTACATCAGGAGACGTGGAGGAGGCCGTAGGAGGGCAACAACCCAGCAGCAGGACTGCTACCTCCGCCTTTGTGCAAGGAGGAGCAGGAGGAGCACTGCCAGAGCCCTGCAAAATTACCTCCAGCAGGCCACAAATGTGCATGTGTCTGCTCAAACGGTCAGAAACAGACTCCATGAAGGTGGTATGAGGGCCCGATGTCCACAGATGGGGGTTGTGCTTACAGCCCAACACCGTGCAGGACGTTTGGCATTTGCCAGAGAACACCAAGATTGGCAAATTCGCCACTGGCGCCCTGTGCTCTTCACAGATGAAAGCAGGTTCACACTAAGCATGTGACAGACGTGACAGAGTCTGGAGACGCCGTGGAGAACGTTCTGCTGCCTGCAACATCCTCCAGCATGACCGGTTTGGCGGTGGGTCAGTCATGGTGTGGGGTGGCATTTCTTTGGGGGGCCGCACAGCCCTCCATGTGCTCGCCAGAGGTAGCCTGACTGCCATTAGGTACCGAGATGAGATCCTCAGACCCCTTGTGAGACCATATGCTGGTGCGGTTGGCCCTGGGTTCCTCCTAATGCAAGACAATGCTAGACCTCATGTGGCTGGGGTGTGTCAGCAGTTCCTGTAAGAGGAAGGCATTGATGCTATGGACTGGCCTGCCCGTTCCCCAGACCTGAATCCAATTGAGCACATCTGGGACATCATGTCTCGCTCCATCCACCAACGCCACGTTGCACCACAGACTGTCCAGGAGTTGGCGGATGCTTTAGTCAAGGTCTGGGAGGAGATCCCTCAGGAGACCATCCGCCACCTCATCAGGAGCATGCCCAGGCATTGTAGGGAGGTCATACAGGCACGTGGAGGCCACACACACTACTGAGCCTAATTTTGACTTGTTTTAAGGACATTACATCAAAGTTGGATCAGCCTGTAGTGTGGTTTTCCACTTTAATTTTGAGGGTGACTCCAAATCCAGACGTCCATGGGTTGATAAATTTGATTTCCATTGATAATTTTTGTGTGATTTTGTTGTCAGCACATTCAACTATGTAAAGAAAAAAGTATTTAATAAGATTATTTCATTCATTCAGATCTTGGATGTGTTATTTTAGTGTTCCCTTTATTTTTTTGAGCAGTGTATTTTTAGAGAGTGATGTTGCTTGATGCTGCTGTGAACCGTCACAAGTATGTCTTTGTTGATGAAGCGGGCTTCAACCTGGCCAAAACCTGGCACCTTGGGCCATTACTTGGATCCAACAATGCTGCACAGCTCATTGTGTTTCTCAATTAAATTGAGCAGGCCTGTCAAGGTGAAGGGGTCACATATATCATTGTGTGGGACAATGTCAGGTTCCACCATGTAGAGGTGGTTTAGGCATGGTTTCGGGGTCATCCCCGATTTCATGACCCTATACCTGCCCCCATACTCTCTTTTTCTCAACCCTATTGGGGAATGTTTTTCAGCATGGAGATGGAAGGTGTATGATCGCCATCCCCATGAGTGTGCCACCCTCCTTCTGGCCATGGATGAGGCATGCGACGACATCAATGCAGACCAATGTCAAGCTTGGATTCGCTATGCCAAAAGGTTTTTCCCGCAGTGCATGAACAATGAGGACACTCACTGTGATGTGGATGAGAATTTATGGCCAAATGCTCAAGACAGGCTTGATGCAAATTAATGTGTGCTAAACGTTATGTTTTATTTTCATTCATTTAATTTGTTTCATTTAATTTCTTACATTTGATTAAAGACAGTACATTACATTACATACAGTATGATGGAATTATATCTGAAAAATAAAATGTTTTTTTGCATGAATGATTGTAGAGGATGTCTTCATTGATCACACCTTTGATGACACATTGGCTAGATATTATGGAAATGATAGATTTTCTGCTAATTTTGTTGGGTAATGTAAGTGTATCACCTAATGTGAAAATGGTGTAATCTACTGTAATTTACAGTACTGTATCATATTACTTTCAGCACTTCTAAGGGCGATTTGAAACATGTACAGTGCATTCGGAAAGTATTCAGACCCATTGACCTTTTCCACATTTCGTTACATTACAGCCTTATTCTAAAATGTATTACATTGTTTTTTTCCTCATCAATCTACACACAATACCCCATAATGACAAAGCAAAAACAGGTTTTTAGAAATGTTTGCAAATGTATTAAAAATAAAAAATGAAAATTTCACATTTACATAAGTATTCAGAGCCTTTACTCAGTACTTTGTTGAAGTACCTTTGGCAGCGATTACAGCCTCGAGTCTTCTTGGGTATGACGCTACAAGTTTGGCACACATGTATTTGGGGAGTTTCTCCCATTCTTCTCTGCAGATCCTCTCAAGCTCTTTCAAGTTGGATGGGGAGCATCGCTGCACAGCTATTTTCAGGTCTCTCCAGAGATGTTTGATCGGGTTTAAGTCCGGGCTCTGGCTGGGCCACTCAAGGACATTCAGAGACTTGTCCCGAAGCCACTCCTGTGTTGTCTTGGCTGTGTGCTTAGGGTTGTTGTCCTTTTGGAAGGTGAACCTTCGCCCCAGTCTGAGGTCCTGAGTGCTCTGGAGCAGGTTTTCATTAAGGATATCGCTGTACTTTGCTCCATTCATCTTTCTCTCAATCCTGACCAGTCTCCCAGTCCCTACCGCTGAAAAACATCCCCACAGCATGATGCTGCCACCACCATGTTTCACCGTAGGGATGGTGCCAGGTTTCCTCCAGACATGACGCTTGGCATTCAGGCCAAAGAGTTCAATCTTTGTTTCATCAGACCAGAGAATCTTGTTTCTCATGGTCTGAGAGTCTTTAGGTGCCTTTTGGTAAATTCCAAGCGAGCTGTCATGTGCCTTTTACTGAGGACTGGCTCATTATGGGGTATTGATCAGGAAAAAATATATTTAATCCAATTTAGAATAACGCTATAACGGAACAAAATGTGGAAAAAGTAAAGGGGTCTGAATACTTTCCGAATGTACTGTATGTATAATTTGTACAAATATCCCCATAGGTTCTACACTGTCACACCCTGATCTTTCACCTTTCTTGTGATTGTCTCCAACCCCCACCAGGTGTCTCTCATTACCTCATGTGTATTTATACCTGCGTTTTCTGTTTGTCTGTTGCCAGTTCGTCGTGTCCCGTCAAGTCCTACCAGCGTGTTCCCGTGTTTCCTGTGCTCTAGTTTTTGCTTTTTCTAGTCTTCCCAGTTCTGACCTTTCTGCCTGTCCTGACCCTGATCCTGCCTGCCATCCTGTACCTGCCTGACTCTGATTTGGATTACGACTCTTTGCCTGCCTTGACTTACCGATTGCCTGCCCCTTGTACTGTAATAAACTCTGAGACTCGTGCTATTCACCTGTGTCTGCATCTGTTTCTGCATCTGGGTCTTAACCTGAAGCGTGAAACTACACAATGTTCCAAAATCAAACAACTTTCTGTACTTGTCCACAACGTCATTTAGAAAATAAACGTGTTTTTCAATAAAAGATTACCAACAAAAAGGTTGTCCATCAATTTCAATATTTGTGTTGTACCAAATACAGTTTTTTTTATCGCTTTGGTACTATTTTCACAAGTATGTGGTACATTTTCACAACTTAGTAGAAAACTCCAAACTGGTCACACTTGTAACGCGTCCAGTCTTTCATTCAAAACCTGCCATTGTGCATTCATTTGGATTGTAAACATCTCTCACCACACAACTATTGATTCAAAATATACGTTTGTGAAATGTAATGAGAACGTTGGTTTAATCACCAAAACACAACATAATGATATCTTTTCAATTTAGTTGTTTTAACTACCAGTTAATCCAATAGCAAACCATGCAATATACAGCGCATTCAGAAAGTATTCAGACCCCTTGACCTTTTTCACACTTTGTTACGCTACAGCGTTATTCTAAAATTGATTAAATAAAACATTTTCCTCATCAATCTACACACAATACCCCATAATTCGGACTACAAAGGGAAACCCAGCCACGAGCAGCCAAGTGAAGAGAGCCTACCAGACCGGCTAAATACCTTTTATGCTAGCTTCGAGGCAAGCAACACTGAAGCATGCATGAGAGCACCAGCTGTTCCGGATGACTGTGTAATCACGCTCTCCGTAGCCGATGTGAGCAAGACCTTTAAACAGATAAACATTCACAAGGCTGCGGGGCCAGACAGATTACCAGGACGTGTACTCATAGCATGCGCGGACAAACTGGCAAGTGTCTTCACTGACATTTTCAACCTCTCGCTGACCGAGTCTGTAATACCTACATGTTTCAAGCAGACCACCATAGTCCCTGTGCCCAAGAAAGCGAAGGTAACTTGCCTAAATGACTACCGCCCGATAGCACTCACATCGGTAGCCATGAAGTGCTTTGAAAGGCTGGTCATGGCTCACATCAACACCATCGTCCCGGAAACCCTAGACCCACTCCAATTCGCATACCGCCCCAATAGATCCACATATGATGCAATGTCAATCGCACTCCACACTGCCCTTTCCTTCCTGGACAAAAGGAACACCTATGTGAGAGTGCTGTTCATTGACTAAAGCTCAGCGTTCAAAACCATAGTGCCCACAAAGCTCATCACTAAGCTAAGGACCCTGGGACTAAACACATTGACGGGGCTGTAGTGGAGCGGGTCAAGAGTTTCAAGGTCCTTGGTGTCCAAAAAACTATCATGGTCCATCCCCCTCAGGAGACTGAAAATATTTGGCATGGGTCCACAGATCCTCAAAAAGTTCTACAGCTGCACCATCAAGAGCATCCTGACCGGTTGCATCACCGCCTGGTATGGCAACTGCTCAGCATCCGACCGTAAGGCGCTACAGAGAGTAGTGCATATGGCCCAGTACATCACTGGGGCCAATCTTCCTGCCATCCAGGACCTATATACTAGGCAGTGTCAGAGGAAGGCCCAAATAATTGTCAAAGACTCCAGTCACCCAAGTCATAGACTGTTCTCTCTGCTACCGCACAGCAAGCTGTACCGGAGCGCTAAGTCTATGTCCAAAAGGCTCATTAACAGCTTCTACCCCAAGGCATAACACTGCTGAAAAATTAATCAAATGGCCACCTGGACTATTTGCATTGACATCCACCCCCTTTAGTAAATATTTTCTTAACTCTATTTTCATAAAACTGCATTTTTGGTTAAGGGTTTGTAAGTAAGCATTTCACGGTAAGGTCTACGACTGTTGCATTCGGCGCATCTGACAAATACAATTTGATTTGATTTGATGGCAAAGCGAAAACAGGTTTTTAAATTTTTTTGCTAATGTATTAAAAATCTATCAGAAATAACTTATTTACATAAATATTCAGACCCTTTGTTATGCGACTCAAAATGGAACTCAGGTGCATCCTGTTTCCATTGATCATCCTTGAGATGTTTCTACAATGTGATTGGAGTCCACCTGTGGTAAATTCAATTGATTGGACATGATTTGGAAAGTCACACACCTGTCTATAAAAGGTCCCACAGTTGACAGTGCATGTCAGAGCAAAAACCAAGCCATGAGGTCGAAGGAATTGTCCGTAGAGCTCCAATTCAGGATTGTGTCGAGGCACAGATCTGAGGAAGAGTACCAAAACATTTCTGCAGCATTGAAAGTCCCCAAGAACACAGTGGCCTCCTTCCATTCTTAAATGGAAGAAGTTTGGAACCACCTAGACTCTTCCAAGAGCTGGCCACCCGGCCAAACTGAGCAATCGGGGGAGAAGGGCCTTGGTCAGGGAGTGTCACGATCGTCATACATAGAGGAGGACCAAGGCGCAGCATTGAAGGCGAACATATTTATTTATAGAATGATCACACGATCAAAACAACAAAACGATGACGTGACAGTCAATGGTAATACACAAACCAACTACGAACAAGAAACCACACCAAATGAATGCCTAACGGCTACCTAAGTATGACTCCCAATCAGAGACAACGAGCTACAGCCGTCTCTGATTGGGAGCCACCCTGGCCAACATAGAATTACAAAACCAGAAAGTGAAACCTAGAACACACATAGACTATACACACCCTGGCTCAACATATTAGAGTCCCCAGAGCCAGGGCGTGACAGTACCCCCCCCTAAAGGCGCGGACTCCGACCGCGCCCACCAAATACCACAGGGGAGGGACCGGGTGGGCACTCCGCTTAGGCGGCGGATCCGGCTCCGGGCCTGATCCCCGCTCCCTCTCCAACCCCCCAAAGTACCCCTGGTCCGGTCTGGCCCCGCTGGCCGGAGCTGGACTGCACACTGGTGGAGCGGATTGCTCTAGCTCCGGCGTGAAGCATCTGACCGGTGCCGGACCAGCCACCGGTGGAACAGGCACGGGCCGTGCCGGACTGACAACGCACACCACTGGCTTGGTGTGGGGCGCAGGAGCGGGCCGAGCCGGGCTGTCGAAGCGCACCACTGACTTGGTGCGGGGAGCAGGAACGGGCCGAGCCGGGCTGACGAAGCGCACCACTGACTTGGTGCGGGGGGCAGGAACGGGCCGAGCCGGGCTGACGAGCGCACCACTGACTTGGTGCGGGGAGCAGGAACGGGCCGAGCCGGGCTGACTGAGCGCACCACTGACTTGGTGCGGGGAGCAGGAACGGGCCGAGCCGGGCTGACGGGCGCACCGTAGACTTGGTGCGGGGAGCAGGAACGGGCCGAGCCGGGCTGACGGAGCGCACCACTGACTTGGTGCGGGGAGCAGGAACGGGCCGAGCCGGGCTGACGGGCGCACCACTGACTTGGTGCGGGGAGCAGGAACGGGCCGAGCTGGGCTGACGAAGCGCACCACTGACTTGGTGCGGGGAGCAGGAACGGGCCGAGCCGGGCTGACGAAGCGCACCACTGACTTGGTGCGGGGAGCAGGAACAGGCCGGACCGTACTGGGGACACACACCACTGGTCCTACGCAGGGATCTGGAATGGGCCGGACCGGACTGGTAACACACCCCAGTACCTCTCGCCGTGCCTCTACACCTTCCACCCCCTCTTCGACCAGTGGCCCCCGTAACCTGGCGGCCTCCTCTGCCAATCCGCTGGGCCGCTCTGCCGCGGTCTCCTGCTGGCCCGTCGTCCACGGCGTTAGCCCCCCCCCTAAAAAATTTCTGGGCATCTCTCCTACCCGTGGACCAGGTCTCCATGTCCCTCGCCAGCCTTTCGCCCTTCTGCCTCAATGTCAAGCCCTTCTCTTCCTCACTCGGCTTGACCCAGTCGAGGAGGCGAAGGAGATCTGCTAGAGATCTCCCTGGCGATGGCTCCTGGACACGCTGCTTGGTCAAGTCTTGGTGGTTTCTTCTGTCACGATCGTCATACATAGAGGAGGACCAAGGCGCAGCGTTGAAGGCGAACATATTTATTTATAGAATGATCACACGATCAAAACAACAAAACGATGACGTGACAGTCAATGGTAATACACAAACCAACTACGAACAAGAAACCACACCAAATGAATGCCTAACGGCTACCTAAGTATGACTCCCAATCAGAGACAACGAGCTACAGCCGTCTCTGATTGGGAGCCACCCTGGCCAACATAGAATTACAAAACCAGAAAGTGAAACCTAGAACACACATAGACTATACACACCCTGGCTCAACATATTAGAGTCCCCAGAGCCAGGGCGTGACAGGGAGGTGACCAAGAACCTGATGGTCACTCTGACAGAGCTCCAGAGTTCCTCTGTGGAGATGGGAGAACTTTCCAGAAGGACAACCATCTCTGCAGCACTCCACCAATCAGGCCTTTATGGTAGAGTCGCCAGACGGAAGCCACTCCTCAGTAAAAGGCACATGACACCCACTTGGAGTTTGCCAAAAGGCACCTAAAGGACTCTCAGACCATGAAAAACAAAATTCTCTGGTCTGGTGAAACCAAGATTGAACTCTTTGGCCTGAATGTCAAGCGTCACGTCTGAAGGAAACCTGGCACCATCCCTACAGTGAAGCATGGTGGTGGCAGCATCATGCTGTGAGGATGTTTGTCAGTGGCCGGGACTTGGAGACTTGTCAGGATTGAGGAATAGATGAACAGGGCAAAGTACAGAGAGATCCTTGAAGAAAACCTGCTCCAGAGCGCTCAGGATCTCAGACTGGGGCGAAGGTTCACCTTCCAACAGGACAACGACCCTAAGCACACAGCCAAGAATTCAGGAGTGGCTTCAGGACAAGTCTCCGAATGTCCTTGAGTGGCCGAGCCAGAGCCCGGACTTGAACCTGATCGAACATCTCTGGAGAGACCTGAAAATAGCTGTGCAGCGACGCTCCCCATCCAACCTGGCAGAGCTTAAAATTAAAAAAGGGGTCGATGCAAATAATCCGGGTAGCCATCTGATTAACTGTTCAGCAGTTTTATGGCTTGACTTCTATGAATCAATATCCAGTCTATGGAGGTGGGAGAGAGGAGCGAGAGGTGGAGGAGGGAGAGAGGAGGGAGAGAGAGAGAGAGAGAGAGAGAGAGAGAGAGAGAGAGAGAGAGAAGCGGGTGAAAGAAGGGAGAGGGGGTGAAAGAAGGGAGAGGGAGAGAGGAGAAGGAGGGGGATAAAGAGGAAGTAGAGAGAGAGGCAGAGGTTGGCAAATAGAGGGACAGAGAAGGAGGAAGGGAGGGAGAGAGAGAGAAGAGAGAGAGATGGAGAGTGGCGATTAGAGAATAGATAGTAGATAGTTTACCAACGAATAGATAGTTTACCAACATCTTCGTTTTGTCCTTTTTTCATTCAACTTTTTCACCCCAGACGCTTCATCTGGATATCGATCTGCAGGACCTCCACCAGCTAAGCTAAGTAAAATTAAACCTTCTCATTGCAGTCGCTGTGCTCATAATATGCAGGAGAACTGTCACCTTATGGTGAGGATAGCCGAGTTGCAAGCCCAGCTTCAGATGCAATCGTTAGGCAAGGACAATTTAAGTGTAGGAAAGGATGAAACAGTGTCTGTGCCAACAGTAAGTACAGGTAGTAGTATCAATCCCCCGCACTGTCCCCTCAGCCAGACAATTTTCTCACGGCTTCTGGAAAAAATTGCAAAATGCTGTCAGTATACGCAATGGGTGTCGCTCATTCAGCCAATAGAAACTTTCAACCAATTTTCCCCACTAAGCAACAAGTCGGAGTCAGAGCCCGAGCCTTCTCAGTTCTCTCCTTCACCTGTCATTGGCAACTCCATTACCCGCAATCTTAGACTTAAAAAGAATCATCCAGTGATCATACATTGTTTACCAGGGGGCAGGGCTCCCTACGTAAAGGCTAATCTGAAGATGGTGCTGAGGCTAAAACTCGTGAGTGTAGAGAGTATAGGGATACTGTTATCCACGTCGGCACCAACGATGTTAGGATGAAACGGTCAGAGGTCACCAAGCGCAACATAGCTTCAGTGTGTAAATTATCTAGAAAGATGTGTTGGCATTGAGTAATTGTCTCTGGCCCCCTCCCAGTTAGGGGGAGTGATGAGCTCTACAGCAGACTCACACAACTCAATTGCTGGTTGAGAACTGTTCTCTGCCCCTCATGAAAGATTGAATTTGTAGATAATTGGCCCTCCTTCTGGGACTCACCCACAAACAGGACCAAGCCTGGCCTGCTGAGGAGTGACGGACTCAACATAGACAGGGCTCTAACTCCTCTAGCGCCACAATGAAATAGGGTGCATGCCAGGCAGCAGGCTGTTAGCCAGCCTGCCAGCTTAGTGGAGTCTGCCCCTAGCACAGTCAGTGTCAGCTCAGTATTCCCCATTGAGACCGTGTCTGTGCCTCAATCTATGTCAGGCAAAACTAAACGTGGCTGTGTTCGCATTAGAAATATAACTGGAATCAAGACCTCCTCCATTCCTGTCATTATAAAAAGAGATTGTGATAATACCTCACATGTCAAATATGACTACTTAATGTTAAATCCCTCACTTCCAAGGCACTCATAGTCAATTAACTAATCACTGATCATAAACTTGATGTGATTGGCCTGACTGAAACATGGTTTAAGCCTGATGAATTTATTGCGTTAAATGAGCCCTCTCCTCCTGGTTGCACTAGTGACCATATCCCCCACACATCCCGCAAAGGCGGAGGTGTTGCTAACATTTATGACAGCAAATGTTAAAAAATAAAAATGACTGTCTTTTCGTCTTTTGAGGTTCTAGCAATGAAATCTATGCAGCCTACTCAATCACTCTTTATAGCTACAGTTTACAGGCCTCCAGGGCCGTATACAGCGTTCCTCACTGAGTTCACAGAATTCCTATCGAACCTCATAGTCATGGCAGATAATATTCTCATTTTTGGTGACTTCAATATTCACATGGAGAAGTCCACAGACCCACTCCAAAATACTTTTTGAACCCATTATCGACTCAGTGGGTTTTGTCCAACATGTCGGGACCTACGCATTGCCACAATCATACCCTGGATCTAGTTTTGTCCCATGGAATATATATTGTTGATCTAAATGTTTTTCCTCATAATCCTTGACTATTGGACCACCATCTTATTACGTTTGCAGTTGCAACAAATCATTTGCTTAGACCCCAACCAAGGATTATCAGAAGCTGCACTATGAATTCTCGGACAACCCAAAGATTCCAAGATGCCCTTCCAGACTCCCTCCACCTACCCAAGGACCTTGGAGTACAACAATCAGTTAACCACCTAACCGAGGATCTAAACTTAACCTTACGTAATACCCTAGATGCAGTCGCACCGCTATAAAAAAAGAAAAGAAACTAGATCCCTGGTATACAGAAAATACCCAAACCCTGAAGCAAGCTTCCCGAAAATTGGAACAGAAATGGCGGTCCACCAAATTGGAAGTCTTCCAATTAGCTTGGAAAAACAGTACCATGCCCTCACTCGAAAAGCCTTCACTGCTGCTTGATCAGCCTACTTTTCCAACCCGATTGGAAAAGTAGGCTGAAAAAAAACAATCCAATATTAATTTTTGATACTAAAAAGCAGCATTCCCCAAGTGAGGATGGCCTTCACTTCAGCAGTGATGAATTCATAAACTTCTTTGACGAAAATATCATGGTCATTAGAAAACGAATTACGGACTCCTCCTTGAATATGCATATTTCTCCAAAACTCAGTTGTCCTGAGTCTGCCTTCCTGAATAATGTATATGAAACCCTCCAGTCTGGTTTTAGATCCTCCATCATAGCACACGTGAAGGTGGTAAATTACCTTTTAATGGCGTCAGAACAAGGCTCTGCATCCAGTTTCTGCTGTTCTGCCTACGGAAAAAGATATACAACATCGCCACCCCCAAACTACTTCCTGCGTCTATGCCTGTGGCTATGGAACCCTGACCTGTTCACCGGACATGCTACCTTGTCGTGCTGCTGATCCAGTTTCTGCTGTTCTGAATGCGGCTATGGAACCCTGACCTTTTCACCGGACGTGCTACCTTGTCTCGGACCTGCTGTTTCGACCCTCTCTCTCCCTCTTTCTCCCTCTCTCTCTCACTCTCTCTCTCACTCTCTCACTCTATCTCTCTCTTTCTCCCTCTCTCAATCTCTCTCTATCTCTCTCTCGCTCACTCTCTCTCTCTACCACACCAGCTGTCTCAACCTCTGAATGCACGGGTATTAAAGGCAACTGACATTTAGTAATTGAGGTGCTCACCTATTGCACCCTCAATGACCACTGTGATTATTATTTGACCCTGCTGTTCATCTATGAATGTTTGAACATCTTGAAGAACGATCTGGCCTTAATGGCTATGTACTCTTATAATGATAATGATACAATAGTTCCATCTAGTGTTCAACATTCTGCCTAACAAGGTGAAACCGACATTGCTTGGGCAAGTTTTCAAGGGCAAGTTACTAGTGAGAGTCAATAGGTGTCAGTAGAGACTCATGAGTTTGCTCCTTTTCCTTTAAGTGATGCATGCAGCATGTCAACACTTTACAGGTGTCTGTGTTGTATAATTTCCACCACCAAACAGAATATACATTCATTATGTTTGAACCCTTTCTTGTCAAAATTGCATATTCTGTTTGTGCTCCTTGTAGTAACAATTTGCATTTATTTTATATGAACACCGTGGTTATCCAAAGTGCATGCAGGCAGAGTCAACTGTATTTATTACTAAATTGTGTACAACAATATACTGTATAATTTTGGCCAGGGCTAACCCTAGCTTCATGTCCACACACCGGCTCAACCCTAACCCTAGCCATAACCCTAGCTTTATGTGCACACCCCGGCTCAACTGTAACCCTATAACTCTAACCCTATCTTCATGTCCACACCCCGGCTGAAACCTAACCCTAACCCTAGCTTCATGTTCACACCCTGCCTCAAACCTTAGCCATAACCCAAACCCAAACTCCAAGCCCTAACCCTAACCCTAACCCTAACCCTAGCTTCACATCCACATCCCAGATCAATCTAGCCATAACCCTTCGTGATTTCCGTTCTGCTTCCAGTATTACCGGACCCTGATATCAATCTTAAACACAGGCAAGAATATTCTGTGCATGTACAGGCAAGATCTAACTTACTGACTATATGTTCATCTTTTTGTCTTTGTAAATGTTTGTTTGCTGTGTCTTAATCTGTCTCCATGTTAATAACAAGACTTATGACATTTTGACAATAAAATATGTCAAAGCAAGCATGCATTTGTATAATTTAGAGTGTGATCTCTTTTCTCATGTACAAAACATTAGGAACACCTGCTCTTTCCATGACATAGACTGACCAGGTGAGTCCAGGTGAAAGCTATGATCCCTTATTGATGTCACTTGTTACATCCACTTGAATCAGTGTAGATGAAGGGGAGAAGACAGGTTAAAGAAGGATTTTTAAGGCTTGAGAAAATTTAGATATGGATTGTGTATGTATGCCATTCAGAGGTTGAATGGGCAATAAAAAATATTTAAGTGCCTTTGACGGAGTATGATAGTAGGTGCCAGGCCCACTTGTTTGAGTGTGTCAAGAACTGCAATGCTGCTGGGTTTTTCATGCTCAGTATTTGTGTATCAAGAATGGTTCACCACCCAAAGGACATCCAGCCAACTTGACACAACTGTGGGAAGCATTGGAATCAACATTGGCCAGCATCCCTGTGGAACACTTTCGACACCTTGTTGAGTCCATGCCCCGACAAATTGAGGCTCTTCTGAGGGCAAAAGGGGGTGCAACTCAATATTAGGAAGGTGTTCCTAATGTTTTCTACACTCAATGTATATATATATATACAGGATCAACATATGAGTTAGATGTTGCATACCATCATCTAACTTACTGTTTTGAAAAGTCTTATCATATGTTCATATTTTTGTGTCTTTGTCTACGTTTGTCTGCGGTGTCTTCATCTGTCTCAATGTTAATAACATGACTTATGATATATTGACAATAAAATACATCAAATCAAGCATGCATTTGTATAATTGAGGGTGTGATCTCTTTTCTCATGCAGATACTTCCTTGACCACTTTTGCAGACCTGATGCACTACTCGATGCGTTGCAAAGCAAGCTTGCCCTCGTTTTCTGTCAACGCCCACACACACATCCTGTCACAGGCACTGCTTGAGGTAGAAACAACCACAGACGCCTCTGACACAGTCAGCCAGCATCAGCCTATTTCACACAGCTCTATACTGAGACCACATCCCGTGGAAATAATAATGCAAAACCCAACCCCAATGTTATTCCACCCCACTTACCCACTTTAGGCTGTAAATCAGCACAGAGACAAACAACTTAGTGGTTTCAGAAAATGAAATCTGCCTTCACAATTTTACCTGTATTTAAAGTTATAACGATGATGATTGTTCACCGGGCTTGACTGAATGCTTTTGGCTCACCAATATGTTTTATCAATACAATTCTAATTTGAAAGAGTGATACTGTTATATTATATTATTGTTGGTGCAAAACAAAGTTTATGTGTTCTTGTTTGTAGGTCAATTAAGGTGTTAGCACATCAGGTACAGTGTAATTATAGTGTTACAGAGTACAGATTGCCAAATAAAGCACCAATAATGGTAACACCTTATCGGAATAGTCCATCTGTAGATGCTCTACAGACTATCTGTCAGTAACATTGCAACTAACTATCTACTAACCCTAGCCCTAGCCCTAGCACTAACCCTTACGCTAACCCATATCCTAACTCTAAACTTAACCTTCACCCTAACCCTAGCCCTAACCTTAACCCTTACCCTAACCCTAGCTCTAACTTTAACCCTTACCCTAACCCTAGCTCTAACTTTAACCCTTACCCTAACCCTAGCTCTAACTTTAACACTTACCCTAACCCTAGCTCTAACCTTAACCTTTACTCTAACCCTAGCCCTAACCTTAACCCCTACCCTAACCCTAGCCCTAACCTTAACCTTTACCTTAACCCTAACCCTAGCCTTAACCCATTCCCTAACCCCAGCCTTAACCCATTCCCTAACCCTAACCCTAGCCTTAACCCTTATCCTAACCCTAGCCCTAAACATAACCCTTACCCTAACCCTAGCCCTAACCTTAACCTTTACCCATTCCCTAACCCTTTTTATATTTAATTTTTCCTTTTGTTTGATACAGTGAACTTATTGCATTTTAATCCAGTTATTGGGAAGAAACAAGATACAACTAACGAACCAACAACCTAAAACAATAACCTAAGAAGATAATCCAGAAATCAAGAAATGAAGAAGACAAAGGACAACACAAACTACCTGGGTCGCGCTCCCAGCCAACACAAAAAGGACACAATGAGTCTATAAACTCTAAAAGACTTCACCACTTCCACAGTACAACGGTCAAGTTGGTTTTAACATCCACCTGTGCTAATACCCCTTTCTCCAGCTTTTATTCTACACAGAAGGCGGTAAGCATAATCCAGCAACTGTCATTTGTATGTGATTGAACATTAGCTGGATAAAAAATGTTTAGTAATAGATTCACTGTTTTAAACACCCTTCCCAGGAGGGGGAGACAAACACCCACACTAAAGCACAACACGCAACACAGCACCTTCTGCCCAACACACAACCAAGACCTACCTCAAACTGATACAAGCCATACGCCACAAACAAATCATTGAACATGCGCTCAACACTCAGACATTTCCAGTGGGGATGATGAAACAGGTCACTAAATGTACAGATTTCATCAAACCATCATCCCCCAACACAGACACAAAGCAGCAAGTAACTGACAACACTAAAAATTGGATGTCAGCCAATATGCACGTCTTTCGTGAACATTACTAGATAATATTAAACACTCTATCCCCTACAGGCTTCCCGTTCAACAGTAGCGCCTTTCAGACAGCAGTATGTTGGGCCCAACACAGGTACAGACACAAATTACGTGATAGTACAGCACCACTCCTCTACCCCTATCCCAGCCCCCGAGACTGCACCTAACGAAGCTTTAGCACAGGCCAGACCACCCACTCCAGTTTCGGGGTCCCCTGAATTATGCTAAAGATAATGCTGGAAGCAAAATTGCAAAATTCAAGTAATGCTAGCATTTTACAGAGGGCTATGATTGATGGATAATGGAATCTTAATAGTCAAGAGACAGATAAACATTTTCTCATATAAGTTGCATGCACAGAATGTTAGATCATAATGCTAGGTAATCAATTAAAACAATATATCAGGGTTCCCCAACTGGCGGCCTGCGAGCCAAATTTGTCCCGCGGATGGTTTTATTTGTCCCCCCAAGTTTAATTATTTATTTATTTATTTTTTACTTTTAAAAATTGTCATTGTTGGACATAAAATACTGTAAAAAAAACAAACAGGAAATCAGCTCCAAGGGATTTTAATTTAAGAAATCTGTTCCCAATATTCCCACACATAATAGAGAGACACGTGATCGTATACAAATGTAAGTAAGGATTTAAATTATTATGTTTTAATCTGTTTGGGCTCTTGCGGTCAATTTGCAGTCTACAAATTATTAGTAATTATGTTCCGGCCCTCCAACCATCTGCTCAAGAAAAATTTGGCCCGCGGCTGTATCTAGTTGATGATCCCCGCAATACAGGATGACACAGTAAAACAAAACAAAGGAAAGGAAAATCAAGTGGTTTTATTTCAATGGAAAACAGGTGGTGTGGATGTGGGTTGTGGGTTTATTTATGGAGCTCAAAGGCTTAGAGGGGGAGTTGCCAGCCATGTGTTTAACTTTCCATTCACACAACTGTGTTAGTATACCATGGAAAGCCTGACACATACAGTGCCTTCAAAAAGTATTCATACACCTTGACTTATTCCACATTGTGTTGTGTTACAGCCTGAATTAAAAATGGATTACATTTCATTTTTTTTCTCACCAATCTACACACAATAGTACATAATGACAAAGTGAAAACATGTTTTTAGAAATGTTTGCACATTTATTGAAAATGAATGCAGAAATATTTCATTTACATAAGTATTCACACCCCTGAGTCCGTACATGTTAGAATCACCTTTGGCGGTGATTACAGCTGTGAGTCTTTCTGGGTAAGTCTCTAAGAGCTTTGCACACCAGGATTGTAAAATATGAGCCCATTATTCTTTGCAAAATTATTCTAATTCGATGTTGATCATTGCTAGACAACTATTTTCAAGTCTTTAAGTCACAACTGTAACTCAGCCACTCAGGAACATTCACCGACTTCTTGGTAAGCAACTCCAGTGTAGATTCTGCCTTTTTTTTAGGTTATTGTCCTGTTTAAAGGTGAATTCATCTCCCAGTGTCTGGTGGAAAGCAGACTGAATCAGGTTTTCCTCTAGGATTTTGCCTGTGCTTAGCTCGATTCTGTTTCTTTTTTATCATGAAAACTCCCCAGTCCTTAATGATTACAAGCATACCCATAACATGATGCAGCCACCACTATGTTTGAAAATATGGAGAGTGGTACTCAGTGATATGTTGTATTGGATTTGTCCCAAACACAACACTTTGTATTCAGGACAAAGTGAGTTGCTTTTCCAATTTTTTTGCAGTATTACTTTAGTACCTTGTTGCAAACAGGATGCATGTACTCTGTACAGGATTTCTTCTTTTCAATCTGTCAATTAGGTTTGTATTGTTGAGTAACTACAATGTTGTTGATCCATCCTCAGTTTTAAACTCTGTAACTGTTTCAAAGTCACCATTGGCCTCATGGTAAAATCCCGAGCGGTTTCCTTCCTCTCCAGCAACTGGGTTAGGAAGGACGCCTGTATCTTTGTAGTGACTGGGGTTATTGATACACCATCCAAAGTCAAATTAATAACTTCACCATGCTCAAAGGGACATTCAATGTCTGCTTTTTGTTTCATCTACCAATAGGAGCCCTTCTTTACAAGGCATTGGAAAACCTCTCTGTTTTTTGTGGTTGAATCTGTGTTTGAAATTCACTGCTCGACTGAGGGACCTTACAAATCATTCTATGTGTAGGGTACAGATAAGACATAGTCATTCAAAAATCATGTTAAACACTATTATTGCACACAGAGTGAGTCCATGCAACTTATTATGTGACTTGTTAAGCAAATTTCTACCATTTAACTTATTTAGGCTTGCCATAACAAAAGGCTTTAATGCTTATTGACTTAATTAGAATATATATATATATATACACACATTCCGGTCAAAGGTTTTAGAACACCTACTCATTCAAGGGTTTTTCATTATTTGACTATTTTCTGCATTGTAGAATAAGAGTGAAGACATCAAAACTATAAAATAACACATATGGAATCATGTAGTAACCAAAAAAGTGTTAAACAAATCAAAATACATTTTATATTTGAGATTCTTCAAATAGCCACCCTTTGCCTTGATGACAGCTTTGCAAACTCTTGGCATTCTCTCAACCAGCTTCACCTGGAATGCTTTTCCAACAGTCTTGAAGGAGTTCCCACATATGCTGAGCAGCACTGGCTGCTTTTCCTTCAATCTGCAGTCCGAATCATCCCCAACCATCTCAATTTAGTTGAGGTCGGGGGATTGTGGAGGCCAGATCATCTGATGCAGCACTCCATCACTCTCCTTCTTGGTAAAATAGCTCTTACACAGCCTGGAGGTGTTGGGTCATTGTCCTGTTGAAAAACAAATGATAGTTCCACTAAGCCCAAACCAGATGGGATGGCATATCGCTGCAGAATGCTGTGGTAGCCATGCTGGTTAAGTGTGCCTTGAATTCTAAATAAATCACAGACAGTGTCAACAGCGAAGCACCCCCACACCATCACACCTCCTCCTCCATGCTTTACGGTGGGAACTACACATGCAGAGATAATCCATTCACCCACACCGCGTCTCACAAAGACACGGCAGTTGGAACCAAAAATCTCCAATTTGGACTCCAGACCAAAGGACACATTTCTACCGGTCTAATATCCAATGCTCATGTTTCTTGGCCCAAGCAGGTCTCTTCTTCGTATTGGTGTCCTTTAGTAGTGGTTTCTTTGCAGGAATTCGACCATAAAGGCCTGATTCACACAGTCACCTCTGAACAGTTGATGTTGAGATGTGTCTGTGACTTTTTTTGGGCTGCAATTTCTGAGGCTGGGAACTCTTACAAACTTATCCTCTGCAGCAGAGGTGACTCTGGGTCTTCCATTTCTGTGGTTGTCCTCATGAGAGCCAGTTTCATCATACTGCTTGATGGTTTTTGCGACTGCACTTGAAGAAACTTTCAAAGTTGTTGAAATTGTCCGTATTGACTGACATTCATGTCTTAAAGTAATGATGGACTGTTGTTTCTCTTTGCTTGTTTCTCTTTGCTTTGAGCTGTTCTTGCCATAATATGGACTTTTACCAAATAGGGCTATCTTCTGTATACCCCCCCACAACACAACTGATTGGCTCAAACGCATTAAGAAGGAAAGAAACTCCACAAATTAACTATTAAGAAGGCACACCTGTTCATTTAAATGCATTCCAGGTGACTACCTCATGAAGCTGGTTGAGAGAATGCCAAGAGTGTGCAAAGCTGTCATCAAAGCAAAGGGTGGCTATTTGAAGAATCTCAAATATAACATATATTTTGATTTGTTCAACACTTTTTTGGTTACTACATGATTCCATATGTGTTATTTCATAGTTTTGATGTCTTCACTATTATTCTACAATGTAGAAAATAGTAAAAAATAAAGAAAAACTCTTGAATGAGAAGGTGTTCTAAAACTTTTGACCGGTAGTGTATATTTTTACATAATTCCACTTTGACATTATGGGGTATTGTGTGTAGGCCAGTGGCAAAACATCTAAATGTAATCAATTTTAAATGCAGGCTGTAACACAACAAAATATGGAAAAAGTCAAGGGGTATCAATACTTTCTGAAGGCTCTGTATCATGATTAAATCAACTTGGGGATTAGTTGTTAGTGTTGTGCAGTCTACAAACTCAACATTGAAAAAACGTTTATTATAACTCTACACTCGAGTGTACAAAACATTAAGAACACCTTCCTAATATTGGGTTCCACTCCCTTTTGCCCTCAGAACAGCCTCAATTCATCGGGGCATGGACTCTACAAGGTGTCGAAAGCGTTCGACAGGGATGCTGGCCCATGTTGATTCCAATGCTTTCCACAGTTGTGTCAAGTTGGCTGAATGTCCTTTGGGTTGTGGACCATTCTTGATACACACAGGAAACTGTTGCCTGTGAAAAACCCAGCAGCATTGCAGTTCTTGCCTGGAACCTACTACCATACCCCATTCAAAGGTACTTAAATATTTTGTCTGAATGGCACACATTCACAATCCATTCCTCAATTGTCTCAAGGCTTAAAAATCCTTCTTTAACCTGTCTCCTCCCCTTCATCTACACTGATTGAAGTGGATTTATCAGGTGACATCAATAAGGGATCATAGCTTTCACCTGGATTCACCTGGTCAGTCTATGTCATGGAAAGAGCAGGTGTTCTTAACGTTTTGAACACTCAGTGTATAGTTGTATTATAGCCTATATGTTTATTATATAACATGAATCAAGTGTAAATAAGTAGTAAAGATTCTGCAAATAAATTGGCATTCACAAAAATGTAAAGCATTACAAATTATAAGCATTATTAAGCTTATTTATAAAGCATTTATAAAGGCTTATTAATGAAAGTGTGATTAGTACATAAGGTGTGTGTAACATTCAGACATTTGTTGCCTGATTATTGGGAATAATGAGGTATACTCGTTGTAAAGGAATGAAGGCATGAAGGAAATGACTTGGTGATTTTTCTGAAAACGTATACACTAGCTATATCAACCCTTAAAAATATCAAATGTAAATATACCTTGAAGACTTAAGGTAAAACAATTGACTCCATATAATGAATTTATTGAATGAATATTTCATAAAAACAAAGCATTCAAAAAAATGTTTTATTAAAAACTTTATTTATTACATATTCCCACTATATTGCGCTTTATATTTCCAATACAGGAACATTTTGAATTCTAAAGAATAATAGATATTGGTGTTCATGGTATATCAAGCAAAGGCATAAAGCAGATTTAAAAGCATTGTCTGTACAATCACGTCACAACAGCTTGAAAGAACAAAAGCAAAATATACAGATAAGCTAAGAAGAGTTCCAAAATGCTATATATAAATTTTCAGGAACGTTGGTAAATTAGCTTCTATTATTTAAAGAAATTCTGAAAAAGATGGGTGTTTTTTCACTATCTAATCATGGCATGGGGTTGTTCAATGACATACATGTATTTGTTTAAAATCTATCACTTGATGGTTTCATTTCAGAGACAAAGAATCATGTTTTTTTGCTAAATGCTATATATCCTCCTCAATCTCTGAGAAATAAATAGTCCTGCTAGGTTTTACACAGTCAAATGTAACAAGTAACTACATTATTAATAAAGAAATGGTCAAATGATACATTTGTGACATCGATATTTAAAACATTTTTAAAAAACATTTATACAGTAATATGAGATAGTTTGTAAAACATTTACATTTTACATTTTAGTCATTAACAGATGCTCTTATCCAGAGCGACTTCAAGGAAGTCTTAAGATAGCTAGGTGAGACACCACATATCACAGTCAAATATACAGGATACAAACATTCCATTCCAGCTAAACAATGGATATATAGCATTTGGCAAAACAACACATTTTCATACACATCTAAAATCTATGAATAAAAAAATCTGAGAACATATTTTACACGCACATGAAGGTACCCATAAGCAATCATTTCTGATGAAAACACAGAAATCTGAAACATTTAGGAGATATAGCATTTTGGAAATAAACTATGATACATTTTCTTTATGACTTGAAGAATACAGTGATACACATGTTTAGAAATCCTTCAACCGACATATTGTCTGCAAATCAATGTTGGATTCTTAATTTGTACCAATGTCTGTCTGTTTACTCCTCTACATGAATATGTCTGTCTGGGAGGACAGTGATGTATTTGGAGATTTAGAGATTCCAATGAGTAATACCTACTTTATACATCTAGAATGTAATTAGCTACAATGCAATTCACAGTAGCATTTACAAGACTACAATATTGTTTTTACTCTGGTAAAGCATGATGACAAATTATCAATAGTCAAATTAATAGTTCTTCTGGAAAGGACATCTGTTGCCTTTGAAGGGCTGATGTATACCTGAAAATATACAAATAAAGCAAATATATAAATGATATACACAGTCAAAACCACTTTGTAGTTTCAGAAAACTCAACCACAATGTTATTCCACCCCACTAACTCACTTTGGGCTGTAAATCAGCACAGAGACAAAGCACAGAGACAAAGCATTTTTTTTTTTGCACAATTTCAAAGACAATTTCACAATGGAGACTATTGTGTAACCTTATGGAAGTGGGGTGGTTAAGGCCCAATGAGTTTAAATTTGTTTGCAAGTCTAATATGTGTTTGAATGAATTACACATACTACAAACAGATATCATACAATAGTTGCAAGTAGCCTACTGTGTAAATATGTGCAACAAAACTGTAGGAGTGCTAAATGGATGACAAGAGTGGTTTTAGACGTAATTAGACAGAGACTGCTACCTGGTGAAATGTAAGAAGTCAAATCTGCAGGCAGACTATGATAGATATGTTTACGGTATAAATCAAGCTAGCCATAAGATTCAGAATGCAAAGTCTCCGTATTATGTGGTTGCTGTCAATGAAAATGTGCATCAGCCAAAAAAACTCTGGAAAGTTCTTTAAGATCTGGTCTCATCTGGAAGATGTAAGACAAAACGTTGTTATAATGGTCTGGATATGGGCAATGGCATCTGCTTTGATAATCTGAAAATCGTTGGGTATTTTAATAAATATTTTACAACAATTGCTGCCTTACTGGTTTCTAAAGTACCTACTGGCTCTGGACAATATGGACTACCTTTTCTGAACACATTTTATCACTGTAAAAATATTTTAAATTACACATTTGAGATGGGATCTGTATCAGAGGAAAAGGTGATACAAATTCTGCTCTCACTGTGTGCAGTGAGTGGTTCATAATGGGCCAAACAAAGAAGGCTTTTACACTGTTTTGGTCTGGCTCACGAGATATGAAAATGTATTAAATTTCACACATCGTCATATTGTAATATTTCATTATTCTTGTGAGGATTTAGTGTCCCGTAATATTTCATTATTCTTGTGAGGATTTAGTGTCCCATAAAGTGAAATGTGCACAGCATACAATAGTATGTAATTGACAATTAGTTATTTATGCAAAAATAGACAATAGAATGATAACTGACCTTTGTCATTGTCATAACTTCCTCAACATTTAAATGAGGTAAACAAGTGTAAGTAGTAAGGTTTTGCCTAAATATTTACCCACAAACAGCCATTTCTGCAGCTCCTGACTGATCTTCAGGTGAGATACTTTCTTATCCTACATCTGCTGCCCACTACACCTGAAGGAAAGATTAATCAGGCCCAAGTGAACCAGGTGGCTTGTCTCTCTGCCTCCTGATCAGTTATATGACAGATCTTCTTTGTCTGTGCTCCTCCTATAGACTGCCCTCCACAGTTATGAAGTCCAGTGACAAGGTTTTTCTATGTATAATAATGATACAATAGTTCCATCTAGTGTTCAACATTCTGCCCAACAAGGTGACACCTTGACATTGCTTGTATTTTCGAGGGCAAGTTACTAGTGGAAGTCAATAGGTGTCAGTGGAGACTCATCAATTTGCTCCTATTCCTTAAAATGACGCATGCGCCATGCAAACACTTTACAGGTGTCTGTGTTGTATAATTTCCCCCACCAAACAGAATATACATTCATTATGTTTTAACCCTTTCTTGTCAAGATTACATATTCTGTTTTTGCTTCTTGTATTAACAATTTGAAATTATTTTAAACGAACAGACTGTGGTTTTCAAAAGTGCATGCAGGCAGAGTAAACTGTATTTATTACTAAATTGTGTAGAACAATATATAATATAGGCCTGGGCTAACCCTAGCTTCATGTCCACACCCCGGCTCAGCCATAACCCTAAACCTAGCTTCATGTCCACACCCCGGCTCGAACCTAACCCTAGCCATAACCCTAACCCTAGCTTCAATGCCTACACCCCGGATCAATACTAAACCTAACCCTCAACCTAACCCTAATCCTAACCTTAACCCTAACCCTAGCTTCATGTCCACACCCCAGATCAAAACTAAACCTAACCCTCACCCTAAGCCTAATCCTAACCCTAACCCTAACCCTAGCTTCGTGTCCACACCCCGGATCAAAACTAAACCTAACCCTCACCCTAAGCCTAATCCTAACCCTAATCCTAACCCTAGCTTCGTGTCCACACCCCGGATCAACACTAACCGGAACCATAACCCTTTGTGATTTCTATTCTGCCTCTAGTCTTACCGGACCCTGATATCAAGCAAGAATATTGTGCAGGACATATATATCATATAATTTATGTACAGGAGATGTATGCAACATCTAACTTACTGTTTTGAAAAGTCTTATCATATGTTCATCTTTTGTGTCTTTGTCTACATTTGTCTGCGGTCTCTTCATCTGTCTCAATGTTAATAACATGACTTATGATATATTGACAATAAAATACATCAAAGCAAGCATGCATTTGTATAATTGAGGGTGTGCTCTCTTTACTCATGCAGATACTTCCTTGACCACTTTTGCAGACCTTATGCACGCTCTACTCGATGCGTTGCAAAGCAAGCTTGCCCTCGTTTTCTGTCAACGCCCACACACACATCCTGTCACAGGCACTGCTTGAGGTAGAAACAACCACAGACGCCTCTGACGCAGTCAGCCAGCATCAGCCCATTCCACACAGCTCTATACTGAGACCACATCCCGTGGAAATAATAATGCAAAACCCAACCCCTATGTTATTCCACCCCACTTACCCACTTTGGGCTGTAAATCAGCACAGAGATAAAACAACTTAGTGGTTTCAGAAAATGAAATCCGCCTCCATAGTTTACCAGTGTTTGAAGTTATAACAGTTATGATGTTCACCAGTTTATGATGCTTTATATGCTCTTGGCTCAACGATACAGTTGCATATATATATATATATATATATATATATATATATATATATATATATATATATATATATATATATATATATATAATGGTGCAAAACAAAGTTGATGGGTCAGTTGGTGTAGGTTAATTCATAGGTTAGCACCGAAATTGCAGTGTAATTACAGTGCTACAGAGTACACATGGCCAAATAAAGCACCAATACAGGTAACTGTTATAATAATACAAAATAGTAATAACTTTTATAGTTCTACAGTACCTGTTGAGGCTTGCACAATTTCAAAGACAATTTCACAATGGATACTTTTTTGTCATCTTAACAGATGGGTGGTTTAAGAAGTCAAATCTGCAGGCAGACTATGATAGATATGTTTACGGTATAAATCAAGCTAGCCATAAGAGTCAGAATGCAAAGTCCCAGTATTATGTGGATGCTGTCAATTAAAATGTACATCACCCCAAAAAACTCTGGAAAGTTCTTCAAGATCTGGACTCATCAGGAAGATGTAAGACAAAATCCTGTTATAATGGTCTAGATAAGGACAATGGAATCTGCTTTGAACAACTGAAAACAGTTAGGTATTTTAATACATTATTTACAACCATTGCTGCCTCACTGGTTTCTAAACTACCTACTGTAAAACATTTGTAAATTACACATATGAGATGGGGTCTGTATCAGAGGAGAAGGTAACAAAAATGATGTTCTCATTGTGTGCAAACAGGTCAACTGGCCTGGATCAGATCCCAGCCAGATTCTAGAAGGATAGTGCAGGTGTCACCTACTAAACTATTACCCACATTGTAAACCTGTCGATAAACCAAGAAGAATTGTAGGTCTGAGGTAGGGAACTACAGGCCTGTCTCAATTCTGACCACAATATCCAATGTCTTTGAAAGGTTCTTTATGATCAGGTGGAGGAGCATCTCATTCAGCATAACCTACTGTATGAATACCAGTCAGGGTTCAACGCAGCCTATTCTACAGACACATGCCTTACTCATCTCTCTTATCACATCAGATTGGATAGTGAGAAAGGACATTATACTGGCATGGTTATGCTTGACCTTCAGAAAGCGTTTGACTCCGTAGACCATGAATACTGATGTCTAAACTGAGGATGGGATTAAACAAAACCGCTGTAAAGTGTGAGATCCCAGGTCTGTGATGTTGATGGGACCCTATCAGAGGCTAAGTAGATTACTTGAGCCTCTTTTGTTTCTTATTTATATTAATGACATGCCAGCAGCCGTAACACGCAAACTACTACTGTATGCTGATGACTCTGGGTTGCTGGTGTCCGGGAAGGATACCCACCAGATTGAAGAGATACTTGGTAGGGAGTTGGAGTCAGTGAAGGAGTGGCTTACAGACAACAAGCTGTCATTACACTTAGGCAAAACTGAATCCATACTGTTCGGCATTAAACAGAGACTGCAGAAAGTAGATAAGATAATGGTGACCTGTGATAGAAATGAAATTGTTTCCAAAGAATCTGTCACATACCTAGGCATACATTAGATCAGTCACTCACAGGTGAGTCCATTGCTGCTGGAGTTATATCCAGGTGCCAGTAAACTCACATTTCTGTACCGCAGAACAAATCAGTTTGACATCAAAATACAAAAAACTGCTTGTGATACAGTGTCATTTTGATTATGCCTGTTCTGTGTGGTACAGTGGTCTGACGACAAAACGAAAGAATAAGTTGCAGGTTGTGTAAAACAACGTCATTAGGTATCTGCTTAATGTACACACCAGAACACATGTTGGAGGAAATTCTAAGCAGTGGGTCTGTTGCCATACAGCTCAGGGTGGAACAGCTGAAGCGTAACCATATTTATAAACTGGGTGGTTCAAGCCCAGAATACTGACTGGCTGACAGCTGTGGTATATTAGACAGTATACCATGGGTATGACAAAACATGTATTTTTACTGCTCTGTGTTAGTAACCAGTTTATAATAGCAATAAGGCACCTCAGGGGTTTCTGATATATGGCCAATATACCACAGCTAAGGGCTGTGTCCAGGCACTCCGTGTTGCGACGTGCGTAACAACAGCCCTTAGCCGTGGTACATTGGCCATATACCAGACCCCTTGGGCCTTATTGCTTAAGTATAATATCCTTAGTGATACTGCTCCTGACTGCTTAGGCTCACAGATAGCTATGGTTCATACTCAACATGGCCATAACACAAGATCCAGCATTCACAGCTGTAAGGTGCCAAGAGTAAATAGTGCGGCAAGGAACTTGTCCTTCTACACTGGTGTTCTGTTGTTGAATAGGTGGCAGGTAGCCTAGCAGTTAAGAGCTTTGGACCAGTAACCTAAAGGTCACTGGTTTGAATCTCTGAGCCGACTAGCTTAGAAATCTGTCGATGTGCCCTTGAGCAAGGCACTTAAACCTAATTGCGCCTGTAAGTCGCTCTGGATAAGAGTGTCTGTTAAATGTAAATGAATAGCCTCCCGCTGCCTATTAAATTGTCCCAGTCCAGGGGTGTTTTTAAAGGACAGGTCAGAGCTCATCTTTGGAGAAAGTTGAGTATCACTTAGTGTCACTGACAGGCATTTATGCCTCTGCAACACGAGAAAGGTGCAGCCAGAGGCCTGGCCCTGAGGCCATCTTAGTATTATAGTTTTATTGATAAAGATGTAGATTTATTGATGTATAATGATTTTAGTGTCCAGGTGGACAAATGATGAGATTAGGATAGGTTGACTGAATCTTTTTTTTTTTTTTTTTATTCTATGCTGTATGATGCTGTTTTGGACTGTAGGGATTACTGTTGTGAATTCCATCAGGGACCACATTGGAGACAAGTGAACTGTGTGTTATCCGCTGGGTTGTACTCAGAGCATTATTCCCAAATCAATCAATCAATCAATCAGTAGTTACAGTGCGCTGTGGAATATTAAATCGATTATTCAATGGATTAAAGAAATGGCAGAAATAAAAAATACTGTGAATCAAAAGCAAAAGCATGAGCAAAAGCTTGTGTCTTAAGATACGTAAAAGTAAACTATTACCACTGGATACACAGCCCAGTTGGTAAAGTGGAGGCCATGGGATGAGGGATTTCATCTGACCTGCTTCTACTCAAAACTTTTCAATATGCTTTCATTTAGCAGATTTACGGCACATATATTGAACTACAGTAGGAATAATCCTGAAGATAATGCTGGAAGCAAAATTGCAAAGCTCAGGTAATTCTTTATGCAAGCATGTTACAGAGGGCTTTAATGATGAAATCTTAATAGTCTAGAGACGGTAAATATCCTCATATAAGTTAAATACACCGACTAAAATGTTACATTGTAATAGCCTGGTAATCAATTGAAACAATACAGGATGACAATGTAAAACAAAACAAAGGAAATGTAAGTGGTTTTAATTGGATGGAAAACAGGTGGTGTGGATGTGGGTTGTGGATGTATTTATGGAGCTCACAGGCATAGCAGAGGCAGCTGCCAACCATGTGTTTACCTTTCCATTCATACAGCATTGTCAGTATACCCTGGAAAGCCTGACACATATAATGATTACATCAACTTGGGGTTTAGTTCTTAGTGTTGTGCAGAAATTGGGGCGTCTACAAACTTAACATTAGAACAACTTGATTGACGGAACTATATAACATAACTTTCCTAAATAAACGTTAACATATAAGTACTATGTATTATTACTATTATTCATAAAGTATGTACACTATATATGCTATTATTAAATGGGAATTCTTGAATTCATAAATATCTACAGTATAAACATGACAAAATATGAGCATTGTAAGCATTTATATTTATAAAGGATTTATAATGGCAAATGAATAAAGTTACATTAGTATTTTAGTACATGTGCGTGTCTCAGACTGTTTTAATTGCCCTCAGCACAAATGTTGCTTGAGACTTATGACTGAGTGATGAATGATTGAGATGAATGTATTTACTGTAGATCGCATTAACTTGTTTCTAGGCAGCCACCCACACAAAGTTCCACAAACAGGTATAACAGTTTCAATTAAAAATTAAGGCTTTTTCCACTTCATTCTTGATGTGTGGGAGCAGACAGATTTGAGTAAGATTTGAAGACTTCAGGAGAAAAATATTCCATATAATTATTTATTTCATGAATATTTTGTGAAATTCTTCTGATTCTTCTGTTATACCAATCTGTGTCTGTGAGGACAGTGATTTAGTTGGCAGTCCAAACAATTAAGAAATTCCTATGAATAAAACTTCAAGTACTTCATACATCTAGAGTGTAATTACAATGCAATTGACTACAGTATTTACAATTCAACAATATTGTTTTTTACTCTGGCAAAGCATGATGAGACGTGGTATGAAAATATTTATGAAAATGTATGCACTCACTAACTGTAAGTCGCTCTTGATAAGAGCGTGTGCTAAATTACTAAAATGTAAATGTAAAATGTCAATAGTCAAATCAATAGTTCTTCTGGGAATGATTTATTGTGTTGTCTTTGAAGGACTGATGGACATTTTCCATAAAACTAACATATTAATGCATGATGTACAAATACACATCTACAGAGGTAAGTGTCATGCTAAATATCTCTTGGAAAACAAGGCATTGTCTTGTTCACTATATACAGTGGGGGAAAAAGGTATTTAGTCAGCCACCAATTGTGCATGTTCTCCCACTTAAAAAGATGAGAGAGGCCTGTAATGTTCATCATAGGTACACGTCAACTATGACAGACAAATTGAGGGGAAAAAATCCAGAAAATCACATTGTAGGATTTTTAATGAATTTATTTGCAAATTATGGTGGAAAATAAGTATTTGGTCACCTACAAACAAGCAAGATTTCTGGGTCTCACAGACCTGTAACTTCTTCTTTAAGAGGCTCCTCTGTCCTCCACTTGTTACCTGTATTAATGGCACCTGTTTGAACTTGTTATCAGTATAAAAGACACCTGTCCACAACCTCAAACAGTCACACTCCAAACTCCACTATGGCCAAGACCAAAGAGCTGTCAAAGGACACCAGAAACAAAATTGTAGACCTGCACCAGGCTGGGAAGACTGAATCTGCAATAGGTAAGCAGCTTGGTTTGAAGAAATCAACTGTGGGAGCAATTATTAGGAAATGGAAGACAGACAAGACCACTGATAATCTCCCTCGATCTGGGGCTCCACGCAAGATCTCACCCCGTGGGGTCAAAATGATCACAAGAACGGTGAGCAAAAATCCAAGAACCACACGGGGGGACCTAGTGAATGACCTGCAGAGAGCTGGGACCAAAGTAACAAAGCCTACCATCAGTAACACTCTACACCGCCAGGGACTCAAATCCTGCAGTGCAATACGTGTCCCCCTGCTTAAGCCAGTACATGTCCAGGCCCGTCTGAAGTTTGCTATAGTGCATTTGGATGATCCAGAAGAGGATTGGGAGAATGTCATATGGTCAGATGAAACCAAAATAGAACTTTTTGGTAAAAACTCAACTCGTCGTGTTTGGAGGACAAAGAATGCTGAGTTGCATCCAAAGAACACCATACCTACTGTGAAGCATGGGGGTGGAAACACCATGCTTTGGGGCTGTTTTTCTGCAAAGGGACCAGGACGACTGATCCGTGTAAAGGAAAGAATGAATGGGGCCATGTATCGTGAGATTTTGAGTGAAAACCTCCTTCCATCAGCAAGGGCATTGAAGATGAAACGTGGCTGGGTCTTTCAGCATGACAATGATCCCAAACACACCGCCCAGGCAACGAAGGAGTGGCTTCGTAAGAAGCATTTCAAGGTCCTGGAGTGGCCTAGCCAGTCTCCAGATTTCAACCCCATAGAAAATCTTTGGAGGGAGTTGAAAGTCTGTGTTGTCCAGCGACAGCCCCTAAACATCACTGCTTTAGAGGAGATCTGCATGGAGGAATGGGCCAAAATACCATTAACAGTGTGTGAAAACCTTGTGAAGACTTACAGAAAACGTTTGACCTGTGTCATTGCCAACAAAGGGTATATAACAAAGTATTGAGAAACTTTTGTTATTGACCAAATACTTATTTTCCACCATAATTTGCAAATAAATTCATTAAAAATCCTACAATGTGATTTTCAGGATTTTTTTTTCTCAGTTTGTCTGTCATAGTTGACGTGTACCTATGATGAAAATTACAGGCCTCTCTCATCTTTTTAAGTGGGAGAACTTGCACAATTGGTGGCTGACTAAATACTTTTTTCCCCCACTGTACCTTGCCATGACAATATTCTGAACAATCACAAAAGCATGTTATGCCTTGTAGATTCAGTTGTAAAGAGAATCTGTGCAATTGTGAACTCACTCTAACTCATCCACAGTCGAAGAATCATCAGCATGTTGAAAATGATGGTTTTCAAGCAAGCAAGCAAGTTTATTTATATAGCACAATTCATACATCGAAGCAATTCAATGTGCTTTACAAAGATGTTTATCAAAAATAATGAAAACATCATAAGAATAAAAATACAATAAAAACATATAAAGATACAAAATTAAAAACGGGATAAAAACATAGGAAGCTATAAGGCTAAACAGTGTGGTTAAGTTTAAGTGCTCAGTCGTAGGCACGTGAAAAGAGAAGTGTTTTTAACCTGGATTTAAAAATGGATACGTTTAGGGCACATCTAAGATCTTCTGGTAGTTTATTCCAGTTGTGTACAGCATCAGTGCTAAACGCAGCTTCTCCATGTTTAGTATGGGCTCTGGGCTCTACTAGCTGACCTATGTTCATGGATCTAAGAGCCCTGCTCGGTTTATATTCTTCAAACATATCAGACATGTACTCGGGTCCTAAACCATTCAAAGATTTATAAACTAAAAGCACCACTTTGAAATCAATTATGTAACTGACTGGAAGCCAATGTAAAGATTTAAGAACCGGAGTGATGTGCTCCGTCTTCAGGTTCTCTGAACCACCTCCCGCAAATAGAGAAAATAAATAATTAAGTGTGTTGTATTGTTAGCTGAAACATTCATAATTTTCATATTAATAGACACAGTTAGTGCACATACTGAAATGTACTGTGATTTGGCATTGTGCTACTGGTACACCCATCAGACTCTTCAATGCATTCACCTCCATTTCCCATAAGGGCTACTTGGCTGTTTTGTACTGTAGGGATTACTGTTGTTTTCTTGTGTTTTGTCTGTATTGTGTAAATTCCATCGGGGATCACGTTGGTTTTGTGTTATCCCCTGTGTTGTACTCAGGGAATTATTCCCAAATCAATCAATCAATCAATCAGTAGTTACAGTGCACTGTGGAATATTAAATAGATTATTCAATGGATTAAAGAAATGGCAGGAATAAAATACACTTCGCATCAAAAGCATGAGCAAAAGCTTGTGTTTTAAGATACGTAAAAGTAAACTATTGCCACTGGATACACAGCCCAGTTGATAAAGTGGAGGCCATGGGATGAGGGATTTCATCTGACCTGCTTCTACACAAAACTACTCAATTTGCTTTAACTTCGCAAACCTACGGCACACACAGTGTATTGCATGTAAGGTCATTTAAATATACAGTGCCTTCTGAAAGTATTCAGACCCCTTGACTTTTTCCACATTTTGTTAGGTTACAGCATTATTCTAAAATTAAAGATTAAATTGTTGTTTTTCCTCATCAATCTACACACAATACCCCAAAATGACAAAGCAAAAACAGGTTGTCACGCCCTGGCTCTGGGGACACTGTTATGTTGAGCCAGGGTGTGTAATTCTATGTTTGTATTTCTATGTTGGCCTGAGTGACTCCCAATCAGAGGCAACAAGTGTCAGCTGGTTGTCTCTGATTGGGAGCCATATTTAACTGTCTGTCTTTCACTTTGTGTTTGTGGTTTCTTGTTCTTGTTTGGTTTGTGTTAAACCATAGACATCACGTTATCGTCCGTTGTTTTGATCGTGTGATCATTCTATTAATAAATATGTACGCATTCAACGCTGCACCTTGGTCTCTCCCTGACGATCGTGACAGAAGAAACCACCAAGATGTGACCAAGCAGCGTGTCCAGGAGCCATCGCCAGGGAGATCCCTAACAGATCTCCTTCGCCTCCTCGACTGGGTCAAGCCGAGTGAGGAAGAGAAGGGCTTGACATTGTGGCAGAAGGGCGAACGGCTGGCGAGGGACATGGAGACCTTGGCTACGGGTAGGAGTGAAGCCCAGAAAATTTTTAGGGGGGGGCTAACGCCGTGGACGACGGGCCAGCAGGAGACCGCGGCAGAGCGGCCCAGCGGATTGGCAGAGGAGGCCGCCAGGTTACGGGGCCACTGGTCGAAGAGGGGGTGGAAGATGTAGAGGCACGGCGAGAGGTACTGGCGTGTGTTGCCAGTCCGGTCCGGCCTGTTCCTGATCCCCACGTAGGGCCAGTGGTGTGTATTCCCAGTACGGTCCAGCCTGTTCCTGCCACTCGCACCAAGTCTACGGTGCGCATCGCCAGCTCGGCCCGGCCCATTCCTGCTCCCCGCACCAAGTCAGTGGTGTGTTTCGTCAGCCCTGTCCGGCCCGTTCCTGCTCTCCGCACCAAGTCTGTGGTGCGCGTCGCCAGCCCAGTCCGGCCCATTCCTGCTCCCCGCACCAAGTCTGTGGTGCGTTTCGTCAGCCCTGTCCGGCCCGTTCCTGCTCTCCGCACCAAGTCTGTGGTGCGCGTCGCCAGCCCAGTCCGGCCCGTTCCTGCTCTCCGCACCAAGTCTGTGGTGCGCGTCGCCAGCCCAGTCCGGCCCATTCCTGCTCCCCCGCACCAAGTCTGTGGTGCGTATCGTCCAGCCCTGTCCGGCCCGCTCCTGCTCCCCACACCAAGCCAGTGGTGTGCGTCGTCAGTCCAGCACGGCCCGTGCCTGTTCCCCACACCAAGCCAGTGGTGTGCGTCGTCGGTCCGGCACGGCCCGTGCCTGTTCCACTGGTGCCTGGTCCGGCACCGGTCAGATGCGTTACGCCGGAGCTAGAGCAATCCGCTCCATCAGTGTTCAGTCCAGCTCCGGCCAGTGGGGCCAGACCGGACCAGGGGTACTGTGGGGGGTTGGAGAGGGAGTGGGGATCAGGCCCGGAGCCGGATCCGCCGCCAAGGCGGAGTGCCCACCCGGTCCCTCCCCTGTGGTATTTAGTTGGCGCGGTCGGAGTCCGCGCCTTTAGGTGGGGGGTACTGTCACGCCCTGGCTCTGGGGACACTGTTATGTTGAGCCAGGGTGTGTAATTCTATGTTTGTATTTCTATGTTGGCCTGAGTGACTCCCAATCAGAGGCAACGAGTGTCAGCTGGTTGTCTCTGATTGGGAGCCATATTTAACTGTCTGTCTTTCACTTTGTGTTTGTGGTTTCTTGTTCTTGTTTGGTTTGTGTTAAACCGTAGACATCACGTTATCGTCCGTTGTTTTGATCGTGTGATCATTCTATTAATAAATATGTACGCATTCAACGCTGCGCCTTGGTCTCTCCCTGACGATCGTGACACAGGTATTAGAAATGTTTTCTAATTTAATAAAAATAAAAAACTGAAATATCTCATTTACATAAGCATTCAGACCCTTTACTCAGTACTTTGTTGAAGCACCTTTGGCAGCGATTACGGCCTAGAGACTTCTTGGATATGACGCTACAAGCTTGGCACACGTATTTACGGAGTTTCTCCAATTCTTCTCTGCAGATCATCTCAAGCTCTGTCAGGTTGGATGGGGAGCGTTGCTGCACAGCTATTTTCAAGCCTCTCCAGAGATGTTCGATCGGGTTCAAGTCTGGGCTCTGGCTTGGCCACTCAAGGACATTCAGAGACGTATCAAATCAAATCAAACTTTATTTCTCACACGCAGCGAATACAACAAGTGTAGACCTTAGAGTGAAATGCTTACTTACAAGCCCTTAACCAACAATGCAGTTTTAAGAAAAATAAGTGTTAAGTAAAAAATAGATAAGTAAAAAAAATTTAAATCATTAAAGAGCAGCAGTAAAATAACAGTAGCGAGGCTATATACAGGGGGTACCGGTACAGAGTCAATGTGCGGGGGCACAGGTTAGTCGAGATAATTGAGGTAATATGTACTGTACATGTAGGTAGAGTTAAAGTGACTATGCATAGATGATAAACAGAGAGTTGCAGCAGCATAAAGGGGGGGGGGGGTGACAATGCAAATAGTCCGGGTAGCCATTTGATTAGCTGTTCAGGAGTCTTATGGCTTGGGGGTAGAAGCTGTTAAGAAGCCTTTTGGACCTAGACTTGGGGCTCCGGTACCGCTTGCCGTGCGGTAGCAGAGAGAACAGTCTATGACTAGGGTGGCTGGAGTCTTTGACAATTTTTAGGGCCTTCTTCTGACACCACCTGGTATAGAGGTCCTGGATGGCAGGAAGCTTGGCCCCAGTGATGTACTGAGCCGTACACACCACTCTCTGTAGTGCCTTGCGGTCAGAGGCCGAGCAGTTTCCATACCAGGCAGTGATGCAACCAGTTAGGATGCTATCGATGGTGCAGCTGTATAACTTTTTGAGGATCTGAGGACCCATGCCAAATCTTTTCAGTCTCCTGAGGGGGAATAGGTTTTGTCGTGCCCTCTTCACAACTGTCTTGGTGTGTTTGGATCATGATAGTTTGTTGGTGATGTGGACACCAAGGAACTTGAAGCTCTCAACCTGCTCCACTACAGCCCCGTCGATGAGAATGGGGTGTACTTGGTCCTCTTTTTCCTGTAGTCCACAATCATCTCCTTCGTCTTGATCACGTTGAGGGAAAGGTTGTTATCCAGGCACACATGGCCAGCTCTCTGACCTCCTCCCTATAGGCTGTCTCATCGTTGTCGGTGATCAGGTCTACCACTATTGTGTCGTTGGCAAACTTAATGATGGTGTTGGAGTCGTGCCTTGCCATACAGTCATGGGTGAACAGGGAGTCCAGGAGGGGACTGAGCACGCACCCCTGAGGGGCCCACGTGTTGAGGGTCAGCGTGGCAGATGTGTTGTTACCTACCCTTACCACCTGGGGTCAGCCTGTCAGGAAGTCCTGGATCCAGTTGCAGATGGAGGTGTTTAGTCCCAGGGTCCTTAGCTTAGTAATGAGCTTTGAGGGCACTATGGTGTCGAACGCTGAGCTGCAGTCAATGAATAGCATTCTCACGTAGGTGTTCCTCTTGTCCAGGTGGGAAAGGGCAGTGTGGAGTGCAATAGAGATTGCATCATCTGTGGATCTGTTGGGGCGGTATGCAAATTGGAGTGGGTCTACGGTTTCTGTGATAATGGTGTTGATGTGAGCTATGACCAGCCTTTCAAAGCACTTCATGGCTACGGACATGAGTGCTACAGGTCGGTAGTCATTTAGGCAGGTTACTTTAGTGTTCTTGGGCACAGGGACTATGGTGGTCTGCTTGAAACATGTTGGTATTACAGACTCAGTCAGGGACAGGTTGAAAATGTCAGTGAAGACACTTGCCAGTTGGTCAGCGCATGCTCGGAGTACACGTCCTGGTAATCCATCTGGCCCTGCGGCCTTTGAATGTTAACCTGTTTAAAGGTCTTACTCACATTGGCTACAGAGAGCGTGATCCCACTGTCGTCCGGAACAGCTGATGCTCTCATGCATGCTTCAGTGTTGCTTGCCTCGAAGCGAGCATAGAAGTAATTTAGCTCGTCTGGTAGGCTCGTGTCACTGGAGAGCTCGCGGCTGTGCTTCCCTTTGTAGTCTGTAATAGTTTGCAAGTCCTGCCACATCCGACGAGCGTCGGAGCCGGTGTAGTATGATTAAATCTTAGTCCTGTATTGACGCTTTGCCTGTTTGATGGTTCGTCGGAGGGCATAGCGGGATTTCTTATAAGCTTCCAGGTTAGAGTCCCGCTCCTTGAAAGCGGCAGCTCTACCCTTTAGGTCAGTGCGGATGTTGCCTGTAATCCATGGCTTCTGGTTGGGGTATGTACGTACGATCACTGTGGGGACGACGTCATCGATGCACTTATTGATGAAGCCAGTGACTGATGTGGTGTACTCCTCAATGCCACTGGAAGAATCCCAGAACATATTACAGTATGTGCTAGCAAAACAGTACTGTCTCTGAGCTCTACAGACGATTCATTCGACCTCATGGCTTGGGTTTTGCTCTGACATGCACTGTCATGTCCAATCAATTTAATTTACCACAGGTGGACTACAATCAAGTTGTAGAAACATCTCAAGGATGATCAATGGAAACAGGATGCACCTGAGCTCAATTTCAAGTCTCATCGCAAAGGTTCTGAATAGTTATGTAAATAAGGTATGTCTGTTTTTTATTAATAATAAATGTGCAGAAAATTCTAAAAACCTGTTTTCTCTTTGTCATTATGGGGTATTGTGTGTAGATTGATGATTTTTTTTTTATGTAATCAATTTTAGAATAAGGCTGTAACATAACAAAATGTGGAAAAAGTCAAGGGGTCTGAATACTTTCCAAATGCACTGCATATTGAACTACAGTAGGAATAATCCTGAAGATAATGCTTGAAGAAAAATTGCTAAACTCTTTATGCAAGTATGTTACAGAGGGCTTGAATTATGAAATCTTAATAGTCTAGAGATGGTAAATATCCTCATATAAGTTAAATACACCGACTAAAATGTTACAGTGTAATAGCCTGGTAATCAATTGAAACAATACAGGATGACAATGTAAAACAAAACAAAGGACATGTAAGTGGTTTTAATTGGATGGAAAACAGGTGGTGTGGATGGGGGTTTTGGATATATTTATGGAGCTCACAGGCATAGCAGAGGCAGCTGCCAGCCATGTGTTTACCTTTCCATTCATACAGCATTGTTGGTATACCCTGAAAACCCTGACACATATAATGATTAAATCAACTTGGGGTTTAGTTCTTAGTGTTGTGCAGAAATTGGGTGTCTACAAACGTAACATTAAAACAACTTAATTGATGGAACTATATAACATAACTTTCCTTAATAAACGTTAACATATAAGTATTATTACTATTATTCATAAAGTATGTACACTATATATGCTATTATTAAATGGCGAATTCTTGAATTCATAAACATCTACAGTATAAACATGACAAAATATGAGCATTGTAAGCATGTATTTATATTTATAAAGCATTTATAATGGCAAATTAATAAAGTTACATTAGTATTTTAGTACATGCGCGTGTCTCAGACAGTTTTAATTGCCCTCAGCACAAATGTTGCTTGAGACTTATGACTGAGTGATGAATGATTGAGATGAATGTATTTACTGTAGATCGCATTAACTTGTTTCTAGGCAGCCACCCACACAAAGTTCCACAAACAGGTATAACAGTTTCAATTAAAAATGAAGGCTTTTTCCACTTCATTCTTGGTGTGTGGGAGCAGACAGACTTGAGTAAGATTTGAAGACTTCAGGAGAAAACATATTCCATATAATTAATTAATTACACGAATGTTTAGTAAAATTCTTTGGATTCTTTGGTTATACCAATATGTGTCTGTGACGATAGAGATTTAGTTCGCAATCCAAACAATTAAGAAATTCCTAGGAGTAAAACTTCCTACATCTAGAGTGTAATTACAATGCAATTGACTGCAGTATTTACAGTTCATCAATATTTTTATTTTATTCTGGCAAAGCATGATGAGAAGTGGTCAATAGTAAAATCAATAGTTCTTCTGGGGATGATTTCTTGTGTTGTATTTGAAGGACTTACCCAAGAAGAATCACAACTGTAATCGATGCCAAAACTGTTTCTAGCATGTATTGATTCAGGGAGCTGAATACTTATGCAAGGACTATACTATAATTTTTCTTCTACTTTGACATTATAGAGTATTTTGTGTAGATTGTTGACAAAAATTAGAATAAAATCAATTTAATCGCACTTTGTAACACTATAAAATGGGAAGAAATCAAAGGGTTCTGAATACCCCCGAGTGGCGCAGTAGTCTAAGGCACTGCAACGCAGTACTAGCTGTGCCACTAGAGATCCTGGTTGAAATCCAGGCTCTGCTGTAGCTGGCCGCAACCGGGAGACCAATGGGGCGGTGCACAATTGGCCCAGGGTAGGGGAGGGAATGGCCGGCAGGGAGGTAGCTCAGTTGGTAGAGCATGGTGTTTGCAACGCCAGGGTTGTGGGTTTGTTTCCCACGGTGGGCCAGTATGAAAAAAATTAAATAAATAGATTAATGTATGCACTAACTGTAAGTCGCTCTGGATAAGAGCGTCTGCTAAATGACGAAAATGTACTTTTGCAAGGCACTGTATATTGAACTACAGTATGAACAATGCTGAAGATAATGCTGGAAGCAAAATTGCAAAACTGTGCTAATTCTGTATTCAAGCATGTTACAGAGGGCTTTGATTTATGAATTATGAATTCACTAAGGGTGTTCTTTAATGGAAGCCTCTCCAACATAATCCAGGTAGAGTCAGGCATTCCCCAGGGCAGCTGCCTAGGCCCCTTTCTTTTTTCAATCTTGACCTGCCACTGGCTCTGAGTAAAACCTGTGTGTCTATGTATGCTGATGACTCAACACTATACATGTCAGCTACGACAGCAAGTGAAATAACTGTAACACTTAACAAAGAGCTGCATTCAGTTTCAGAATGGGTGGCAAGAAATAAGTTAGTCCTAAATATTTATAAAACTAAAAGCATTGTATTTGGGACACATCATTCACTAAACCCTAAACCTTAACTAAATCTTGTAATGAATAATGTGGAAATGTAAGAAGTTGAGGAGACTAAACTGCTTGGTGTAACCCTGGATTGTAAACTGTCATGGTCAAAACATATTGATGCAACAGTAGCAGGTCCTACAGGCCCTAGTTTTGTCGCACCTGGACTACTGTCCAGTCGTGTGGTCAGGTGCCACAAAGAGGGACTTAGGTATATTATAATTGGCCCATAACAGGGCAGTACGGCTGGCCCTTAAATGTACACAGAGAGCTAACATTAATAATATGCATATCAATCTCTCCTCTACTTTGAGCCAGTAGTATTACTTGTATTTGTGAGAAGTATTGTCATGTTGAATGAACCGAACTGTCTGTTTAAACTACCAGCACACAGCTCAGACATCCATGCATACCCGACAAGACATTCCAACAGAGGTCTCTTCACAGTCCCCAAGTCCAGAACAGACTATGCGAGGTGCACAGTACTATATATTTATTATTTTATTTTTATATAGAGCCATGGAACTATAGTCCACATCAAGTAACTCATGCAAGCAGTAAAATCTGATTTATGGAACAGCGGGGACTGTGAAGAGACACACACACAGGCACAGACACACGCATACACACACACACACGTGCGCGATAACATAAGCACTATAAACACACAAACACATGGATTTTGTGTTGTAGATATGAAGTAGTAGTGGCCTGAGGGCACACACTTAATGTGTTGTGAAATCTGTTGTGAAATGTAACGTAATGTTGTTATTTTTTATTGTATATAACTGCCTTAATTTTGCTGGACCCCAGGAAGAGTAGCTGCTGCCAATGCGGAACCATAATAAATGGGTTGTGGATATATTTATGAAGCTTACAGGCTTAGCAGAGACAGCTGCCAGCCATGTGTTTAACTTTCCATTCATACAGCTTTGTTGGTATACCCTGGAAAAGATTAATATATTAATACTGTATAATGATTAAATCAACTTGGGGTTTAGTTCTTCGTCTACAAATTCAACAATAAAAACACTTGATTCATAAAAATATCAAAATGTTATTATAATCCTATAATTGTCATTTAACTTGTGTATATTATATAAACATTAATCGATATCAATACGTAGTGTACATGCTGTTAATAAATGGGTATTCTTGCATTTATAAACATCTAGACTAGAGTAACAAGTTATAAGCATTAAAAGCTTATTTATAAAGCATTTATAATAGCTTATTAATGAACGTTATATTAGTACATCAGGTGTGTCTCTAAAAAATTCTGACGTGTTGCCTGATTAATAGGAATTATGAGGTATACTCATTGTGAAGGAATGAAGGCATGAAGGAAAAGACTTGAAGGATTTTTGTGACAACTGATACAGTAGCTATATGAACTAAAAATGTAATCAACATTGAATATACATTACAGACTTTAGGCAAAACAAATAACTCCATATAATGAATTTATTGAATTAAGACTTTCATCAAAACAAAAGACTTTACAAAGACAATTTTTTATATCAATATACAAAAAGGAAGTATTTATTAGATATTTCCACTACATTTAGCTATATATTTTTACTCTAAAGAATAATACAAATTGAGGTTCATGATATTTCAATGAAAGAGAGAGCAGAATGAAAAGAAATATATGTACTATCACAAGTCACAACAGTTTGAGAACAAAATACAAATATACAGATAAGCAAATGATAATACATTTTCTTTATGACTTGAAGAATACAGTTACGAACATGTTTACAAATCATACATATCTTCTCCAAATCAATGTCGGAGTCGTAATTTGTACCAACGTCTGTCTGGGAGGACAGTGATGTATTTGACAGTCCAGACAATGAAGAGATTCCAATGAGTTCCAATTAATTCCTACAGTTAGAATGTAATTACAATTCAAATCAATAGTTCTTCTGGGAAGGACTTCTTGTGTTGTCTTTGAGGGACTGATGCCATCTTCTGAAAATATATAAATACAACTAACATATTAATGCATGATATACACATACACATCTTCAGAGGTGTGTCATGCTAAATATTGTCTTGTTCACAATATACCTTCCCATGACAATATTAAATCACAAAAGCATGTTATGCCTTGCAGATTCAGTTATAAAGAGAAACTGTGAAACCATGAACTCACTCTAACTCATCCATAGTCGAAGAGTCATCAGCACGTTGAAAACGATGGTCTTCAGGAACAGAATTCTCAGGCCCAGAATGGTCAAGGATAGGAAGTTGATCTTTGGATCTAGAAATGGAAATACCATAATGATCAATATCTTATATCATAAGCAACAGGTGCCAATTAGGTTGATATTTGTAAAGACATTTGATCATATCACAATTTAGGAGGGAAAATGCTCTGATATGTACCTGTGTCAAAATACAAGTCTGCTGTACATTTCCCTGAACCACCATCTGCCAAATAGAGAAAATAAATAGTTAAGTATGTTGTATGGTTAGGGGCAACATTCATAATTGACATATTAATCTACACAAGTGATTTTCACAATGAGTGCACATACATACGGTAATATGCTGTGATTCGGCATCATTGTAGGTATACACACTTCCAAAACGTACCATTTTTGCATTTATCTCCGAGGGCAACCTGGCTGTAGTAGCTGTCCCCATTCACTCTGGTGGCCTCTGTCCCATTGAACAAGGTCTCACTGTCGGTAGCATTGTGTGCGCTGAAATCTGTAGCCAGGCAAGCTGTGTAATTGCGTTCATTGCTTTTTGAGTTCAACGTGTAGTAGGATGGTTCATGTTTATCTCCTGTAAAACACAAAAATAAACATTTATTAAGAACTTGGGCCTCCGTGTCTAATATCTTGGTTGGATTTAATATAGTGTCATCATGACAATGCAAAGCATGTCGAGTAAAGAATTATGTTACATCGGTTAACTATGTCTAAGCATTTCCAAAATTAACTGATATAATATTTTTTCCAAAAATATAACATGGACACACTGATATTGGCAAAATGGTGGTAGCTGACTTGTCAACCAAGATCCTAGTCTACAACTCAAAACCATTATCTCTAACTTGCAAGAATGTGGTGCAGACAAATAGCTAGAGGAACAATTTTTGCCTTATACTGTGAACATGCTGATGCCGCATTTAATTGAACCACCTGTAATTCCACTCCATAATGGGACAGTTATCAAGCTAGCTGTCACATTTGGCTATTCCAATGTACGCTATAATGATGAAAGTTTGTTTGTCATTTGTTTGTTTGAAGAAAAAGTGTAATCCCTTACCCAAAGATTGTCACACAGACAAAAACCTGTTTTCGTTTCTGTAACACATTTCTTACGGAAAAATAACCAAATTATGTTGCCGAATTATATACCCCGAACATCAATTATATCAAACATATACTGTACACCCTTAACAAGGTCAGTGTCAGATTTATGGCTTTAACTCCTGACCTCTTTGTCAGGTTTCTTTATGAAGTGTAAAAATGTATGCATACATGACTGTAAGTCGCTTTGGATAAAAGTGTCTGCTAAATGGCATATTATTATAATAATTATTAAGTGGCATTCAGGTAGCTATCTCCAGTTTTTACACTTTATCTGTTCCTATATGACCACTAGGGGCTGCATCTTAACTTATAGATGCACGCACAGAGTTAGGATATTGCATTAATCATGCATTGATTTAATGGGAGATTTGAGGAAAAATTCAAGTCATGCCCCATGATCTCAAATTAGGATTCGGACACACAGACATTACAAACCTTTGGTGTTCTAAGCAGAAATACTTTGTTTGTAATAATACTGGATCATTTAAATCACGTAAGAGTAAGATTTTACATAGGATGTTTCAAATGTAGTACTTACTTGCCTCAATAGTGATCTTTACTGCAGTTCCAAAAACAAGTTTATTGATTCCTGTTCCAGTCACTCAGTGCATTAGCTGTGAGCAATACCATTTTTCTTTAGCTAGCTACATCAAATGAAATCTGTAGCGTGATTTAAATAAAGATGAATATATACATTCCATTTTTTATCAATTCTAAATTATATGTAAATATGTTCAATTCACTGAATGTACATATGAAGTAGTTTACTATTTCAAGCAATTGCTATTTTTGTGGCAAGATTGACAATATTTATTTGTAATTTTTGTCAATGTGCAATATGTTTATAATGTTTCTCTGAAGTACTGTACTGTGATCTACTGTTACACCATTTTCAGATGACTTTGAGCAAATTTTTCTTTAAGATACTTTTTACTCAAAACTAATAGCTTACAAATTGGATAATTCTGGTATTTTAAACTTACTTGTCATAATGAAAACGTTGGTTCCTGAACCAAATGTGATCTTCTGATACTCATTCACACAATAACATATTCTCATACAAAAACAAACTATGGAAACCAATTTGTTAAACTGGTGTGTTTTTATATATATTGTAATTATTATAATAACGATGATGTATAAATGTCTACCAATAATCACCATAGGTACTTAAAGCCCTACTTCACAGATATAGTAGCAAATTAAATGTAAAATGTTACCACGTACACATACATCATTTTTAAGATATATTTTCTATGATATTTATTGCTGCTACTACTACTACTATAGCTACAGCTGCTACTACTATCGTAGACACATTATAAACTTACTTGAATGCACAATTAGTTCAATGCCATTTCCAAATGTTATTTTGAATCCACTTGTCACACAGACATTGGCCTCATTACAAAAACAAACAACTAGACTTTACGTAAGCTCGTATGTAGTTTTACAAAAAGTACTCCAGCTTCCTCTTAGAATTTAGAATTTGCAAAGTTCAGAGATTTAGCGTTTCAAGACTGAGGTTCTCACATTACTGATTTAGTATTGATCAAAACAAGTTTAGATCTGCTCTGTCAGACTTCATGTATACTTTCACATATCATTAATTGGCTATCAATAACATGATACAATTCATTTGAATCTGATGTATGTTGGTTAATGATAGGTGGCCTACATGAATAGCTGAATCGTTAATTGAGTTATAGAAATGTGTTGCTTACAATGTTGTATAGTGTATGGTCTCTGATAAAATATCAAACATGAATTGTTTAAACAGTATAGTACAAATGTAAATAGTATTACGTAATACTATGTAGATATTGCACTTACTCGACAGAACAACACATTTTGTTCCACATCCAAATATGATTTTGTTGAAGTTGTTATTCACACAATGATATGTCCGATTGCAGAAACAACCCAATAATATTTTTTTTACCCCACAACAAGAAACTGCCTTTATTGAAATACCAAATCTTGAAATACCAAATATTAGTAAAGTATTATTAGTAAATGGACTTACTTGAATCAATTATTAATTTTGTGCCGCTCCCAAAGGTTACTTTGTCATATCCAGAATTCACACAACACTTTTCCCCATTACATAAACCCCCCTCTAAAATGTGAATGGAATAGCTTTCCCATGAAAGCACTCCTGGGCTCTGCCATTCTCATAAATTCAGATATTTGGATGTTGTTGACTAATTGATTCATTAATCATTCAAGGATTAAATATTTCTGTTCACACTCAAAGACTTAAAGGCTTTGTTCTCACCTACAATTAAAGTTTCAAACTTATGAACTGTACATAATAGTTATTAACTTCATATAATGTCATTATACTCTAATAGTTTAATTTGGTTTTGATCTTTATCTTATTTTCTATCTTATTATTCATTTAACCTATCATGAATGAATTAAATGCAGAGCATTTCAAATAAATAATTATGTTACGTCAGTTAAGGGTCCAATGCAGCTGTTTTATCTCAATATCAAATAACTTCTGGGTAACAATTAAGAACGTTACTATGATTCTTTTCAATTGAAGTGGTTAAAAATAAATAAATCTTACCGAAGAGCAATTTCTCAAGCAAGAATTTAGCTAGGACTATCTGGGAGTGGTCTGAGTCGGGAGGGGAAAACTGAAAACTGGCTCTTATTGGTGGAGAGGTTTGGAGCTCTCTTACTTATTGGTCTTTTAACTAATTTCCTACCTGGTGATGTCACCAGTCAGGCGAAAATTCCATCCCACCAAAAAATACGAGTTTGTTTGTAATTTGTTTGTTTGAAGAAAAAGTGTAATATTACTAGTCACACAGACATAGACCTACCCACAAAAACCTGTTGTTGTTTCTGTAACAAATTTCTTATGGAAAAATAACCAAATTATGTTGGCGAATTATATACCCCGAACATCAATATACAAACACCACATACACCATTAACAAGGTCAGTGTCAGGTTTATTGCTTAACCCCTGACTTCTTTGGCAGGTTTCTTTATGAAGTGACATTCATGTAGCTATCTCCAGATTTTACACTTTACTATCTGTTCCTATATGACCACTAGGGACTGCATCTTAACTTATAGATACAAGCACATACATAGGATATTGTGTTAATCATGCATTGATTTAATGGGAGATTTGAATGAAAATTCAAATCATGTACCATGATCCCAAATTAGAATTAGGCCCTCAGTCAACTACGACGTGGCCCTCTGATATTGGAAATACAAAACTTTGGTATTCTAACCAAAGGGTACTTTGTTAACCATTTGTAATAATACTGGACCAGTAAAATCACCTAAAATTGTTTCAAATGTAGCACTTACTGGCGTCAATAGTGTTCTTGATTCCTGTTCCACTAACACAGTGCATTAACTGTGAGCAATAACCATTTCTTTAGCTAACTACATCAAATGAAAACTGTAGTAGAAATAGAATACAGAGATTTTCACAGATTTTACATATAAAATAGTTCTGTATTTAAAAATAATAATATTTTAAGTGGTGCGAGATCGACAATATCTATTTGCAAGTTTAAATCTGTTGACAACGACACTGTGTCGTAACAAAACATATAAAGTTATATTATTTAAAATATAATACTTATTTTAATAAACACTTACGTGACAGGACAACAAGTTTTGTTCCAGATACAAATATGATTTTGAAGTTGTTGTTATTCACACAATGATTTGTGACCCCAAAATAATTTATTAGAAATCTAATGTTTTTAAGATCTACTTATTAGATATGCTCTAGAGAAGAACATTCTATAATTTAAATTATATTAACATATCATTATGTAATTATTAGAGTTAGCATTTCAAGGTACTCACATGACTGAATTAGCATTATGTCTGTTCTGTCAGACTTCATTTATACGTCACATGTATACTTTCTAAGATTTTCTGTGACTTCAAGGTATGGCTATCAGCAAAATGATAACATTGATTTGGGTCTGATGTGTATTGGTGAATGGTCGGTGGCCAACATGAATAGTTGAATTGTCAATATATTCAGTTATAGAAATGTGTTGCTAACAATGATGTGTGTAGTGTACTGATATCTAGTGATATAGTATCAAACATGAATCTGTTAAAACAATACAGTACAAATGTATCTAGTATTACTTATTACTATGTAGATATAGCACTTACTCAACAGGACAACAAGTTTTGTTCCAGACAGCAAGTTTTGTTCTATTATCAATTTTGTGTCGCTCACAAAGGTTATTCTACCATGTCCAACATTTTGCCCCATTGCAAAACCTTCCTTAACAACATCAATGGGATAACTTTCTACATGAAAACACTTCAGGGTTCTCACATTTTCAAACATGTAGATATTTGTATGAGGTAGTTCATTAACTTGTTAAGCAACATTTTACACTTTGAAGTAATATTGAAGATGTGTGTTCATATTCAAAGACTAAAAGGCTTGGTCCTAACATACAATTAAAGTTTTAAACCTGTCAAGTGTACCTAATAGTTATTATTTTGTCAAAATATTCTATGTTTTACTTCATAATTTTAATTTGGAAATCTCTATTTTCACTATCATTTTAACCTAATGTATCAAGAGTCAAACAGCTAACGTGAAAATCCTAACTCACAATCAATTGAATGTAATAAAATGTTTGAATGAAGTAATTTTGCATAATTTTTCATCAACTTACTTGCTTGTGTAATTAGTTGGGTTCCAACTCCAAATGTTATCTTATATCCAGTATTCACACAGCCAATGGCCTCATTACAAGAACCCTACCTGTTAACATGATTTGACTGACCATTTGATTATAGGCCTACAATAAGATTTATTTTCCATATACATTTAGGCAAGATTGTCAATACTCTCACCGCTTGACTTATTTCTGATTAAGGTAATTACATTTTAACCTGGCTGAACCTGCTGAAAGTACATTTTGTCCTATCCATCATTCACATAATTTGAAAATTTGAAAACCCACTGCATCATAACAAATAAGCCAAATAAAGGTTTGTTGCTGCTGTTAAATTAATACATATATTAAATACTCACTTATTTCAATTATCAATTTAGTTCCTGCTCCAAATATGACTTTCTGGTTGTTAGCATTCACACATTGTATTAGTACTCAACAATAACCCACTCCACAATCTACTTCAGGTTGTAATTGTGTGATAGCTTATAGAACATCCATAAATGCATCTACAGAATCATTTCCATATAAATGGTTACTAAATGTATTATTAAAAATGTGTTTGGACAGTGGGTAAATATATCTGATCACTATCCTATTTTGTTTGTCAATTTGTTTAGAAATATTTAATGCAATAAATAATTTCTTAATAGACATCGTCCATCGTATTACATTAGAAAACAAGGAATTAAGTGTTCATTGTTTTGATTTTAAGGATTGCATGATTTCTAGAGTGTCTATGAGGACATTTACATTAACCATATCTAAATACTATTGAATGTTTGTGTAACAAACAAGCCTTTTAAAGAAATGAAATTCTCTTAGCGAAAGAGGTGAAAGACAGTCTTACTAGATTCTACATATAGTTGTGTTCGACTTCCAAAGATCAGCTTCCATGTTCTATCATTGACACAATAAGAATGGCAAATCAAAAAACATTGACACCTTTGTGCTTTTTTACAATCATTTTTTGAATAAATTATTTGATGTACTTGGAATATATTTGGAATACTTACTGGAATAAACTGTCATCTTTGTGCCAAGTCCAAATATAAGTTTGTTGGCTCCATAAGTCACACTGTGTTGCATCTCTTAGCAATTACTGGTGCAAGTTAGTGTATTATCTAATTTAAACAAAACATATTAAAAATGAGCTCACATTACTGATTTACAAATTATAGTGCAAAATGATAGTAGTTTGGTTGGATTCTTTTTGAATTAAGATTATAATGATTCATTTTTGAGTGGATGCAAATACTATCAACATGTGTTATATTAGTGGGATAGAATAATTGATGCAATTTTTGACAAAACAAAATATATACAGTATCTACTGTGTATAATCAGCTAGAAGTACTCACTTGTCTTAATGAACAGTTTAGTTCCAGGTCCAAATAGGACTTTCGGGATTCCAGATGCAGTCACACAATACATCAAGCCTGACCAATAACCATCTCCCCCAATTTAGTGTAATTAGTTTAAAATGCAGGACTTTCCACAGAATCAAAATCTTTGACTTGGACATTGATTTGGAAAAAATGGTTGTATTTGATTCCAATTTTCAGAAATATGAAATAGTGAGTGAAATGTAGGGCCTTACTAGATTGTATTGACAGCGTGGTTGCACTTCCAAAGATCAGTCTTTGAGTCCAATCATTCACACAGTACCATACAACATAACAGAAACACTTTTTCACTATAGGGGTTGGGACCACTCATCAATGTTTAACTTTTAAAAGTTTGTGAAGTGGGATACTGCTTTTAATCAAATTAATTTGGATCATTGATATTTTCCCTTCAAACACATTGAGTTCACTTAACATTGCCATAAATCATCAGCCTGAAGTATTACGTCATTTGTGATTAAAAGAATCAACCAAGGTCAGGAATTACTCACTGGTTTCAATGATCAATTCAATTCCTTTTCCAAAAATGACCTTCCTCAGTCCAGAGTCAGTCACACAATGCTTGGGCCTTAACCAAAAAACTATTTGTTTTCAGCATGCATACTGTATTAAAGCTTCAATTGTTTCAATAAAGTTAGGAATATAAAAATGAAGTCTCTGGATTAAACCAATTAGATATTGAATCACTTCAGTCTACATCCAATATTTGTTAAGAAGGTTGATAATTAAAATATTATTGATTTATTGATCTACAGTATAATTATCTTTCAAGAGTTGATGAGATCAACCTAGTAAATCAATAAATCTCATCCCCAGATAAGGCAAGATTTAATATTTGTTGTTTCTTACTTATCTCTACAGATAGTAATGATCCACTTCCAAAAATGAGCTTTCCCACTCCAACATCCACACACTAAAAACTGTCTCAACAAAAACGATCACAGATAGACCAGAGTTACCAAGTAGCGACTACTCTTAATGGAGTTATTGATAATTGATAACATTTTTTGTTCAAATACTGATAGACGTTCTTTAAATGCTATACATTTATGATGATCCACACCACTATCTTGTTTATGCACTTACTTGAATTGACCGTCAACTTTGTTCCCTGCCCAAACACAACTTTGTTGACTCCGACAGTCACACAGTGTTTGATATCTAAGCAAATAAAATGCTTAGGCACCATAGTGCCCTCAAAGCTCATCACTAAGCTAAGGATCCTGGGACTAAACACCTCCCTCTGCAACTAGATCCTGGACTTCCTGACGGGCCACCCCCAGGTGGTAAGGGTAGGTAACAACACATCTGCCACGCTGATCCTCAACATGGGGGCACCTCAGGGGTGCGTGCTCAGTCCCCTCCTGTACTCCCTGTTCACCCATGCCTGCATGGCCAGGCATGACTCCAACACCATCATTAAGTTTGCTGACGACACAACATTGGTAGGCCTGATCATCGACAACGATGAGACAGCCTATAGGGAGGAGGTCAGAGACCTGGCCATGTGGTGCCAGGATAACAACCTCTCCCTCAACGTGACCAAGACAAAGGAGATGATTGTGGACTACAGGAAAAAAAAGAGGACTGAGCACGCCCCCATTCTCATCGACGGGGCTGTAGTGGAACAGGTTGAGATCGTCAATTTCCTTGGTGTCCACATCACCAACAAACTATCATGGTCCAAACACACCAAGAAAGTCGTGAAGAGGGCACGACAAAGTCTATTCCCCCTCAGGAGACTGAAAATATTTGGCATGGGTCCTCAGATCCTCAAAAAGTTATACAGCTGCACCATCGAGAGCATCCTGACTGGTTGCATCACTGCCTGGTATGGCAACTGCTCGGCCTCCGACCGCAAGGCACTACAGAGGGTAGTGCGTACGGCCCAGTACATCACTGGGGCCAAGCTTCCTGCCATCCAGGACCTCTATACCAGGCGGTATCAGAGGAAGGCCCTCAAAATTGTCAAAGACTCCAGCCACCCTAGTCATAGACTGTTCTCTCTGCTACCGCACGGCAAGCGGTACCGGAGAGCCAAGTCTAGGTCCAAAAGGCTTCTCAACAGCTTCTACCCCCAAGCCATAAGACTCCTGACCAGCTAATCATGGCTACCCGGACTATTTGCACTGCCCCCCCCACCCCATCTTTTTACGCTGCTGCTACTCTGTTAATTATTTATGCATAGTCACTTTAACTCTACCCAAATGTACATATTACCTCAACTACCTCAACTAGCCGGTGCCCCCGCACATTGACTCTGTACCCCCCTGTATATAGCCTCCCTACTGTTAATATATTTAACTTCTGCTCTTTTTTTCTCAACACTTTTTTGTTGTTGTTGTTGTTGTTGTTTTATTTTACTTTTTTATTAAAAAATAAATGCATTGTTGGTTAAGGGCTGTAAGTAAGCATTTCACGGTAATGTCTACACCTGTTGTATTCGGCGCATGTGGCAAATACACTTTGATTTGATTTGAAATACATGATTATGAGTTTAGATTGTCAGGATTGGTGAATTTAGTATATATTTCAAATGACACTCAACTTGTGAGAATAGAAAAACGAGTATCTCAGATATAATTTTAACATTTACCATTTGTAATTGCCTATTTAATGCTAGGCCTACTTGCTTTAGTTGTCTTCTGCAACCTTACTGTAGGTCTTTCAAACCAAAGCCACTTCCACTAATTAACATGGTTTCTTACTTGTTTCTACAAACAGTGACGTTCCACTGCCAAATGTTATATTTTCCTCCTCCAAGACACACACTAAAAACAGGCTGAGCAAAACTATGACTGTTATTTTTATATATATTTCAACATTTATAACTTCTGTTTTTATGACATTTTTTACATTCAACTTCGTTCCGTTTCCCCAACATTATCACCTAAGAGTAAGGTTTTATAGGATGTTTCAAATGGAGTACTGGCCTCAATAGTGATCTTTACTCCAGTTCCAAAAATGTGTTTATTGATTCCTGTTCCAGTCACACAGTGCATTAACTGTGAGCAAGAATTGTTTCTTTATCTAGCTTCATCAAAAGAAAACTGTAGTAAAAATGGAATAAAGAGATTTTCACAGATTTTACATAAAACTTTTTTTGTATCAAAAGAATATATATATTTTGAAGGGGTGTGATTGCAACGACGATATTTATTTAAATGTTTAAATCTGTTGACAACGACACTGTGGTCTCTGATGAAATGTCAAATAAAACAAAACATTTTAAGGTTTATTACTTAAAATGTAATACTTATTTTAATATACACTTACTTGACAGCACAACAAGTTTTGTACCAAATCCAAATATGATTTTGATGTTGTTGGTATTCACACAATGATATGTCAGGTTGCAAAAACTGAAATATTTAACTGCAACTTGATGTTTTAAAGATCTACTTAAAAGATATGCTCTACAGAAGAAAATTATCTAATTACAATAATATTATTATAATTATTTTATTATAGTATTTGCAAAGTTCAGAGAGTTTTAGCATTTCAAAGTACTCACATGACTGAATTAGTATTGGTCAAAATAACTTTAGATCTATTCTGACAAACTTCATGTATACTTTTCATGTATACTTTCTCTGTGACGTCAAGGTATGACTATCAAGAACATGATAATATTGATTTGGATCTGATGCGTATTGGTTAATGGTCTGAGGTCCACATTAATAGTTAAATTGTTAATTGATATAGAAATGTGTTGCTTACAATGCTGTACAGTGTGTAGTCTACTGATATCTAGTGATATAATATCAAATATGAATAGGTTTAGACAGTACAAATATAGCTAGTATTACTTATTGCTATGTAGATATTGCACTTACTCGACAAGACAACAACTTTTGTTCCAGATCCGAATGTGATTTTGTTTAAGTTGTTATTCACACAATGATATCTCTGGTTGCAAAAACAACCCAACAATGATAGATGTTTAATGGGAATTCCAAACTGAAAATTGATGCTTTAAAGATCTAGTAGTTTACAGATATGAACTAGAAAATATTTGCCTCATTCTATCAATAGTTATGATTAATCTTCTAATAGTTTTTTTCTACTGGATTTGGTAACACTTTACATTGAGTTGTTTAGTTACTACTTCTATAGTAACAATGTAATTGCACTAGTAACAACATATCATGAACATGTTGTTATATAGTAATTTAGTGATTACTTTATAATTGCATAGAAATAGTAACATAGTTATCCCACAATAAGGAATTGCCTTTATTTAAATATCACATCTTGAAATATAAAATAATAGTATTTCTAGTCAAGTAAATTAACTTACTTGAATCTATTATCAATTTTGTGCCGCTCCCAAAGGTTATTTTGCAGAATTGCAGAATTTATATCCAGAATTCACACAACACTTTGCCCCATTGCATAAACCTTCCTTAACAACATCAATGAGATAACTTTTCCCATGAAAACACTTCAGAGTTCTCACATTCTCAAAAATGTAGAAATGTTGTATGAGGTGGTTCACTAACTTATTAAGTAATGTTTTACACTTTAAAGTAGTATTGTATATGTGTGTTCATATTCAAAGACTAAAAGGCTTAGTCCATACAAAGAAATTAAGGTTTCAAACCTGTCAAGTGAACCTAATAGTTATCCTATTGTCATCATATTCCATTATATGTTTTACTTTGTCATTTTAACATGTTTTTTTTTTCTTATAATTGGGAGATCTCTATTTTCCCTATCCTTTTAACCTGATGTATCAATTAAGAGAAACAGTTCATGTGAAAATCCTAACTCACAATTTATTGACCCTAATAAAATGTTTGAAACAAGTAATTATGCATAATATTTCATCAACTTACTTGCTTGTATAATTAGTTGGGTTCCGACTCCAAATATTATCTTATTTCCAGTATTCACACAGCCAATGGCCTCATGACAAAAACCTTATCTGTTGACATGATTTGACTGACCATTTGATCATAGGCCTACAGTAAGATTTATTTTCCATATACATTTTATCAAGAATGTCAATACTCTCACCGCTTCATTTATTTCTGATAAACGTCATACAATTTTAACCTGGCTGAACAATATCCCAGCCCAAAGTAGATTTTGTTCCATCGATCATTCATATAATTTGAAAATGTGAATACCCACTGCTTCATAACAAATAAACCAACAAAATGTTTGTTGCTGCTGTAAAATTATACTTATTTGAAAAATACTCACTTGATTCAATTATCAATTTAGTTCCTGCTCCAAATATTACTTTCCAGTTGTTAGCATTCACACATTGAATTAGTACTCAACAATAACTTACTCCACAGTTTACTCCAGGTTATAATTGTATGATAGTTTATAGAACATCAATAAATGCATCTCTAGAATACTTTCCAGATAAATGGTTACTAAAAGTATTATACTAAATCTGTTTGGACAGTGGGTAAATATATCAGATCACTATTTTATTTTGTTTGTCAATTTCAACCTGGCTGAATAATAACTTTTGTGCCCACCCCAAAGTAGATTTTGTTCCATCCATCGTTCTCATCATTTGAAAGTTTACATGCCAGCTGCATCATAACAAATGAACCAACAAAAGGTTTGTTTTTGCTGACAAATTAATATTATTAGAAAAAATACTCACTTGTTTCAATTATCAATTTTGTTCCTGCTCCAAATATTACTTTCCGGTTGTTGCCATTCACACATTGTATTAGTACTCAACAATAACCTACTCCACAATCTATTCCAGGTTATAATTGTGTGATAGTTCAGATCACTATCCTATTTTGTTTGACTTTTTTGTTGTTGACACATTTAATGAAAACATTTATTTCTTAACAGATATCATTATTTGTATCGCTTTAGAGAGCAAGGAATTGAGTGGATAGTTTTTTTTCTTACTTTTCCCTGTTCGTATATCTCCTAAAGGAGATTTTGAGATTGCATGCTTTCTAGAGTGTCTATGAAGACATTTACATCAACCATATCTAAATACTATTATCCTAAATGTTTACGTAACAAACATGGCTTTTAAGAATCAACATTCTCTTTGTGAAAGAGATGAAAGATAGTCTTACTAGATTCTACATTTAGTTGTGTTCCAGCTCCAAAGATCAGCTTCCATGTTCCATCATTCACACAGTAAGTATGGCCAATCAAAAAAACACTAACACCTTTGTGCTTTTTTACATTCCTTTTTTGTATGTCTTTTTGATGTTCAATTGAATTCTATTTGGAATACTTACTGGAATAAACCGTAATCTTTGTGCCAAGTCCAAATACAAGTTTGTTGGCTTCATAAGTCACACACTGTTGCATCTCTTAGCGATTACTGGTTCAAGTTATTATGTCATTTAACAAAATGTATCACAAAGGAGATAACATTAGTGACTTACTAATTATAGGAATTTGGTTGGAATATTGTCCAATTAAGAGTACATTGATTCATCTTTGGGTGTCTAGACTTTAAACATATAAACATGCAGTAGTGGGAGAGTATAATTGGTGATATTTTTGACAAGACAAAGCATATTAAATATATTCTGTGTATAATCAGCTAGAAGCACTCACTTGTCTTAATGACCAGTTTAGTTCCAGATCCAAATAGGACTTTCTGGATTCCAGATGCAGTCACACAATACATCAAGCCTGACCAATAACTATCTTCCCCACTTTAGTAATCAGTTAAAAACACATGACTTGTCACAGAATCAAAATGTTTGATTTGGACATGGATTTGGGAAGCATGGTTGTATTTGATTCCTATTTCAAGGAAAATGTCAAATTCCACTAAATATAGCTGTACATGGACTTCAAACCAGTGTTTCTTCAAAATAAACATATTTCCATAAATGTGAAATACATGACATTTGTCTCCTTACTAGATTGTATTGAGAGTGTTGTTCCAGTTCCAAAGATCATCTTTCGAGTTCCATCATTCACACAGTAACATATGGCATAACATAAACACTGTTTCACAATATTTGGGGTTGGTACACTCATCAATGTTTTAATTGTAAGATAATGCAGTAATTTGCAAATCTCTTTTTTATGGATTTTTTAAACAAACTAATTTGATGACTTTGCTCACTCTTGATTAGAGTAAATGTGGTGTCTCAGCAATTGTTGTCACAAGACATGTGTATTATGACATTCAAAAGAATGTTGACTTCCTCAATCTACAGTTTTGCCAGGGTCAATTTGATCAAGCTAGTAAATCAATTAATCCTAAATTAAATATGATGTCTTACTTGTCTCTACAGATAGTGATGTTCCACTCCCAAAGATGAGCTTCTTCGCTCCAACATTCACACACTAAAAATAGGCTCAACAAAAACGATCACAGCGAGACCAGAGTCACCATGGAGCAACCACTCTTAATGGAGTTATTGATAATTGATAGCTTATGTTTTGTGCAAATACTGACAGCCATTCATGAAATGCAATACATTTATGATAATCCACACCACTATCTTGTTTACGCACTTACTTGGAATGACCATCAACTTTGTTCCATGCCCAAACACCACTCTGACCCCAACAGTCACACAGTGTTTGATATCTAAGCAAATACATGATTAGGAATTTGGATTGTAACGATATGAGAACTAAGTCTATAGTTCAAATGACACTCAACTTGTAATTGCCTATTTAATGCTTCAGTTGTCTTATGCAATCCTACTGTAAGTCTTTCAAATCAAAGCCACTTCCACTAAATTAAGACATTTCAACATGGTTGCTTACTTGTTTCTACAAACAGTGATGTTCCACTGCCAAAGATGATCTTTCCTCCTCCAACATACACACACTAAAAGCAGGCTGAGCAAAAACTATCACTGTAAATGTTTTAGCTAGATGAACTTAAAAATATGAGTTAACGTTAAGTTGGATGAATTTGTATATTATAATGTCACTAGTAGTTTATGACCTAGTTTTGTCAACTAAACTTGATTCTCTGAGTTGACAACTTAAACATTTAGACAGCCAGGAAACTTCTGTTTTTACGTTGAACCAATGCAGTTTTTACAGTGCAGATGACCAGATGCTACATATGAGTAGTTGCTGGGGTTATGGATATATGAGCTACATTATTAATATCTGTTTTTGGCACATATTATAAATTGGCAGCTAAAATATGTGACAATGTGTAGTTTGTGCATTTGTATGTGAATTGTCAGTCAACTTTGTTCCATTTCTCAACACTACATTAATATTGAATGTAACGAACTTACTTGAGTCAACAATTAATTTTGTGCATGATCCAAATATGATTTTTAGGCCATCAGTAGTCACACAACTAGAACCCACATTACATAAACATTTTGGGGAAAGACTAGTTAATCTTGTTTTATATGCTGTTTTTCCATTTATTCCAATATTATCAATATTCATATATATGTTTTCATAATGTTATGTTGCACAACCATGATTAATCCAACCTTTTAAATGCATTTGCACTTACGTGAGTCAATAGTCAGCTTTATTCCTTGACCGAATATAAGTTTGTTCGCACTTGTCACACAGTGTTAGATCCCTTAGCAATTACTCATAGAGAACTAACTTGTGTTTTGGTTGACTAAATCTATCAGTTTGCATACATGGACTTGGTTTACATTAGTGCACAACACTATGGGACTCATAAAAAACCTGGATCATTCAATAGCCATGTATTTATCTTAACTTATTAAAATCTTGTGATAAATCTGTTGAATCTAGTGGAACATTTAGACAGTGATTATTGGCACAAGGCAACAAAAAAATATATTTTACTTACTGGATTCAATTATTAATCTTGTGCCTGTCCCAAAGACAATCTTGTAACCACCTCCAGCAGTCACACAGTAGGAATTCACATTACATAAACTGTGCAGGGTCTATGTTGAGTCAATTCGGTCAATTCAGGAGATTAAAGTAAATTACAATTCAATCATTTAGAAGGGACATTCGTTTTCAATTATGATTTTTCAATTCTTGATCTGGAATTTTATTTTAGTACCTGAATTGACTGAAATGAAATGAAATTGGCCCCAACTCTGATTCTGGCTACTCATAGTTTGAATATAATGTAATAGCACAGTATCAATTGGCTCAAAAAAATTAACAAGTATAACAGCTGTAGTACCATGTAACAGCATGTTACTACACTGTAATTGGTGTCTGCCTGTGTAAATACTATGTAAATAGGCCACCTTAAGTTTGTTTTATTAATTAAATGAACTTACTTGAGTCAACTATTAATTTTGTGCCTGTCCCAAAGATGATTTTGTTGAATCCATCAGCAGTCACACAACATGAATCCACATTACATAAACCTTTTAGCAAAATACTAGTTCATCTTCTAAGGCTAATAGCATTTCACTGAAAAATACACTGAAGCTCTTTAGACAGTTTAGATTATTTTTTTATGAACTTACTCAAATCAGCGGTAAGTTTTGTGTCTGTTCCAAATATGATTTTGTTGAATAACTGTGAAACAGACTGTAAATAGTAACACCGTGTGGATCAGTTTAACATGAGATTGTTAGATTTTATACACATTGGGTCACTTTGAAAATGGCTCTTTTAAGATATGGATATGATATCAATTGTATAGACATCCTTATTGCCTCCTATTTGTCCTATTTGCCTCCTTTTTGCCTTGAACAATAACTATGAAGGACCTTTTCTGACACAGATCTTAGTCAGCTTCAACAACATGTAATTTTAAATATAAAGCTAGAACTACAAGTAACTTTTGTCTCATCAATAGGCTATGTTGATGCGATACCATAGAGTAGGCTATTTTACAGTACATCACCTCAGTTCAGACTAATTTCTTAAATGGATTTGAATAGGTTTCCCTAACAAGAAAACAATATTGAAAATGAACTTACTTGAGTTAACTATTAATTTTGTGCCTGTCCCAAAGATGATTTTGAAACCATCTTTATTCACACAAAAAGAACCCACGTTACATAAACCTCTTGGCAAAATAATGTTCTCATCTGCTAGGGAATTTATTTCTTCAATGAAATAATACCTTGAATGTAGTCAGTTACAACTATGTGGATCACTCAACAGAAAGTTTTATTTTGGTACCTGATTTTACACTTTTTGGATCACTTTTAAAATCTGAATGTCTTTTGCATTTCAATGAATTACCTAATGATGTGAGTTGTCCAAATGTTCTTTAACACAATATTGAAAATGAACTTACTTGAGTTAACTATTAATTTTGTGCCTGTTCCGAAGATGAGTTTGTAGGCGCCACTAGTCACACATCAAGAACCCACATAGCATAAACCTAGAATGTCTTCTAATAAGTGGACGATTCACTGAAATAATACATTGAAAATAGTCTAAAGCATGATTATTTTGTCTTTATCTGAATTGCAGATCTGTAATCTACTTGCAATGATGTAAACCATATTCTACAGCATGGCATTAGCATAATTATTTACAAATGTATTAATTCCATTCTTTTACTTTTAGATTTGTGTGTATTGTTTTGTATTGTTAGATATTACTGCACTGTTGGAGCTAGGAACACAAGCATTTTGCTACACCTGCAATAACATCTGCTAAATATGTGTATGCGTCCAAAAACATTTGATTTGATTTGGATTAATGTTCACAGAATAATAATCATTGCCACTTCTAGAGGTCCTCTTTGGAGAACATTTGGGATACTTATTCAGGTAATTATTACAAGGGAAAATGTAAGATATATCATTTAGAACTCTTTGGGGTTAATAATACCAGTTTACAACACATATACGTAAGTGGTCGGACTGAGACATCATTTTAAGGTGAAGGATTAGTATAAGTATGAGCTACAGTATTAATATCTGTATTAAATCTTACTTGATTCCACAAAAACTGTTGTTCCACTTCCAAAGATCAGCTTTTGTGTTCCAGTATTCACACACTAACTAAAGGCTTAACAAAAACACCAGACCCTAACAGCAGAGCTTCTAACTCATCATAATCAATATTCACATACAGTGAATACACTGTTATATAGTTTGTTGTATTCTTGTTATTGTATTCTTAAATGACTCAACTATGATTAATCTTTTCTTTTAGAATGTGTTTCTACTTACTTGAGTTAATGATCAGCTTTATTCCTTGACTATATTAAACCAATTAGATATTGAATCACTCTTTCGTCTGCATCCAATATTTGTTTAGAAGATTGACAATTAAAATAATGTTGATATTTTGAAATACCAAGTACTATTAAAGTATTACTAGTAAAGTAAGTTAACTTACTTGAATCAATTATCAATTTTGGTCTGCTCCCAAAGGTTATTTTGTCATATCCAGAATTCCCACAAAACTTTTCTCCAATATATAAACCCTCTTCTGCAATGTGAATAAAATAGCTTTTCCCATTAAAGCACTCCTGGGCTCTGCCATTCTCAAAAATGCTGATATTTGGATGAGGTTCTTCACTAATTGATTCATTAATCAGTTAAGGGTTTAATATTTCTGTCACACTCAAAGGCTTAAAGGCTTTGTTCTCGCCTAAAATTAAAGTTTCAAAATTATTAACTGTACATAATAGCTCATATATTGACATTATACTTGATCATAGTTTCATTTGGTCATTTTAACAAGTTTTGATCTTTATCTTATATTATTTTTTCACTATCCTTTTAACTTATCAATAATCAATTCAAAGTCAAAAATGCTAATGTGAAAACCCCATTCTACAAATGAAATTAGTGAAGGTACTAGCATCAATTAATTTTTCTTCAACTTACTTGCCTGTACAATTAGTTGGGTTCCGACTCCAAATATGATCTTATATTCAGCATTCACACAGACAATGGCCTCATTACAAAAACCTCATCTGTTAACATGACTTGATTGAACATTTGATCATTAAGATTTATTTTCAATATCTGTTTTGTTGAGTTAACATGCTCGTTGCTTTACTAATTGATGATAAAAGTTATACAATTGTATATTACAATCAGCCCATCCCAAAGTAGATTTTGTCCCATCTATCATTCATACATTGAAAAAGTTGTAATACTTATTTTATTATAAGAAATAAACAAACAAAAGGTTTGTTGCTGCTGTCAAATGAATGTTTCATTGAAAAATACTCACTTCTTTCAATTATCAATTTTGTTCCTGCTCCAAATATGACTTTCCAGTTGTTATCATTCACACATTGAATTAGTATTCCACAAAAACCTACTCCACAACCTACTCCAGGATATAATTGTGTGATAGCTTATAGAACATCCATAAATGCATCTAGAGAATCATTTCCACATAACTGGTTACTAAAATGTATTATTATAAATATGTTTCGACAGTGGGTAAATATATCAGATCAGAAGCCTATTTAGTTTGTACATTTTTTGAGAAACGATTCATGAAAACATTGAATTGCTTTAGAAAGCAAGGAATTGAGTCTACGAGGACATTTACATCAACCATATCTAAATACTATTGAATGTTTGTGTATCAAACAAGCATTTAAAAGTATTGACATTTTCCTGGTGGAAGAGGTGAAAGATAGTTTTTGCATTCATTTTTTGGATATTTTTTTAATGTACATTTGGATTCTATTTGGAATACTTACTGGAATAAACTGTCATCTTTGTGCCTAGTCCAAATATATGTTTTTTGGCTCCACAAGTCACACTGTGTTGCATCTCTTAGCAATGATTTGCAGAAGTTATTATGTAATTTGAACAACAATGTATTACAAAGGAGATAGCATAATTGATTTACTGTTTATAACACAAAATCATTGTAGTTTGGTTGGATTACATTGATTTTGTAGGTGTCTGCACTGTAAATATACAGTATAAACACATATTATAGTAGTGAGATAGTATAATATGTGTTATTTTTTGCAATAGAAAGTATATACAGAATCTCCTGTGTATAATCAGCTAGAAGCACTCACTTGTCTCAATTAATAGTTTAGTTCCAGATCCAAATAGGACTTTCTGGACTCCAGATGCAGTCACACTGTACAACAAGCCTGAACAATAACAATTTTCACCAATTTAGTAATCAGATTAAAATGAAGGGCTTTTCACAGAATCTAAATCTTTGATTTGGTCATTGATTTGGAAACCATGGCTCTATTTGATTCCTGTTATAAGACAAATATCAGATTCAACAATTTGCTTCATCTAAGTAAAGATTTCAGAAATTTTTAATAATTGGTGAAATTAAGTTCCTTACTAGATTGTATTGACAGTGTGGATCCACTTCCAAAGATCAGTCTTCGAGTCCCATCATTCACACAGTAGCATATAGCATAACAGAAACACTGTTTCACTATAGGGGTTGGGACCACTCATAAATATTTAACTTTAACATGTTTGTGAAGTGGGATACTGTTTTTAAATGTGGGTTATTGATATTTTCCCTTCTAACACATTGAGTTCACTTAACATTCCATTAATCATCAGCCTAAAGTATTATGCCATCTGTGATTAAAATCTGTCGATGTGCCCTTGAGCAAGGCACTTAACCCTAATTGCTCCTGTAAGTCGCTCTGGATAAGAGCGTCTGCTAAATGACTAAAATGTAAAAATGTAAAAAAATTTACAGAATCAACCAAGGTCAGGAATTACTCACTGGTTTCAATGATCAATTCAATTCCTGTTCCAAAAATGACCTTCCCCAGTCCAGAGTCTGTCACACAATGATTGGGGCTTAACCAAAAAACGAATTGTTTTCAGCATGCATACTGTAATAATGTTAGGTAAATCAAAATGTAATCTCTGAATTAAACCATTTGGATATTGAATCACTCTTCAGCCTATGTCCAATGTGTACAATAGCCTACTCTTTGGTATCGCATCAACATAGCCTATTGATTGAAAGTTCAACATTACTTAGATGAGACGAAAGTTACTTATAGTTCTAGCTTTATATTTAAAATGACATGTTGTTGAAGCTGAGTAAGATCTGGGCTGTTGCTGTGTCAGGAAAGGTCCTTCATAGTTATTGTTCAAGGCAAAAAGGAGGTAAATAGTACACATTTAAAAAACTGTTGATTGATTGAGCTACAGTATTTTTCTATTTCAAGAGTTGATGAGATCAACCTAGTAAATCAATAAATCTCAACCCCATCTAAGGCAATACTTAATATTTTTTGTTTCTTACTTGTCTCTACAGATAGTGATGTTCCACTTCCAAAGATGAGCTTTCCCACTCCATCATTCACACACTAAAAACAGGTTCAACAAAAACGATCACAGAGAGACCAGAGTTACCAAGTAGCAACTACTCTTAATTGTGTATTTTTTTTGTGCGTACTGAAAGTCATTCATAAAACGCTATATATTTATGATGAGCCACACCACTATCTTGTTTATGCACTTGCTAGAATTGACCGTCAACTTTTTTCCATGCCCAAACACAACTCTGTTGACTCCAACAGTCACACAGTGTTTGATTAGCAAATACATGAATAGCAATATGGATTGTCGGGATTGGTGAATTAAGAATATATTTCAAATGACACTGAACTTGTTGGAATAGAAAAACTACTATCAACTAGTATTTTTCTCAGACATAATTTTAACGTTCACTCTTTGTAATTGCCTATTTAATGCTAGGAATAAATGTTGCTTTAGTCGTCTTCTGCAACCCCTACTGTCGGTCTTTTAAATCAAAGCCTAAATTAAGACATTTCAACATGGTTTCTTACTTGTTTCTACAAACAGTGATGTTCCACTTCCAAAGATGATCTTTCCTCCTCCAGCAAACACACACTAAAAACAGGCTTAGCAAAAACTATCACTGTCATTTTTATATATATTTCAACTTAAAAGTATAAATTGCTTAGTTTTTTCAACTCAACTTGATTCTCTGAGTTTCCATAACTTAGAAATGTAAGTCAGCAGTGGAACTTCTGTTTCTATATTGAACCTATGCAGTTTTTCTTGTGTAGATTACTAGATACCACATAGTCTGTGGTGTTATGGATATTTGATGCAGTAATGTTTGCAAATACTATCAATTGGCAACTATCCTAAAATGATTGATAATGTATGTGTATGTGTAGCTTGTGCATTTTTATGTGCAGTTTGTGCATTTACTTGAGTTGACATTCAACTGTGTTCCATTTCCCCAACATTACGTAAAATGTTTTATTAAATGAACTTACTTGAGTCGACTATCAATTTTGTGCCTGATCCAAAGATAATTTTTAGGCCATCAGTAGTCACACGACTAGAACTCACATTACATTAACCTTCCGACAATAGACTAGTTCATCCTCTAATAATGCTGAACTTGAACTGAAAAACACACTGAAACTTGTACACTGGAATTGTTTTCGCCAATATTAAAACAATATAAAAAATGAACTTACTTGAGTCAACTATTAATTGTGTGCCTCTCCCAAAGATAATTTTGACATTGCCACCAGTATTCACACAACATGAACCCACAGTACATAAACTATAAAGCAAAAGGACTTTGATTAATGGATCCTTCAACTCAACATTTTATTTGTAATCACATTATTTTCCAGTAAGTACTTCTTATTGTGAGCCTTTATGTTACCATATCAATAAGATCCAAAAATTATTTGGTGTGTTGGACCAAAGGGACATGGCAATGTCACAAACTAGTCTTTTTCTGCATGTTTGGGGCACTAAAGACAAATTATTGATGTAATACTTACTGGTTTCAATAATTAGTTTGGTCCCTGTTCCAAAGATTATTTTCCTGCTTGCTTGAGTCACACAATGCATCTGCCTTGAACAATATCTATGAAGGACATTTTCTTACACAATAACAAGACAGATCTTAGTGAGCTGCAACAATAGATAACTAAACAAAGCTGGAACTACAGTGCTTTGGTTACATTCGAATAATATCTGGGTGATTCTTTTGACTTCATCTGAAGTTGAGGATCTGGTTATACGTAAATACTGTTGTTCAATTTCCAGTATGATCAACATTAATATATATGTTTTTATAATGTTATGTTGCACACTTACGTGAGTCAATAGTCAGATTTATTCCTTGACCCAATATAGGTTTACTCGCACTTGTCACACTGTGTTAGATCACTTATCAATTATGGAGAATTAACGTATATTTCTGTTGACTAATTCTCTCAGTTTGCATATATTAACTTGTTTTACATACAACACTATGGACTCATAAAAAAAATCTAATTAACCTTGATCATTCAATACCCATGTATTTATCCTAACTTAAATCTGTTGAATCTAGTACAACATTTAGACAGTGATTATTGGCACAATACACAAATAAAATATTAACTTACTGGATTCAATTATTAATCTTGTGCCTTTCCCAAAGATAATCTTGGAACCACTTCCAGCAGTCACACAGTATGAATTCACATTACATAAACTGTGCAGGGTCTATGTTGACAAGTTAGGGTCAATTCGGTCAATTTAGGAGATGAAAGTACATTTATTTTCAATTATGATTTTTCAATTCTTGATCAGGATTTTTCTTTTTCTTTTTTCCGGAATTGATTATAATGAAATGTAATCGGACCCCAACTCTGATTATGATTAATCACTGTTTGAATAAAATCAAATATCTCAGAGTTACAAAAAATTGGTATTATAGTAAAGTACTGTTATGCCAACTTTTTGTACCACGAAATCTGGTATCACAGCACCTCTCCTCTTTCTAAAGATCTATTTTAACTGTGCTGTATATAAGAATATGAATATGTACATAGTATTTTTGTTGTCTCTTGGTGTCTTTCCTATATGTAACTCTTATTTTATTTGTATTTTGTATTTTGAAATTAATGTAATATATTATGTCGTTCTAGTCTATTATTGTTCTGTACTTTGTCATGTATTTGTACTCTTTATGTGGACCCCAGGAAGAGTAGCTGCTCCATGTGCAGTAGATAATGGGGATCCTAATAAACTAAACTAAACCATATTCCTGCACTTAGTGTCTGCCTGTGTAAATACTATAGAAATAAGCCACCTTAAGGTTTTAGTCACTAATGTGAATCATTAAATGAACTTACTTGAATCAACTATTAGGCTAATTCTGTACCTCTTCCAAAGATTCCAAAGATTTTTTGGGGACATTTATTTTCAATTATGATTTTTTTCATGTTTGATCTGGAATTTTATGTGAGTACCTGAATTGACTGAAATTAAATGGAATTGGCTCCAACTCTGATTCTGGCTACACATAGTTGGAATAAAAACAAATAGCACAGTATCAATTAGCACAAAAAACTAACAGGTATAGCAGCCGTAGTACTATATGACAACACTAGAATTAGTGTCTGCCTGTGTAAATATATGTAAATAGGCCACCTTTTAAAGTTTTAGTCACTAATGTGATAAATTTAATTAACTTACTTGAGTCAACTTTTAATTTTGTGCCTGTTCCAAAGATGATTTTGTTGAATCCACCAGTAGTCACACAACATGAATCCACATTACATAAACCTTTTAGCAAAAGACTAGTTCATATTCTAAGGCTAAAAGCATTTCACTGAAAAATACACTGAAGCTCTTTGAGTTTTGAAAACAATTATGAAAAATGAACTTACTCGAATCAACAGTAAGTTTTGTCCCTTTCCCAAAGATGATTTTGTTAAGTCCACCAGTCACACAACATTACCACACATTACATAAACCTCTTAGCAAAAGACACATTCATCTAATTAGAGGAAAATTAGTTCACTGTGAAAAAGACTGTAAATAGTAATACTGTGTGGATCAGTTTAACATGAGAACGATGGACTTGGATTTGTTAGATTTTATACACATTGGGTCACTTTGGAAATGGCTCTTTTAAGATATGGCTATGATATCAATTGTATATACATCCTTATTGCCTCCTATTTGTCCAATTTGCCTCCTTTTTGCCTTGAACAATAACTATGAAGGACCTTTTCTGAAACAGCAACAGCCCAGATCTTAGTCAGTTTCAACAATATGTCATTTTATATACAAAGCTAGAACTACAAGTAACTTTCTTTCCATCTAAGTAATGTTGAATGTGGATTACGCAAACCGCTTATCAAAAATAATGTCCTCATCTGCTAGGGAACTGATTTCTTCACTGAAGTAATACCTTGAATATAGTCAATTAAAACTGTGTGGATCATTGAACAGAACAACAGTCGATTTTTAAAGACTGATTCTACACTTTTTCAATCACTTTTTAAACATAAATGTCTGTTTCAAACATTTCATTTCAATTCAAACTACCTCATGATGTGAGTTGTCCAAAAGTTATTTAAACACAATATTGAAAATGAACTTACTTGAGTTAACTATTACTTTTGTGCCTGTTCCAAATATGATTTTGTTGGCTCCACCAGTCACACATCAAGAACCCACATAGCATAAACCTAGAATGTCTTCTAATAAGTGGACGATTCACAGAAATAATACCTTGAAAATAGTCTAAAGCATGATTATTTTGTCTTTATCTGAATTGCAGATGTGTAATCTACTTCCAATGATGTAACATATCTAAGAAGGATTAGTATAAGTATGAGCAACAGTATTAAAATATATTTTAAAAATCTTACTTGATTGCACAAAAACTGTTGTTCCACTTCCAAAGATCAGCTTTTGTGCACCAGTATTCACACACTAACTAAAGGCTTAACAAAAACAGCAGACCCCCAACATCATAATCAATATTCACATACAGTGAATACACTGTTATATAGTTTGTTATTGTATTTTCATATGTTATTGTATTCTTAATTGAATGATCCAAATATGATTAATATTTTAACATGTATTGGTACTTACTTGAGTCAATGATCAGCTTTGTTCCTTGACCAAGTATGAATTTATTCCCATATGACACACAGTGTTAGATACCATAGCAATTACTCATGGATAACTTTTAAATACACACTTTTGATTGACTGACTATCTGACTCTTATTAAAGCACAACATAATGAAACACATTTTGACATAATGTATGTTTTTGGGGTCGTTTTTTAAATTATTTTTTTTATATCTCGGGCACAATTTGCTATCATGAAAAATTCTATAGAATCTATTTAATGTGTACCAGTTGGGAAGGGATTTTGCTTACCTGTTGATACAGTTAGCTTTATTCCTTTTCCAAACACTAACTTTCCTCCCACAGTCACACACTGTTGTATATCCATACAGAAACAGCCTACCATAGCTAACTATGGTGAAGATGGTGGACTTATTGATCATTGCAATGGCTACCTCTGTCTTTCTTTATATACAAACATGTATTTCTCCTTCTTTTGCATAGTATATTAATTGCAATAACCTAATATTTTCGCTAAAATGTTCAATCCACCAAATATTAAATGCAATTTGATACTGATAATTGAGTGAAGGGGGAAAATGTATGAACTTACTGGATTCAATAAGTAATCTGGTGCCTGTCCCAAAGATAAGCTTGCCATAACCACCTCCAGAAGTCACACAACATGAATCCACAATACATAAACTGTACACTGTCTATGCTGAAAAGCTGCTCATAGTTTGTATTTAACAAATTGAGGTTGAATGAAGAATATAAAAACTAATATAGACATAATGATATTCACTACTAGCTATGTTCTGAGCCTATTACAGCCTGTTTTAGGTCAATTCATTAAAAAAATATGTCATAATCACTACATAATCAAGAATGCCATATTGACATGTTTTCTCATGATAAAAAATAGAAATATTTTCCTTCGATGGTATTATATGAAATAACAAAGCTTGTTTGACTTATTTTACTGGCTAGAATTAGCTCAACTGCACCCCCAAAATTGTAACATCTGAAAACACATAGAATTAGCTCAACTGCACCCCCAAAATTGTAACATCTGAAAATGCTGTGGTTTACACCAAAGCTCAGTAGTTACAGCACCCCCTTCGAACAAAATTAACAATTTGATGCTCTGTATATCAATTTGTTGAAGTAATTTTTTATACATTTTTATAAACTTACTTGCTTGTATAATTAGTTGGGTTCCAACTCCAAATATGATCTTATATTCAGTATCCACACAAAAACCCTGCCTGTTAACAAGATTTGGCTAACCATTTGATCATAGGCCTAAAGTAAGATTTATTTTCCATATATATTTTGTCAAGATTGTTAATACTCTCAATGCTTCACTAATTTATGATAAAAAATAATACAATTTTAATCTGGCTGAAAAATAAATGTTGTGGCCAGCCCAAAGTAGATTTTGTTCCATCCATGAAGTTTGAATACCCACTGCATCATAACAAATAAACCAAATAAAGGTTTGTTGCTCCTGTCAAATTATTGTATATATAGATATATATAGAGATATATATATATATTTAAATACTCACTTGTTTCAATTATCAATTTACTTCCTGCTCCAAATATGACTTTCTGGTTGTTAGCATTCACACACTGAATTAGTACTCAACAATAACCTACTCCACAACCTACTCCAGGTTATAATTGTGTGATAGCTTATAGAACATCCATAAATGCAACTAGAGAATCATTTCCATATAAATGATTACTAAAATATATTATTATAAATATGTTTGCACAGTGGGTAAATATATCACTATACTATATTGTTTGTCAATTTGTTTAGAAACATTAAATGCAAGAAATGATTTCTTAACAGACATCGTATTACATTAGAAAACAAGGAATTGAGTGCTGATTGTTTTAATGAACTTGTCTCAATGACCAGTTTAGTTCCAGATCCAAATAGGACTTTCTGAATTCCCGATGCAGTCACACAATACATCAAGCCTGAAGAATAACAATTTTCACCAATTTACTGTAATCAGTTTAAAATGAAGGGCTTTTCACATAATCAAAATCTTTGATTTGATCATTGATTTGCAAACCATGGTTGTATTTGATTCCTATTATAAGAAAAATATCAGATTCAACCATTTACTTCTGCTAAGTAAAGTTATTTTCAGAAATTGGAAATGGTGATTGAAATGTAGTTCCTTACTAGATTGTATTGACAGTGTGGTTCCACTTCCAAAGATCAGTCTTTGAGTCCCATCATTCACACAGTAATAAATGGCATAACAGAAACACTGTTTCACTATAGGGGTTGGGACCACTCATAAATATTTAACTTTAACATGTTTGTGAAGTGGGATACTGTTTTTAAATCAAACTAATTTGGGTTGTTGATATTTTCTCTTCAAACACATTGAGTTCAATTAATATTGCCACAAACCATCAGCCTAAAGTATTATGTCATCTGTGATTAACAGAATTAACCAAGGTCAGGAATTACTCACTGGTTTCAATGATCAATTCAATTCCTTTTCCAAAAATGACCTTCCTCAGTCCAGAGTCAGTCACACAATGCTTGGGGCTTAACCAAAAACGAATTGTTTTCAGCATGCATACTGTAATAATGCTTCAATTGTTTCAATAAAGTTAGGTATATAAAAATGAAGTTTCTCGATTAAACCAAATAGATATTTAATCACTCTTCAGTCTACGTCCAATATTTGTTTAGAAAATTGAAAATTAAAATTATGTTGACTGATTGATCTACAGTATATTTATTTTTCAAGAGTTGATGATATCAATTTCAAACCCACATAAGGCAAGATTTAATATTTTTTGTTTCTTACTTGTCTCTACAGATAGTGATGTTCCACTGCCAAAGATTAGCTTTCCCGCTCCAACATTCACACACTAAAAATAGGCTCAACAAAAACAATCACAGAGAGACCAGTCACCATGGAGCGACCACTCTTAATGGTGTTATTTTTTTGCAAATACTGACAGACATTCATAAAAAGCACTACATTTATGACGATCAACACCACTATCTTGTTTATGCACTTGCTTAAATTGACATTAAACTTTACTTGAGTCAACTATTAATTTTGTACCTGATACAAATATTATTTTTAGGCCATCAGTAGTCACACGACTAGAACTCACATTACATTAACCTTCCGACAATAGACTAGTTCATCCTCTAATAATGCTGAACTTGAACTGAAAAACACACTGAAACTTGTACACTGGAATTGTTTTCGACAATATTAAAACAATATAAAAACTGAACTTACTTGAGTCAACTATTAATTGTGTGCCTGTCCCAAAGATCATTTTACTGAGGCCACCACCAGTAGTCACACAACATGAACCCACAGTACATAAACTATAAAGCAAAAGTACTTCGATTTATGGATTCTTCAACTCAACATTTGATTTGTACGATATTTCCCAGTAATGTTTGCAAATATTATCATTGGCAGCGATCCTAAAATAATTGATAATGTATGTGTAGTAATGTGAGTTGACAGTCAACTTTGTTCCATTCCCCTTACAGGACATAAATATTGAATTAAATTAACTTACTTGAGTCAACTATTAATTGTGTGCCTGTCCCAAAGATGATTTTACCGAGACCACCAGTAGTCACACAACATGAAACCACATTACATAAACTACTATGCAGCAAAATTACTTTGATCAATAGATTCTTTAAGTCAGATTTTTTTTAGATTTTTTATCCCAGTAAGTACTTCTTGTTGTGAGCCTCTATGTTACCATATCAATAAGATGAGACAATGACTTGCTTTGTTGGACCAAAGAGATATGGCCATGTCAATAACTACTCTTTTTCTGCATGTTTGGGGCACTAAAGACAAATTATTGATGTAATACTTACTGGTTTCAATAATTAGTTTGGTCCCTGTTCCAAAGATTATTTTCCTGCTTGCTTGAGTCACACAATGCATCTGCCTTGAACAATATCTATGAAGGACATTTTCTTACACAATAACAAGACAGATCTTAGTGAGCTGCAACAATAGATAACTAAACAAAGCTGGAACTACAGTGCTTTGGTTACATTCAAATAATATCTGGGTGATTATTTGCATTCATCTGATTTTGAGAATCTGTAAACACTGTTGTTCTACTTCGAAATAGCACTAATACCTATTAATATAATATCGTTTTCATAATGTGAAAGGTTGCACACTTTTTAAATTGCACAACCATGATTAATTCAATCTTTTAAATTGCATTTGCACTTACGTGAGTCAATAGTCAGCTTTATTCCTTGACCGATTATAAATTTGCTCCCAATTGTCACACAGTGCTAGACACCTTAACAATTACTCATGGACACAAATTGCTTTGGACACAAATGGTCTTTACATTTTGGTTGACTAAATCTATCAGTTTGCATACATTAAATTGTTTTACATTAGTTTACAACACTACAAACTCATGAAAAACATCTAATTAACCTTGATCATTCAATAGCCATGTATTTATCTTAACTTCTCAAAATCTTGTGTTAAATCTGTTGAATCTAGTACAACTTTTAGACTGTGATTATTGGCACAATGCAACAAAAAGATTATGAACTTACTGGATTCAATTATTAATCTTGTGCCTGTCCCAAAGAAAATCTTGTCACCAACTCCAGTAGTCACACAGCATGATTCCACATTACATAAACTGTGCAGGCTCTATGCTTACAATAATTAGGTACATTCTGTCAATTCAGGAAATGAAAGTAAATTACAATTCAATAATTTAGAAGGGACATTTATTTTTAATTATGATTTATAAACTCTTGATCTGAAATTTAATTTTACTACCTGAACTGACTATAATGAAATGTAATCGGCCCCAAACTCTGACTTTGACTACTCATAGTTGGACTAAAAACAAAAGCACAGAGTATGAATTGGCACCAAAAACTAACAGGTATATCAGCTGTGGTACTATGTAACACCATGTTAATACACTGTAATTGGTGTTTGCCTGTGTAAATATATGTAAATTGGCCACCTTTTAAGGTTTTTGTTACTAATGTGATTAATTTAATGAACTTACTTGAGTCAACTATTAATTTTGTGCCTGTCCCAAAGATGACTTTGTTGACTCCACTAGTAGTCACACAACATGAACCCACATTACATAAACCTTTTAACAAAAGACTAGGAAAAAAAAGTATTTTCAAATACAAACTTACTCGAATCAACTACTAGTTTTGTGCCTGTTCCAAATACGATTTGGTTGAATCCACTACTAGTCACACAACATGAACTCACAATACATAAAACTTTTAGCATGAGACTAATTAATCTTCTAAATAGTGGAAGATTAGTTCACTGTGAATCAGACTGAAAACATAGGCCAAATACTGTGTGGATCAGTTTAACATAGGGACGGTGGACTTTGATTTTTTTGATTTCATACACATTTGGATCACTTTGAAAATTGCTCTTTTAAGATATGGATATGATATCAATTGAATACTCATCTTCATTGCCTACATTGTTTGTCTGTTTCTCTGTAATTACATTATTTACCATAAACTGCATCATTATATGAGAAACTATACAACAATATCAATAAGATTAAAAAATGATCTGGCTTGTTGGACCAACGAGAAAAGGCAATGTCACAAACTATTCTCTTTCTACATGTTTTGTGATCAAAAGTCATTCTCGATGTAATGCTTACTGGTTTTAATAATCAGGTTGGTCCCTGATCCAGAAACGACTTTGCCTTGAACAGTAACTATGAAGGACATTTTCATACACAGCAACAGCCCAGATCTTAGTCAACTTCAACAATATGTCATTTTAAATACAAACTACAAGTAACTTTTGTTCCATCTACAGTATATGAGTAATATTGGACATTCAATCAATAGGCTATGTGGATGTGATACCATAGAGTAGGCTATTTTGTGGTATATCAACTCAGCTCAGACTCATCTTTTATATGTATTTTAACTGTTTTCCCCAATATTAAAATAATATAAAAGATGTACTTACTTGAGTCAACTATTAATTGTGTGCCTGTCCCAAAGATAATTTTACCAATGCCGCCACCAGTATTCACACAACATGAACCCACAGTACATAAACTATAAAGAAAAAGTACTTTGATTTATGGATCCTTGAACTTAACATTTGATTTGTAATCACAGTATTTCCCAGTAACTACTTCATAATATGAGCCTTAATGTTACTAATCCATCATATGATGTTGTTTTCAGATGAAACAATGACTTGGTTAAATGGACTACTTCTTTTCTGCATGTTTGGGGCACTAGACAAGTTAATGATGTAATACTTACTGGTAATAATTAGTTTGGTCCCTGTTCCAAAAATTACTTTCCTGCTTGACAGAGTCACACAATGCATCTGCCTTGAACAATATCTACAGACTTGTTCTTACACAATAATAAGACATATCTTAGTGAGCTGCAACAATAGATAATTAAACAACGCTGGAACTACAGTGCCTTTGTTACATTCAAATAATATTTGCGTGATTATTTTTTCTTTATCTGAAGTTGAGAATCTGGTTATCCATAACACTGTTGTTCTAATTCCAAAGATCACTAATAAATGTTCATTTAATATAGTTTTCATAATGTGAAAGGTTGCACACTTGTTAAATTGCACAACCATGATTAATCCAATCTTTTAAATTGCATTTGCACTTACGTGAGTCAATAGTCAGCTTTATTCCTTGGCCGAATATGAGTTTGTTCGCATTTGTCACACAGTGTTAGATCCCTTAGCAATTACTCATGGACACAACTTTCGACACAAATGGTCTTTACATTTTGGTTGACTAAATCTATCAGTTTGCATACATGGACTTGTTTTACATTAGTTCACAACACTATGGACTCATTTTTTTTATTTTGTATTAACCTCGATCATTCAATAGCCATGTATTTATCCTAACTTGTGTTAAATCTCTTGAATCTAGTACAACTTTTAGACAGTGCTTATTGGCACAATGGACACAAAAAATAATGTACTTACTGGATTCAATTATTAATATTGTGCCTGTCCCAAAGATAATCTTGTTACCACCTCCAGTAGTCACACAGTATGAATCCACATTACATAAACTGTGCAGGGTCTTTGCTTACAAGAATTAGGTAAATTCAGTCAATTAAGGAAATTTAAGTAAATTACAATTCAATCATTTAAAAGGGATATTTATTTTCAATGATCTTTTTATTTATTATTGATCTGACTTTTTATTTTACTACCTGAATTGACTGGAATGAAATGTAATCGGCCCCCAACTCTGACTTTGACTACTGATAGTTGGAATAAAACAAATAGCACATGATCAATTAGCACACAAAAATAACAGGTATAACAGCTGTAGTACCATGTAACACCATGTTAATACACTGTAATTGGTGTCTGCCTGTGTAAATATATGTAAATAGGCCACCTTTTAAGGTTTTAGTCACTAATGTGATTAATTAAATAAACTTACTTGAATCAACTTTTAATTTTGTGCCTGTTCCAAAGATGATTTTGTTGAGTCCATCAGTAGTCACACAACATGAATCCACATTATATAAACCTTTTAGCAAAAGACTAGTTAATCTTCTAAGGCTAAGAGCATTTCGCTGAAGAATACACTGAAACTCTTACACAGTTTAGATAATTTCCATCCCCAAAAATATTTTGAATGATTATTTTGTCTTTATCTGAAGTTGAGAATCCTACTTCTAAATATCTCTAATAAATGTTCATTTAATATAGTTTTTTATAATGTGAAAGGCTGTACACTTGTTAAATTGCGCAACCATGATTAATCCAATCTTTTAAATAGCATTTGCACTTACGTGAGTCAATAGTGAGCTTTATTCCTTGACCGAATATGACTTTGTTCGTGGTTGTCACACAGTGTTAGATTCCTTAGCAATTACTCATGGACACAACTTTGGACACAAATGGTCTTTACATTTTGGTTGAATAATCTATCAGTTTGAATACATTAACTTGTTATACATTAGTTCACAACACTATGGACTGATTAAGAAAAATAACTTACTTGAGTTAACTATTAATTTTGTGCCTGTCCCAAAGATGATTTTGAATCCACCCGTATTCACACAACAAGAACCCACATTACATAAACCTCTTAGCAAAATAATGTTCTCATCTGCTAGGGAATTGATTTGTTCATTGAAATAATACATTGAATATAGTCAATTAAAACTGTGTGAATCACTCAACAGAAAAACGATTTAAAGACTGATTTGACACTTTTTGGAACACATTAAAGGTCTAAATGTCTGTTTTGCATTTCAATTAACTACCTCATGATGTGAGTTGTCCAAAAGTTCTTTAACACAATATTGAAAATGAACTTACTTGAGTTAACTATTACTTTTGTGCCTGTCCCAAAGATGATTTTGTTGGCTCCACCAGTCACACATCAAGAACCCACATAGCATAAACCTAGAATGTCTTCTAATAAGTGGACGATTCACTGAAATAATACATTGAAAATAGTCTAAACCATGATTATTTTGTCTTTATCTGAATTGAGGATCTGTTATCTTATTTCAATGATGTAACATATCTATTAAACCATATTCTACAGCATTTCATCAGAATAATGATCAATGGATTAATGTTCACAGAATAATAATCAATGCCACTTGTAGAGGTTCTCTTTGATAACATTTGGGAAGCTTATTCACATCATTATTACAAGGTAAAATGTAAGATATAGCATTTAGAACTCTTTGGGGTTAATAATACCAGTTTACAACACATATACGTAAGTGGTCGGACTGAGACATCATTTTAAGGTGAAGGATTAGTATAAGTATGAGCTACAGTATTAATATCTGTATTAAATCTTACTTGATTGAACAAAAACTGTTGTTCCACTTCCAAAGATCAGCTTTTTTGTTCCAGTATTCACACACTAACTAAAGGCTTAACAAAAACAGCAGACCCCCAACAGCAGAGCTTCCAACTCATCATAATCAATATTCACATACAGTGAATACAGTGTTATATAGTTAGCTTTTGTATTTTGCATATGTTATTGTATTCTTAAATGACCCAATGGATTTGCACTTACTTGAGTCAATGATCAGCTTCGTTCCTTGACCAAGTATGAATTTATTCCCGTATGACACACAGTGTTAGATACCATAGCAATTACTCATGGATAACTTTTAAATACACACTTTTGATTGACTGACTATCTGACTCTTATTGAAGCACAACATATTGAAACATATTTTGACATAATGTATGTTTTTGGGGTATTTAAATATCTCGGGCACAATTTGCTATCATGGAAATTCTATAGAATCTATTTAATGTGTACCAGTTGGGAATGGATTTTGCTTACCTGTTGATACAGTTAACATTGTTCCTTTTCCAAACACTAACTTTCCTCCCACAGTCACACACTGTTGTATATCCAATCAGAAACAGCCTACCATGACTAACTATGGTGAAGATGGTGGACTTATTGATCATTGCAATGGCTACATCTGTCTTTCATTATATACAAACATGTATTTCTCCTTCTTTTACATAGGCCTAGTATAAACTAATATTTCACTACAATTTTCAAATATTAAATGTATTTTGATACTGATAATTGAGTGAAGGGGGAAAATGTATGAACTTACTGGATTCAATAAGTAATCTGGTGCCTGTCCCAAAGATAAGCTTGCCAGAACCACCTCCAGAAGTCACACAACATGAATCCACATAACATAAACTGTACACTGTCTATGCTGAAAAGCTGCTCATAGTTTGTATTTAACAAATTGAGGTTGAATGAAGAATATAATAACTACTATAGGATTTAATGATATTCACTAATACCTATGTTTTAAGTCTATTTTAGCCTATTTGAGGTAAATTCATTAAAATTGATTACATAATCACTGCATAATCAAGAATGCCATATTGACATGTTTTCTCATGACAAATATAGATCTCTGTTTCTTCGATTGCATTATATAAAGTAACAAAGTTTGTTTGACTTATTTCACTGGCTCAAGTACATATACAAATAGCTCAACTGCACCCCTAAAATCTGAAAATACTGTGGTTTACACCAGAGCTCAGTAGTTACAGCACCCCCCTTGAACAAAATAAACAATTAAATTGATGCTCTGTGTATCAATTAATCAAACGATTGGAATGAATACAGGCATAACCCCTTCCTGAGAATACTTTTTGATTCAGTTATTAACTCATTTTAGAGATATATTTTTGTCTAGTTTAAAATCCAACTGACATTTAAAGAAATCAAACAATAACTTAATCAATTAATGAATACAGGTACTTACTTGTCTCAATTACTAGCTTTGTTCCTGTACCAAATGTAAGCTTCCCTCCAAAGTTAGTAGACACACAGTGGTAGATTGCAATACATTTACAACAAGCTTTACAAGATGGTCTTCTTTTCATTTTTCTAAATGTCCTTATTTCTCATGAAAAGCTTCTTAGGAAGTTATAAAAATGCACAGTATTTTGTTTTACTTACCTGATTCAATTAACAATTGGGTTCCATTTCCAAAGATAAGCGTGTTACTATTCCCCCTTGTCACACAGTGTTTTGTTACCAGCTAAAAACCAGATGTCAAATTCAAACATGACAAAATAATGGAATAGTGTTTTAAAAAAGTGTGATGTTTTTTATATTAACTCCCTCTATTTCATGTACAGTATATTTACAGTGAATTACAGGTTTTACTTACGTGTCTCCACAATCACTTTAGTTCCACTTCCAAAAATAAGCTTGTATCCCCCCTGGGCAGACACACTGAGCTACACACCTTATCAAATACTCTAATATGTAAGTGTATGGGAGAGGGTAGACCAATTACCAATATATAATCATTCTAACAAGGTAAATTACACTAAATGGTAAATAAGCAATGAACGTTTTATAGATGTGAAGATTTGAAACGCGTACCTACCGGGCAGCAGGTAGCTTAGTGGTTAAGAGTGTTATGCCAGTAACCGAAGGGTCGCTGGTTCTAATCCCCGAGCCGACTAGGTGAAAAATCTGTTGATGTGCCCTTGAGCAAGGGACTTAACCCTAATTGCTCATGTAAGTCGCTCTGGATAAGAGCGTCTGCTAAATGACGTAAATGTAAAATGTAATATTTGGTCACATTCCTCTGTATCAATTAGCATACATTATCATGTAAGCCTACAATCATCATGAAGTTACAACACACATACTTATTTCATAATGCCATGATGAAACCTTAATATCTGCCCTTATTTCTACGTAGAACTTCACACAAACCTCTGAGCAACACCATATCAAAGCTTATTTTCTCACATGCTTATAGACATGCAAAACCATGAAAATACTGAATAAAGACTGCACTCTATTACTCAAAAAGGCACTTTGACTTTCTTTCTAAAGCAAACTGTACTTACCGCTTAGTACTAGTAGCCTTGTGCCTCTACCAAAAATGATCTTTGTACCGACATTATTCACACAGCCTGACACACCAGTATATAAACTCCCAATGCATAGGTCACCTCATTTCAGCACAAAACACTTGAAAATTACCATCTGAACCTGTCCAAACTGATTCGGTATAAAATCAGTACAAAAAATAAGTTTAAATTATGATGATGGATACATTACTTACCAGTATTTATGAAAAGTTTGGTTCCACTACCAAATACAAGTTTTCCTGCTGACCCAGTATTCACACAGTGTTAAACTGCAGTACAATTACAGCAGTTTGTTGTGCACTTACTGTATATAATATTGTAAGTCTTCAGACGAGACAATGCATTTTTCACTAATTCTCAGATATATCTTGAAATCACTCAACAAACCAAGTTGAGGTTGTTATTTGAATAGATGTTCTGCCCTTTATCCACACAAAGCCAACACTGTAGTTAGTTTAGGCTACTGTTACCTGATTTGTGTATCTCACTATGTATTTATCTACGGTAGTTGTTTAAAAAAAAAGTCCCAGTGATGTTATACTTCAAATAATCGTACCTTTCTCTACAAACAGTTGGGTCCCACGTGCAAAAGTAATTTTGTCACTTGTTGTTGTCACACAGTGTATTCTTGTGCACTAAAAACCTGATTTGCCCTGACTTCCTGACTAGACATTTTAAGTCACTATTTTAAGTAACTTCTAACTATTAAAGTGAAATTCCACCACTTTTCAACCTCATATTTATGATCTCTAGCACAATACCAGTGTTTACATATGTGAAAACGTCATGTTTCCATTTTTTGTAGTAAAACATATAAAGTAAAGAAGTTATACCCGATGACATCATCAAAAGTTAAAATATTTTAAAAACAATGATTTCCAAACACTTTGAGATTCAAGGTGACGTGAAGAGCAAGAAAATACCCTCCCTCTGGCTAAAAAGTTGTTACAGATTTTGAAAATCACAGTTAGTTACTTTCAATTCTACCCTTTCTTCTTATCTTTTCAACCACAGATCATTGAAATGCGCAGTTTTCACATATGTAGACACTGGTATGGTGCTGGAGATAATGAATATGAGGTTGAAAAGTGATGGAATTGCCCTTTAAGTTCAAGTTACCCAATGGAAAAACATCACACAAAAAAATACATTGTACCAACGCACAAAAGTTTTGTTAACTTTTTAAGAATACATGAACTCTTACTGGGTTTTGGGGGGAAAATCATACCATCTTTTCTACTGTTAGGAATGAATTTCATTCAGTATTTGAGCAATAAATAGATTAAACTTACGTGTCCCCACAATCAGTTTTGTTCCACTCCCAAAAATAAGCTTTACTCCCCCCTGGGCATTCACACTGAGCTACAGACCATGACAATTACTCTGTACAAAAAATTGACCATTTCCAAATTAGCTTTTCAAAGATAACGAACTTCTAAATATGGATTGAAATGAAAACTGAAGATGTTTACATATTAAGTAATATTATCATGCATTTTGCTACATTCCTCTGTATCAATTTGGCATACTTTTATCATGTAAGCCTACAATCATCATGAAGTTACAACACACATACTTATTTCATAATGCCATGATGAAACCTTAATATCTGTCCTTATTTATATGTAGAACTTCACACAAACCTCTGAGCAACACCATATGAAAGCCTATTTTCCTTTCTCACATGCTTATATACATGGAAAACCATGAAAATACTGAATTAAGACTGCATTCTATTACTCAAAAAGGCACTTTGACCTTCTTTCTGAAGCAAACTGTACTTACCGCTTAGTACTAGTAGCCTTGTGCCTCTCCCAAAAATGATCTTTGTACCGGCATCATTCACACAGCCTGACACACCAGTATATAAACTCCCAATGCATAGGTAACCTCATCTCAGCAGAAAACAGTAGAAAATTACAATCTGAACCTGTCCAAACTGTTTCGGTGTAAAATCAGTACTGAAAATATAGAAATAAGTTCCAATTATGATGATGGATACATCACTTACCAGTATTTATGAACAGTTTGGTTCCACTACCAAATACTACTTTTCCTGCTGCCCCAGTATTCACACAGTGTTAAACTGCAGTACAATTACAGCAGTTTGTTGTGCACCTATATAATACTGTAAGACTTCAGACGAGACGATGCATTTTTAACTCATTCTCAGATATATCTTGAAATCACTCAACAAACCAAGTTGAGGTTGTTATTTGAATAGATGTTCTGCCCTTTATCCACACAAAGCCAACACTGTAGTTAGTTTAGGCTACTGTTACCTGATTTGTGTATCTCACTATGTATTTATCTACGGTAGTTGTTTAAAAAAAAACAAGTGATGGTATACTTGAAATAATCTCAACTTTCTCTACAAACAGTTCAGTCCCACGTGCAAAAGTTATTTTGTCACTTGTTTTTGTCACAGAGTGTATTATTGCTCACTAAAAACCTTATTTGCCCTGACTTCATGATTAGACATTTTATGTCACTATTATAAGTAAATTTTAACTATTAGGTTTTGGTTACCCAATGGAAAAACATCTAAAAATAAAGAAACATTGTACGAACACAGAACGTTTTGTTACCTTTTTAAGAATACATTAACTCTAACTAGGTTTTTGGGTTAAATCCAAATAATACCATATTTTCTACTATTGAGAATACATTTCATTCAGTATTTAAGCAAGAAATAAATCAAACTTACGTGTCCCCACAATCATTTTTGTTCCACTCCCAAAAATAAGCTTTCCTCCCGCCTGGGCATTCACACTGAGCTACAGACCATGACAATTACTCTGCACTAAAAATATACGATTTCCAAATCAGCTTTTCATACATAACAAAATGCTAAATATGAATTGAAATGAAAACTGAAGATGTTTAAATATGAACTCATATTATAATGCATTTTGCTACATTCCACTGTATCAATTGGCATACTTTTATCATCTAAGACAAATGAAGTTACAACACACATACTTATTTCATAATGCCATGATGAAACCTTAATATCTGTCCTTATTTCTATGTAGAACTTCACGCAAACCTCTGAGCAACACCATATGAAAGCCTCTTTTCCTTTTTCACATGCTTATATACATGGAAAACCATGAAAATACCATGAACCTGTCCAAACTGATTCGGTATAAAATCAATGCTAAAAATATTAAAATACGTTTAAATGATGATAATGGATACATCACTTACCAGTATTTATGAACAGTTTGGTTCCACTACCAAATACTACTTTTCCTGTTGATCCAGTATTCACACAGTGTTAAACTGCAGTACAATTACAGCAGTTTGTTGTGCACCTATATAATACTGTTAGACTTCAGACGAGACGATGCATTTTTAACTAATTCTCAGATATATCTTGAAATCACTCAACAAACCAAGTTGAGGTTGTTATTTGAATAGATGTTCTGCCCTTTATCCACACAAAGCCAACACTGTAGTTAGTTTAGGCTACTGTTACCTGATTTGTGTATCTCACTATGTATTTAATTAAGGTAGTTGTTTAAAAAAAAGTGTCCCAGTGATCTTAAAAAATCTCACCTTTCTCTACAAACAGTTGAGTCCCACGTGCAAAATACATGTTTTCACATGTTGTTGTCACAGTGTATTATTGCTCACTAAAACCTGATTTGCCTTGACTTCCTGACTAGATATTTCTTGTCACTATTTTAACTCAATTTCACTATTAAGTTCATTTTACCCAATGGAAAAATATATTTTAAAAAAGAATATGAAAAACGTATGCACACACACAGTTTTGTTGACTTTTTAGGATTATATTTAGCTACTCTAATTTACATTTTTGAGAATTTCAAATAATTTGGTTTGTTAGGAATGCATTTGATAGCATTTAAGCAAAAAATATTAAACTTACGTGTCCCCACAATCATTTTGATTCCATTCCCAAAAATGATATTTCTTGCCCCCTGAGCATTCACACTGAGATAGAGACCATGACAATTACTCTGTACTGACAATGGACCATTTCCAAATCAGCTTAGAAAAAATCTCACGGATAAGAAAAATCTAAATATGGTATGAAATTAAAACTGAAGATGTTTAACTAGTAAGTATTAAGCAGAAGAGCGGATTTTAATGCATGAACAGTTTATTCCCAATAACATTGTAAAATGAATTTCAGAGAGAGCTCTATTCTACACTGTTGTAACACATAGCTGAGAAATTACACAATATTGAAAACAATGGGTAATACTCACGGGATTGCACAATGACATTCACTCCAGATCCAAAAATCAGCTTGTTGTTAGAGCCAGCCAACCACAGTGCTACACTCCTGTACACAAATCCTCTTCTTCACTACAGGGTCAACAAAAGTGTTTTAGGGTCAAGTCAAAGACATTATTCAAGATATACCAAGCAATCTGTCAGTATTTTAGTCACATACAAGAACTAGAAAAACAAAAACTTCAAAACTTCAGATAGTCAGAGCAATAATAATGGGGTTCATAACATACTGTACATTACTTCACAATGCATAATTTTTTTCAATGCATCATTTATAGTCTTATATCTTGCAATGTGCACGTGCAAGTATGATATAATGTAAATATCCACTCAGAGATTTTCATATCTTCCACCTGCAAGAACTCTACATCACTACATAAATCTCTTGATGCACTTACATGACTGTAGCTCTTCTGTCCCTTTGAGAAATGAAGTCCTTGGCTGAGGAAAAGCTCTCACACTGCAAACTCTCAAACAAATACAGTTAGTGTTACCAACTCACCATTATATGATTGTTTTACATTGCCTTACATACATACATAGCCACAGCACCACTAAACTGTGTTTCAAATTAATGTATAATATTTGCTCTATGATCTTTGGATAACTGTAATTAAGTAAAGTACCTTGTTTAGTCTTCGTGTGCTCTTTGCTGAATACAGACCTGTTCTTCCATTCAGGACTCATTTATACTTCTCTTTATCATACATCTTTGTCTTGCAGGAAATGATCAGGATATCAGATATATAATGTACATACTTTTGACCTATTGGCCTACATTGCTCCACAGAAGAGACCACAAATTCAAAGCCTCACCTGTGGCCTACATTAGGTAGACCTTAGTCTTGTGTGCCAGTCTCATAGTTTTGAAAGAGATCAGGTAGACCTAGGCGAGGTTTCGATTTTCAACACCATAGTTATGTGATTGGAGAAAAGATCAGGTTGCGTCCCAAATGGAACCCTATTCCCTATATAGTACAGTACTTTTGACCAGGGCTCATAGGGCCCCTAGATGTGTACTACATGTGCATCTCCACCTAAATGTACCAAAGTAATTTCCTGGTGAATAACATGCACAAATATAATTGATTTATTCATTTAATAAAACACTTGAACACCAAAAAGCTGCAAATTCACAAGCAAAATGTATTACGGTGGTTCAATTGATCATATAGAAGATACACAACTGAAAACCCAATACTGCATGATATTTTGGCAATTGAAGATTTGGTTGTGGAGCCAAGCATGTAAGTGACTAGATAACTGAAGACAGTGTGTGAATCTTAATTGTATTTCCTTGATTCCTCACATAATCTTTCTATGCCTTCTTCTCAAAATGCCTTGGAAGAGAAGGAACCAGAAGGAGATGAGGAGGGAGGACGTGAAGAATCAATGCAGATTCATGCAGTGAAGCAATACTCAGGGTCCAGTTTTTCAAAAGTTATCTATCTGGATTTCGCCTATTGGATAAGATGAAGTGCATAGAAATAGAATGAATAGAACATACAAATCATTGACTTGCATGGGGATTCCCATTCCAGTCATTCTATTTATATGCATTTAATCCTATCCAATAAGCAAAATACAGATATATAACTTTTGAAAAACTGGGCCCAGGTGATTTAGTGATCACAACGTCAACGGAGAAAGATAAATGTACAACCAGCAGGGGGCAACATAATCTCAGAATTTTAAATGTGCACATTACTAAATCTGTAGGCCTAATGATGAGTCCTAAGCAAATGTTTCTGGTAAACCGGAGTCTGACTACTACTTTCCAACCATTTTAGTCATTTGATAGACATCCATCTTTTCACATTCATTATGGTTTAGTTTAGAATAAAAAAGCAGTGTCTGTTAATTTCAATACATTTACAGCTCCCATATACGATTATAAAATGTTTGACTGATATCAGATGCACATGTAATTGCAAATTATTTTCATAATACAATTCATCAACAATTATAAGGCATGTGTTTCTCACTATTATGTGTGTTTCTCGCTATTGTTACTACTTGAGCATGCATGCAAATAAAGTAACTGATGGAGCCATTTCTTGGAAATCAAGGTGTCTTATAGATCTTAATCTGTTAATTTGGTTTGACTGTTCATACGGTTTCAATGTACTGGTGAAAATGTGGTTTAAATTCTCTATTGACAGGTTTTGTGCATTTAGAAACAACTGCAAAGTATTCACGTAAATAACTTGATCAATGTACATTTACATTATTGTTTGAAATCATTTCTGGAGTCTTTATACACTTTTGATGACAACTTGCAGTTAAAGATATAATACAAGCAAATGTAAATAATAAAACATAATATAAAATGAAATAGAATATAAAATGTAATCTAACGTTCAATCCCAAACAATCACATGCATTACATGTGTATCTAGTATCTAGTATTTCCTAAATGTGTACAGAGGAATTGCAGCATTCAACCCTGAACAAAGTCACATACTTATATTGTTGTACAACAAAGCTCTTGATAAAACCACAAGGCAGGTTTGACAAACTGGAAGCAAAGCAGAACTGAAAAGTAGGAGTCCAAGTGAAAATATGTCTGTAAATAGAATAATTGTAAATTATTCTGTAATGCAATCAAGGAAATTATTATATATTGTATTTTTCCTTTACAGCTGTCAGTTAATCAATTTATGTCAACAATCTGTCAAAAAAAAACAGAGTTAATTTCACTTACCTAGAACACCAGGGCCTTGACAGTAAATAGCACATTAAATGCCACGGCTTTGGCAAACAGCACTCTCAAACCATACACAACCACGGCTGTGAAGTTCATCTTGGTATAATCTGTAAGAAACAATGCTGTGTCATTTCAGTGTTTTGCACACTTTTTTTGCTGAAATTTTAACATTTGTGCATTTTACAGTAAATGTGCGGCAGTACAATTGACTTTACACCATGTTTTTAGGAAGTGTAGCAAAGTATCACCAACCGGTATGGTTGGTAGCAGTAGCATTGTTGAGGGGTTCATCTTTACAAATGACAGAAGCAGTTGTAGCCGTGGTATTATCTGAAAGCCAATAAGTGATTATTAAAAGTTATTTCTCATCATGCCATTTACATCCATCTTTACCATTCTCAATGATTGAGATGTTCATTGATAAATATTCTTATTTAATGAATTGTTCAAAGCCACAGTAATAATGTGAGATATTATTGTATATAGATTTTTACAGTAAGACACACCTGTAAAATCATCTTTATCCTCATCGTGCGCCTTGTCAATGCCATCCATCACACAATGCTTGATATTCTCTTTGGAGAATCCGGCATAGTAGTAGGTACGTCTGGAAGATAAAGCTGCATTGCTTGTGCTGTGGTCGACACTTTTATTATTCCCCAGGGTCAGCTTCATGTTTTCCTCCCTGGGAAAGAAGCCTGTAGCCAGGCACACCTTGGGGTCATCACCACTGCTCTCGCCTAGTGGGGTGAGGATGGACAGTGTTGGGTGGGCATGAGTTCCATCTGGAAAATACAATAGGTTTAGGTTGATTTGAACATCTTGGTTAGAATGCAGAAACATAAATAAAATGTGATGTCATACAATATATTTTAAAAACAGGTACAAATATATGACCTAAATCAGGGATGGGCAACTTTGATGGGGAACACAAAAAATCAGAACTCATCATAATGGGGCCGCAGTTGCTCGGGGGTCTGTGTACCCACATCCCCACCCACCCACCCACATTGCAAGCAAAACAATTTTGTGGCCCACCCTCTTGACAGCAAAGTTACATTTTCCAAGTTTTAGAGTACAGTTTGTGCAATTCAACGCATTTTGCCATGGGATGTAGATAAATAATTGCAGTTTTAAAGCAAGTTTGCTGCAATTCTACACATTTTGCCATGGGGTGGAGAGAAGATTTAGCAATTTTATAACACATTTCATGCTATTCTATTCATTTTGCCATGGGGTGAAAGCGGAAAATGAGCTGTTTTACAGCAGATTTTCTGCAAATCTACACATTTACCATGTGGTGTAGAGAAATGTTTACAGTTTTAATATGATTGATATCTATGTCTGACTAACAAAATCAATAAGGGCCCCCCGGCCAGTGACTCAACCATGATAAAAAGTTTAGATAGCTGGCCACCTAAACTAATTTAGCAATCAAAAAATGTTTAGCTGACATGGGCTAATTGAGTGACTATCAGTGACTGACATAACAAGAGAAAAACTGCTGATGCACAACCAAATTTTGAAATTGCACCTGGTGTATTCAACTATTCTAACTTTTTTTGGGTGTGGGGGGGATTGATCCTGGAGCCTTCAAAAGGGGGGCCGCCAGTTGCCCATCCCTGATCTAAATAGTCCAATGATAGTCTAACTAATATTTATTTTAATATCCAGATTTTAAAAATATTCTGTATGATCTGATGGACAGTTTACTTTAAGTATTTCAGTAAAAATTTGGGCATAGGAAATCACCTCATATAATATAGGAAGTTGATTTATTAACAGATAACTTAAATGATCAAACAAAGAAAATGAGAACTGGCCCCACATCACAAATCAACTTGTAACTTTAAACATTCTGTATTTTCTGTAAGATAAAACCCTTTGGTGTGGTAGATTTAGGTGGTTCATATACTGAAATACTGAATGATTATATCATTATTATTACCATTATCTATCCAGCTTAGGCTCATTGAGATAAATCTATTTTACATGAGACCTGGTATGAGACAGCAATAAATAGTACAGCAATGCTATAAATCATTTGAAATATTCAAAAACATATAGTGTGATAACTGAGAGCTTGGTCCAAAACTAAAGCTTTTGTTGCACATTCACAGCCTGTTTGCAAATCTCGTCTACAATATAAGGCTTTCTCCCAAAACATTTGTAACATCGGCTACTTTTCTCAAATTAACACACTTTCGCCCCTAGATATTTTAGATTTTAACACATTTCCTAAATACTCAGTAATAAAATGTTCATTATTGCATATTGAGAATTTACTTACTGGGTTGAACAATGAGATTGATGGCTTTTCCAAATGTCAATTTATCTGCACTGTGGAACATGTCAGTACAAAAACCTCTTACATCTGGTTTGTATAATTACAGTGCTATGTCACTTCCAAATACAGTTTGGGACTAATTGCAGAGTCAAGATGGCAATAAAGGACATGTTTCAGCTTTTAAAAAATATTTTCACACTTTCATAATCAAAGTTGTAAAACTAAGGCTAAGACCAACCTGAACAAATAACTGTATATATTGCCATGTTAGCAAAGATAATGAACTAACTACTTACCAAAACTGTAGTGCAATTTGTTTGTCCAGTAGTGTCAGGTGCCTTGTTGACTTTTAAGGTTCTGAACATAGAAATGATGTTGAGGGTTTTTGTACAACGCAACATGAATATTCAGTCACTGTGGTATTCCACCCACACTGTGAGAAAACGTAGTACAAGAACCTATACACATTGATATCATCAACCTTTGGCTAGGTGTCATAGAATGACAGAATGTTTCTTGATGGACAGGTAGCATTTCCTTAGCATTCTGAATAGTTTAAAAAGTCAATGATGAAAAAAATATGATAAAATATTTTTCTTCTGTTCTTGAATCATGCCCATTATGGAAAATGCCATTCAAGCACTGTCTGAACCCCCTTTAAAGTGGCAATCAGCAGTTGAAACAATAACAAAGCAACTCCCCCCTGGTAAAAAGCTGAGGGATGGTGCTAGAGAAATGTAACCACTCTCAAATTCATAGACAGAGCTATGGATGCAAGGAGTGACCATCCATGATGTCAACATTTACATTTTAGCCATGTTTTGAGGCTATATAGTGTTTGTTACATTTCATTTGTTTACAAACATTGGAGTAAAACAAGCTTATATGTTGATGGTGTATAACAGTTGCTCATGAACTCATGAGGCATTTATAAGTTATATTCTTCAAGAATCAATGGGCAGCCTATTTATCATTAAAAGTCGCAAAATGTATGCAGCAAGCGCAGATTGCTTCTTTAAGAAAGTGTAATCTAATGAAGTTGAACTATACTTCCTTAGGTACATTTACTGTAGGTGTAAATGATCAAAGGGTCCGGCCCTAGCCTTTTGGGGGCCCTAAGATACATTTTCGGGCAAAACATTTTAGTGGCCTTCCTCTTGACGGCGGAGACCACATTTTTTAGTTTTAAAGCAAGTTTGCTGCAATTATACATATTTTGCCATGGGGCTGAGAGAAGATTTTGCATTTTATAAGAAATATCATGCAATTCTACTCATATACACTACCATTCAAAAGTTACGTACCATACGGTCAAGCTGCTTCCACAACAGCTCAATGGGGTTGAGATCTGGTGACTGTGCTGGCCACTCCATTATAGACAGAATACCAGCTGACTGCTTCTTCCCTAAATAGTTCTTGCATAGTTTGGAGCTGTGCTTTGGGTCATTGTCCTGTTGTAGGAGGAAATTGGCTCCAATCAAGCGCCGTCCACAGGGTATGGCATGGCATTGCAAAATGGAGTGATAGCCTTCCTTCTTCAAGATCCCTTTTACCCTGTACAAATCTCCCACTTTACCACCACCAAAGCACCCCCAGACCATCACATTGCCTCCACCATGCTTGACAGATGGCATCAAGCACTCCTCCAGCATCTTTTCATTTGGTCTGCGTCTCACAAATGTTCTTCTTTGTGATCCGAACACCTCAAACTTCGATTTGTCTGTCCATAACACTTTTTTCCAATCTTACTCTGTCCAGTGTCTGTGTTATTTTGCCCATCTTAATATTTTATTTTTATTGGCCAGTCTGAGATATCGCTTTTTCTTTGCAACTCTGCCTAGAAGGTCAGCATTCCGGAGTCGCCTCTTCACTGTTGACGTTGAGACTGGTGTTTTGTGGGTACTATTTAATGAAGCTGCCAGTTGAGGACCTGTGAGGCATCTGTTTCTCAAACTAGACACTCTAATGTATTTGTCCTCTTGCTCAGTTGTGCATTGGGGCCTCCCACTCCTCTTTCTATTCTGGTTAGAGACAGTTTGCGCTGTTCTGTGAAGGGAGTAGTACACAGCATTGTACGAGATCTTCAGTTTCTTGGCATTTTCTCGCATGGAATAGCCTTCATTTCGCAGAACAAGAATAGACTGACGAGTTTCAGAAGAAAGTTATTTGTTTCTGGCCATTTTTATTCTGTAATCGAACTCACAATTGCTGATGCTCCAGTTACTCAACTAGTCTCAAGAAGGCCAGTTTTATTGCTTCTTTAATCAGCACAACAGTTTTCAGCTGTGCTAACATAATTGCAAAAGGGTTTTCTAATGATCAATTAGCCTTTTAAAATGATAAACTTGGATTAGCAAACACAACGTGCCATTGGAACACAGGACTGACGGTTGCTGATAATGGGCCTCTGTACGCCAATCAGCCGTTTCCAGCTACAATAGCCATTTACAACATTAACAATGTCTACACTGTATTTCTGATCAATTTCTGATCACAATGTTATTTTAATGGACAAAAAAATTGCTTTTCTTTCAAAAACAAGGATATTTCTAAGTGACCCCAAACCTTTGAACGGTAGTGTATATCAATGGCGCCAGAGGAGATGGCTGCCGTTTTACAGGCTCCTAACCAATTGCACTATTGTGTGTGTTTTTTTGCGTTATTTGTAACTTATTTTATACATAATGTTTCTGCCACCATCTCTTATGACCGAAAATAGCTTCTGGATACAAGGACAGCAATTACTCACCTCGTACTGGACGAAGATTGTTTCTTTAACGAGTCGAATGCGAAGGATTTACTTCAGACACCCGACAAGCCCCAAATCCCCGTCATTCGCAGGAGAAAGAGACAGAGATATCGGGGACGTAGGTCGGGGTGCCTTGTAAGGATCTAATGGCGAGTGGGTAATCTGCCTCTACCATCAGTCTATTAGCCAACGTACAATCATTGGATAACAAAATAGATGAGCTACGATCACGAATATCCTACCAACGGGACATAAACAACTGTAAAATCTTATGTTTCACCGAGTCGTGGCTGAACGGCGACATAGATAACATACAGCTGGCGGGGTTTATGCTGCATCGGCAAGATAGAACAGCGGCCTCCAGTAAGACAAGGGGTTGGCGATCTGTGTATTTTTATAAACAACAGCTGGTGAACGAAGTCTCAAGGTTTTGCTTGCCTGAGGTAGAGTATCTCATGATAAGCTGTAGACCACACTATTTACCAAGATAATTTTCATCTATATTTTTCGTAGCTGTCTATTTACCACCACAAACTGATGCTGGCACTATGACCGCACTCAATGAGCTGTATAAGGCCATAAGCAAACAGGAAAACGCTCAGCCAGAGCGGCGATCCTAGTTGCCGGGGACTTTAATGCAGGGACACTTAAATCCGTTTTACTTCATTTCTACCAGCATGTTAAATGTGCAACCAGAGGAAAAAAAACTCTTGACCACGTTTACTCCACACACAGAGACACGTACAAAGCTCTCCTTCGCCCTCCTTTTGGAAAATCTGACCATAATTACAGTGGGGAGAACAAGTATTTGATACACTGCCGATTTTGCAGGTTTTCCTACTTACAAAGCATGTAGAGGTCTGTAATTTTTATCATAGGTACACTTCAACTGTGAGACGGAATCTAAAACAAAAATCCAGAAAATCACATTGTATGATTTTTAAGTAATTAATTTGCGTTTTATTGCATGACATAAGTATTTGATCACCTACCAACCAGTAAGAATTCCGGCTCTCACACACCTGTTCGTTTTTCTTTAAGAAGCCCTCCTGTTCTCCACTCATTACCTGTATTAACTGCACCTGTTTGAACTCGTTACCTGTATAAAAACACCTGTCCACACACTCAATCAAACAGACTCCAACCTCTCCACAATGGCCAAGACCAGAGAGCTGTGTAAGGACATCAGGGATAAAATTGTAGACCTGCACAAGGCTGGGATGGGCTACAGGACAATAGGCAAGCAGCTTGGTGAGAAGGCAACAACTGTTGGCGCAATTATTAGAAAATGGAAGAAGTTCAAGATGACGGTCAATCACCCTCGGTCTGGGGTTCCATGCAAGATCTCACCTCGTGGGGCATCAATGATCATGAGGAAGGTGAGGGATCAGCCCAGAACTACACGGCAGGACCTTGTCAATGACCTGAAGAGAGCTGGGACCACAGTCTCAAAGAAAACCATTAGTAACACACTACGCCGTCATGGATTAAAATCCTGCAGCACATGCAATGTCCCCCTGCTCAAGCCAGCGCATGTCCAGGCCCGTCTGAAGTTTGCCAATGACCATCTGGATGATCCAGAGGAGGAATGGGAGAAGGTCATGTAATCTGATGAGACAAAAATAGAGCTTTTTGGTCTAAACTCCACTCGCCGTGTTTGGAGGAAGAAGAAGGATGAGTACAACCCCAAGAACACCATCCCAACCGTGAAGCATGGAGGTGGAAACATCATTCTTTGGGGATGCTTTTCTGCAAAGGGGACAGGACGACTGCACCATATTGAGGGGAGGATGGATGGGGCCATGTATCGCGAGATCTTGGCCAACAACCTCCTTCCCTCAGTAAGAGTATTGAAGATGGGTCGTGTCTGGGTCTTCCAGCATGACAACGACCCGAAACACACAGCCAGGGCAACTAAGGAGTGGCTCCGTAAGAAGCATCTCAAGGTCCTGGAGTGGCCTAGCCAGTCTCCAGACCTGAACCCAATAGAACATCTTTGGAGGGAGCTGAAAGTCTGTATTGCCCAGCGACAGCCCCGAAACCTGAAGGATCTGGAGAAGGTCTGTATGGAGGAGTGGGCCAAAATCCCTGCTGCAGTGTGTGCAAACCTGGTCAAGACCTACAGGAAACGTATGATCTCTGTAATTGCAAACAAAGGTTTCTGTACCAAATATTAAGTTCTGCTTTTCTGATGTAAATGCAAATTAATTACTTAAAAATCATACAATGTGATTTTCTGGATTTTTGTTTTAGATTCCGTCTCTCAAAGTTGAAGTGTACCTATGATAAAAATTACAGACCTCTACATGCTTTGTAAGTAGGAAAACCTGCAAAATCGGCAGTGTATCAAATACTTGTTCTCCCCACTGTATGTTGTGAAATTGTTAGATATTACTTGTTAGATATTACTGCACTGTCGGAGCTAGAAGCACAAGCATTTTGCTACACCCGCAATAACATCTGCTAAACACATGTATGTGACAGATCAAATTTGATTTGATTTGAAGCACAGCCGCGAGCTGCCCAGTGACACGAGCCTACCAGACGAGATAAATTACTTCTATGCTCGCTTCGAGGCAAGCAACACTGAAGCATGCATGAGAGCATCAGCTGTTCCGGACGACTGTGTGATCACGCTCTCCGTAGCCGATGTTAGTAAGACCTTTAAACATGTCAACATTCAGACAGATTACCAGGATGTGTACTCCGAGCATGCGCTGACCAACTGGCAAGTGTCTTCACTGACATTTTCAACCTGTCCCTGACTGTGTCTGTAATACCAACATGTTTCAAGCAAACCACCATAGTCCCTATGCCCAAGAACACTAAGGTAACCTGCCTAAATGACTACAGACCCGTAGCACTCACATCTGTAGCCATGAAGTGAAAGGCTGGTCATGGCTCACATCAACACCATTATCCCAGAAACCCTAGACCCACTCCAATTTGCATACCGCCCCAACAGATCCACAGATGATGCAATCTCTACTGCACTCCACACTGCCCTTTTCCACCTGGACAAAAGGAACACCTACGTGAGAATGCTATTCATTGACTACAGCTCAGCGTTCAACACCATAGTGCCCTCAAAGCTCATCACTAAGCTAAGGACCCTGGGACTAAACACCTCCCTCTGCAACTGGATCCAGCACTTCCTGACGGGCCGCCCCTGGGTGGTAAGCATAGGTAACAACACATCTGCCACGCTGATCCTCAACACGTGGGCCCCTCATGGGTGCTTGCTCAGTCCCCTCCTGTACTCCTTGATCACCCATGACTGCATGGCCAGGCACGACTCCAACACCATCATTAAGTTTGCCAATGACACAACAGTGTTAGGCCTGATCACCGACAACGATGAGACAGCCTATAGGGAGAAGGTCAGAGACCTGGCCGTGTGGTGCCAGGATAACAAACTCTCCCTCAACGTGATCAAGACAAAGGAGATGATTGTGGACTATAGGGAAAAGAAGAGGACTGAGCATGCCCCCATTCTCATGGCTGTAGTGGAACAAGTTGAGAGCTTCAAGTTCCTTGGTGTCCACATCACCAACAATATATCATGGTCCAAACACACCAAGACAGTCGTGAAGAGGGCACGACAAAGCCTATTCCCCCTCAGGAGATTGAAAAGATTTGGCATGGGTCCTCAGATCCTCAAAAAGTTATACAGCTGCACCATCGAGAGCATCCTGACTGGTTGCATCACTGCCTGGTATGGCAACTGCTCGGCCTCCGACCGCAAGGCACTACAGAGGGTAGTGCGTACGGCCCAGTACATCACTGGGGCCAAGCTTCCTGCCATCCAGGACCTCTATACCAGGCGGTGTCAGAGGAAGGCCCTAACAATTGTCATCGACTCCATCCACCCTAGTCATAGACTGTTCTCTCTGCTACCGCATGGCAAGCGGTACCGGAGCGCCAAGTCCAGGTCCAAAAGGCTTCTTAACAGCTTCTACCCCCAAGCCATAAGGCTCCTAAAAAGCTAATCAAATGGCTACCCAGACTATTTGCATTGTCCCCCCCACCCCCTCTTTTATGCTGCTGCTACTCTCTGTTCATTATTACATTTTAGTCATTTAGCAGACACTCTTATCCAGAGCGACTTACAGTTAGTGAGTGCATACATTTTACATACTGGCCCCCCGTGGGAATCGAACCCACAACCCTGGCGTTGCAAGTGCCATGCTCTACCAACTGAGCTACAGGAGGCCTCCCCAATTAAGGTGCCACCAACCTCCTGTGACCTACACAAATCTTTACACCACACTATGGCATTCAACCAACAGCACAAAAGTAGAATTTTAAACTATCAAAAATATTTTTAGATAAACAATGAATAAAGAAAACAAAAAACAGTGAAAAAGCCTTCAGTTGTGTTGAAGTGGCCCCTCACAGAGGGAGAGGAAACGGGGAGACTCCCCAGCCAGCGCCACTGCTGCACTTCATGGTCCGCAGTTCAGCAAACTGACACCTTCAAGTGCAATCGTTGGTCACAGCCCATTAAATAAGCCAGGAAAACATTTGGAGGAAGTGCAGTACAGCCGTTAGACCATACAGGAAGTCAAGAACTACAGAATGGTTTTATTTTTTCTCTTTTCTAGGCTCCAAAGCTCTGACAGACACCTCAACAGTCTTGCGTAGTTTATTTTTTCTGTACCATATACTGATGAAATATAGCTGCCAGTCTTTTGCTGAGATACTTCTTCATCCAACGTGTGAGAGAGTCCAATGGATAGCCAGGTAGTATTGGTCTCTTCTCATGCAGACAAGTAGTTGAAAGGTGACTGGTCCAGGAACTCTACCTACATGTACATATTACCTCAATTATGTCGACTAACCTGTGCCCCCGCACATTGACTCTGTACCGGTACCCCCTGTATATAGCCTCGCTACTGTTATTTTACTGCTGCCCTTCAATTATTTGTTATTTCTTTTATTTCTTATTTTTTAACGTATCTATTTTTTACCTAACAATTATTTTTCTTAAAACTGCATTGTTAGTTAAGGGCTTGTAAGTAAGCATTTCACCGTAAGGTCTACTACACCTGTTGTACTCGGCGCATGTGACAAATACAATTTGATTTGATTTTGCAATGGAGCGTAGAGAAAAATGTGCAGTTTTACAGCTAATTTCCTGCAATACTACAGATTTTGCCAAAGGCTGGAGATTTTTTTTTTGCAGTTTTGAAGCTAATTTCCTGCAATTATACCCATTCCTGCAAGTATACACGTTAATAGTGTCACGACTTCCTCCGAAGCTGCCTCCTCTCCTTGTTCGGGCAGGCTTCGGCGGTCGTCGTCACCAGCCTTCTAGCCACTGCCGCTCCTCATCTCATCATTCCATTGGTTTTGTCTTCTTCATTACACACACCTGGTTCATATCCCCTCATCAGTACCTGTATACAGGGACGGCCTGTTCAATAGGGCGATATGGGCGACGCACTGCCAAACGGGAAAAGGAAGGGATTTTTTTTCTAATCAATTATATCACGGCAACAGTAGTTATCAGTGTTGTAATCTATACGTCTGATCTGCCACAGTGCCACACTGCCACTAAATGTCGAATCAGGCTAAAGTCGTGCTTCAAATGGCTCCACCCCCTTTTGGGGGCGATTTCAGTCAGATTGAAAATCGCCCAGAACTTCTGTCATAGACTCCCATGTAAAATCTATTTTTTTCAAATTTCAGAGCCTTCAATACAATCTCAATGGGTGTCTGTGGGCTTGCACTTACGCGCTTTCGTCACATGAACGTAACTAAGAAAAGAGAGGGTAGCAGCGTCAATCAATTCACTACTACTATCAACATGGCTAGGCTTCAGTGCAACTCGATTGTGTCTTTGAAAGAATTTCCTTTTTTGTCGGCGAACAAATGAAGATAAATTGGCAACGAAACAATTAGGACCTCCCAGACCAAATTTAATAATTCAACAGGTTTCTACTAAAGGGGGGAAGTCCTACACCCGAGGATTTTCCAAAAAAATGGTACGAACGAAAAAATAACATTGCCACTCAACTGGATGAGGGATACAGGCTAGCTGTCCGCCGCCACAACGATGAGGTTAGTGTTGATAATCACAAGTTTACTGGAGAACTGAGACCAAGTAGAGACTTTGGACAGGGTGGATATGGTTATATTGCGATATTGTCAATACAGTATATCGTAAAGTATCACTATGTAACTCGATTTCTTTCACCCCAATCCCTCAAATTAACGGTAAATAACTGAATTGTTTGCCCCACATTTAGCTAAGATGATTAGCTAGCCAGCTAAAATGTTTTATTTAGTTAGCAGTCGCATCTACAATAGTTTACTGTCAATAACATGTCTCCAAAAATGACGTGGTGTCTCCAATTGTGTTGACATTTTACAATTGCGATGCGCATCCATGAGTATCCACTTTCTGTAGCTCAGCTGGTAGAGCACGGCGCTTGTAACGCCAAGGTAGTGGGTTCGATCCCCGGGACCACCCATACACAAAAATGTATGCACGCATGACTGTAAGTCGCTTTGGATAAAAGCGTCTGCTAAATGGCATATTATTATTATTATTATTATTATCCAGCCTTGTGTAGGTCTCCAATTTTGTCCCTGACATCCTTGGAGAGCTCTTTGGTCTTGGCCATGGTGGAGAGTTTGGAATCTGATTGATTGATTGCTTCTGTGGACAGGTGTCTTTTATACAGGTAACAAGCTGAGATTAGGAGCACTCCCTGAGATCAGTCAATAAATGATTCTGGTATTGACTTATATGCTGCCCCTGTCTTCATGTTGTTGCTGGACATATCTTTTTAAAAATGTGTGTAGGTCACCTAAATCATCAGAAAAATTGCCCCTCCTGAGAATTTTTTCAGGAGCCGCCACTGCCTGTATAAGTGTTCCCTCTGCCCCCTTGTCTTTGTGTGTGATTGTTTATTGTGGAGGATAGTTAAGCTCGGTGGAGCTCCGTGTATTTTGTATCGCCGGGATATTTCCCTGTGTGCCTTGTATTTTCCAGTGCGCCTGTTTTGCACACTGGAGTGTTTTTGACGCATTACTGCTTCACTCTGTATTTGCGGAATAAAGCCTATTGTTCTGTGATTTACCCTCCTGTGCCTGACTCCTTCGACATCAGCTCATCACAAATAGGATATCTGAGTGAGAGTGACAAAATCAATGGGGGCCCCGTGGAGGTCAGCACCCCTGGGCACATGCCTTGCGTGCCCTTGTCGGTAATTCGAAGTTTAGATGGCTGGCTAGACTAACTTACCAATCAAACATTTTTTACATAGGCTAATTGAGTGACTGTTTCTACCTAGGTTTCCATCCAATTCACAACAGATTTTCATGGGAATATTATCAAATCTGCATAAAAATATGCGCATTTCCCCGCTAGAGGTGTGATTCCATCTGGCTGACTTTGTTGAGAATAAAAGGCTGTGCGTGATGACGTACTGCACATAAAAAAACACTTTTTTTCATGTACAGAAAAAAAACATGAGTTTAATGTGTTTACATTGCATTTTCCACACAAACTGTTGCAATAAATGGCAAACTTGCCTGTTTGCGCATGCTCTCTATACAACAGTTCACTGATCAAGTGGACACTGGACAGAAGTGTTGTGTTCGAGACCACCTAAAGTGAGACCGAGTCAAGACCGGAGGGGGGGGCGAGTCCAAGTCAAGACCAGAACAATGCGAGTCCAATTCAAGACCATGATTGTAATTGTCAGATCGCCACAATAAGAGCTCAAAAGGTGGATATGGATTCTTAAGCCATTCAAAATGGTTTAAAAATGCATGCTGAGAAATAGACACTCTACAAATTGTCACTAACCAAATCGAAATAATAGATCAAAAGACAATATGTTATAATTTCCCCTGGTCTCCCCTTAGCGAATGCATGACAAAAACAAAATTGCCCAGTCTCCCCTACTGGAGCAAGAAAATATCGACATGCGTCACAAGGTTTGAGGATATCTTTCAACAAAAGTCAAGGACAGTAATGTTATGAGTAAAGTATGAACCATACTTTATAAATGTGTCATGAAATTAGTGTGTATTTGGCCTGGCAAATCGGTTTTATGTGTTGACTGAAGAGGGGTTGATAATTATGAGTTTTCTACTCCACTGGTCTCGGGAAGAAATTACAAATCCTCATGGTCCAATCCTCATTGTCCGAGACCGAGTCAAGACCCAATCAAAATGTATTCGAGAACCAGACAAGACCAAGACACTCAATATGTCTCGAGACCGGACTTCAGAGTACAACAACACTGTTGGACAGGTTAGGTTATATGATGAGATTGATAAGATTAAGATCAATTGTATTTGTTAATTGGCAGCTAAGCACTGATCATCATGTCACTAACATACAAATTAACACCCTCTGTATTTATTGGAAAGGAGCATCAAGCTAATCACCGTGCACTTTCACCACCCTGTAGCCTAAACTGTTTCTTTTTCAAATCGCAGTGGGACGACCGCACAACATAGCATCACGTGACTGCAAATGTACCTCAACATGATGGTTATTCTATTAACAATTGTGCAAGAAATTGTTTTAAGTGCAATTTATCGCATAATTAATTTTACCGACACTAAGAGATCCCAACATGTCGAACGAACAAATTGTCTGTCGCCATTTATAAAATTGTACCGACACTTCCTGTTTCCATCACACTTGCGGTGATACATTTTTTATGCCGCATGACTTTATTTGCATAAAAACTATGGATGGAAACATGGTTAGTGACTGACATAAGAGAAAAACTGCTGATGCACAACCACATTTCGAAATTGCACCTTGTGTATTCTACTATTCTAACTTTGATCGTGGGCCTGTCATGCCAAATAATGTCCCCCAGGCAAAAAATAAATTATTAGCATCCGTTGCTTTATCAACGGTGTGATGACCTAATGATTAGAATTTTGGAGATCATTACAGCCTAAATGACGTTATTTTCATCATCGCTATGCAAACAAGGCTGATTTCTGTGACAATTTTGCTGTTTAAACAAGTTTTGTTTAGCTAATAAAATGAAAACATTACTTAGAACTACTTTTGGGTACCTTGTTAACATTACAGCACGAAATGCATGTCTTAAACGTTGCTACGTCTCGGAAATAGCAAAGAAAACGTGTAATCTGCTTGACACATTAAGTCAGCTAATTTCCACTTCATTCATATGCAAATCAGTTTGATTCATACACTGGCTTGTCTGGCAGTCATGTTTTTATTTTAACCTGGCCTTCCCTTATCTACACTGAAATAATATAATTTAATTTCAGTAGTCCTGTTATGATTCATTATTTTTCTATGTTGCATAGCTCATTAGTACCCCCTTGTGGTTGAATATGTATCTATTGTAGGCCCAAGGATACAACAATGGAAGGGGCCTTGAAGAGGGAGACTGCAAAGTCCAGGCACTGCTGCTCTCTTTGTTCTGAGTGTTTGCAGTGCTAGTGTTTTTAGTTAATCTGTGTATCTCACATATTATGTGCCCAGTATAATAGAGCAAGAAAACTTTCTTAGCAGATAATGACAACATGACAATAACAGTAGCTGTAGATCAGGGCTGCCCAACCCTCTTCCTGGGGATGTACCGTCCTGTGGGTTTTCAGTCCAACCCTCATTTAAATCACCTGATTCTACTTATTAGCTGCTCAACAAGACCTTGACTAGCTGAATCAGATACACTAAATTAGGGTTGGACTGAAAACCTACAGGACAGTAGATCTCCAGGAAGAAGGTTGGGCAGCCCTGCTGTAGATTATGTAATGAAAAGTTGGAGGGTGGTTGCTAATGGAGGACATCAGGTGGATCCACGTCTGGGTGTTGGGCAGAACCCCTAGGTCCTGGAGAACAGGAGCAGAGTTAAAGGGAACAGGGGAGGAGACAGAGACGTAAACAAGCAAACACACAGGTTACACTTTACTGTGAGAAAATGTGATGGATTAGGGAAGTTATAAATGGGAGATATGTACTTTTCAACAGTTTTGGAAGGTATAGCCTACCTCAAGCTGGTCCCCCTCCAACTCGGAGTACAGAGAGTCAGACTGATCCGAACTCACTGGCTCTGGTGGGTGGGATACCTCCTGGGGGGCTCAGACAGTCAATGGTCCTAAAGTCAATTGAAGAGGTACATTTTTATAAACTCAGCATAACTACCATTTCTTAATTTCTCAAATGTCAACCAAAGGTTAACATACTTTGTCTATTGGGCTTCACCGAAATGTAGGGCGTCAGGGCTTTCAGTGATTGACCGTCCAACTGCTCCAACTGGAGAAGATTGTTGGCTTCCACCGAGGTAACCCTAGGAAGACAAAGAGAAAAATATCAGTGTTAGGGAAACTAAAACTAGCTTCAGATTATTTTGTGTGCAAATGCAAATAGTTATTATCTGAGATGTTTTATATTCACCTTAACAGACCCCAGCTAGGAGCGAAAGAGCAGCGAAGTTTCCCAGGTCTCGCCTTCCTTTCGTCCTTATTCCAAACCAAGTAATTGGTCCCCTTCTCCTTCTGTTTCTCCTGCGCCTTGTCGATGTTCAGTCTCACCTTGATTGATAACAGGAATAAATGCAATTATATTTCATATTACAAATACATTTCTTACAAATCTCTTGGAGGGCCAGAAAATAAATAAATAAAACAGCAAACAATCATTTTTGCCTGCTCAAAAACCTCCACATCCTTCTCAGTCCGTGCCTGAAGGTGGTCCTCGAAAGCGTTCTGATCTGGTTCGACAACTTCCACCACATCAGGTAGGGTTTCAGTGATCTGAAAGTATGTTATACAAAAATAGCAATAGACAAACAACAACACTAAGTCAATAACAAATTTGAAAGACTACAGTATATGCAATAATTGTATATACAATTGCATTGTTTACCTCAGTTAACAGCTGTGGCTCCCGTCCATACTCGGTGGAGGCCTGGACACTGCTGTTGTGTGTAAAGAGAATTACCTTCAGGTTTTTCTTCCACCATTCCCGGTACCCGTCAAGGGACTTGCCCATGGCAGTCTTGATGGTCTGGTTGGTCCATTCACCAAACCTGGAGGAGGGGTAGGAAAGCGATATCTATTGACACTGTGAGATATTGAAATATGTCTGATTATGTACCATGGAAAAACAAAAACAAATTGTCAAAAATAAATAAAACAAACCATTGGTGACAGAATGTAACCTATAACATCCATAACTTGTTCCAGCGTTCATGACTTCTGTCACTCAAGATGACCTCAGGAGAACCATAGGTGTTGGAGGTGGCCTCGCCAGTCTTGTTCTTGATGGGTATCATACAAACCGCAAATCAATTTTTGGTTCCAAGCACCCTTTTTAATGGGTTACAGAAGGGAATTTAGAGTTAAGAACGTTCTCTTACTTTACAGACCTTAATGGGTATTGTCTCCACTGACTTGGTAAAGTGATCGGTCACCGTCAGACACCAGCTGTTGCCATTCCTGGATTTTGTGAAGGGTCCGATGAGGTCCACCCCTAACATTTAAAGTGTAAGATTATTTTATTCTTACCCGTATCTGTGTCATACAGTATGCACATTTTCATATTCGTAAGAATACTGACACACACATACACATTCTATAATATTGAACTCTGCTGTGGTCAAATAAAGCAACCTAACAAGTTGGAAGAGACGAGTTGTTGAAATACTCAAGTCTAAGTACATTTGCACTGCTGTCCTTCTCTCTCTGTTTCTCTCTCTCCATCTCTCTCTCTCTCTCTCTCACATTCATCCTTTCTTTCTCACTTTCTTCCTCTCTCCCCCTTTCGCTCTCTCTCTCTCTGTGTCTGTCTAGAGAAGACACCTAGTTCAGGGCATTTGGAATTACCATAATTGCTTACACCTATCCATTTGATTGATCAGGTTGAACTTATAGCTAGATACCTCAATATCACAGACATACAGTGCCTTCAGATAGTATTCAGACCCCTTGACTTTTTCCAAATTTTGTTACATGACAGCCTTAATCTAAAATGGATTAAATGTTTTTTTCTTCAGCAATCTACACACAATACCCCATAATGACAAAGCGAAAACCTTTTTTTTTGTGTGTCCAAAGTTATAAAAAATAAAAAACAGAAATACCTTATTTAAATAATTATTCAGACCCTTTGCTATGAGACTCGAAATTGAGCTCAGGTGCATCCTGTTTCCATTGATCATCCTTGAGATGTTTCAACAACTTGATTGGAGTCCACCTGTGGTAAATACAATTGATTGGACATGATTTGGAAAGGCAAACACCTGTCTATATAAGGTCCCACAGTTGACAGTGCATGTCAGAGCAAAAACCAAGCCATGAGGTTGAAGGAATTGTCTGTAGAGCTCCGAGACAGGATTGTGTCGAGGCACAGATCTGGGAAAGGGTACCAAAAAATGTCTGCAGCATTGAAGGTCCCCAAGAAAACAGTGGCCTCCTTCATTCTTAAATGGAAGAACTTTAGAACCACCAAGATTCTTCCTAGAGCTGGCTGCCCAGCCAAACTGAGCAATCGGGGGAGAAGGGCCTTGGTCAGGGAGGTGAACAAGAACCCAATGGTCACTCTGACAAAGCTCTAGAGTTCCTCTGTGGAGATGGGAGAACATTCCAGAAGGACAACCATCTCTGCAGCCCTCCACCAATCAGGCCTTTATGGTAGAGTGGCCAGACGGAACCCACTTCTCAGTAAAAGGCACATGACAGCCCGCTTGGAGTTTGCCAAAAGGCACCTAAAGACTCTCAGACCATGAGAAAAATAAGATTCTCTGGTCTGATGTAACCCAGATTGAACTCTTTGGCCTGAATGTCTAGCGTCACGTCTGGTGGAAACCTGGCACCATCCCTACGGTGAAGCATGGTGGTGGCAACATCATGCTGTGGGTATGTTTTTCAGCAGCAGGGAGACTAGTCAGGATTGAGGCAAAGATGAACAGAGCAAAGTACAGAGAGATCCTTGATAAAAACCTGCTCCAGAGTGCTCAGGACTTTAGACTGGGGCGAAGTTTCACCTTCCAACAGGACAACGACCCTAAGCACACAGCCAAGACAACGCAAGAGTGGCTTCAGGACAAGTCTCTGAATGTCCTTGAGTGGCCCAGCCAGAGCCCAGACTTGAACCCGATCGAACATCTCTGGAGAGACCTGAAAATAGCTGTGCAGCAATTCTCCCCATCCAACCTGACAGCGCTTGAGAGGATCTGCAGAGAAGAATGGGAGAAACTCCCCAAATACAGGTGTGCCAAGCTTGTAGCGTTATACCCAAGAAGACTCGATGCTGTAATCACTGCCAAAGGTGCTTCAACTAAGTACTGAGTAAAGTGTCTGAATACTTGTGTAAATGTGGTATTCCCGTTTTTTATTTTGAATAAATTAGCAACCTTTTCTAAAAACCTGTTTTTGGCAGGGGGACACTATTTGGCATGACAGGCCCCCTAGAGGCCGCGGGGCCCTAAGCGGTGGCTTATCTCACTTAGTGGCTAAGGCCGGCCCTGATTAGCAGTTGTATTTGTTTTTACGTTTTTGTTCAGGTACATAACTAGTTTGAATCAATGTGGTACTCCAATCCACACACTGAAATACTGCTCAGCAAAAACTCTTCAATCATTTGTTGTATTGATGAGAGAGATTAACAGGTGACTTGTGCAAGTGGCAAGCTAACCTGAAACCACTAGGGTTTCCTGAGTGTGTGGTGGGGAGGGAGACAGCCTGTGTGAAAATGTAAAGTTCTTGCTCAGTTCTTCTTTACAGCAATAAGATTACATATCACAGAGTAACAATTAGTATTACTATTATTATTATTGTTACTGTCTACAAATTCTAAACCATACTAATCTATCAGAATACAAGTACAGTATGAATGGAAATCATACACAAATGTATTGTACATGTTTTTGTCCTGAATCACAAGATGTGTAAAAAGTAAACTTAGTGCACACAATACCATAATACTTTGAGAAACCATACCTACAGTATGTGATAGTCGGGTCATTCCACATTATTACAATCACTTTCTGACTGAACCCCTTTTGATTTGAACAAAACGTTTCATACATGTTTGCCCATGGTGGAAGTGGTCAGAAAGTGACTTTATGGACCTGAATGCCAAAACATTCAGGAGCTAGAGGTGCTCAAAGTTGACCCATTTTGCATACCCCGCCCTACTATGAGACATCCATGTCCTCATCACTGAAAAAGATAAATGGTTGACTTTGATATCATTTGAAAACTTACAAACAGGGTTGTGAAACTGTTTTATGATTTATTGAAAGAAAAATATTACCATGGGCAAACATGTATGGTAAGATTTGTTCAAATCAAAAAGGGTGCAGTTAGAAAGTGATTGAAATCATATGGAACGACACAGAAAACACAGTTCAGTGAATAGATAGGGACAACATGGTTTACTTTATTTATTAAAGGCATAGCTGATTCTACCATTTGTCTACAGGAAGACAACACAAAAAGCTTAGAACACAAGCCGATTTCTGAATGAACCCCCCCCCCCCATAACAAGTGAAGCATTCTGAACATTCTGAATTCCAAATCCTCATGCAGTTTCAGTGATTCTCTCCTTGACATTGAACTTAAACTGGGACACAGCGCTTGATGTTGTTGGTTTGTCACCTGTACAGGGAACTGTTAATAGAAGTCTTTATTTCATTTTTTATTGCCTGTAATGTCCCACCGGTCTATTGAAGTATGGAATGTTACACCTGCCCAAAGTGCAGGGTTCTCTTCCATACACCTTGCTGTGGTGAAACCAAAGCCACAGTTAGATTTCAGTCTGTTTATTAAGGATGAGACGAGTCCACATTAACAATGCAGTAAATGGCAGAATGCCAAGAGCAGAGCGCTTCCAACATTCTACAGTTTTACCCGTTACTCCCTCTATCGCCCATATAGACAGCAAGAATTGGTAAGCTCAACAACACTGACAAACACCATTCATGATGATCCAACAACATCCAACCACACATTTCAGATCAGAACCCCTTACAATGAGCAGATACAAGAGAGAAAACAGGGCCAACTGGACAACAGTTTCCCTCTAGCTTTGATGCGCTAAATTAGGTAGTTTTTCTTTATAAGTGTTTCTGGCCAAATTTGTCCCAAGATTCAGTCCAATCAATTTTTTTTAACATTTCTTTCTTTAAATATAATTTTAATGCAACAGGAAAAGCATGATCAATTCTATCAACACTAGCCTGGAAAACATTTTTACATATACTGCCCTCTTATTCAAAGTATGACCCTTACAGTATTTTAATGATCCATATCTCCCTACCACTCATGTATTCTACTCACATCACAGACTGTGTGAAGGTGAACCTGGGCCTGTATTCATAAAGTGTCTCAGAGTAGGAGGGCTGATCTAGGATCAGGTCCACCCCTGTCCATGTAATCTTACTCATTATGATCTAAAAAGGTAAAACTGATCCAAGAACAGCACACTTTCTGAAAACGGGCCCTGATGTTTAACATGCTGACTAAGCCAGGAGGATTACGTTAAGCGAAGTAGACTACATACAAATATGTTTAGTCCTGGAGCAGTGCTAAGAGGACTCGCCAAGGCCTGGTAGAAACCATGAGGCTTAGTAAAGAGCAGCTCTTCCTCCTCCTCAAAATTTGATATACTTTTTAACAGGTCTGGAGGCAGAAGAGGGGAGTTCTTGTTGTCCTAGTGAGAGAATGAAGCAAAATGGACAGAAGGAAAAAAAGAGAAACAGAAAGGTAAGCCAGTAAGAAATTGGTTGGCAAAAGGTATACATTTTTCAAAGATAAAGGTAGTAAAAGATAGTCTTCTATATCTTTGGAAAACTAGGCCTAAACCAAGCCATGTCCTCACGCTAGGTTACCAAAGGCATGGTTGTGCCATATACAGTGGGGAAAAAAATTATTTAGTCAGCCACCAATTGTGCAAGTTCTCCCACTTAAAAAGATGAGAGAGGCCTGTAATTTTCATCATAGGTACACGTCAACTATGACAGACAAAATGAGAAATAAAATCCAGAAAATCACATTGTAGGATTTGTAATGAATTTATTTGCAAATTATGGTGGAAAATAAGTATTTGGTCGATAACAAAAGTTTCTCAATACTTTTTTATATACCCTTTGTTGGCAATGACACAGGTCAAACATTTTCTGTAAGTCTTCACAAGGTTTTCACACACTGTTGCTGGTATTTTGGCCCATTCCTCCATGCAGATCTCCTCTAGAGCAGTGATGTTTTGGGGCTGTCGCTGGGCAACACGGACTTTCAACTCCCTCCAAAGATTTTCTATGGGGTTGAGATCTGGAGACTGGCTAGGCCACTCCAGGACCTTGAAATGCTTCTTACGAAGCCACTCCTTCGTTGCCCGGGCGGTGTGTTTGGGATCATTGTCATGCTGAAAGACCCAGCCACGTTTCATCTTCAATGCCCTTGCTGATGGAAGGAGGTTTTCACTCAAAATCTCACGATACATGGCCCCATTCATTCTTTCCTTTACACGGATCAGTCGTCCCGGTCCCTTTGCAGAAAAACAGCCCCAAAGCATGATGTTTCCACCCCCATGCTTCACAGTAGGTATGGTGTTCTTTGGATGCAACTCAGCATTCTTTGTCCTCCAAACACGACGAGTTGAGTTTTTACCAAAAAAGTTCTATTTTGGTTTCATCTGACCATATGACATTCTCCCAATCCTCTTCTGGATCATCCAAATGCACTCTAGCAAACTTCAGACGGGCCTGGACATGTACTGGCTTAAGCAGGGGGACACGTCTGGCACTGCAGGATTTGAGTCCCTGGCGCGTAGTGTGTTACTGATGGTAGGCTTTGTTACTTTGGTCCCAGCTCTCTGCAGGTCATTCACTAGGTCCCCCCGTGTGGTTCTGGGATTTTTGCTCACCGTTCTTGTGATCATTTTGACCCCACGGGGTGAGATCTTGCGTGGAGCCCCAGATCAAGGGAGATTATCAGTGGTCTTGTATGTCTTCCATTTCCTAATAATTGCTCCCACAGTTGATTTCTTCAAACCAAGCTGCTTACCTATTGCAGATTCAGTCTTCCCAGCCTGGTGCAGGTCTACAATTTTGTTTCTGGTGTCCTTTGACAGCTCTTTGGTCTTGGCCATAGTGGAGTTTGGAGTGTGACTGTTTGAGGTTGTGGACAGGTGTCTGTTATACTGATAACAAGTTCAAACAGGTGCCATTAATACAGGTAACGAGTGGAGGACAGAGGAGCCTCTTAAAGAAGAAGTTACAGGTCTGTGAGAGCCAGAAATCTTGCTTGTTTGTAGGTGACCAAATACTTATTTTCCACCATAATTTGCAAATAAATCCATAAAAAATCCTACAATGTGATTTTTCTGGAGAAAAAAATTCTCAATTTGTCTGTCATAGTTGACGTGTACCTATGATGAAAATTACAGGCCTCATCTTTTTAAGTGGGAGAACTTGCACAATTGGTGGCTGACTAAATACTTTTTTTCCCCACTGTAACTAGTTAGAATCAATGTGGTAAATCCACACACTGAAAAACTGCTCAGCAAAAACTCTTCAATAATTTGTTGTATTGATGAGAGAGATTAACAGGTGACTTGTGCAAGTGGCAAGCTAACCTGAAACCACTAGGGTTTCCTGAGTGTGTGGTGGGGAGGGAGACAGCCTGTGTGAAAAGGTTCTTCCTCAGTTCCTCTTGATAGCCTTGACAAAAAGGCTTCATAACACCTGAGTCAAAATTATCCATTGTCTACTCCTATTAAAATGTCTCTCAATTCTAAACTATGCTTATCAGAATACAAGTACAGTATGAATGGAAATCATACACAAATGTATTGTACATGTTTTTGTCCTAAATCGCAAGCTGTGGGAAAAGTAAACAGTGCACAAAATACCATAATACTTTGAGAAACCAAAAAATCCAGTTCAGGGAAAAGATATGGAGAACATGGTTTACTTTATTTATTAAAGGCATAGCTGATTCTACCGTTTCTGAAAGTCTACAGAAAGACAACACAAAAAGCTTAGAACACAAGCCCATTTCCCTCCCCATAACAAGTGAAGCATTCTGAATTTTAAAAAAAATCATGCAGTTTCAGTGATTCTCTCCTTGACAATGAACTTAAACTGGGACACAGTGCTTAATGTTGTTGGTTGGTCAGCTGTACAGGGAACTGTTAATAGCATCTCTTTCATTTTTCATTGCCTGTAATGTCCCACAGCACTATTGAAGTATGGAATGTTACACCTGCCCAAAGTGCAGCGTTCTCTTCCACACACCTTGCTGTGGTGAAACCAAAGCCACAGTTAGATTTGAGTCTATTTATTAAGGATGGGCAAGAGAGAGGAGAGTCCACATTAACATTGCAGTAAATGGCAGAATGCCCAGAGCAGAGCGCTTCCAACGTTCTACAGTTTTACCTGTTACTCCCACTACCGGCCATTTACAGTGCCTTGCAAAAGTATTCACCCCCCTTGAAGTTTTTCCTATTTTGTTGCATTACAACCTGTCATTTAAATGGATGTTTATTTGGATTTCATGTAATGGACATACACAAAATAGTCCAAATTGGTTAAGTTAAAAAAATAACTAGTAAAAAAAAAAAAAAAAGGGAAAGTGGTGCGTGCATATGTATTCACCCCCTTTGCTATGAAGCCCCTAAATAAGATCTGGTGCAACCAATTACCTTCAGAAGTCACATAATTAGTTAAATAAAGTCCACCTGTGTGCAATCTAAGTGTCACATGATCTGTCACATGATCTCAGTATATATAAACCTGTTCTGAAGGGCCCCAGAGTCTGCAACATCACTAAGCAATGGGCACCACCAAGCAAGCGGCACCATGAAGACCAAGGAGCTCTCCAAACAGGTCAGGGACAAAGCTGTACTTCTCCACAAATCTGGGTTGGGTTATAAATAAATATCAGAAACTTTGAATATCCCACAGAGCACCATTAAATCCATTATAATTTTTTTTAAAGAATATGGCACCACAACAAACCTACCAAGAGAGGGCCGCCCACCAAAACTCAGACCAGGCAAGGAGGGCATTAATCAGAGGCAACAAAGAGACCAAAGATAACCCTGAAGGAGCTGCAAAGCTCCACAGCAGAGATTGGAGTATCGGTCCATAGGACCACTTTAAGCCATACACTCCACAGAGCTGGGCTTTACAGAAGAGTGGCCAGAAAAAAGCCATTGCTTAAAGAAAAAAATAAGCAAACACGTTTGGTGTTCGCAAAAAGGCATGTGGGAGACTCCCCAAACATATGGAAGAAGGTACTCTGGTCAGATGAGACTAAAATGTATATTTTTGGCCATTAAGGAAAATGCTATGTCTGGCGCAAACCCAACACCTCTCATCACCCCGAGAACACCATCCCCACAGTGAAGCATGGTGGTGGCAGCATCATGCTGTGGGGATGTTTTTCCATCGGCAGGGACTGGGAAACTGGTCAGAATTGAAGGAATGATGGATGGCGCTAAATATAGGGAAATTCTTGAGGGAAACCTGTTTTAGTCTTCCAGAGATTTGAGACTCGGACGGAGGTTCACCTTCCAGCTGGTCAATGACCCTAAGCATACTGCTAAAGCAACACTTGAGTGGTTTAAGGGGAAACATTTAAATGTCTTGGAATGGCCTAGTCAAAGCCCAGACCTCAATCCAATTGAGAATTTGCTGTACACCAGCGGAACCCATCCAACTTGAAGGAGCTGGAGCAGTTTTGCCTTGAAGAATGGGCAAAAATCTCAGTGGCTAGATGATCGAAGCTTATAGAGACATACCCCAAGAGACTTGCAGCTGTAATTGCTGCAAAATGTGGCTCTACAAAGTATTGACTTTGGGGGGGTGAATAGTTATGCACGCTCAAGTTTTTTGATTTTGACTTATTTCTTGTTTGTTTCACAATAAAAAATATTTTGCATCTTCAAAGTGGTAGGCATGTTGTGTAAATCAAATTATACAAACCCCCCCAAAATCAATTTAGGAAAAATGCCAAGGGGGGTGAATACTTCCGCAAGTCACTGTAGACAGCAAGAACTGGTTAAACTCAACACCACTGACAAACACCATTCATGATGATCCAACAACATCCAACCACACATTTCAGATCAGAACACCTTACAATGAGCAGATACAGTAGAGAAAACCGGGCCACAGTTCCCCTCTAGCTTTGATGTGCTAAATTAGGTAGTTTCTGGCTGAATTTTCCCAAGATTCAGTCCAATCAATCTTTCTTTAAATACAATTTTAACGCAACAGGAAAAGCACAATCACAGAGAAAATAGACATTTAAAGTTGGCTTTAATAAAATGTTCTCTACATGAAAATAAAAACACTTTTCCCTCATACAAGATATTCAGTCGTCGTATACCTTTTAAATACAAAGAGGGAACCACTGCATATAGTCGTCAAATTTCTAACCTTATCCAATAGTGACCCCTAGACTCAACTGATAATTTAGAGCTGTGCCTCTAAGACTGGTCCTGGAGAACCTCTTGGTCTGCTGATTGTTGCTCAGTGCTTCAGGGATTTCATTATTTAGGGAGAAAAAGTCATCTGGCTCGGGCGTTTCAGTGGTGACATCAGAGGAACTTAACCGATAACAGATTCACACTGGCGTACCCCAAGTGACAGGAACTTAATAACCAAACAATTAGTTCAGTTAGTTACACAATAGCTATGTAAAAAGCTGAGGTACGACTTTAGACAAGAAAACCATGCAAGCAACTCTCCAGGGTATAATATGACGATTACCACTATCCTAGAGGATGAAGCAATTACTTTTATTCAATAACCGTTGTGATTATAGTAGTGGTTGCGAAGAGGTTACCATAAATCAATCTTTCTCCCCTTGTCTGCGCCATGTAGGGGAATCAGGGACTACGACACCTGTCCTGCCCTCTGTCCCCCAGCCAACTGTCTGTCTGTCCGTCTGGCTCGGCTTGTGCCCCATATTGCTGAACCAGCAGCTTTGCTGGACCCGTTTGCTTGTTTCCTTTACATGACAGTGCCAACCATGATAGTAATAATAAAAAAAACACTGACCAGGCACAATGAGAGCCAATAAAGATGCTTAAAACTATTAAAAGGCAGAACATGAACAAAATAAACAATTATGCAGGGAAGCTAGAGTTACATTTTTACTCAATGAAAGATGAGTAAAGAGAAAGAAGCAAGGGGAAAAGAGAAACATATAAATATAGACTTCCCCCATAAGCAGCAAACTATTGGACAGTTACCAAATATTTAATGAAGCTAAAACTGCTACGAACAAATCACAAAATACAGTATTTCTAATAATTGCAATCTCTATTAGAGCTAACAATACTATCCCTACATCTATTTTCCTATCCCTATCTCTGTTTGTTGATTATTTTGTTGTTAGCTAACGTCGTGGTTAGCTTTTGAAGCGTTCCCATCATCCTCAACTGACCTGGAGATCATCCTCAACAGACCTGGAGATGCACCTCCCTCCTTTTTTACATTTACAGAAAGCAACGATCTGCAGTCCAATCAGCAAACTGGAAAATTCCCATCTATAGCATAACCTGCTTCGGTATTTTCAAACGATTCTGTGCACATAAGGATAGGCACGCTTTCCCCCCCACGTTTTAACAACTGTGGCAATATAGCTGTAACAACTCCTTCATTCATTAATTCATTACCCAGCTACATAGAGTCCCTCGTCTTCCTCTTTCTTAGTCCAAGATAAATACAATTTAGTCAAGAATTCAGTAAGATCAGTCTTTCTTTTTTCCACCACCTCGTCTACTGTTTTTAGGCCCACCTTGCCTTCCCAAAACACCCTGCACCACCTTTATTCTCCTTTCTTGTACAGTAGGCAAGTCAAGACAGAGTGGTAGTAAATCCACACCAAGAGCAGCGCAAGGAGCTTTCAGAGGAGACCAGATACATGGAATCCAAGTGAGATGGACTGAAGGATGGTAGTTTATTCCCACACTCAGGAGGTGAGCATGGTGACTGGCTGTCAGAGGTTTTCAGTTTCCTCAATGTAAGAATCCTACAAGTTGGACCCCGCAGCAGCTTCGTGCTCAGCAGCGAGGTGGAGTAGGAGGTGCTTGCACGCCCTCGTTGCCATGGGAGGCACAGAGAGAAAGAGGGGAGAGTAGACTTGCACCGTTCCTCCTCGTCAGCCGAGGGGTGTTTTGAGCCTGTTGGGACGTCGTTTCACCTTCCCCAGCCTCCATATGCCGGTAATTCCGATTTGGAGCTCGTTTTTTTTTTACTTCTTACTTCTTCACACAAGTGCTTCTGACTGCAGGCCCTTCAGTGTGGAGGGTTCATGGTGCCGTGGCCCCTCTGCTGCTTCTGCTTCTGCTGCATGAGGAGCTGCTCCAGGGCCGACGGCCCCGGCTGCATCATGGAGCTGGACCAAATGGACTGGGGAGCACAGAGATAGATAGAAGAATACTGTATCTCAATGCACCTGATGATCCATCATCCTAGTCAACTAGTCTAGTGTAACTAACAGTAGCTAAACCTTACACATCTAAACTAGTATCAAGTAGTTCCAATACTATTGTAATATTAGTGGCAATCAAAGTTACATTGCATGCAATTCTGTTTGTGTGTATCGTATCGCGTGGTACCTTCAGGCTGTCAAGGAGCACAGTGGAGGAGTCTTCCATGGGCGACTCCTGGGCCGCCCAGGAGCTGCTAGGGGCATTCCCCTGGTGCCAGCTGTTCTCAGGGGCTCGATGATCTGAAGAGGATGACACAGCAGGCAGGTAGTCCAAACCAAACCCACTCACAGCTCCTGGACAAAAACAGAAGTTTTCATTATATAAAACACCATGATTTAGCAATAACTTCACAAAATGTCTAGAAAAGTCGTTATACGAAAATGAAAATAAATCAATACTAACATTAATATGACATTCAAATAATTCAGTGGGTATAAGTGGTAGAGGGGCGGGTTAGAATTTATATATTTAGATTTAAGAGGTTGACTAACCCGTCTTTTCCACCTTCCAGCGGTCGACCATCCTCCTGTCTCGGCTGTCGGGTGTTCCTATGGGGCCGAAGTTAGAGAAGGGGATAGAGCCGTGGTTGTGTGTGGGTGGAGAAGAGGGTAAACTGCTTGGGTTGGAAGAGTGGGGGGACTGGCTTGCTGGTGTAGAGTGGTCTGTTATGGAAATGGAGAAATATAATTATGTAATTATAATGAAATAAATATAATGTCCTAATTTCTAACTGAGAATGTCTGCCTTTATTAAATGGTTTTCATTGTGATTATATTGAAATATCAACCCTTTCAGATGCTAAGCGTGTTATTTAACATTAACAGGGGAGCTGTTGTGATGTTTATGGTCAGTTTGGTGTGAAAAACGGGGAAGAGGAGAGGAGGCAGGTACCTGAGCTGGCGGGAAGGGACGGGGACCATGGAGTTCCTTCAAACAGGGAGTACAGAGAAGGTTCCTGGTGCAGCATGGGAGCATCAGGCTTTGGGGTTGGCAGCCATGTTTTTCCCATACGCCTGGCTGAAAATGCTGTTGTTTTGATAGGAACTCTCCTAAAAATATATATACCAAGAAAACACAGCTTTATGACTGACATATTATCAAATGTCAGTCATACCCCTTTGGTTTACAACATTAAACATGGCATATAAAACGCAACTGGGATTTATGAGCAAACATCATTATAGACGCTCTGTGAGTCTGCAGCAACAAAGGGCTCACAGAGTAGCCTTAATCAAACCACTGCCTGTGAGATGCAGTCTACATTCCTTCCCGCACACAGCAGTCAAAACAAGTCTGGCGGCAGGCCTTTGAAGAGTGGATTTTTCCATGCATAAATACTGACCTGAATTGGGAACCCAGATAAGTGCATGAGAGAAGACGACTGGCCCATCACTTCAGGACCACTCTCCATTCTGGACTGATTTGTCAACTACAGGAAAAGGTTGGGGAAAACGGTATCAGATAGAAAGTTGTGTTTAGTAATCGCCTTCTGATAAATGTCATATTTATTCCATCTGCACATTTTCCCTAGTCGACGCTGCAGGTGTTTGTATGTTTGCTATGAATACTGATAGGGATGGAATTTACGCAATATGTTGGAAAATGTATAATTTAATCCCAGTTACAGTATATGTTCAACCTGATCATGTGCAAACTGTCTGTTTCTCTTATAGTGTACAATGTAGGCATAGCCTACAACATGCAACATACACAACGTTTAGCCTCATCTTCCAAAAGCACAATGACTGTTCTGACAGGTCGAAATATTGGGTTGACTTCTGTTAACATAGAATAAGGAACAACACCAACCAATTCTATCAACAATAGCCTGGAAAACATATTTACATATACTGCCCTCTTATTCAAAGTATGAGCCTTACAGTATTTTAATGAGCCATATCTCCCTACCACTCATGTATTCTACACACATCACAGACTATGTGAAGGTGAACCTGGGCCTGTATTCATAAAGTGTCTCAGAGTAGGAGGGCTGATCTAGGATCAGGTCCACCCCTGTCCATGTAATCTTACTCATTATGATCTAAAAAGGTCAAACTGATCAGCACACTTTCTGAATACGGGACCTGATGTTTAACATGCTGTTAAGCCAGGAGGATTAAGTTAAGCAAAGTAGACTACATACAAATATGTTTCGTCCTGGAGCAGTGCTAAGAGGACTCGCCAAGGCCTGGTAGAAACCATGAGGCTTAGTAAAGAGCAGCTCTTCCTCCTCCTCAAAATTTGATAGACTTTTTAAAAGGTCTGGAGGCAGAAGAGGGGAGCTCTTGTTGTCCTAGTGAGAGAATGAAGCAAAAAGGAGGGGAGAAAAAAAGAAAAGAAAACAAAGGTAAGCCAGTAAGAAATAGGTTGGCAAAGGGATACGTTTTTCAAAGATAAAGCCCGTAAAGGTAGTAAAGAGAAGCCCGTAAAGGTAGTAAAGAGAAGCCCGTAAAGGTAGTAAAGAGAAGCCCGTAAAGGTAGTAAAAAGATAGGCCTAGTTTCCCAAAGATATAGAAGACTTTAAACCAAGCCCTGTCCTCACGCTAGGTTACCAAAGGCATGGTTATGCCACATAAGCCCATACATTCCAGTTGGAGTTGTTACAAGCATAAAAATATTTGACACTAATATAACAGAGGCTGGTGACTGATCTTTCAACCATATATTATTTCAACATTCAAATTCCTTCCTATACAAGTCGATCACCTTGATAATTAGGAAATGAGGCCAAAACAGAAGGTGGGAGGAACCTCCTCTAGTGCCAAGTCAATGTGATGGCAGAGCATTATGTAATGCATAACATAAGAACAACATGGCTCCCCATTGGCTACTCTATCAAACAACAAGTTTGCTCAGTCCAATAACAGATCTTATAATCCTACATTGTTGACTTCATCTATCATGGGGTCCAGTAAGGAATGGTAGAGCCTTGGACTTACAGCTGGACTTTCCAAAGCCTACATACGTTAGTCCAACAGTCCACAAAAAGATAGACTGACAGTATCTGCCACAAACCCCAGGACTTCAAACATAATTTTTATATGTTTCTCTGAGGGAGGGAGTCACAGACCCAATGGACTCCCATCCAATAGGTTTGCTTACATTTAGAGTCAAGATACCTACAGAAACATTCCAATAACATGTGACAATTAAATACCATACATATCCAATTGCAAATGCACTAAAGAAGTGTTAGGAAGAACAAGAGGGAAAAATAAAGAAATAGAAAATAAAGAGCATAAAAAGAACCCCATCTATCTACAGCCCCAGCCATCTACAACCCAGCTCTTCTCCTTAAACTCTCTATTCCCTCATTCACAGTTCTAGGTCTAGGTGGTTGAGGACATAGACAATATATCAGCCTAGTATATCATCTATCTAGTGTTCTATATCTATGGTTGAGGAGTTCAACAACACTCACCTCAAAGGGAGGTCCTCTGGGTGAGTTGTCCTGGTCTGGGTGGAAGACCCCTGGGGGCGGCCTTATGCCCATCCTCTCCCCCACCATCTGTCTGTTATCCCCCATGCGGTAGGGAGGCTCCCAGTAAAAATCCTGCATTTTCACATCCGGGTACTTCATCTTCTTGTCCAAGCTGTTCTGCTGCTGTGGTGGCTGCATGGGCATCTGCCCAGCCGTTTGCATGGGGTGTTGCTCGAAGAGCTTCAGGGGGTCCTGGGGTGGCATGCCGTAGTAGGGCTGCTTGACGGGCACCTGCATGGCCTGCATCTTCTGCATGGTGGGCTGGCCCTGGTGCTGGCCCCACATCTGGCCAGCCTGGTCAACCTGCATGTACTGTTGGTCAGCAGGAAAACGGGACACCTGTCATACATCTCCCTTTGCAATGCAAAACAGCATAGCTGCCTCTATAATAGACAAGCTCATGCATTTCTTTGAAGTGCATTTAAAATCACAACACACTTTACAGTAGAACAATATCACTCCTGTAAATAACAAATGTTCCTATCAAGAGACTGAACGATGCTGTCTCTTTCCAGTCCAGAACTATTGTGATCTATAATTTACCTGATGCATCCCTGGATGGTGAGGTGGGCTTTTGCCCAGCTGTACTGGCTGCACAGGCTTGGTGGGCGACTGCTGCTGCTGTTGTTGTTGTTGGGCCAGAGCCTGGAGCTGCACCGACTGCTGCATGGCCTGCTGGGCCTGGGAGGGCTGCTGCTGGGGAGGACCCTGTTGGCCCTGGGGGGGCCCCTGGTTCATGGCCCCCGGCCCTGCTGGCCTCTGCTGGCTGTATGGAATGTGCGACGGCTTCCCGGCCTGGACTTGGACCTGCTGGGTCCAATAAAAAAAGTGGTCAATCATTTTTTTGTGTGATTGTTTTTTGGTTCCAATCACACTTTCATTTGTTTACACAAGGGGATATATGGCCGGTTTCCCAGACAGATTCAACCTACAGATTCTCCACTGAAAATGCTTTTGAGTGCAGGATTAGGTTTAATCTGTGTCTGGGAATCTTGCCCTTAGAGTTGAGCAGAATCTCTCCCTTTACCTGCTGGGCGCCAGGCTGCTGGGGCTGGGAGGCCGGCTGTAGGAACGGCCCGGAGACAGACATGCCCGTAGAGAAGGTGAAGCCGGGGTTCATGGAGAATGCCACGGGAGGAGGGATCACATAGGCCGGAGGGGGGAAACCTGAAAAGTTCAAGATCAAGTTAGTTTAATGAATTTACATGGCAGAATACAATTGAACTGCGAACAGTTTACACATAAAACATAAGAGGGTTATTCGCTACTCTTAGATCTAAAACTGTTCAATCTAGGTATTATGATCACTGTGAGAGGTGGTGCTGGTACCTGGTCGGCTGGGCAGAGGAGGGAAGGCTCCCGGGTGGTGGATAGGGATGAACTGGGAGGAGCAGGTAGTCTGGGTCTGAGGGACTGGAGTCTTTCTGGCCTCAGACACTGGTGTCCTCATCTCCAGCTGGGCTTTCACCTGCACCAAGACACAAACTCTGGGTCAGTAAGGTAGCAAAAACCCCAGTAAACATGTCTGCGTCCTAAATGGATCCCATAGGGCTCTGGTCAAAAGTGATGCACTATATAGGGAATAGGGTGCCATTTCGGACGCACACATACATACAATCACAGGATAGATCCCAACTTTAGAAAGAAAAACAATGCATTAGTTTGACCTGTTTCCCTGCGTCTGCAGCCTTCTCATGGCTGTTCTTCTTCACTTCACTCTTCCTCTTGCCGTCCCTCTTTTGCTCTCCTTTTCCCAGCACTCCGTTGCCTTTGCCGAAGTCCCTCCGTTCCTTCCCTGCCTCCTTCTGGTGCTGGTTGCGGCTGGGCTCCCTGCTCTGCTCCTGGGGCTTGATGTTCTCCTTGAAGGTCACCACGGGTCTCTCGCAGATCTCCAACACGCTGTTCTGGGTCTTGCCATTGGACAGGACTGACTTCAGGCCCATGTTGCCCTCGTTGGGGGTCTGCTCTCCATTGGAGGACTCCTGGAGCACCGGGGCATCCTTCTCCTGGGGCTCCTCGATGTCCAGCTCCTCAATGTCAGTGATGAACAACAGCAGACCATCGCTGAATTTGTACTGAATCAGCCTGGAATACACAGCACACCCACAGGCATTGTCACATAATGTTGCATCTTGTAGGCTATTCAAAGTAAGATGGAAACTACTGATATATTGGCACGTGGTAGTTTAGTTCATAATAGGCCTTTTCACACTGCATTGTTCTTAGTCCTGGGCTATCTTAGCCCCAGGCTAAGACTGGCCCTGGGCTAGCTTATCCTGTGTTCACACAAGCATTTGTTAACTAGTGGTTGGGAGTCGAATCCTCGACTCCTTGCTCGTCGACTCCCGGCATCGACTCCCATTTCTGGTTGTCAAGCGTCAATTTCCCTAGGAATCGACTCCTAAGATTCAGTATTTTTGCAATGGAGGAAACTACTTGCCAGTCTACTTCGAGAACAAACTCTCGCATCATTCACAGCAAAGAAAGAGCGAGCTAGCGTGGGAGGGAGAGATGGGAGGGGCACAGCCAGGCATAGGTAGGCACTAGGCATGTTGGTCACCATGCAGACAGTCAGAACTGTGCATCGATAATCAAAAGATGTAGGCAATGTCTCGTGAAAGTTCACTAAAGTAGGCTAAGCTATTCTACACGCAACAGACCGAAGACCGAACACACACCAGCGTTTTTCATAGCAAAGACAAAGAGCAGGCGAGACAGCGAGGGAGAGAGGATCGGGGCAGGCAGACGGTCGGAAACAGTGCGCATATCTTGGTTACCTGCATCTCGCAATGTCTTGTCTAGCGATGCCTCGTAAATTCACCAAAAGTATATTAAAGTATACTAGTTCCTACACATCACCTTGTATATTCAAACAAAATAGGCATTTTATAGGCTATATAGGCTAAGTTGCTGAGCAAATGGGCAAGATCATGCTCATGTCAGTCCTCTAGAAGGCAAATGTCTTCCTAGTAGGACTCTGCAATAATGAGGTGGTGTGTACGCATCCGTTTCAGCGCATTTTGGTAGTCGAGCAATAGTCGACCCCTACGACTCCAACCACAGGAGTCGGAGTCGACTCCAAAAATCCTGGAGTCGTGTAACAGTAGCTAAGTGAGCAGACGTTAGCCAGCCTGCATAGCAACCATTTTTGTTAGCCATAGCAACCAATGTTTTTTCACTAAATTATTTTGTCAGGTTTTTGTCCTCAGATGAGGATGAAATAGTATACATTTACTTATTAAAATACTGTGCAGAACGCATCACAGGCATATGCAAATTATGTGGAAGTGCAGCTTTTGTGATTGGACAGTGAAAACTCTATGCGTTGTTCTTGACCCCGTTTCACACTGGCTATTTTGGCACCGTGTTTCTGGGGCTAGCCCCGAAAAGTCGGTGCTAACCCTGCTCCGGAGCAGGGCCAGCTAGCCCTGGCCTAAGGTCAGTGCTAGCCCACTTTAGAATGTGCAAGTGTGAACACTCGCTTGGCTCTGGGCTAAAATCTCCCTTTGCCCAGGGCTAAGGTGCAGTGTGAAAATGCCTAATAAGTCAGTAGTAAAACAGCAGTGCGAAGGTAGAGAGAGACTCTGTCGCATCTTTGAAAAGCATGCCATTTTTCAAAGATAGAAACTTTTATATTGGTGGTACGGATGTGGTAGTTCATAAGTCTTTAAAACAGTGGGTAGATAGTTGAAGACTCACCCTGGCTGGTTGTCTGCCACCCATTTCCCCAGGCTGATGAGCCTCTGGTGACGGGCATGGACTGGCAGACCTTCCTTGTCCACAGCAACGCCCTGGTGGCCTTTAGTGAAGTCAAGGGTCCTGGGAAAGGGGTATACCAAAACAGACCAGGGTTCATACAAGAGAACATGGAACATGCTATGCACACAACCACACAGTCTATATGGAAGACAGGCTGAGACAAAAAGGGTAAGTACTGTATGTACCGTAGAGCTGGCCGGAGAGCCAGAAACCCCTGCAGTTCAAACTCTTCTGGAAGTGGAGTCACTGGAAAACAAATAAGGGACATTATATAGAGACAATCAAAAAATTAGAGTTCATCCACAAAATTAGAGCTCTAACCAAGAATGAGCAGAGTATCAAAGCAGAGATTTCAAATGGGCATTACTTGATGCACAGGAAACATCATCTTCCTTCGGTTGGAAACTGTTCAGAATGGACACCAGCCAAGGCCAAACACTGAGGTAAAATAAGAGCAAAATCTTAACTAAAATGCAGACAATACAAAAACACATTCAAAAGTATTTCTGCTATTGCTAAAATCTAAAAGAAAGGGTCCAAAATGAGTAAACAACACCAGACAAGCAGAATATATTAAACTAAAACATGACACCTGGAGGGCAAACGTTGACATTGAAAGAGAAAAACATACTACTGTCGTTTGTCCACAGCACTGTCCTGAAAAACTGTGGATCGCAGTTTGAGCCAGTCCAGAGACACCTTGATGGCCGGCAGTGGACATTCTCCCATGATCTCCTCTCCTCGGTTCTTATTCAGTAATGCTTGGCTACACATGATACCCAGAAATGACACTGTGTGAAAGGAAGAGGGCAATAAAATACCACCACAAGTAACCTGGCTCCTTGAATAATTCAAATTCTGTCATGCTAATTCGACAAAGAGTGGTGACATCTGAAAGAGTATGAGGTTGGGGAAAGCGTTCTTGAGATAACCTGCTAGTGGGGCCTTGAGAAAGCACCCTGCAGTTGATACAATTAAATCTAAGATGGATGTTGTCAAATCCATTATCAGTACTTCCAGATATTTAAATATAGAAAGTAACACAAACTAAAAACTGCATAACCACGAACAGGCATGTCAACCACAAGGTGAATTGTCTTATGCATATTGAGAGACAATTGGAGTTGGGGACATACTGAAGAGGCCGAGAAGTTGGAACCAGCCGATTTGATCGTCGGAGCTGAAGCTCAGGTTGTCTGCTTCGTTGCCAAAGTCCCTCAGTTGGTGCAGCTCAAACAGGTTAATAATCGTGATGTGGACCAGCTGCTGGGAGCTGAAGGCTTTCTGTAGAATCAGCCTCTGCAAAAAAATAAAAAATAAACATTTAAGCTATTTTTATATAGAGTGGGGAAAAAAAGTATTTAGTCAGCCACCAATTGTGCAAGTTCTCCCACTTAAAAATATGAGAGAGGCCTGTAATTTTCATCATAGGTACACGTCAACTATGACAGACAAAATGAGAAATAAAAATCCAGAAAATCACATTGTAGGATTTTTAATGAATTTATTTGCAAATTATGGTGGAAAATAAGTATTTGGTCACCTACAAACAAACAAGATTTCTGGCTCTCACAGACCTGTAACTTCTTCTTTAAGAGGCTCCTCTGTCCTCCACTCGTTACCTGTATTAATGGCACCTGTTTGAACTTGTTATCAGTATAAAAGACACCTGTCCACAACCTCAAACAGTCACACTCCAAACTCCACTATGGCCAAGACCAAAGAGCTGTCAAAGGACACCAGAAACAAAATTGTAGACCTGCACCAGGCTGGGAAGACTGAATCTGCAATAGGTAAGCAGCTTGGTTTGAAGAAATCAACTGTGGGAGCAATTATTAGGAAATGGAAGACATACAAGACCACTGATAATCTCCCTCGATCTGGGGCTCCACGCAAGATCCCACCCCGTGGGGTCAAAATGATCACAAGAACGGTGAGCAAAAATCACAGAACCACACGGGGGGACCTAGTGAATGACCTGCAGAGAGCTGGGACCAAAGTAACAAAGCCTACCATCAGTAACACACTACGCCGCCAGGGACTCAAATCCTGCAGTGCCAGACGTGTCCCCCTGCTTAAGCCAGGCCCGTCTGAAGTTTGCTAGAGTGCATTTGGATGATCCAGAAGAGGATTGGGAGAATGTCATATGGTCAGATGAAACCAAAATATAACTTTTTGGTAAAAACTCAACTCGTCGTGTTTGGAGGACAAAGAATGCTGAGTTGCATCCAAAGAACACCATACCTACTGTGAAGCATGGGGGTGGAAACATCATGCTTTGGGGCTGTTTTTCTGCAAAGGGACCAGGTCGACTGATCCGTGTAAAGGAAAGAATGAATGGGGCCATGTATCGTGAGATTTTGAGTGAAAACCTCCTTCCATCAGCAAGGGCATTGAAGATGAAACGTGGCTGGGTCTTTCAGCATGACAATGATCCCAAACACACCGCCGGGCAACGAAGGAGTGGCTTCGTAAGAAGCATTTCAAGGTCCTGGAGTGGCCTAGCCAGTCTCCAGATCTCAACCCCATAGAAAATCTTTGGAGGGAGCTGAAAGTCCGTGTTGCCCAGCGACAGCCCCAAAACATCACTGCTCTAGAGGAGATCTGCATGGAGGAATGGGCCAAAATACCAGCAACAGTGTGTGAAAACCTTGTGAAGACTTACAGAAAATGTTTGACCTGTGTCATTGCCAACAAAGGGTATATAACAAAGTATTGAGAAACTTTTGTTATTGACCAAATACTTATTTTCCACCATAATTTGCAAATAAATTCATTAAAAATCCTACAACGTGATTTTCTGGATTTCTTTTCTCAATTTGTCTGTTATAGTTGACGTGTACCTATGATGAAAATTACAGGCCTCTCTCATCTTTTTAAGTGGGAGAACTTGCACAATTGGTGGCTGACTAAATACTTTTTTCCCCCACTGTATGGAATTGGGGTAGGTTCAGACACTGTTTAAGCCTAGTCCTGGACTAAAAAGCTATTTCAATGTAGATTCTCCATTGATAATGCTTTGTAGTCCAGGACTAGGCTTAATCAGTGTCTGGGAAACCAGCCCATAGCTTGTTTAGTGCAGTACTGCAAAGACTCAGAGAAGGACATATCCAAGACTGCTCGATTCTTAGTTCACCTTCACAAAGTATGCAAGGATTTAAACTTTACTTTTTACTTTAAATCTTTACCTGAAACTGCTCTTCCAGCTTCTCCCTCAGGTTGTTGAGCTTCTCCAAACTCTTGCTCAGGTAAACGTGACCGTGGAACTTGATGAAGGCCTTGATGAAATCTGATACACTCCACTTTGTTTTGATCTCATCGCGGCTGAAGATAACAGACTGGGATTAAGCATGTATACAACAAGTTCAACTCTTTCTAAAGTCTACACACTGTAAACTAGGGATGGGCATGAGTAATCGAGTACTCGAACAGACGTCAAAACTCGATCTTTAACCTCTTAAGGATCTGACCCTTTTTTTCCATTTTTCGCCTAAAATGACATACCCAAATCTAACTACCTGTAGCTCAGGACCTGAAGCAAGGATATGCATATTCTTGATACCATTTGAAAGGAAACATTGAAGTTTGTGGAAATATGAAATTAATGTAGGAGAATATAACACATTGGATCTGGTGAAAGACAATACAAACAAAAGAACATGTGTTTTCTATTTTTTCATCATCTTTGAAATACAAGAGAAAGGCCACAATATAATATTGCAGTTTAGGCTCAATTTAGATTTTGGCCTCTAGATGGCAGCAGTGTGTGTGCAAAGTTTCAGATTGATCCAGTGAAGCATTGCAATGCTGGACTAATTTGTATCAAGTCTGCCCAAATGTGCCGAATTGGTCAATTGATACATTTTCAAGTACATAACTATAGAGAACATACAAATGATACAGTAATACAAAATGTAAGTTTGCACACTCCCAGGAATGTCATACATGATGGATCATTAGCTTATACACATCTAGATGGCCGGGCAGGTGGGTGTGGAGCCAGAGACAGCAGGGGTTCAAACTGTAGAATCCAGTTCCTACATTTGAATATAAATATGGTTTTTATCAAACAAAACTATGCTACATTTTAACTCTGGGGCCCTTAGGATGACAAATCAGAGCAAGATTACTGAATGTAAGTACATTATTTACCTTCAGAGGTGAATGTATCAAACCAGTTGCCGTGATAAGTTCTGTTGTTGTGCACTCTCCTCAAACAATAGCATGGTATTTTTTCACTGTAATAGCTACTGCTACTGTAAATTGGACAGTGCAGTTAGATTAACAAGATTTTAAGCTTTCTGCCAATATAAGACATGTCTATGTCCTGGAAAGTTTGCTGTTACTTACAGTCATGCTAATCACATTAGCGCACGTTAGTTCAACCATCCCGTATACGGGACACCGATCCCGTAGAGATTACCCAGAGATTTTTAAAAAATCTAATACTGTAAAACTATTTGGTGGAATGTGCTGTGGCTGCCCAAATGTCTTGACGACAACGTTAATTTGCTTTGACTATAGTGTTCCATTTGTGTGTGTGCATGTGCGGGGCACAACAAAAAATAAACAATCATCACACAGTTCTTCTCCCTAAATTCCCTTTCCCCTCAGTGTCTCCCTCACTCAATTGCGTTCCGACCACTCCCTCTACACACGCGTGCCAAGTGCACGCACAAGCTCCCGTTAGTCTTGCAGAAATAAATGCCTATGAAAACGTATCTAACTGATGGGATACACAAGCTACATTTCTTGCCAAATGACGTTAGTTTTATCACAAATTCAAAATGGACTGGTTGATTGATGTAGGAAACTATGTGTTCCAACAACGAGCTGCAGTTTTGTTTTTGCTTAGGATACTTTGCTAACTGGTAGTACCCCCCTAAACATATACAGGTTCCACACTGAAAATATGCAAAAACAGTTTGATAAAGACAGAGCGTATTTTCATCAGAATCATTAAGGCTAGGCCTACTCGCCAAACTGATGTCATGGCCGTAATTTATCACCATACAGTGTTCAACATGGAATTGTTAATCCATTTAGAAAATTCAAAAGAACAGGCAGAATAAACTAAATCGAACGTCTGTATATCGAAAAGACTGATTTTGGTTTGTAACCCTGAGAAAATGGTATATCAACTCATTTCAAATGATCACTCTTTTAAGAACTGTTCCAGACACGAGATGTGCAACACTTCACACTGGCAACTTTTTTTAACCTCGAAAAATATTTGGTTATATTTTTTACTATAACATAGGTGTATCTTGACTGTGATAAGGGCTCGGGAAATAAGACCGTTTTGTATGCTAAATTAACACAAGGTATTGCCATTGCACAGCCATAGGCTTCTACAAGCAAGCACCACTGCTGAGGTTACTGCCTTTTTGAAGATTGTGTTCCATGATATAATACAACCAGTTGGTTGTAAATGTTTTGCATGTTAGCAATCAAGTTTTCAAGATATATGCGACTTTCAAAATACAGAATTCTGCATTTTGAAAGTTACATATCTTGAAAACTTGATTGGTGACATACAAAACATGTTGGGACTATATCAACAACGGACTAATGAAACAAATACCAAAATATTGTTTTTGGGTGGAGTTTTCCTTTAAATGGCACTAGTTGTTTTATTTAATGAATATATAATGGGGCAATTTAGCAATTAGGATTTGTTATCTGTAATTGTTATGATAAATTAAGCATTGTTGCGCACTGTTGGAATATAGATAACTGCGCACATTTTTTCAGAGTGTGGGCCTTGTATTCTAAAACTAGATCTTTTTATTTTAATTCGAGTGCTCTGAAAAACATTCTGCGAGTACTCGAACAGTCAAAACATTCCAAATGCTCATCCCTACTCTAAACCAGCTGGGTGACATCAACACCTGTTAAGAAGGAAATCAAACTGCTCATTAGTCCCTTCCCAAATGATGTTTGATAAATGTGGGAAAATAGATACAGCTAAGCATAACACCTTTTGAAAAGAGCGGTTGAAATTAGGCTACAATAAACACACTCAACAATACCTTTCAATAGCTTTAGCGAGAGCTTTCTGCAGGTTGGTGGAGGCTGCAGGGAATGGGAACTTGACGGCGATGCTCCTGCAGTAGTAGAATATCGTTGTGAGGTGGTCCCCTTTAGAGGAGGCCAGGATGGCCAGCTGATTGTAAGGCTGACCTGTTGGAGAGGAGAGAGACATTGGGACATCAGTGAAATTAACAGGTTGACAGAAGATTTAATATCCTGAAATTATTTTCTTGTCAGGTGAAGTTTTGGAAGTTGCAAAGAAGTACATTGATGCTCTGTGTACAGGTAAACAAATACTGTACATGAAAACTTTTGTAAGTACTTACCATTTGAGGGGACAAGTTGAGCAGCGTGTCTGTAATAGGACTCTGCCTGGCTGGTTTGGTTACGATATCGTGCTTGAAGGGGGGGAAAGCAGATAAGCAAAACCGCTCAAAGCACTGCTTGGGTGCCTGATAAAAATATTGACCTCAAAATGATCTGCCCAGTGATATTATTTTGTAGTGAGAGTGCGAAAACACTCACCAATGTCTCCAAGGTGGACAAGACAATGCTGGCAGATATAAGAGCAAGAGCTGGGTTGGGGTTTTACAATGGTGCTGGGGTTGGTCTGTTTATTGCTGATAATTCCAAGCTGAGATGATTTCACACGGCATGGCAAGTCCACGTTGAACACAGTACACAGCTCCTGAAGTAACTGTTAGAGGAAAGGATCAAGTCAAGTTACTAATAGTTGATGCGTTTTGCTTTATCCGTCATTTCGACGTTTGAGAGATTCAAACATCATTTCAAGCATCATTTGAATTTCTGATGAACATACTTATGTCAATATGATTAACTGCTTGCTTAATACATTCTAGACCTATATCTGCCGAGCTGGAAAATAAGGTTTGGCCAAAACCTAAGATTTTTCAAAAACGTTAGGCTATATTCTAGTTGCAACTTACTTGTGTGTAAAATCCACTAGCTGCCTCGAGAAACAGGGACAGATTGGCCTGCACCTCACTTCTATTGGGGTTGGCTCTGTTCTTGGCTTGACTCTGTAGTGTTGTTATTTGATTCTTAAAAGCATGGTTCCAGCTGAAAAATGAGGTGAGAAAATCAAAGTATACTTTCTTGTTTCAGAGTTTAATCAAACGGCTGATGGTAATCCATCTAATTCCAACAATACAATAGTTGTATTGTGCTTGAGAGCAAATTGACTCACTCCACATTTATTACCAGAGGTGGGACCAAGTCACTATCATTCGAGTCACAAGCAAGTCTTAAGTCACAAGGTCCAAGTCTCAAGTTGAGTCCCAAGTAGAGCAAGTCAAGTCCAGTCACAAGTTTTTTCAAGTCAAGTCAAGTAAAATAAATATATATACATGCAATGACTTGTTAAAATACAAATATTGGGCTATTTATTGAGGCTACCAGACAGCCCTTTTCATTATTGTCTACAAAATATTTTGATTATGTAATAATTTTAACAACAAATTCCAAATGCATAAGTAAATCCATTTCAAGCAATTCCATACCACAAGACCAGTAGGCCTATGCTAGTAGTAATTGTTGCTTGATGACCCATTTCTGGAGAGGCTGCAAAGTAAACATTTAACATTCTTGATCAGCAAACAATTTTTCGAGCTGCATATTTATGGCAATCCTCTCTCCTTACCATCTGACAATACCACTGCACTCGATCTTATAGCTGTACAGCAAATCAGCAATCTGTTCGCTAGCTCAGTGATTCTCAAACTTTGACCCCTCCCCCGGGTAGCCCCTTTCTTCCTCAACAATATCTTAATAAATTCACCAGAATGTAACATATTCATCCCATTATATTGAAGGCAGTGCAATGTTACAACTATCTTCAGACATAGCCAGTAGCCACCTGGCTATATGAAAATGATCAATGAAATTGGCAGGTAGCCTAACGTTACTGTTCTGGCAAAGAAGTGTCTGTAGTGGATTGCTAACTTTTATATAACGTTTAAATGGATAATACAAACGTAGGCCTCCTCTGTTTTTGACAAGCAAAACCAGAGAAAATAAAACAAATGCTTTCTGGAGACTAATCTGGATATGCGCACTCGCCTTTGCACGCTAACGCTGATGAATGGTCATTGGTCAACAATCAAGACTTGCAATTTTTTGGTACTGAAAATTAGAGGTTTTTTAGACAATAATTTGATGCAATACCGTAGGCCTACGCTAGAAACCTGATAAAATACGCAAAGGTATAAATATAAAATAAAAATGGTATGTACAGTCCATTCAGAAAGTACTCAGACCACTTGACTTTTTCTACATTTTGTTACGTTACAGCCTTATTCTAAAATTGATTAATTTGTTTTTTTCACTCATCAATCTACACACAATACCCCACAATGACAAAGCAAAAACAGGTTTTTAGAAATTTTAGAAATGTATAAATAAATAAAAACATAAATATTACATAAGTATTCAGACCGTTTACTCAGTACTTTGTTGAAGCACCTTTGGCAGCCTTACAGCCTAGAGTCTTCTTGGGTATGATGCTACAAGCTTGGCACACCTGTATTTGGGGAGTTTCTCCCATTCTTCTCTGCAGATCCTCTCAAGCTCTGTCAGGTTGGATGGGGAGCATCACTATTACAGCTATTTTCAGGTCTCTCCAGAGATGTTCGATCGGGTTTCAAGTCCGGGCTCTGGCTGGGCCACTCAAGGACATTCAGAGACTTGTCCCAAAGCCACTCCTGCGTTGTCCTGTTGGAAGGTGAACCTTCGCCCCAGTCTGAGGTCCTGAGCGCTCTGGAGCAGGTTTTCATCAAGGATCTCTGTACTTTGCTCTGTTCAGCTTTCCCTAGATCCTGATTAGTCTCCCAGTCCCTGCCCTGAAAAACATCGCCACAGCATGAGGCTGCCACCACCATGCTTCACAGTAGGGATGGTGCCAGGTTTCCTCCAGACCCTTGGCATTCAGGCCAAAGAGTTCAATATTGGTTTCATACGACCAGAGAATCTTGTTTCTCATGGTCAGAGTCCTTTAGGTGCCAAGCGGGCTGTCATGTTCCATTTACTGAGGAGTGGCTTCCGTCTGGCCACTCTACCATAAAGGCCTGATTGGTGGAGTGCTGCAGAGATTGTTGTCCTTCTGGAAGGTTCTCCCATCTCCACAGAGGAACTCTGGAGCTCTGTCAGAGTGACCATCAGGTTCTTGGTCAACTCCATGACCAAGGCCCTTCTCCCCCGATTGCGCAGTTTGGCCGGGCGGCCAGCTGTAGGAAGAGTCTTGGTGGTTCCAAACATCTTCCATTTAAGAATGATGGAGGCCACTGTGTTCTTGGGGACCTTCAATGCTGTAGAAATGTTTTGGTACCCTTTCCCAGATCTGTGCCGACACAATCCTGTCTCGCAGCTCTACGGACAATTCCTTCGACCTCATGGCTTGCATTTTGCTCTGACATGCACTGTCAACTGTGGGACCTTATATTAGACAGGTGTGTGCCTTTCCAAATCATGTCCAATTAATTGAATTTACCACAAGTGGACTCCAAGTTGTAGAAACATCTCAAGGATAATCAATGGAAACAGGATGCACCTGAGCTCAATTTTGAGTCTCATAGCAAAGGGTCTGAATAATTATGTAAATAAGGTATTTCTGTTTTTATTTTTAATAAATTTGCACACACAAAAAAATACTGTTTTCACTTTGTCATTATGGGATATTGTGTGTAGATTGATGAGGACATTGTTTTTATTTAATCCATTTTAGAATAAGGCTGTAACGTAACAAAATGTGGAAAAAGGGAAAGGGTCTGAATACTTTCCGAATGCACTGTATGGCAATGGTCAATTTGCATATAGGCCTACTGCAGCACTGATTGGTTATGGCGCACTGGTCTGTGTAGAGTACGGGCCTGAGTCATGCCTGTCAATAGTTTTGCATAGCTCGTATTTTTTCGGTATGTTGCCTTGAAAGTGGCTAATATTGCGTTGATTCGATCAGAATTCCAACAGTAAAGGGAAATGTTTATAGTGTTAACAGGGAAAACTCTAGAAAAGTTTAGTGAAGTTCAATCTCGTGCTCATCTGCGGGGGCTGATATTTCTTCGCGCAGCAGTCCCGGGTGAGCTGCGCACAGGTTAGAGGGAACATTGGTCTCAAGTCAATGTTGTGTACGATGTTAAGTTATTTTATATCAAGTAGTCTCAAGTCATCAAATTTGTGACTCAAGTCCAAATTGTGACTTGAGTCCACACTTCTGGTTATTACTAATCTACTTTCTTTACAGTCGTCTTGCAATCTTACAAATGTAAAATCCAGTTATACGGTCATTCAACTAGAGTGATAACTACTGGACTAAAGAGGGTTTTGATGTAAGGGCAAATGGGTCAAATGACTCAACAGGAATACGTAACACAACATACTTCAGTGACCTTCGAGATGAATTTCAGAAAGAAGACACCAAAACATTTTTTTCCGTTATAAAATTAGGACCATCTTATTGTTAGGAAGGGAGGTTAAGATCCCTAGACCTAGCAAGAGTAGCGATAGTAGTAGGCTGCCTAATCGGTTTCATTACATAACCAATTTAAAGTAGACTGGGGCTTACAGATCTTGCTCCACTTTCTTGTCCAACGCATACTCCAGGTCAGTCACCAGCATCTTCTGGTACAAGTCCTGAAGAGCCTGCCTTGAAGTCCAGACCTCTGCTGCACCAAGCTTAGAATCTAGGGGAAAGGAGGACATTATGGGCACTCCTCTCACTTATCTTTTATACACTTCTAATGGATTAAATCAAATCACATTTTATTCGTCACGTGCTTCGTAAACAACAGGTGTGGACTAGTAGTGAAATGCTAGTCCAGACCTGTTGCAGAGAAATAAAATAATAGAAAAGTAAAACACGTAACAAAAGATACACAATCAGTAACGATAACTTGGCTATATACAAGGGGTACCAGTACCGAGTCTATGTGCAGGGGTACAAAGTAATTGAGGTAGATACAGTGTGTACATATAAATAGGAATAAAGTGACAGATAGTAAACAGTAGCAGCAGTGTATGTGATGAGTCAAAAAAGTTTTGGCAAAAAGTGTCAATGCAAATAGTTAGATAGTTAACCAAATAGCTACCCCAACGAACTATTTAGCAGTCTTATGGCTTGTGGATAGAAGCTGTTCAGTGTCCTGTTGGTTCCAGACTTGATGCATCCGTTCCGCTTGCCATGCGGTAGCAGATAGAACAGCCTGACTTCGGTGGCTGGAGTCTGACACCGCCTGCTATAGAGGACCTGGATGGCAAGGAGTGCGGCCCCAGTGATGTACTGGGCTGTACGCACTACCCTTTGTAGCGCCTTGCGGTCGGATGCCAAGCAGTTGCCATACCAAGCGGTGATGCAGCCAGTCAAGATGCTCAATTGTGCAGCTGTAGAACTTGAGGATCTGAGCCTCAAGGCCCATTCTGAGGGCCCATGACAAATCTTTTCAGCCTCCTGAGGGGGAAGAGGAGTTGTCGTGCCCTCTTCGCGACTGTGTTGGTGTGTTTGGACCATGATAGATCTTTAGCGATGAGGACATCGAGGAACATGAAGCTCTCGCCCCGCTCCACTACAGCCCCGCTGATGTGAATGGGGGCGTGCTCGGCCCTCCATTTCCTGTAGTCCACGATCAGCTCATTTGTCTTGCTGACGTTGAGGGAGAGGTTGTTATCCTGGTACCACACTGCCAGGTCTCTGACCTCCTCCCAATAGGCCGTTTTATCGTCGTCAGTGGTCAGGCCTACCACCGTTGTGTCGTCGGCAAACTTAATGACGGTGTTGGAGTCGTGTGCGGCCACGCAGTCATGGGTGAACAGGGAGTACAGGAGGGGACTAAGCATGCACCCGAGGGGCTCCCGTGTTGAGAGTCAGCGTGGCGGATGTGTTGTTGCCTACCCTCACCACCTGGGGCCGTCCCGACAGGAAGTCCAGAATCCAGTTGAAGCAGGTGTTGTTCTAGTGATGTGCGGGTCAGCTGTTTGTTCACCCGCACCTGCCCACAATTGCTAATAACCTAGCCGCAATCGCCCAACTTTATGTGATAAAGGGAAAATCTGACGCTCGTACTAGAACCCAACCTACTAAACTCATAAATCAACAGAATTTATGCTTTAATCTAGTTAACTTTTGTAAAGTTCCCTCCATCATCTCTGCTTCTTTCGTGGAGCAAAGATGTTTAGCGACCGGCGAGAAAATGCAAATAACAAAAAAATTTAAACTACAATTTTCTGTGCAAAATCAGTTTGACCTTTTGTAAGGAAATAGAAAGCTGTGAAAACAAGACAATATGTTTCTGATAAGATTTCAGTTTGGCTTGGATGCATATTTTATCTGGTTGAAAAATACTATCAGCTTTTGATGCTGATAAAGATAGCAACTCTACAGGCAGTATCTAACTGCATTCGCATTCTCTCAAAATGCTGAAAGAAATCATGTCTCCACACGAGTCAAAATTGTGCCTGCATACAGTAATGATTCATCATTTTACTGAAAGAAATGCTTAATTCTGCAGGAGTTAATATTAAGGCTATGTGAAAGGTTATAGACCTTCAGTTTCCATTTAACCATCTGAACAGTAGGCTAGAGTTCCCTTGATGTGGCATGGGTCTATTTGAAATCCCCGTTTTGTGACTGTCAAATTTGTATAGCGCCTCTCAACCATCACACATAACATAGCCGGCACTGCTATCATCCTCTTTTACCACTTCACCAAAATCTTTCACAAACATTACTTTTCTGGCCCTCTCTTCTCCTTATTTTCAACTTTCCATTTCGCAGTTATTCTCTTATTGAATTAAACTTAACAATACAGAGACATGTCCTTTTTGCATCCATGGATATAACTGCGGGGACTGCGGGTCAACCCACGCATCACTAAGGTGTTCAGTTCCAGGGTTCAAAAGCAGCATTCTCACGTAGGTGATAGGGTTGGACGATGTCTGGAATGACAACTCGTCCCATCGACCTGTCCAAACATTGTTGATATACGATTGTATCATACATCTTTTACCCGGGGCTGGAGCGAGTTAGCAACGCAGTAAACGATCTGATCAGAGTCTAATCATTAGACTACAATGTGGAAATCATGTTAACAATATTGTATTTCCTTGTGTGCAAATAAATAAATAAATATAAACCTATCATATGGTGATATGTGGTACCGATAACTTGGAATGGTGATTTGGAACCAAACATTGTAGGCCAACAGTGTGATAAGAGACCCTTTCAATGGTGATTTTGGACAATTTCAACTGAGATCAAGTGCGCATGTTCACCATAGAAGACATCACTGGGCAGTCTTCTTGGGAAAGCTAAGCAAACAGTCACACTCAGCGCGCAACAGCGGGCCAGCGCAGAACTCACATCCTACCTACTCGAAGATGTAATCAGAGGAGATGATGACCCACTGGCATGGTGGAGAGGGAATGAGGGTCGCTTTCCACTCTTGGCCAACATCGCCGTCAAATGCATCTGTGTAAAAAGCGTTCCGTCTGAATGCGTTTTCAGTAGGCAATATTGTTACCCCACTCCGCAGTCTATTAAAGCCAGAAAAGGTGAACATGCTTGTGTTCCTTGCCAGAAACCTTTAGATAGGTTAACATATAATGAAAATAAAAATAGTCTGAATGGTTCTTCATTGCAAGCCAGACAACTGAGTGTCCGCTGCAAAAGGCAAATGATCATCTGACATTGGGCAGGTGAGCGAGAGAAATGTTCTGACATTATGCACAGCTTTTGCCACTTTCCACTCTGTCTACAATCTACATTGTAGGCCTACACTTGTATTATGTTAATAGTAGGCTAAGTAGTCTACTTACCTACCACATATTTATTGAAAAAGGCAAATAGGAATAGGTAGGTCATTTGGCATGTCACCCGACTCCAGACATGTTAAAATTGTTTTAACTATCGCCTGTAAAAAATACAAATATATATAAACTATCATCTGTCACATAAGGATGCCGTCGCCATTGACGATACCTGTCAAACATCGTTGATTTCCAAATATATCGTAATATCTCCCAACCCTAGTAGGTGTTCCTTTTGTCCAAATGGGACAGGGCAGGGTGGAGTGCAATAGAGATTGCGTCATCTATGAATCTGTTGGGGCGGTATGCGAATTGGAGTGGGTCCAAGGTGTCTGGGATGATGGTGTTGATGTGAGCCATGACCAGCCTTTCAAAGCATTTCACTGAGTGCTACGGGGCGATAGTCAATTAGACAGGTTGCCTTAATGTTCTTGGGCACAGAGAGTATGGTGGTCTGCTTGAAACTGGTATTACAGACTGGGTCAGGGAGAGGTTGAAAATGCCAGTGAAGACACTTGCCAGCTGGTCAGCGCATGCTCCGAGTACGCGTCTTGGTAATACATCTGGCCCTGCGGCCTTGTGAATGTTGACCTGTTTAAAAAAGGTCTTACTCACATCAGCTACGGAGAGCGTGGTCACAGTCATCCATAACAGCTGGTGCTCTCAGGCATGGCTCAGCGTTGCTTGCCTCGAAACGAGCATAGAAGGCATTTAGCTCGTCTGGTAGGCTCACGTCACTGGGCAGCTAGCGGTTGGGTTTCCCTTTGTAATCCGTGATAGTTTGCGAGCCCTGCCACATTTGACGAGTGCCAGAGCCAGTTTAGTAGGATTCGATCTTAGTCCTGTATTGATGCTTTGCCTGTTTGATGGGCGTAGCAGGATTTCTTATAAGCGTCTGGGTTAGTGGACCACTCCTTGAAAGCGGCAGCTCTAGCCTTTAGCTTAGTGCAGATGTTGCCTGTAATCTAAGGTTTCTGGTTGGGGAATGTACGTACGGTCATTGTGGGGACGGCTTATTGCACTTATTAATGAAGCTGGTGACTGATGGGGTAAACTCCTCAATGCCATCAAATGAGTTCCGGAACATATTCCAGTCTGTGCTAGCGAAACAGTCCTGTAGCTTAGCATCCGCTAATGAGCGGGTCACTGGTAATTCCTGTTTGAGTTTTTACTTGTAAGCAGGAATCAGGAGGATAGAGTAATGGTCAGATTTGCCAAATGGAGGGCGCGGGAGAGCTTTGTATGCGTCTCTGTGTGTGGAGTAAATGTGATCTAGAGTTTTTGCGCCTCTAGTTGCACAGGTGACATGCTGGTAAAAATTAGGTAAGATGGATTTTAGTTTTCCTGCATTAAAATCACCGGCCACTAGGAGCACCACCTCTGGATGAGCATTTTCTTGTTTTCTTCTGACCCTATACAGCTCGTTGAGTGTGTTCTTTGTGCCAGCATAGGATATTACAGTTCTTCAGGTCCCATTGATAGTATTGTCTCGTATGGAGCTCGTCCAGTTTGATCTCCAGTGACGTACATTCACCAATAGAACAAAGGGTGGAGGGGGTTTATTTACTCGCCACGTAGCTTCATCAGGGTGCCCGAACGTCGGCCTCTCTATCGCAGTCTCTTTCTCTACCGAGTGTTGGGGATTAGGGCCTGGTCTGGGGTGAGCCGTATGTCCTGTGCAACCGACTAGTTGAAGTAATCCAAATTGAGGTTAGTGATCGCTGTTCTGATGTACAGAAGCTATTTTCAGTAATAGGAAAAAAAGTTACATAAAAAAAGCAGAATTTGTCAGATCAACGCAAAAAAAAAAAAAAATAGCTGAATTGGTCTGGAGCCACTATACATTCCAGCGCCATTACATCTCTCATTATCAAGTAGGCTAAACCACTACAATGAGATTATATTTCTAAGGGCAAAACATCCTTCATCAAATAGACCCCCAACATTTGATTTTCAACCAAGTGAAACTAGGCCTATTCATAGATATTAGGGCTGTCCCCAACAACAAAAAAATATTGGTTGACCGAGTCGTCTGTTCTTTCGACCAATCGATTGGTCCAAATTTGAAAATGTGTATTTTTCCATATTTAAACAATCCTATGTGTTTTAATCAAATCAACTATATGCTCCCTGCTGCAGCGACCACCACAGAACATCAACAGTATTTATGGCGCTGTCGCGCATTCCAGGTGAAGCTGGGTTGAGAGAATGTCAAGAGTGTGCAAAGCTGTCATCAAAAATGAATATGCAATGTCTGTCCCAGGTCTGGGAATTATCAACTTCCAAAACATTACAGAAAAGGAAAAACAAAGATCAGAAATTTCCAAATGAATAAGAGACCATAATATCAGCAAAAATAATATTGTCTGCAATGCATAGCATCTAATAATAAGGGGTTGTGGGTTAAAACAAAGGAGGAACCCCAAAGGTGAGGTGTGAAACATACCTGTCATGTCAGCCTTCAGGGCCTCTGCCTGCCTGCTCGGGTATAAACAAATAACAGAAGAAGCCGAGCTAAGTAAATCAATACAGACCCACAGAGAGACAGCCTACCTTGATGCCTTGCATAAACCACAGGGAATTAAGATCAGTAGTATAAACAAAGTATTGTATTGCACATTTAAAAAGATGAACAAATAAAAACTAAAGGGGATTAAAGACAGGGTGTTTGAGTCCTCTGCCACTGACTCCTCAATTTAATAAAACATTTAACAGGAGATTGTATTCTTTTGACATGCTGGAAAGAGATAGGCTAAAAACTACAGCAACTATGAATTTGAAGGGAAACTGAGCACAATTTGCCAGGAAATATAAATTGTCCTCTTATGCAATAGCCTACTTCTCACTATAGGGTATTCCATTGCGTCAATAGACTCAAACACAGCTTTATTGGATTGCTGTGCTTTCAAATTAGACATTATTACTGGCATCTCGTCAAATAATCAATATTGGCCATATATTGACGTTACTGTCGTTGTTATCCTGATATATTCCATAATGTAGCTCAATGGTCGGGCTAGAAAATAAGAAGAAAAATAGACAGGGCTCGCCCTACTAGTGTGGCGGGTGCAGTATTTCTGTTCGTTTGCTTGCCAAATCACGATTTGTTATGACATCCCAATATGAGCAACAACCATATATTCGCTATTCCCCTCTGATATAACGAAGTAGCTGCATACGTTCATTAAAACAGCAAATGATTGGTTTCATTTCGTTACACATGCACAGTGAAGTGTCAATCTAGCAAGCTCGCGCTCAAACAGGCCTAACTGGAATGCATGTTTACCAAATTTCATCTAGCAATAGCCAACGATTGTCACCAGTCGCTGGATAACAACGTTAGCTATACCATAGACTAGAGAAGGTGCACCTTTGGTTATATTTGGCTTAATGACTTTACTTGTTTGATTTAAAACATCCCTGCATGGTTAATCCAATAACACTCAGCTGGGAAGGTAGCTAACGTAACCTAACGTTTTACTAATGCCAAGGCCCATTTAGCTAGCCATGTTTTGAATATTGTTAGCAAGTAATGTGGACAGAAAGGTTCACTGCAGTGACTTGCTGGAAATAGTAGCTTGCTTCCAGAAATCACGAATGGGCGAAACCTCTTTAAAATGTGTTTGTTAGCACATTGAACTAATGGTAGATATCCGGACTCAGTCAGACATCCATTATTAACTCAACTAGAAACGACATGCCCAGCACAGCAGGCTAACTAATGTTAGCTACCAAACAAGAGCAGGGGCGCTGGGTAAGCTATGGTTTGCCATTATTAGGCGAGTTAGTTAACGCGCTCGAGAACTAGTTAGTTAGTTATGTAGTTAGCTAGTAAATTATCTAGCTAGTTAGCTACCAATTCATTTTGTTCACGACACATGACAAACGTTAGCTTTTTATTTCGCTAGGAAAATACCCACAGTGGTTAGTATGGTTCGCAAACCTGTTATCGTATCGAACTAGTTTAGCTAGTAAGTTAAAGCTAACTAGTCATCCTAGTTAACTGTATACATTAGCTAGTGGTAACAAACAGCCATAGCTCTCTATAGTTAGATACCTAGTAAAATAACTGGCCCTCAGTCACACTTTTCGAACATGCTCAGCTTGGCTTCTTGTTGTGCGTTGCTAGCTAACTAAGCTAGCATGCCAACTTACGGCGATAGCACAAATACGATTTGAAGCACTAGGTAAGAAACAACACCATTTCAAAAATGTTTTTTTAAATACATTAATTTCACATTTACCGTAAGTATTGGCCGCAGAGGTTCATCCTGCCCGATAGGGGTCTTTAGACAACGATTGGTCCAGAAGCAAGAGGTACTCCCGGCGCCATATTGTTCGTCACTAGCAGAGCCACCGGCCCAGTGTACACACGAAGATAGAGGGTGCTGTGGCAAGGATAGGGGATAAAATAAGACGTCCCACTCACACGTTTTACCATTGAAAAAGTTGTCACAGTTCGGGTCTGCTTAAGGATGGGTCAAGGGGGAGGGATCCTGAGAGGAGTGGTGTGAGTAGTTGATCTGTACCAGTACAGAGGGATAGGCCAACAAGTGGTATATGTTTCAGTAAGATTTTATTTTTTAGCATTTATAGCAATGATTATCAACTGTACTGCAGTGATGGAACGTAAGGCACAGAAAATGGAGGTTGTGGTGGCAGCTGCAGAGAGGTATTTGGGTGTGCGAGACTTCAGAAGAGTTACAGGGTGTGTTAAGTGGTGGTGTCCCATCCTTTCAGGTTGTTGACCTGAGGTAGGACTAAATCGATTTAGAGTAGGGTGGTGTTATTATTGTTATTATTATTTAATTTTTTGTGAGTGTAGTGTTAGATGGTAGGGTATTAATTTTTTTATTTTTTCAAGCAAAGTATAAGGGAGTTGTACTCCAGTCTAGTAGGTGGCGGTAATGCAACATTTATTGGATGCCAACCGCCGTTAAACCTCATCGAAGAAGAAGAAAAGCAGAAGAAGGTCTGCTTAAGGGGTGGCAGCTGGGTCTGACCTGCTTAGTTCATTGACTCAATATGAACCAGATAAAATGAGCGAGTGGAATGTTTCGCTTTCTCATCCTTCTCTGGTTGTAATTTGCGCGTTGATGAGCCGCACACGGTATGGTTTGCCAGCTTTGTTTCAAGCAAGCCAGTGGGCATGCTTCGCGGTCACACACTGATCTACAATAATATATACAGTCTGACCTCATTGCCTTGGTCAGGATAAGGAATATGATCAAAATTAATAGGTTACTAGAATGGAATCACCCAGACAATTGACAGTTCCATTGTCTATTTAACAAGCTGAGTCCATTTTTTATGCATCATTGCATTAAAGATCCAGACCTCTTGGCAGATATAACTATGCTCGTTTACAACAGGGAGGTTGCAATACTGCACAAGCCAACGCCAATTAAAAAAGGGGTATGTCCAACAAAGGCAGCGGGATTATCCCCCACCTCTCCCTTTAAGAGTGTGCTCCAAGTCTCAGCTCCTTACCTGTATAAAAGACACCTGGGAGCCAGAAATCTTTCTGATTGAGAGGGGTCAAATACGTATTTCCCTCATTGAAATGCAAATCAATTTATAACATTTTTGACATGCGTTTTTCTGGATTTTGTTGTTATTCTGTCTCTCACTGTTCAAATAAACCTACCATTAAATTTATAGACTGATAATTTCTTTGTCAGTGGGCAAACGTACAAAATCAGCAGGGGATGAAATACTTTTTTCCCTCACTGTATAACCAATTAACATAAGCTCAATTAGTAATACAAATCTTCTGACAAAATAGTATTTTAGAGTTCAGTACATTCAGTAGGTGTTGACACATCTCCTTCATCTATACATGTAGAAATAGGACACCGACGATAGAAACTGTGATACAATTGGAAGAGCCCAGGCCAGAACGTGCTGGTAATCTTGGCTGTTTTTTCTTGTAAATACTTGTTTAGTTTTATTACGAACATTTTAATATTTTTCTAGTGATTTACTTGCCGCACAAAGTCTATAATAAAAGCCAATGTATGTAGCCTACCCATTGTTTTAAATTGTATTGTACAATCATACATGTTCAGATTTCCAGTGCTGTGAGTGCCTTTGGTCCTGTGCCTTTAATATAGAGGGCAGTGACGCTCTGTATCCTGCGAGGAGACTGGGATACTGCCGCATCCAAATGAACCTTACCTCTCTCTGCGGTCGCTAACAGTAAAACAAAGGAGAACAAATCGGTAGTTGCAGAAAATAAACTCATATCCAGTCATATCATGACGGAGAACACTAAAACGCACGTTATATTGCTGTCATGTGGAAGTTTTAACCCCATCACTAAAGGACACATTCATATGTTTGGTAAGCATTACCTACGCGCTGTTCTGTATATTTTGAAGATATGTTTTGTGCTCCAGATGTTGTGGGTAGGAGATATGTTTAAGAATGGCAAGGCGTTTAGGAGTCTAGGTTAGCATGGAAATTAACCTATATATCAGCATTATAATGTTAGAATTGCGTGGTGTTGTTGGGTTGATGTTTTGCCATAGACCTTTATTGGTATTCGCTGTCCATGAGGGAGGTGCTGAAATGGGCTACGGCCTCAGTGATGGAAATGTGATTATGTCAGAATGAAGTTAATGGTCTAATCATTGTAATTTCAGTTGGGGGTCTTTATTTCACTCTCTGTTTTTGAACACTACGTATGAATGACATTCATTAACAACAGAACCATTACATCTACAGCTTTAGATTATCCTATACAACTATATTGAGCGCACAGTATGTATCATTTCAGTGTAGCCTACGTAGGTGTATGCTGCATAGGCTGACTAGCCCTGAAAACGACAGCAAATGGACTTGAAAGAGCAGGCTAGGCTAGTTTGAGATATAAATACAGCATGTATACGGATGTGGAGCAACTGGACACAAGGGGCCTATTCAGCATGTTTGGGCATTGGTTGCCTGATAGCAGATACTGCGTCACTCATAATGAATGAGAAATCGTATCTCAAATCATAATAGCATACAATCTTTCTGTGCAGCCGATCAATAATGTAAAATAATTAGCTAAAACACAACTGGTATTCACCAATGAATGGAAATGCAGCAAAATGACAAGAAAACACATAGGCAAATCTATATCTCATAACTAAATATTTTCTCCTTTTTGACTTTATTGTTGCCCTGTATATCCCTTCTTTTTCATGTTCATTGACTGCTGACATACAATTTGAATAGTTAATGAAGGCAAACGCATTGTTGTCTTTGCCTTAACTGTTGTCAGTTTTCAACTGACATTTAATAACATGAAATAACTATTTCACCATGGCTTATCACTAAGGAAAATATTAGAGTTTTCTTGTTACCTGAAACATTACTGATTCTACACACAATTCAGTAATTGCACAATGCTACAATTAGGGAGATCACATTTCAACAGCCAGCCAAATGCATCAGTATATTGATGAAAACAATCACAGTAGAACTAGTAAAGTACTGTATTTTATAATACACATAAACTATCTTGTCCACCAATATATAGTAATGTCTATATGCTATAAAAATGAATGCACCTCTAAAGGAGGCAAACAATTTATATAAAAGGGAGTTAAATTACTGTCATCCAAAATCAGGAATAGGAGGGGGTGCACCATAGGCTAGTAACTTCAAAATGACTAAATCCTAAGAGTCATTAGAATAGAGTGAGTGAAATCATTATGCTGCAGCAGTAGTGAGTGAACCTGGAATATCATGAGGCAGAGGGAAAAAGCATCCATGTTTCTATGACCTATTTTTCCAAACCACCTCTCTGCATGCCTTGCTTGCAGTGGCTGTTATAGAAAAAGGAAAGTACTCTAGCTGCACATGAGTGGAATGGAAACTCCCCACAGTGAGCCCTTCTGACTCATAAAGGGATTACATGAAACAACCGAAAGTGAAGAAGCAAACAAATGCATTTATCATGGACTAAGACTACTGAATAAAATACTTGTGGGTGGTGTCAGATCATCATACATTTCGATATTGATTCTATCAATCTATGTTGTTAAGAAGGATTGCGATTCTCTTGAGATGGTAATGGTGGAGGGCATGAAGCTCATTAATACCTAATTCAAAAGTCTTCACTAGTAGAACCCTTAGGTATGTTCCATATGGCACCCTACTCCATATATAGTGCATTACACTCTTAACACCTTTGTCCAAATGGCACCCTATTCCATATATAGTGCACTACACTTATAACACCTTTTTTTCTATCTAGAACCTATAAGGGTTCTTCGGCTATCCCAAAGGTAAACCCTTTGAAGAACCCTTTTTGGTTCCAGGTAGAACCCTTTTGGGTTCCAGGTAGAACCCTTTTGGGTTTCATGTAGAACCCTCTGTGTAAAGGGTTCATGGAACCAAAATTGTTCTTCCTGGACCCAAAAAGGGTTCTTCAAAGGGTTCTCCCTTTGGACAGCCAATTAACCCTTTTAGATTCGAAATAGCACCTTCTTTTCTAAGAGTGTACCCACTCTTCCTTAATAAATAATGCATATTTTTATGACTTTACATCTGTAATGGCTCTGGTCAATTTACACAGGAACTGTACATCACACACTTTGAGCTGAGCTGATGACTTGCAACACATAGGCTCCAGTAGCTTTCCACATTCACATAAAGGCTTGAAGAGGGCTGAAACAATGAGGTTCTCTGTTGGTGGCATGCAGGCAGTAACTCCACAACGACAACAGAATGAATAGATGAATGCTTGCCCTGTGGTCGAAACAAAAAGTCCTCATCAATCAACTTCAATTTGAAAAAGGCTGAAAAAGCTTCTGGAATTCTTTGATCAGTTTCCCTGGAGATGAACTGTAATAATTGTAATTTGCACGGATCCACTGGCGAGTCAGACTTCATTTACTGTAACTAAGCAAAATATTCAGCAACACATCAGGTTGATTCACAATAGTGCCCTGTGGAAAACAATTTATTCATGATTGAATGACAACACCGTTATAGACTGTTTATTACAAGCAGAAATTCAGTGACCAAACTTCTCATGACAGAATTGGAAACATTTAGCTGATGGCAGACAATAAGACACAGGTTACCTGGTTAAAACTGTAATGTTGTGCACACTATGAACTATGATAAGTATGTTTACAAGTATGTACTGCGTCTGCTTTACAGAGAAAGCCAGAGAATACCTGCACAAAACAGGGAAGTTCATTGTGATTGGGGGCATCATCTCTCCTGTACATGACTCCTATGGAAAACCGGTACGAAATTATTTGATATCTACGAAGTGGATTTGTTTGAGTAACTAACAAACAACCACCTCAACCAATGATCTGATTTGATTGACAGGAGTACAATTTAGAGCAAATTAACTGGTGGTTATTTTTATGAATGAGTGATCGCTTTGGGTGGTCCTCCTGTGTAGGTGTTGTTGCTGCATTCAGATTATATAAGCCACCTCTAATACTATCGTCATCTATTCTCCTGAGCCATTTCTGGAATAAATTAAAAGCTTGTCCCAGTTTCTCTCTCTATAAGAAACAGAAAACATGAATAATAAATGTAAGAGAAATGCTGTTTCAGTCAGATCATGAATCTTCTGTGCATTTTTTTCATCACTGTGTCTCTAGCATGAATGAGGATTGGATTAGTATGTTATCATTGTTGTGGTTGCACAAATGATTGACATCAGTTATAGACTGTAATCTTCAGCCATTTTCCACAAATCTATATTCCTCATAGATAAAACATGTAAAACCAGTCGATTACCATGCAGAGGCACGCAATAGAGAGAATGAACACAATGTCTGCATCCCAAATGGCACCCTATTCCCCAAATATTGCACTATATAGGAAATAGGGTGTGATTTGGGATGCACACAACGAACACAATGGCAGCAGCTTATTGATCCCCTGTGTGTTCACAGGGTCTGGTCCCCAGCAGACATCGTCTCACCATGTGTCAACTGGCAGTCCAGTCCTCTGACTGGATCAGGTGAGTCAGTGGATATATCCGTTCAGAACAACAAGACTGCGTACCAAATGGCACCCTATTCCCTACATTGTGCACTACTTTTGACAAGAACCCAATGGGCATGGTCAAAAGTTGTGCACTATAAAGGGGATACTGTGCCATTTGGGACACAGTCCAAGTGAATCTTGAATGGCAGTAAGTATCTTGAATGGACTCTATTAGTCCCATGAGACAGGATGTGTTTCTGGCAATGTCATTAACAAGACACAGTGTGAGGTATTTAGCAGATGTGCAATATCATCAGTTCTATTATCCTACTAATGAGAAGGATAGAGATCAGGGCCCGTATTCATAATCTAAAAGTAGTAGGAATGCTGATCTAGGATCAGTTTTGCCTTTTAGATTATGATGAATAGACAGGGGGGGACCTGATCCTAGATCAGTACTTCTTCTCTGAGGCGTTTTATGAATACAGGCCCAGAAGTACACAGCTGTTCATCTATCATGTGTTATTTTCCTGCAGAGTGGATCCCTGGGAGTGCTACCAGGACACATGGCAGACTACGTGCAGTGTGCTGGAACATCATCGTGACCTCATGAAGGTAAGCCAGGCCAACTCAGGGAATAACGACTGGTTACGGTTACTCAGGCCACACTGTATTGCATGAGCTGTACATTCGGCAGTGAAGGATAATATCAAGAGCAATTTGATAAAAAATTTGGTAGTTCAGAGAGAAGAGAGTTCAAGGTAGCCTACACTAAATGCCTCAGACTTAGCTACTGTGTATGGAATGTATTCATAGATGATGAATTAATGCACGGCCCACTGGCTAGTTGACGTGTGTGGTGGAAGTATTTATAAGGACTAAGAGCAATTTGAACTGTTTTTATAAATGACCCGTACCTTTACTGTATGCTGGGATTGTTTCCACGGCAACTAAATATTATGTTATTTTCAAACATCTGCTGTAGAATCAGCCTGGTATCAGCAGAAAAGCATCAATCTGGCTTATGTGAATACATTGCATTCACTCGGGGGGGGAAGATTAGTGTCACAATATTGATGCCTAGAGTTACGCATCAGATACATGATGCCTAAGTGAATACATTGCATTCAATGGGGGGAAGATTAGTGTCACAATATTGATGCCTAGAGTTACGCATCAGATACATGATGCCTAAGTGAATACATTGCATTCAATGGGGGGAAGATTAGTGTCACAATATTGATGCCTAGAGATAAGCTTCAGGGTCTTGATGCCTAAGTGAATACATTGCATTCAATGAGATTGATGCATAGAAATGCATCAAGTCGTTGACACATAAATCAATTGCATTCATGTCTGTTGGTTTCTCTCTTTTTTTTTTTTTGTCATTTAGCAGACGCTCTTATCCAGAGCGACTTACAGTTAGTGAGTGCATACATTATTTTTTTATTTTTCATACTGGCCCCCCGTGGGAATCGAACCCACAACCCTGGCGTTGCAAACGCCATGCTCTACCAACTGAGCTACATCCCTGCCGGCCATTCCCTCCCCTACTCTGGACGACGCTGGGCCAATTGTGCGCCGCCCTCTTCTCTCTCTCTTCCCTCCCTCCCTCCCTCCCTCCCTCCCTCCCTCCCTCTGCCTCTCTCTCTACCTCATCTTTATCCCCTTTCCTTTTCTTCTCACCCCTCCCATTCTTTCACCCCCTCCACCCTCTACCCTTCCCTCCCTCTCTCTCTCTCTTCTCTCCCTCATTCTCTCTCTCGCTCTCCTTCCCCCTCTATCTATCTCTATTCTATAATCCCCCCTCTATATAGCAAAAAAGTTGGTGCTAAATTTGAAATGTGTAATTTGGTGAAAGACTCAGACAGACAGACACACTCACAGACAGACGGACAGACAGACAGACAGACAGACAGACAGACAGACAGACAGACAGACAGACAGACAGACAGACAGACAGACAGACAGACAGACAGACAGACAGACAGACAGACAGACAGACAAACAGAGGTCCTCTAGTATTGCAAGACCATTGTGTCCAATGGAGGTCCAAAATAATTTTGGGCCGATTGACTTCAAATTTCATATGCCGGGTCATAACAGTCGCCGGTCACAAATGTGTAAAATTCCTAGAGATAAGGTGCTTTTGACATCATTAGAATGATTAAGTCTAGAAACACAATTCACATATGGGATCGTTCAGCAGACACTCCCGATGAACGCAAGCCTACACCTGACCATGTGAAATTAACTCTTCACAGTGAAAACATTTTTCCATAGAAAAACATTACGTACAGCCATTACATAACCATGACGCCCCCGTGAACTGCGATTGAGCTAGCTAACCATCCTTGCAGACAACCCATCGTGACTTTACAGGGATGCCTTGTGATGAGGTTCAGCTTCCTGTGGCAACGGGAAGTGGCTTAATTCATCCTCAAGATGGTCCTTCATTCTCACCCTGCAGTTACACAAAAACACTGGATTCCATCCTCTGTGAAACGGTCAGTTCTTAACGTCAAAGCTTGAAACTGGGGCATTGAAACTGGGGCAAGTGACCCCAGGAGGCCTTCTGACTCATAAAGGGATTACATGAAACAACCGAAAGTGAAGAAGCAAACAAATGCATTTATCATGGACTAAGACTACTGAATAAAATACTTGTGGGTGGTGTCAGATCGTCATACATTTCGATATTGATTCTATCAATCTATGTTGTTAAGAAGGATTGCGATTCTCTTGAGATGGTAATGGTGGAGGGCATGAAGCTCATTAATACCTAATTCAAAAGTCTTCACTAGTAGAACCCTTAGGTATGTTCCATATGGCACCCTACTCCATATATAGTGCATTACACTCTTAACACCTTTGTCCAAATGGCACCCTATTCCATATATAGTGCATTACACTCTTAACACCTTTTTTTCTATCTAGAACCTAAAAGGGTTCTTCGGCTATCCCAAAGGTAAACCCTTTGAAGAACCCTTTTTGGTTCCAGGTAGAACCCTTTTGGGTTTCAGGTAAAACCCTCTGTGTAAAGAGAGAGCGGGGGGGTGGGGATAGGGAAAGAGAGGAGGGAGAGAGAAGAAAATGATAAATAGAAGGGAGAGAGGAGGGAGAGAGAGGGGGTGAAAGAAGGAGAGGGAGAGCAAAGAGAAGGATGGGGGATATAAGGAGGTAGAGAGAGAGACAGAGGGAGGCAAATAGAGGGAGGGAGGGAGGGTTGGTGAATAGAGAGAGTGATAGATAGAGGGAGAGAAAGATAGCAAGAGGAAGGGAGGGGGAGAGAGAAGAGAGAGAGATGGAGAGGGGGATTACAGAATAGATAGAGAGAGAGAGAGAGAGAGAGAGAGAGAGAGAGAGGGAGAGAGAGAGGAGGGTGAGAGGGTGGAGGGGTGAAAGAAGGGGGAGAGAGAGAGAGCGAGAGAGAGAGCGCACTTTGGCGCTTATCTCTAGGCATCAATATTATGACACTAATCTTCCCCCAATTTAACATAATGAATGCACATACTCGTTATGTTTCTTGATGTGTCACTTTTTGCAAAAACGTACCAGATTGACACTTTTCAATTACATCATGTTGGTAGTATGTGACAAATCCAATCCTTCCATCAGAATGTGGGCAATCTGTTTGTGCTGCTGACCTAAGCTGGATCAAATTCCCTGGGACTACAAGTGTCAATTATGGTGTTTTCCTGTCCACAGAGAGTCACAGGGTGTATTCTATCCAATGTGAACACACCGTCCACAACTCCAGTGATCGGCCAACCACAGAATAAGACTCAGACTGCCATCTATCAGAACCACAACACAATAAACAACAAGCCCATTGCCAGTGAGTGATTGTGTATATATACAAACGTATTTGAGATAAAAATGTATGCCATTTGGATTAGGATGAGAATCAAGGTCTAATTCCTTGAAAATCTGCAATATAATTTATTGTTGATGAAAAAGAGGAAACGTTGTTATAATGTACAGGGAAATTAATTGTCTGCTCTGTAAATATTTTTCAATGGATGTAATTTGCCGCTAGAAAATGTCTGATGTTTTCTTCCATATTAAGATAAAGGCGAAAGAAACGCACACCTATTTAGGCGAGGTGCTGGCTGACGGCGTAAAACACTTGAAAAAGAAAAGGAAAGCCGGACACTCTAGGAGCTCAGATGCAATAATTTAATATCCTAATAACCAACGTTTCGACAGACAAGCTGTCTTCATCAGGGTATAATATTATACGTTGGTTATTAGAATATTAAATTATTGCATCTGAGCTCCTAGAGTGTGCGGCTTTCCTTTTCTTTTACTGATGTTTTCTTCCATATACCTAAACAGTTAAGCTGTGGGGGAAGATGAGTGAGAGCTTGGGCAAAATTTGCTGTGTTCGCCCCCACATTGACCGTTTCACCTTTGTAGGTAAGTAGGCTACACAAGCAACTTCCTGAAAAACATACAATTCTAAGTGTATAGTAAGGTCACGATTGATTAATGAAATTATAACCTTTTCTTGTATCATTTTTAATTTTATCTCAAAAGATGAAAATGCCAACCTTGGCACTGCAATGCGATATGAGGAAATTGGTGAGTTAACACTCTTTTGTATGTCTCCATAAGATTTATATATTACCAATATTGCATACAGTATATCGTCAGAATACAAAAGCTTTTGCTTAGGTCATTAGATTTTCCCTTAACGACCCATAATAACTTCATTATCGAATCATTGAAAAGGAAGTTATCTTATCCAACTCTTTGTTTATTGGGTGTCTAATTTCTGTCTTCCTCTCTATTGTCCAGAGTTGCGCATCTTGCTCCTATGTGGCAGTGATCTTCTGGAGTCATTCTGCATCCCTGGCCTATGGAAAGACAGTGATGTAAGCCCTCTCACTCTTTCTCTTACCCATCTTCTTAGGTCTGTTGTGAAAAATAATTGTATTTCTTTGCATAGTATATATACCTGCCTAATGGCATGCGCTAAAGTTCTATTAAAGCAAACATAGTCAGACCTGTAGAGGTCAAAGGGAACACTGCAAGACGAATAGTTTTGAATAATGACGACATTTTAATCTATCCAGTGTCCACTTAGAGTCATGAATGCAAATGATTTGATACCCTAATGAGCATAATGTTGCATTCGAGATACTTTACCAAAACTATTACAGTCACCCATTTCATTAGCATTGGAAGGTAATACTGCAATGTGTCATACAAATGGTTTGCAGATGGAGGTGATTGTGGGAGACTTTGGGATTGTTGTTGTGCCTCGGGACGGAGTTGATACAGAGAGGATAATGAACCATTCCTCTGTGCTGCGCAAGTACAAGGTAGAATCTACATTATGAGCCTATGAGTCATGAGCTTGGTGAAAAGTGGAAAACCAATAAGCTTGATAATGTAATCTATTAAAAGCGTATTATGTTAATGTATTAACATCAACTCTGAACCACAGAAAATTATAAATGTCAATTTATTAATTCTATAACGTGTAAAACTTTTTTTTCCAGGATAACATCACTGTAGTAAAAGACGATGCCAACCACCCAATGTCCATTGTCAGTTCAACCAAGAGCAGGTTAGTGTGAATTGTAAACTGGGTGGTTCGAGCCCTGAATGCTGATTGGCTGACAGCCGTGGTATATCAGTATACCACAGGGATGACAAAACATTTTTTTTTTTTTTTACTGCTCTAATTACATTGGTAACCAGTTTATAATAGCAATAGGCACCTCGGGGGTCATGCCTAAGAACAGCCCTTAGCCGTGGTATATTGGCCATATACCACACCCCCTCATGCCTTATTGCTTAATTATAATTGATCTACCATCATTGGGCCTCCATTAGGAATATTTAATAAATAATGATGGACTGTTCTTTATTATTATTGTCTCTTTTTCACTCTGGAAAAGTTTGGTTATTTTTCACAAATATGGATGTCTCTTAATGTACCACTTCGGTTGCTGTTTAGTGGCTCTTGGGTGTAACCAAAACGTTTGCTAAACATTAGGGGGCAGTTTCCCGAACACAGATTAAGCCTAGTCCTAGACTAAAAAGCTATTTCAATGTAGATTCTCCATTAAGCTTGCTTTTTAGTCCAGGACTAGGCTTAGTCTGTGTCCAAGAAACCGCACCTAGAGGTTGAACTAAGCTGTTCCCATAGAACATTCTAATCATTGTAATTCTATGGTTGTTCCCTTCCCTCAGACTGGCCCTGCAGCACGGTGACGGCCATGTGGTGGACTACCTGAACCAGCCAGTCATCGACTACATCCTGCAGAGTCAGCTCTACATCAATGCTTCTGGATAGGAACTACTGCTTTGGCCTGCTGGCATATTGTCCCAGTCTGTCTTTCATGTGAAACGTATACTCCTCTTGAGCTAGTGCTTTTCCATTTAAAGATATCCATGTCCCTTCTTACTGTATCATAGTGACCCATCTGACCTGTGGATGTACAGCGAGGTGCCTGAGAGCTGTGTGTACGTGTGGACCACCTTCACAACTGACTTTGTGTAAGCTGCGCCGGCCGGGTGGGATAGAGAGGGGGATGGGGTTTTGGGTTGTGTCCCAAGTAGCATAATTTTCCCTATTGTGCACTACTTTAGACCTTGCCAACAATAGTGCACTTTATAGGGAATAGGGTGAAATTTAGGATGCAGCCTTGACATCATGAAGAGAGTGTGCAGAGATTGTAACCTATTGCATTTAGGCCTTTGCTGTTGATTTAAATCTCTCCGTTTTTAGACTGCATGCTTAGAAAGTTTCTGTTCTGACATGAGTACTTACTCATGTCGTAGATATGATATGTTGTGAAAGTGTTTGCAAAAAAACGAACATATAGTGGGTACCCACCCCTCACTTCATTTTCTATTCACTCTAAATCTACTGTATGTACAGAAGTATCTGTATTGATGTATCTGCGATTGCATATCAATGCCTAAATGTTTGGTCTTCAGTGGGCATTCATGCAAAATGTACATCTGTTTGCACATAAGAGAATGATTTGTACATTGATTTCTTTTTGTGTGCAAAGGATTTTACAAGTTTCTTCTGCTTGCCACTGGGAAAATGACCACGACTCCCAAAACAAATGCAATTAACCTGTTTCTTACTTTGTGCTATGTAGCTAGCTGCTCAAGATTCTTTTAAATATTGAGGAAAAAAACAACCGCACAAACTACAGAACTGCATTTCATGTGCCATGGGGATGAATTCACATATGCAAGTCTCTCCCTCTCCTTGCACTTAACACTCTGTCATAATAACATCAATCTGAAATAAATGTGCTCTAATGTTGTACTGCAAAGGAAGTGGGGATATAGCCTTTGATCAGTAGTTTCTTACTAAAACTTCTCATGGTCAGGGCCAAGACACTTTAGACAGTTTGGTTTAATGAGCATTGAGTGTAACCCTTGCTTTATACAGTCTTACTGCAAGGAAGGGTAAATGAGTGTATATGTGCACATTTTGGTTTAATAAGTGGTTTTAATTGTGACCAAAGCATCTTGCATACATATTTACAGTAGCTTTGTATGTGTAAATTTGGCTAAGATTATTAGGTTATTCAATTTTAATAGCAAGGAAGCAAAAGCAAAATACATTCCACTATTTCCGGAAATGTCATGGTTCATGATTTTTAAGAAATAGACACACAAGTGCTAGTTGTCCATATAGTAATGTCATTCTCCAGCCTTGTGGAGAGCATAGAAGCCTGACATGATGCAAGACTATCAATAGACAATTTTCAAGTCGTGTCGAAAGTAATATTACATTTTATCTGGAATGGCCAGAAAACGTTAAAACAGGCATATTTACATAACGAACATGAGTTGGAGGGTTAAAACTATTGAATATTAAAGAATTAAACCTCTCACTTAAAAAGACTGAAAATGATATCTAAATCCAAACTGTTTTTTGAGCAGGCTACATTTGACAATGGAACCCTGTTTAAAGGCATACAGAGTTGGTTACAATTCCAATTTCATCCTCCAGAAGAGGCAGAACAAATATTACAGAAAATAATATGGCTAAACTCCAGTGTACTGATAGAGGAAAGACAATGTTTATGAATGACATTGTAAATAAGGACAGTCAAATTTTGTCACACAAGCAAGTAATTAACAAAGGTGTATGGAGATGTATGCTCAATACAAAAGTATAACCAACTCATCGCAGCTCTGACATAAAAATGGATGTGGCAATTACTCATAAGAGAAAGGGATGAATTAGTTTGTCTGCTGCCAATCAAAAACCATGCATGGCTTAAAATGACTAGTATAAATTGTATCAGTTTAACTTAAGGTCGAGAGGTTTGACTATACCGCATAAAATTCAAGATAGTTGGGAACAGATTTTTGATGTTCCAATACCACGTCATTGGGTTTATGAACTGATATATAAAACAACATTTGACACATCAATCTGTTCTTTTCAATTTAAACTATTATATAAATTCTTGCCACAAAAATAATGTTCACTATAAGGGGCATTGAACAGTCAGCCCTGTGCAGACTGCAACAAAGAAACAGAATCAACAGATCATTTATTTTTGTACTGTGCTTCGGTGGCTCGCTTTTGGAGTCAGGTCCAGGAGTGGTTGCTGAGTCATAATGTCTGTGTTCAGATGGACCTACAAACAGTACTGTTAGGAGATCTGAAAAACCACGATCAATCAATGGGAAATATGATTATATGCTTAGGTAAAGTATTTATTTTTAGGGCAATCGTGGTAGAAATGGTACAAATAGAGAAACAGTAAAATAGAAGGATGTATTGCAAAAGGAAATAGTAAAATGGTAATATACGTGGGAAAGATGGGTTCGTCTGTGGACATCTGAGGGGTGGAATTAAGATCAGAAGGATTGGTTGATTTGACGATGCACTTGGAGTCCAGTACAAATAGTAGGAGGCTATAAAAATGATGCAAGTAATGTTATTTTATAGACTAATCGGTCTGCTAGTTTCATAGCTGATTCCAAAAAAGACTATCAGTAAGAGCGTTGTGCCAGTAACCGAAAGGTCGCTGGTTCTAATCCCCGAGCCGACTAGGTGAAAAATCTGTCGATGTGCCCTTGAGCAAGGCACTTAACCCTAATTGTTCCTGTAAGTCGCTCTGGATAAGAGCATCTGCTAAATGACTAAAATGTAAATGTAAAATGTACACAGTGTAAGATGCTCCAGACTCACAACATTGCTTCTTTATGTGTGCTCCAAATGTAATACATGATGTACAAACTGAACTGGGTCCAATATCCCTTCAAGCTGATGGTCTTTATACATGCATCCCTTGAGTCTTTCTATCAAACACATCTCAGCAGGGTACTCCTTTACATACACAACATCAGTTCCTTTGTATTCTTCAAAGACTGGTTTAGATAAACAAGATGTAGTGGAAAATCTGATATGAAAAAGATGCATTGTCGTGGTCCTAGTTATTATGGGCCAATTTTAGTATACTATAGGTTTCATAGAACCTGAGGCTTTAATTCGAGCTGAGTGGGTTTAGATGACTTATAGATATAATATCAAGAGACGTTTGATTGATATTTTATTCTGTTCATTTATTTATTTGGTAAGTAGTCCTGAAAAATGATGTTTGGGGGAATCCTATGTAATATGAGCTACAATTGCTGGGTTGGAAATTATTTGTATGTTCTCATCTTCAACTGTGGACTGACTGGACTGACACAATATAACATCTACACTGAGTCAATCAATACCTCCATAATAAACCAAGTGTGTAACAATAGATATTTTGTATTTTAGTAAGTCCCTCAGTTGAAGAGAAAAAGAAGGATACGTGAAACACATTCACATTAATTGACATTCATTCAATGTGTTTGTGTTGCATTAAGTGGCACCTGGTTTGTATTGTTAAGAAAGGAATAAATATTGCAGTTTATTTTACAGAATACAACAGAAAATACATTGTTTTCAACACTTACTAGATCACTGAAAATATTGCTTCTCTTGAGTCTGAAACTTCACAGAAAACATTTTTTTAAATACATTTAGTTTAACACACATTTTCCTCACACATAATACCATAACACATTCAGAGTTATTTGCCAAAAACGTAGGCATCCCAAATGGCACCCTTCTCCCTATATAGGGCCCTTCTGCACTATATAGGAAATAGGGTACCATTTGGGACGTAACCTTAGATCTCTGAATAGGTGGGGATTAAGGTCTCTCAATAGGTGGGGAGTTGAAGCAGCCCTTAGGGATGTTGGCGTGGATGTCCTCCAGGTTCCTGATGTCGTCCAGGATCATATCAATATCTAGGTTGAGGCCAGACAACCTGGCCCTCTGGCCGGCTTCCTTCTCCTCCAGGTCCTGAAGCCGAGGCCGGAGCTGCTGGTTGACCTGGCCACGAGCACTGGCGATGGACTGCTCCAACTCACCCAGCCTCTCCTCGTCCACACTGCCTGGCTCACCTGTTAGGAGAGGAGAGGAGAGGACCAATGGTCAGCACCAGCTTAAATCATAATGTCATAAAACAGAGGTAATATTAAGATAGGATGGTGAGTGAAATTAGACAAAAACACAAGTGGTTTTGTTTTGTGTGAGGTAACTGATTGTAGTTGTTGGGGGAACTTACCGATCATGCTCAGGAGGTTATTGATGGCCAGGAGTGTTTCTCCCACTGCATCTCTAGTATGCTTGGCATTGATGTAGGCACCAGTTCCTCCCATTAAAGCCTGAGGGAAAGAACATTACAAAGTATTACAAACATTACAGACCTTTAATTTGTGTGTGTACTGGAGTTTCACATGAATCCTTTACATTGACACAGGTTTGTTAAGGTATAACATATTATGTCTGACGGCATCACACTAAAACGGACCTCTGCAGCTCTGTCTCTCTGTCCCTCAGCGTTGGCCCTCTCTGCCGCCACTTTGGAAACAGTGGCTACCGCCTGGTTCTTCAGATCCTGCACGTCCCCTTTCAGCTTGGTGGCGTCCTTCAGTAGATCAGCGGGAGCTACTGGTAAAGAGCCGGACATTCCCTGCAGACAACAAGAAACAGTCAAATTAGCTCATTTTGAAGTTTCCATAAGAGCTTTGTAACAAATGTGGAATCATGCCTGGTAGTCTAAAATTGTAGTATTTTGGTTGTGAATAGGTCATGTCTGGAATTTAATGGGCTCATATGCATAAGTGATTCAAGACATTAACCTCATTGTTTTTTCCAACGGACATTTTCCTTCTACAGACTCTTGCTAAAAGCACAAGCTGTGGATTAGCATATGAACTCCAGTTGGATATTTCCATTGAAAGGAAAGAGTCTGTTGGTTAGGGTACCTCCAGTTGAGAGACCACAGCTTCCAGGCTGCTGACGGTGCCCAGTGCATCATTGTAGTCTCCAGACACACTGCCTATGATGAATAAGGTCTCTGAGTTGTCGCCAACAGCTTGCTGAATGGTGGCATTGATGCCAGGGAGTCTCTTTATGGCCTCGTCCGCCAAAGCCTTGTTCTTGCTGATCTGGCCGTCAAACCCTGTAGGATACAAGAGATTTAGACATAACCATCAGTGTTTTATGGCAGGTGTATCCATAGTGTATCAGTATCTAGATATCTTTTTTTGTTATACAGTTTTAAATATATTTGCTATATTTGCTATGTTGTAGATACTATGTAATAAATACAGTTGAAGTCGGAAGTTTACATACACCTTAGCCAAATACATTTAAGCTCAGTTTTTCACAATTCCTGACATTTAATCCTAGTAAAAATTCCCTGTCTTAGGTCAGTTAGGATCACCACTTTATTTTAAGAATGTGACATGTCAGAATAATAGTAGAGAGAATGATTTATTTCAGCTTTTATTTATTTCTTACATTCCCAGTGGGTCAGAAGATTACATACACTCAATTAGTATTTGGTAGCATTGCCTTTAAATTGTTTAACTTGGGTCAAACGTTTCGGGTAGCCTTCCACAAGCTTCCCACAATAAGTTGGGTGAATTTTGGCCCATTCCTCCTGACAGAGTTGGTGTAACTGAATCAGGTTTGTAGGCCTCCTTGCTCGCACACGCTTTTTCAGTTCTGCCCACAAATGTTCTATAGGATTGAGGTCAGGGCTTTGTGATGGCCACTCCAATACCTTGACTTTGTTGTCCTTAAGCCATTTTGCCACAACTTTGGAAGTATGCTTGGTGTCATTGTCCATTTGGAAGACCCATTTGCGACCAAGCTTTAACTTCCTGACTTTTTCCTCCAAACATAACGATGGTCATAATGGCCAAACAGTTCTATTTTTGTTTCATCAGACCAGAGGACATTTCTCAAAAAAGTACGATCTTTGTCCCCAGGTGCAGTTGCAAACCGTAGTCTGGCTTTTTTATGGCGGTTTTGGAGCAGTGGCTTCTTCCTTGCTGAACGGCCTTTCAGGTTATGTCGATATAGGACTCATTTTACTGTGGACATAGATACTTTTGTACTTGTTTCCTTCAGCATCTTCACAAGGTCCTTTGCTGTTGTTCTGGGATTGATTTGCACTTTTCGCACCAAAGTACGTTCATCTCTAGGAGACAGAACGCGTCTCCTTCCTGAGCTTTATGACGGCTGCGTGGTCCCATGGTGTTTATACTTGCGTACTATTGTTTGTACAGATGAACGTGGTACCTTCAGGCGTTTGGAAATTGCTCCCAAGGATGAATCAGACTTGTGGAGGTCTACAAAAATAATTCTGAGGTCTTGGCTGATTTCTTTTGATTTTCCCATGATGTCAAGCAAAGAGGCACTGAGTTTGAAGGTAGGCCTTGAAATACATCCACAGGTACACCTCCAATTGACTCAAATGATGTCAATTAGCCTATCAGAAGCTTCTAAAGCCATTACATCATTTTCTGGAATTTTCCAAGCTGTTTAAAGGCACAGTCAACTTACTGTATGTAAACTTCTGACCCACTGGAATTGTGATACAGTGAATTTTAAGTGAAATAATCTGTCTGTAAACAATTGTTGGAAAAAGTACTTGTGTCATGCACAAAGTAGATGTCCTAACCGACTTGCCAAAACTATAGTTTGTTAACAAGAAATTTGTGGAGTGGCTGAAAAACAAGTTTTAATGACTCCAACCTAAGTGTATGTAAACTTCCGACTTCAACTGTATGTGCTTTTTAGATGAGAGAATCGTTGTATTTGGTGCATGTTAATGATTAACTTACACCTGCTGTAACTGCCTGTAGTGCTGTTGAACTTCATTATTCATTCAACTGAGAAATATAAACTCTGAGATATAATTACAGTTACTGTGTGTCTGTGCTTTTCTAATATGTGGGCCGGCCTTGTCACATAATATGCAGATAGTTTATTAATATTTATACTGTGTTGTAGTAGGAATAAGACATATAGAAATGTGAAAGTCTTGTCATACCTCTGAGCATCTCCAGTGCGCCATCCACCCCATCAATGTTATCTGTGATATCCTTCAGGGCCAGTTCTGTGTCAGCCTTTGCTGCATTCGCTCTGGTAAGGAGTTGGTCATATTCCTGTACGAGAGAAATACCAACAATCAACATCGTGCCAGTTATTACCATTCATAAGGGTTAGTGAAGTCATTAGCTAATTCTACACTATTGAAATACTTCAGTTGGATAATCTATCAGCGAATTTCAGACGTTGCAGGAAAATAGTTCTCAGAAACCTTTGAAGTTGGAATATAAGATATCATATACTACCAATCCTACACAGAATGTTTTCTAAAAGCTGATGAGTGAATAGTGAAAGGCCACTAGTGTACCTGTTGAGCTGCCTTCCCCTGGACCAGGAGGTCCTCTACTGCAGCCTTGTCCTCCTGGGTGTCCTCTTGTAGCGCCTGGTACCCTGTGAGGTTCTCCTCCACCCGTTCTCTCAGGCCATCCAATTTAGCCGCCACACTGTCAATGTCCTTTTGCCAGAAACAGAAGCTCAGTCAGACTCAGTGTGTTGTGCAAGTGTAATTACACACGCACACAAATCTGTGGAGACCTGCTCTAGATTCCTCACCAGCCAGGTTTTAATTCGATCTCCTCCCCCTCTTTGCATTTTCTGCTGACTCATGTCCTTGATCGTTAATTGCTTTGTTATGTTTAAATGTAAATTAGCAAGGAAACAATTTAGAGATCTCGCTTTACAAACATGCTTTGAGACAGGTTCAGGTGCCAATGGTTAGACACAATGATTTCATAATGTTCATAGTGAAAGGTGTTGAAATTGAATGCTCTTTTCAGCTCTCTAGGACACAAGTACATTCTGTCCCTCATATTCCAGGACACAGACACTGTATATCTATCAATATTTGCCTATTATGATTTTTAAGATATCTCAGAAGACTTGACCTGAGAGTAGTCACCAAATAGAGACCAGAGAAATGAGCCTGCTGAGAGGCCTGTTCTGCTCAATACCTTGAGAGGACCAGGGATGTTCAGCTCCAGGGAGGCTATCTGCTGCAGAGTGTCAGCCGCCATCCTGCTCTCGTCTTGGGCAGAGCTGCTTAGGCGAGTGGCCAGGCTCTCCATGGCCTTCACCTGGGCTGAGTTCTCATCATACCTGACCAGAGGAAAACCAAATATAACAAATATCAATATAACAACAACAGTTCATCAATTATGTTATTTTGCAGAACATTACATGGCTGGTAGTAGAGGATATATCATCTACTGTATTTTGACTGGAGATTGACATGAGTTTCTTACTTGGTTTTGAGATCACTGATAAGCTCCCTGATCTTGTTTTCCCCTGTCATGACAGATCTCATGAGTGCCAGGGACTTCTCTGACTCTGCAAGGGCACTGTTTGCTGCCTTCTCCACTGTCCCCGCTTTGCTCTGGTGTCTAATAAACAGTTACAACATAGAGTCATCCATAGCACCACAAGTCATTTTCTGACATGGGATTCTCCAGTCTGTATGAATGGGACATGGAGGGGTGCAGTACTCACTTTTCAGCCAGGCCTGTTGCTCTCTGAACCAGAGTAGAGAGGCTGTCTGTGTCCGCTTCTGCCGCACTTAAAGGGAACTCCTAACATTGGGAATCATTAACAAGCATACATTTAGACATATTTGTCTCTCCTTACTCTCTCCTTGTTTGATGACAATCACATCAGTAACAAAAGTAGAAAACTACTTTACTACTGTATAACTCACAGCTTGTTTGATGTTGAGTCTTGCCTCTTCTAGTTTGCGCCGCACATCATTAATGAGCGTCTGAACATCAGAGACCTGTCGTTGGTACTTCTGGTCCTGCAGCTTTATGTTGTTGATGGTGTTGGAGATCGCCTGGATGTCTCTGCCTTCACTCAGCTGGGTTGTACTGATGTCTGAGAGCCGGGCCTGTAAGTCTTTCTCTGATTCTATTCAATAGAACAAAACAAAACAAGCCACCAACATGAGATCTTTGCACTTTACGTATAAACCAAATGCTTCACAAACTGAATGTGAGATACATTTGGGTGTGACAGAGATGCAGTGCATGGACGGTGCTTCACATTGTTTCAGATGCCTGACAACCATCCTGAATGGTATTAATATATGTTGACTAATTAGAAAATGAGTGATCCTTTGATCCTTTAAGTATCTACGATGTATAACTATTATGAATGACTTACCAGAGAGTGTCTGTGCATTTCTCTGCAGGTCTGTGACTATGTCCTGTGCTGCTCTGATGGCTCTCTCCATCTGGGCGTTGTTCACTGGCAGACTGGCACTCTCCTTGCCCGTAAACAGAGTTTCTATCTCCCGCAGTTTACGAGTGTACCCCTCCATCTGTGACACATTACCCAACGGGATAGGAAAGCTTTAAATAGAGCTTATGAAAGGTTATTCTCTGGTGATGGATGAAACGATAGCTGGCTCGAGGCCAGCACTCACACAATATCTGAGTCTAGATTGGTGAGATTAATTAAAGGTTAACAAAAAAAACTATTTTTTTACCTCTGCAATACTATACTGTAGGCCTACATAGTACATCCAAAATATGTAATTGGAGGCAAAGTGTGAGATGGAGCAGTAGATTCAAACCCTGAAAGGTATTCGTTATGATAGAGAAATAACTTCATAGGTTAACTGTTGTGTTTGAATACTTCAACTAGTCCTCCTTTTAATTCCTCCTCCCACACTACAGCCTGAGGGGAGGGAGAGGGAGCACCCCAAATGTCACCCTCTTCCCTATTTAGTGCACTACTTTTGACCTGGGCCCTTGGGCTCGGGTCAAAATTAGTGCACTATACAGTATATGGAATTGGGTGCCATTTGGGACACACATTTCATCCTAGTTCACAGGAAGCGTAGGCAGTGCCAGAGAGAATACACCCCGACACAAATCTTTAATTTACCTGTCAAGTACTTTCCCCTCGCAGGTAGAGGTAGTATATTTACTGAGAGGACCATATGAAGAAATGTTCTTGCAAAAATACTAATGCCAGATCACAACTTGTAAGAAGACACTCTAAACCTCTTCCTCTCGTAACAAAATCCTTGTACAGCTATTCCTTCATTAACCCACTAAGCTTTAAGGATGTTGAATCAGCGACAGGGTGAGCACAGTGAAGCCAGAACAAATATCACAGCCAGTAGCTTTATTTCTGGTCCAGTTATTGTGTCTGCGTCTCAAATGGAATCCTATTCCCTATATAGGCTAGTGTATTACTTTTGACCAAGGTCTGCATATAGGGAATAGGGTGCCATTTGGGATGTACACAGTGCTGCCATTTAATCATTGGAGAGAGCACTGTGACATGTTTGACCTGAATGGAAAAAGGAGACATTGATAAAATAATCCCAGTGGATCTTACCTTGGTCTTGACAGGGTTGAAGCAGGAGGGACATGCAGAACGCTGGCACTTCAGACCCTCAAAGCCTTCTCTGCATGAACACTGGCCGTTGTCACTGCATTTGTTGTACAGAGAGCCCTGGAAATTGCAGCCACAAGCTAGAACGCAAAATGAAAAACAGTTGTTAGAATGTATATAAAACTGCAGACAATATTTGACTGTTAGAATCTAAAGGAGGAGCTATGTGCCTCGTGTCTACGTGTGAAAGAGCTGGATTTGGGGAGCAAACAAGGTGCTGTCCTTACGTTTGCATGCCTCTGATGGCATGCTGTGGTGATAGCCATCCACACATTTCTCACAGAAGAAGCCAGTGGTATGACTCAGACATTTCAGGCACGCCCCTGTCTGCGGGTCACAGCTACGGACAGTGTTGGGGTCCACGTGCCCGTTGCACTGGCAGCGCTGGCAAGGCCTCTGGACGCCATTTTCCCCCAAGGGATTGCCATAGAAACCATCCTGGCAGGTGTGGCAACGTGAGCCTATTGAGAGTAAGGAGGGAGGAAGAGGTACAATATGAAATATAAAATCAAATATGCAAATAGCTGACATTGAATGATGAATGCCCTAGTACTCTATCCCATCTAACAGCCATAGTCTGTGGCTGTGGTTGTGTCCCAATTGACACCCCTATTCCCTATATAGTGCACTACTTTGTGACAGTGACTCACCAGTGGTGCCAGGTGGACAGAGGTCACACTTGACCCTCGTGGTTCCTGGGCTCACAGAGCAGGCAGCTCCATTGGGACAGGGACACTTCAGACAGGAGCGTGGCTGGGCAGGGTCATTATAATACCCCAGCTGGCAGGTCTGGCGACCAGGGGTCTCATCTGCAGAGTAACAGTCTCCTGTGGAACGGCACAACACAAAATCACACACACACACTTTCATCAAGACATTATTTGTCCTGCATTACATTTTTTTCATTATATATGAACATTGTATTTTCAAGCATTGATTTGAATGTCTATAACTTATCCAGGGAAGGGTATATTACAAAATGAGGTTTGTCCTGATGAAAATCAATCAAATCTCATCATTAATAGCAACATAACAAAATATATTAACACAAACATACAGCAACACTTGGACAAAGTTAAACGTCACCAACCTGTTTCAGAGTCACAGCTTCCTCCTCTACAGCTGCAGGGCTCACAGGAGCTGTATGGACCTTTGCTTGGGGAACTTCTCTTATACCCTGCAGCACACCTCTCACAGAACTGGCCCTCGTATCCTGCTGGGCAGTTACAGTTCTGGACCCAGGCAGCAGGGGTACCGGCCCCCTGACGGGCAGACTCCATACGAACGTTGTCAAGGTAACCACGCCCTGCAAAGGACAATAAGGTATTGAGTTTTATTGAGTGATTGACAAGAGATGAAGAGAAGGCAATGTGTTGAGGATGTCTACCATTTTTGATAATTGACTTAGAAAGATTACATAATAAAAATATGAATAAACTACTGAAATAAACTCGATATAAAACTGTTCCAAAGCACTTATTTACAATCAGGAATGACTCCAAGGATCTGTTTATGCAAAACAGTAACCAATCTCATCGTCTGAGTCATACAAAAATAAACACTCACCATTTTCCCCAAATGTCCCACGGATTTTGATGGCAGTCAGATTCTGGAGGAGTGTTTGAAACTGGAAAGATGAAAGGAGGGGGCTCCATTTACTGCTCTGTTGCTCATCTAGTCTGAGAATGAAAGACACAGCAAGCAATGTTTACCCAAGACGTGCACAGATTCATAAAGCATGAGGGAACATCAGTATTATGCTTATGGGTTTCACAGTCACACAGTATACCACCATGTCCTTATTACTGTAATTATTCCTGTAATTACATTGTATCTATTGTAATTATTCATTGTTACACTGTATATTTAGCTTATTATGAATATGAGAATAAATATGGAAACATATGTATTTACGGAAGCAAAAACCAGTGTTGTTACTGTACTACGATTATGGTCACGATGATGTGGTTTATGGTGCAGTTTGTTGTGAGACAGGATTGGATTTGACCAATTAGAGATAGGCTGCTTGCCAACCAGCCATTTACCCTTCATTGTAATTCATTTGAATCAGACAAGCAGATGACCCTCTGGCTTACTAACTGTTATCAAGCAAATACATTCAATCAGTGTGAGATAAACATTGACCCCTTCACACTCCACAGCCACAATGTGAAATTGTCTATAATGTGTTTCTCAATTGTTATGTCTTTGGCATCTATCTCACTATTCACACCTGCCTACTTATCTCCTGCAGATCAAATTATGTTTGTACCTGCCCTGAGACAGACGGTTTCCAATCAGTCGGTACACTTGGTACCCCCATAGCTGTGTGTTGGACACAACTTGACTTTTTCCACATTTTGTTGTGTTACATTTTGAGTGTCACTGATCTATACATAATAGCCCATAATGTTAAAATGGAATTTTGTTTTTTGAAATTAAAAAAAATGCATTAAAAATGAACAATTGAAATTTCTTGAGTCAATAAATATTCAACCCTTTTGTTATGGCAAGCCTAAATAAGTTCAGGAGTAAGAATGTGCTTAACAAGTCACATTATAAGTTGCGTGGACTAACCCATCTCTGTACCCCACACATACAATTATCTGTAACTTCCCTAAGTCGAGCAATGAATTTGAAGCACAGATTCAACCACAAAGAGCAGGGAGGTGTTGCTATGGTTTGCAAAGAAGTGCACCTATTGCTAGATGGATAATAAATAAATAAAACAGACATTGAATATCCCTTTGAGCATGGTCCAGTTATTAATTTTACACTTTGGATGGTGTGTCTCCTGAGTGGCGCAGTGGTCTAAGGCACTGCATCGCAGTGCTAACTGTGCCACTAGAGATCCTGGTTCGAATCCAGGCTCTGTCGCAGCCGGCCGCGACCGGGAGACTCATGGGCGGTGCACAATTGGCCCAGCGTCGTCCAGGGTAGGGGAGGGAATGGCCGGCAGGGATGTAGCTCAGTTGATAGAGCATGGTGTTTGCAACGCCAGGGTTGTGGGTTTGATTCCCACGGGGGGCCAGTATAAAAAATATATATGTATTCACTAACTGTAAGTCGCTCTGGATAAGAGCGTCTGCTAAATGACTAAAATGTAAATGTATCAATACACACAGCCACTATAAAGATACAGGTGCACTTCCTAAATAAGTTGCTGGAGTGGAAGGAAACTGCTCAGGGATTTCACCATGAGGCCAATGGTGATTTAAAACAGTTACACAGTTTAATGGCCGTGATAGGAGATAACTGAGGATGGATCAACAACATTGTAGTTACTCCACAATACTAACCTAAATGACTCCACAATACTAACATAAATGTCTGAGTGAAAATAAGGAAGCCTGTACAAAATAAAAATATTCCAAAACATGCATCCTGTTTGCAATAAGGTACTAAAGTAATACTGCAAAAAATGTGGCAAAGAAATATACTTTTTTGTCCTGAATATAAAGCGTTATGTTTGGGGAAATTCCAACACAACATATCACAGAGTACCACTCTTCATATTTTCAATAATGGTGGTGGCTGCATCATGTTATGGGTATGCTTGTCATCGGCAAGGGATAGAGAGTTTTTTTTAGGATAAAAAGAAACAGAATAGAGCTAAGCACATGCAAAATCTTAGAGGAAAACCTGGTTCAGTATGCTTTCCAACAGACACTGGGAGACAAATTCACCTTTCAGCAGGACAATAACCTAAAACACAAAACCAAATATACACTGGAGTTGCTTACCAAGATGACATTGAATGTTCCTGAGTGGCGTAGTTACAGTTTTGACTTAAATCGGCTTGAAAATCTATGGCAAGACTTGAAAATGGCTGTCTAGCAATGATCAACAACCAACTTGACAGAGCTTGACAATTTTTTAAAAGAAAAATGGGCAAATATTGTACAATCCAGGTGTTTAAAGCTCTTAGAGACTTACCCAGACTCACAGCTTTAATCGCTGCCAAGGGTGATTCTAACATGTATTGACTCAGGGCCTTGAATACTTATCTAATCAAGGTATATTAGTGTTTTCTTTTCCATAAATTCAAAATATATAAAAAATGTTTCTTCCACTTTGATATTACAGAGTATTTTGTGTAGATCGTTGGCAGAAAATGACAATTCAATCCATTTTAATCCCACTTTGTAACACAACTAAATGTGAAAAAAGTCAAAGGATGTGAAAAATGCTAGAATCAAGCTTATCTGTCTAGCAAGGTGCTCTGCCTGATTCCCACCTGAATGTGTAGGTGATCTTCTGTCCACAGGGGACGATGGTCCTCAGGTCTCCCAGGGAAGCTGCCACTCTCAGCCCAGATCCCTCCAGCACCACATCAGCCGTGGACGGGTGGCGAACCCCTCGGTCCAGCCTCAGGGAGAAGGATATGTTCTGACCGTAGCTCAGCTCCTGGTTTCCCAGGTAAGAGTCTAGCCATCACAAAATAAAACAGAGCACAAGATCATTTTAGGATCATAATAATTGATGAATGGTAACTTTAAACTCATTACAGTCTAAGCCCTGTCTAAGAGAGAATGCCAAGAGTGTGCAAAGTTGTCATCAAGGCAAAGGGTGGATATTTGAAGAATCTCAAATATAAAATATATTTTGATTTGTTTAACATTTTTTTGCTTGATTCCATATGTTTTATATCATAGTTTTGATGTCTTCACTATTATTCTACAATGCAGAAAATAGTAAAAATAAAGAAAAACCCTTGAATGAGTAGGTGTGTCCAAACATTTGCGGAAGGACAACATCGGCGGATGAGACGCATCCAATGCAAAAAAAGATATCTCTAGCTTAAATGGACCAATTTTTATGGGGATTTTTGTATTATGCTAATTTGATTTCCGCGGGGGCGCAGACATCGACTCTAGGGGGTTATTATTAAGGAAGCATGTGATGTAACATATACACTACATGACCAAAAGTATGTGGACACCTGCTCGTCGAACATGTCATTGCATAATCATGGGCATTAATATGGAGTTGGTCCCCCCTTTGCTGCTATAACAGCCTCCACTCTTCTGGGAAGGCTTTCCACTAGATGTTGGAACATTGCTACGTGGACTTGCTTTCATTCAGCGACAAGATCATTAGTGAGGTTGGGCACTGATGTTGAGCGATTATGTCTGGCTTGCAGTCAGCGTTCCAATTCATCCCAAAGGTGTTCGATGGGGTTGAGGTCATTTCTGTATGGACCTCGCTTTGTGCATGGGGGCATTGTCATGCTGAAACAGGAAAGGGCCTTCCCCAAACTATTGCCACAAAGTTGGAAGCACAGAATCGTCTAAAATCTAATTGTGTGCTGTAGCGTTAAGATTTCCCTTCACTGGAACTAAGGGGCCTAGCCCGAACCATGAAAAACAGCCCCAGACCATTATTCCTCCTCCATCAGACTTTACAGTTGGCACTACGCATTGGGGCAGGTAGCATTCTCCTGGCATGCGCCAAACCCAGATTCATCCGTCGGACTGCCAGATGGTGAAGCGTGATTCATCACTCCAGAGAACGCGTTTCCACTGCTCCAGAGTCCAATGGCGGCGAGCACCACTCCAGCCGACGCTTGGCATTGGTGATCTTAGGCTTGTGTGCCACTTGAGTGCGGCTGCTCGGCCATGGAAACCCATTTAATGAAGCTCCTGACAAACAGTTATTGTGCTGATGCTGCTTTTAGAGGCAGTTTGCTTCCAGAGGCAGTTTGGAACTCGGTAGTGAGTGTTGCAACTGAGGACAGACGATTTTTACATGCTATTGGCTTCAGCACTCAGTGGTCCCGATCTGTGATCTTGTGTGGCCTACCACTTCGCAGCTGAGCCGTTGCTGCTCCTAGACTTTTCCACTTCACAATATTAGCACTTACAGTTGACCGGGGAAGCTCTAGCAGGGCAGAAATTTGACGAACTGACTTGTTGGAAAGGTGGCATCCTATGACGGTGCTATGTTGAAAGTCACTGAGCTCTTCAGTAAGGCCATTCTACTGCCAATGTTTGTCTATGGAGATTGCATGGCTGTGTGCTCGATTTTATACACCTGTCAGCAACACGTGTGGCTGAAATAGCCGAATCCACTAATTTGAAGGGGTGTCCACATACTTTTGTATATATATTTTAGTTCGATATTTGTTGGAACGAAAGGTAAAGTTTCTCCAAAAATAAGAGGGTACAGAAGTCAGGACTAAGAGCGGAGAGCAGGGAGCACTCACCAGGGGCATAGAGGTAAGCAGGCATGATGTCTTTGGAGATGACCTCAATGTCTTTGTGAGTGGGGGACCAGCGGAAGTGGACTTGGGATGGGGTCACACCATGAGCTGTGGCCGCTCGCCACCCCTCAGGCCCTGAAAAACAGAAGATTCACACACATTTAATAACTTAAAATGAAGTATATTTCAGGTGTTTATTTTATGTTTCGATCAAGCGTATGGGTGTTAACTTACCATTGTCGAATGTTGAGGTGATTGTGTGGACTGAGTAGCCCTTTGCTGGGGAGCACTGAGACGAGTGTCCATAGCAAAAGCAAGGTAGAGATTGAGCTGTCACTGAATTGTCAGTGAGCTGACCACTGCATAAGAAAAACATGAACACACATTTGAATTAGTCAATAATTAGTCAATCTTTATTCTAAAATTCAATAACGAAAAGCGAGGCAATACAGTAGATCCTTTTGAAGTCCTCTCAGTCCTTTCATTTTATGCCCCTATAATTCCATTGTTGTACTTAACAAACAGTACAATGCAGGTGAATGTAAAATGTATTTTACCTGTTAGCACAGCCATTTGAGCTGATAGGTGTTCCATTGGGGCATCGGTCACATTTCTCCCCCTGTGCACCCGCTCTACAGCTGCAATGTCCTTTACTGTCACAGTGTGAGCCTACGGAACCTGGAAGAAACCACATAGACACCAAACATCACCTCACAACCTAGACATCTGGGAAGCCATTATCAAATACACCAGGGACCTTATTCATAAAGAGTCTCAGAGTAGGAGTGCTGAACTAGGATCTGTTCCATGAAATCTTATTATTATGAAATCTCATTATGATCTAAAAGGCTAAACTGATCCTAGATGTGCAGACACTTTTGAATATGGGCCCAGGTATGGTTTTCATTTCATGTTCTGGTCACTCACCTATAGGGCTGCAGTTACATGGCAGACACCTGTCTCCTGCCCTCTGGTGGTGGAATCCCTCCTTGCACCTCTCACAATGCCTTCCCTCTGTGTTGTCTTGGCAGTCCACACAATGGAGGCCCCCAGAGTCAGGCAGGCAATAACGTGACTTTCCATTGCATTCACAGATGTCTGCTACAGGGGTGACATACACATTGTTAGGACATTTGTGAGCACTGTGTTTTAGATGAGATCCAATCTTTTCTAGAATCATAAAAACATAAATCTGAGTATATTTGTCAGCCTATGGGATAAGCAGTCTGCCCCTCATAAATTCCCTTGAACACCATGAAGTTAGCTATTGCCCTTTGACAGTCACATAAAATGTGAAAATGTTTTATTATGTAGGCTACCATCTTTATACAATCTAAGGGGGGGTTGGCAGTAGCACAGCCTCAGTCTTTTCTCACAGTGATGTAAACTACTGTCAGCAGGCCCAGATCTCATAATACCTTGCTCCCACTGTGGGCAACACCATGTTTGCAATCGAGCAAATGTCTGTTTGATTGCTATGGTAATGGTTTGTATCATCATAGCGAACCCATACTGCCACAATCATTTGACAACCATTTTCCCAAGCATAAGCTATCCTGAGGATATCATGTTCTCATTTCACACACTAAATGATCACTTTGAGGAGTTCCTGTGGTTATGACAGGCTTCTGCATGTAGCCGTTTTTGTCGATTGGGTAATATGGAAAGGTACACAGAGCTCAGAACCTCATGTCGTCATGCCCTAAGAGGAGATAGACTTTACCCATTATCACGAGTCATTGTCTGCGTCCCAAATGGCACCCTATTCCTATTTAGTGCACTACTTTTGGGCAGGGCCCATAGTAGTGCACAGTATGGGGAATAGGGTGCCATTTGGGACAGAGATATCAGTAATGCAGTGATTCAGGGACTCCAGGTCGATATGGTTGCCCAAAGGCTTAACAAAACTCACCTCAGCAACTCCAGGACTTAATACCTATATCTGCCCCACCTTATCACCTCACCACACAGTAAGGATCAATAGAAAGTGTTGATGATTTACTCTCTTCGCCAAGAGTACCACAAATAAACATATCCACTTTCACATCAAGATCTACTGTGAGACCTTCATAGACTATAGAGGCTCTGTAGTATTATCATGTTTCATGTAAACACAAACCCCTTTCTCCTAAAAGCATACCTGTATTAAATATCATTAGATTAAATGTGCCATTTTAATATCTACTACTATAGCTACAGAGACAGAATACACAAATACAGGTATACGGGAATACAACAAGTGCTGCAGGTAGGCCAATTAGCTAAGATAGTGTTTTGTAGGGTATCTGCTATCCTCTTGAGTCTGAAAGAAGTCAAATAATTCTAAATGCATGTCCCCAATATCGAAAGCAACAACCTATTTAAGGATGATGATGCCTGATTATGTGCAGAAATATCTAAAATAATTTAGCACAGAGGGATTTTGAATTTTGAATAATTAATTATTACATTATTTAAGGCTAGCAGAGAGGAAAGATTAAAAGGTAGTAGACACTCACATCCTCCATAGCTGTAGGTTCCTTGGACAGACAACCAGGTACAAATAGAAAGTCCACACAGAAATATCCAACTGCTCTTCATGGTCGCAGAAACTCTAATAGGAATGAAGTACATCAATATTCTCATATAAGAAGAATCAAATTAATGGGCTTATCAGGCTGGCTACACCTGATGCTTCTGCCCAAGATACCCAGGTGAGCTTCTTTTAACACCTCTCATGTGGTAGGCTGTGGCACGTCTCAGCTGGAAGGTTACTCACTTGTGATTCAGCGCCAACACACTGGCTGTGCCCACTGTCTCACAGGAAATGTCTGGTTCTGTATCACTACTGTGGACATTGTCAAGACGTGAATAAAGGGGAGTGTTGTTTGATGCAGCATGAAATAGACAGTCACTCGCTCAAGGTTATTAAATACATTTTTACACCCGCTTTACAATTCAGTAGACATACTCTGAAAGAAAATGTCCGAATGTGAATCAAAGTGATTCTACCTGGATTATAATGCTTGTGTATTTTCACCTTTTCAGCAAAAGCATAATTACTAATCATCTCAAACCAAAATATCTAACGTAGGTAATTGTTGCCAATTACTTTGACGGGTTTGGTATTGTTCTGCTGATGATTATAACTGAGTAGCCAAGAACATCCTGAGAAAGAACCTGTAAAAACTACTATAAAACAAATTATAAACAGGGTAGTTTGGGTCCTGGATGCGGATATGACATAAAAATACTTGTTTACAGTTTTATTTATGTTGGTAACCAGTAGATAATAGCAATAAGGCACCTCTGGAGTTTGTGGTATATGGCCAAAATACCACACCCCCTCGGGCCTTTTTGCTTAAATCTAATGAGGCACCTACTACAAACCAACAGTTGAAGCTATACATTTCTTCAATAATGTGTTCAATGGTTTTCAATAAAAGGCTCAACTTGATTGCTTTTTTTTATCCAGGAAGTCCCATTGAGGTCAGAAAACCTATTTTATATGGGAGACGTGGGAACTGTTCAATACAATGTCTATAATCTGCCAGGGTCTGTTTTATTTGGAAACCTGAATTTGTTCCTGAGCAACAGCACTTTGGAGAGACAACATTCCCTGAAGTAATAATAGCTTTTTCCATCTCCTCAAATGGTTGGCAGTTTATTTGCCAATCCACAATGAGAATGATTCACCCACTTTGTGTCTGAGCATATGGACAGTATTGTTTGGCTTTGGTTGGGGAACACCCTGTAAAACAGTTAAGCATAATAACACGACAAAAAGGGACCCTAGTCAGTTACAGGTGAAAAAACTGAAATACAAATAAAAAATTAATTTCACATATCATGCTGTATACAGTATTTAATAATATTTGTTCAATTCACAAGGCTACTTTTTAGTCACCTGTTCAATCAATCTGATATTTCTATTTTGCCTCCTTGGAAACAACTTTCCATGATTGAAATATTGTACAGATTACACTGAATGTATCTTTCACTGTTCTATTGCCACACCCTTGGTATCAGACATGTGGCCAGACAAACAGCAATAGACACATCCTTCAGCGATGAGTAGATACCTGATAAGAAAAAAAAGGTGCCTAAAGGCTAAGAGTTTTGTACTGTTTGCAAATGGCTGCCACACCCTTATAGTGTCATGCTCTGACATGGTGTGTGCACTAGTCATACACACACACACACTCACATACACACACAGATGGAACCGCGCCCTAAAAGCCACACCATTCCCGACACGCACAGGCCCCTGTCAACACCACATCCTCAGCTAATACACACACAAACACACAGAAGCTGTATGTACAAAAATAACTCTAAAGGAAAACATGTAGACGACACATACAAGAAAGCAGTTAGATAGATATTTCTTAGCAGTTAGATAGACATTTCTTATCTGTGCAGTGACACATTAAGACGGTGTCAATTCAATGTTGAATTGTGTCATTCAAACACATCAATAAACACTTAAGAACAATTAAGAACACCATTTAAAAACAAAGAAGTAGCAGAGATAGTGCTATGACCTGGTCTGAAACCTGACTGGTGTACATTTAGAATACATTTCGTAGTTCAGAAGGACCTAAGTTGAGTATTTACAAAGGATTCTAGAATTTCTGCTAGGCAAGAGTTTGAAAATGGGGCGATAATTATTTAGGTCACACGGGTCACCACCTTTGTGAAACCTTTGTGAAGGGGGAGTATATGAGCTGCCTTCCAGACCCTATGGATTGTACCAGAAATAATTGTATTCAAATAATTGTGAATCCGACATGGTTATACTCAAGTCAGAAATAGTGGTCCCGGCTACAAGAGCCAACCGCGACTTGAGATAAGCTTTGCCAGTGACAGGCCGTAACCGAGCTAGTCGGAGTTACCCGGGGCTAGCCTGCTAACGTTAGCTCCAGGATCCAGCCAACACGGTGTGTTAAGAACAGCACTAGCACCATTGCCCTAAACTAAAACACTTAAAACAAATGTGTCTTAAAAAGTATAAAACACAGAAGCACTCTATCGCCACTCTCTGTTTCCTACTTCCTAGTCACGTGACAAACCAATACGGTGAACCCAACATTGAAATTCAGAGGAAATAATGTCCTTTTCGAACACACCCCTGAAAATGTGGGTCAAGTCCTGGCTGATGAACTCATTTGGAGGGTGAACGAGGGGATTTTTCTGAATCTTTTTTTGGGATCATGAATGCAGTAGCTGAAAATAAGTGTTGCATCTCATTTTGAGAACACACTGGCATGTTTCACTGCACAGACAAGAAACATTGTGGCATCTATAGGCATTCATTCAAAGTTCATATTTTTGTGCATAACAGTTGCTGAGATACATCTTCCATTTATTTTAATGTACTTTCAAGACTATCATCAAATCAATAATGATTTATAAAACAGTGTTTCACAATCAACACAAGGCAGAAAATCCAACCATAACATAACTGGGTTGTTCTGCCAATTAAGTGCCTTTTTAGTGTAACTTAGTGAAAAACTTGATTTCACATAATTCTAACATTGTCATAAAGAGCAAATGTTCAACTTAGTAAAAAAACACATTTTCCCATCTCAAGAGGTTAAATACAAAATGACCATATTGCCTATTAAGTTCCAAATAAAGTAACAGGGTTGACAACTTTATCTTAAATCAGCCATTAAGCCCCTTGTGACAGGGGGGATGGAAGCTTGTGTGCAACAGAATACAAAATTCACCTAAAATAAATATATTGTTAAACCATTTCTAGCATGTCCATCTATGTGTAATAGGGTTGACGTGATATGCTCGACCCACAAAACACCAGAAAATGGCCAAAAGAGTAGAACCAGCTAGTCTTTATTCATATTAAAAATCTGATTTATAGAATGTTCCATGTAGTCTATTGTAAAGGGGACTTTATTTAATATAACAGGCTTTTAAAATGCAATATTTGTGCACGTCTACATTTTTTTTTTTAAAGGCACTCATTTCATGGAACGACCCAACTAATAAACTGAAACATATTGTCCCGCATGTCCTAAAGACTAAATAACCTCACGATAAAACGACATTGCGGAGTAGATGAATGAGAAACACTGTGATATTTCTGCAAATGCAATGTACAGAACACTGAGGCAGCATGACACTCAATTCAATCACACATCAACTGAAGAGTTCCCGTAATTATTTTTTATTATTTCAATATTACGATTGAATTTACAGGCAAATGGGTAACAAGCTGGGTTCTCAGGTCCTTACAAATGAAATGTTTCAGTGAATAGGTGCCTTGTATTGTATTGTACGACAGAACCAAAACAGAACAGAAGATGCCCTCCATAGCCAAAAGACCACAAAAAGATTGTGCAACACATACATATCATCTACTGGAACAAAATAATACAAATACTTGAGACATTATAAATTAGAAATACTGTTTTATACATCAAACAGTATGTGCTGCACATCCATCCACAGCAGTGTGGTGACCTGGAGGAGTAATAGAGGGTAAAGATGGTTCACTGCAGAGGAGATCATTTTAGTCCCTGCCACATCATCTATAACATTTTGCAAAAACTTAGCTAAACATAACTATCAAACAGATAACATGATAGAAGGCTAAGGAAAGGAGTGAGTATAGGTGTATTGAGGATATGAGCGATGTTGAATGGGAACTGGGAAGGACGAGTAGTTTCAAGGTTATAACCTATATATTTACTGTATGGAGGCTGGCTGACTGATGTTCTGGACCCGTCGACAAAATCCCTGCTGTTCTACTGAAATGTAAGGACACCATGTAGTGAACGTTTGAGGAGACGAGTGCATGTCTGAAATGTAAGGACACCATGTAGTGAATGTTTGAGGAGACGAGTGCATGTCTGAAATGTAAGGACACCATGTAGTGAACGTTTGAGGAGACGAGTGCATGTCTGAAATGTAAGGACACCATGTAGTGAATGTTTGAGGAGACGAGTGCATGTCTGAAATGTAATGTAATGTGTGCGATAAACGTGACACCCTTATTTAGGGACTAAGTGATGTGAATATTACGATCACATATTAAGGCACAAAACACTAATAAAAAATGGTTAACTAGCAACTTGTGACCAAGCTTATTTTCTTGGACAAGCATATAAATTCAGTAAAATGCAACGTTAGGCTTAATGTAGACAGATGGCTTCTTTAGGGCCATCCCTTACACATACAAAAGGCAAGTCCTGATCAAGGGTAAAGGTTCTTGTTATAAAAGCATTAATCAATTAACTTGGTGACCACCCACTGAGAAGTAAATACAAATGAATAATGGCAGAGCTATGAGGCAACAACACTGAGCCATGTATACAAGCAAGCATATTATACCACAGAACTTATCATATATATTTATATATTATGTGGAGGTTTCAGTTGATTGTTTTTGTGATAGAACCTATACGAGGTGGCTGTTGGGTCTTGGGTTTAACAATCAGCCAGCCCTGAATCATTTAAGCATATATTTACACAAATAACAATTCCTCACTCTATATCATAATAAAAAACATTCACACAAAAATATAACATTTGAAATCATTATTAGCACCAGTGTATCAGATAAAGTCTTGCTACGCAAACGTACAAAGTTGCATAGTGTAGAATTTTGCCTTGTAGTGTAGAATGTTAATGTGTGATTTGCAGCAAACCTGTACTAAGCAGCAGCTTCGGGAGGAAAAAACACTCAAAAATCAAGTGTTAAAATAAATGATTTAAATGATATTTAACCATGATGTTTCGCTGGGCGGTAGAGGCCTGTCTCAACTGGCAAACATATCAGAGCCATTTTAAAGACCCACTAGCTGGTTTCATTCAACAGCTTTTCAGTTGTGCATGTGGAACAGAATGTGTAGTAGTGTTGAATACTGTAAAAATGTATAATAACAGGAATACTTTCTCCATGCAAGACATGTAGCTTTGGGAGCGAATGGAGGCAAATCAAACAGAAACTTGAGGATTCCTTCACGGTTTGTTTTTTTAAAACAAAATGGTTGATAACACAGAGGATGGCACATATGTATTGAAAGTTGCTCAATACCTATAGCAAAACAAATCTCTCACAGACAAACCATTCCCAACATGCCCTTGCGTCTAGAATGATGGGTAAGGATAACTTGTTTGATACCATATCAAATAAAAAAAGGTTTATAATATGACACAGACCCATCTGAAAAGGCTGAGGACATTTTTCCTTGTTTTCTCTGTTGGGGTGATTTAGGTTGTGATTCCTCTTCATAGTAGTGTAGGAACAGTCTGGAGGTGGTGCAGTCATGTGGGTTTTCATTACTCTGGAGCGAGGTATGCCACCTCTCCTAACCGGCTGCACCTAAGGAGAATGGATGCACGGTTTTTGTCGACCGCCCTTAGTTCATTTCACGTTCTGCTGCTTATACTCTTCCCTCTTGCTTTCTTTAAAAACATGAAACAAACAAAAGACCAAAAAATACAAACTGTTTTGGTAAAAAGGTGGCATTCTGTCCGAGTGTTAGATGTGGGAAGGAGTGGTACAGACGGGATATGAGGAAGGGTACAGGGGTTGGGATAGAGGGTGGGGATAGAGGGTGTTAAGGCCGCTCTAGGGATGGGGTGTTGAAGCAGCCGTCGGGTAACGTGTTCTTGATGTCGTTGAGGTTGGCGATGTCAGACTGGATCTCCCTGATCTGCCTGTCGTAGTCAGTGATCATCTCCTCCTGGCTCTTGGCCACGTCGTTCAGCTCCACCAGCTTGCGGTCCAGGTCGCTGTTCGCCATCTTGTCCTTGGCCTGCTTCAGCGACCCCTCAATCAAGCCCAGCTTGCTCAGGTCCACCTTGTCAATGTTGCCTGAAAAGGAAATGAGGAGGTGTAAGCTTTAGCTCAATGATTTAAGACTGTCAGTACAGCCATTTTGACTTGTGCAAGTAAAACCCTGACTGATGGAATATTGTTTGGTTACACACGATGCACAAGCCAGAAACAATGACAGAACAGAATCACAAGACAATTATATCCCTGCTTGTATTCTTACACCTACAGAAATAACCAGTTTGCTAAATCAAATACCACTCACCCAGTGACTTAAGCAGGTCGTTGATGGTGTTGAGAACGGTCCTGACAGCGCTCTTGGCTTTCCGGGCATTGTCCTCAGCTTCCTTCGCATTGTCTGATGCCTGAAATACCAAAACAACATAGTTGACATGTCAGAGTCAGGATTCCAGACCACAACGAAGATAGTTGTAAATCAATAAACACTTGTGAGGTCCTTTAACCTTCAGTAGCTTGCTCATCCACTTCCTATTGCTTATTGTTTAGTCTCATTGTCTCTAAATAACTTTGACAAGGACTGTACACATTTTGCAACTCCAGCTCTGTGTAGACTGCTTCTATGCACAAACACTCAGAGCTCTTAGGGCTGATTTCCAACCCAAAGAGATCTTCTAGGAATTCCTAAGTATTGGGTTCCTAAGATTATGAGAATCTAATGATATCAGTGGATGTAAACAACAGAGCCCCAGACACAGAGTATTCATCCCAAATGGTACCATATTCCCCTATATAGTACACTACTTCTGGTCAAAAGTAGTGCACTACACAGAGTGCCATTTGGGATGCGCCAAGACAGACACGCACCATGCTAGCCATCATCATGTCCTGGTCAGCCTCAGCCTTCTTCTTGGCCAACTCTGCCTCTGCTGCACTCAGCTGGTCCATCATGCCATTGACCTCCCCATCCAGCTTCATGGTGTCCTCAAAGGCCTTCTCTGCATCCGCCTTGGTCTTAGCAGAGCCCTGTGGGGTCCACAGGCAGAGGGGGACAGAGAGGGATTAGTGATGTTGACAATTTGAAAGTAGGTATATAATTTATTATAGGTTTAATCGTTTATTATGTGAAACATCAGATGAGAGGGGGACATAGAGGGTTTATTCTTTTATGTGAAACATCACATTAAATCATCACAAAAACAAATCAACAAAACATTTAATCTACTGAGACACCATTTATAGACACTTTATATCAAGAGCCACCATTGATTTTGGCCCTGCCATTTCAGGACTGTAGCATAAACAATGGTAATATAATGTATCTAGCTATAATATAATGTACCTTCTGCACAGCGCTGGCTATCTTCTCGGCCTCCTCCGCCTTGCTCTTGGCCTCCTTGGCATCTGCCGCTGCGTTGCCTAGCGCCCCCTCAGCCTGCTTAGTCTTCTCATTAGCTGCAGCGATGGTGGCGTTGATCTCTGGGATTCTCTTCATGGCGTTCTCAGCTGCCGTCTTGTTGTCGTTCACCCTCTTGTCAAAGTCTGTGTTGACAATGTAGAAGGGCAATGAGAAGACAGATCGATTACGTATCTAATATGGGATAAAAAATACTGGTGACTCACTATGGGGCAGAGAGGGACCCTTCCCTGGCCTCTCTACCAGTCCTGTTCCTACGTACCTCTCAGATTTCCCAGAATGTCTTGGGCCTCCTGATAGGTGGACCTCCCCTTCTTGGCAGCCTCCTCAGCCAGCGCCTTGGCAGCATCAGCACGAGCCAGCAACTGATCTGCAGTCTGCAGGGACAGACAGAGAGAGAGAGATGGGGAATCTGTCATCAGTCCGGAGTAAAGTGAAGTTGCCCCTAGACAATGATCTTGGGTCAGTTTCCCCACAGGATGTTATGGGTAGGATTGGGGGAAGGGAAGCTGATACTAGATTTGTACCTATGGGAAACTTCAGGCTGGAGCCATCAGTACCATTGGGATGAACTGTTAACATGTCCAACAAAAACAGAAAACCCCCCATGGCTCTACAGCGCGACCAAATACTTTGCTGTATGACCTGGAATTTTAGTTTGGGAGCACCAGTGTGACCAAAAGAAAATCCAATAATAAAAGCAATGCGTAACAATATTTCGCCGCAACACTTGCTTCCAGTTCCCGGGCCACACTCACCAAGCCCTGCCCACCGTTACTGAAGCAGGCAGCACACAGTTCCTCCATGCTGTTATTCTCTCAGCATGCTGTCAATTCATGCACTCAACATATTCTTCTAAAACAAGAACGATGCTGCATTCCATGTTTTCTCTATTATACTATTACGCCCTGCTCACATTGGCAGATTGAAGTGACTCACATTTTTTGCCATATCCGATTCTAATCTGTTCTTTTTCTTGCAGTCTGGACAAAAAGCACATGGAATCGGATATTTCAAGCCACCTTCGTAGGTGGTTTGAAGTCAGATACAAATCCGATTCCCGGTCAAATCTCAAGTGGTTTTTAGACTGTTATTTGGCATATCTTGTTGCTTGCTAGCTACTCTGTTGACAGTTTGAGGTAGCTAACTAGCTTGTTAATTATTTACAAACAAATTAGTGAATGCGCTAGAAAGCTAAACAGCTACCTAGCTAGCTAGTTGACTGCTGTGGCCAACCGAAAAGGACTCGTTTTAAAGTTGGATAACCTTATCCTTTGAGGCTTTGAACATTCAAAGCAACTGGGAAACGTGGCAGGCTTTGTTGTCACCTTAGCTTGCTATATCGCAAGAAAAATCTCAATATTTGGATGACAAATCGCAGTAATAAGTTTAGTTTAGTAGTACGTTTTTGCCCACATTGTGCAGCCCTACTAACAACTTGCCAACTTTACCAGTATATACACACATTTGGTGTCACAGAAAGAAAATAAAATTGATATCTTCTTCAGGATATGTGCTTCAAAAGTAAGTAGGATTCATATAGGCCCAATGTAGGCTGTATCTCAATCAATAAAATAAAATAAATGTACGTGGCGCTCCTAACTTTTCTTAGTTAGTAGCGCCAGTGCTACCAATGAAACATGTTAATTTAGAGCCCTGCATATTACTCAATTCATTTGAATAATTCAGGATTTACGGCTTGCTCATTATCACTATACTTAGTGGCTGAACGAGTGAGGAGGCCCATAAATACTGTGGTAATTCGTCACATATGCAATGTGGTCATTTTCTATTTAATGAGGCATGCTAAAGCTAACCCCAGCTTTTTCAATGGGGAAACCATCACCTTACAAGGTATACATGCGAGGCATAGATCACATGTTGACGTTGGTCTATTTAGAACAAAGGTTATAGACACAAGAAAGAAAGAGAAAGTAAAGGTAGTGTTGCGAAATTCTAGTAACGTTCCCAAAATTTATAAACGTTGCGCACGTACAAAACATGCATCCGCCAGTTTTCATGCAAAAGATGGCATTTATAAAAACTGAACTTCACGTGAGAATGTGCTTAACTCCTCGTAAATATCTAATGGCTGAAGTATTGTATTGCAAGCAGGCAAGTAAGTAGGCATATTTTGTGCAAATGGGGGATGTGATGACACGCTAGAGCGAAAATCTGTTTTATTTTTGGAATCTAAAATAATTAAGACATAGGAATCTATTTCCTATTTATTTTATTTTCATAACGATTGCAGAATAAATTCCTCACCTTTTCTGGCCGTGATTGGTTCATATTCCCGTACAAATCTCTCATTTAAATTGGGCCTAGTAGCCAAGTACATAGATAGGCTATATGTATTTCAAGTTTCGCTGTATGCGATCCAATAGGCAGTGTGGTTTATAATAGGCTGCACAGTCAAATTTAACAGTTGAACAGGCAGTTGATCTTTTACATTGAAGTATGTATGCTACCACTGTAAGTAAGCTACTGCAATTACACTGAAAATATAAACGCAACATGTAAAGTGTTGGTCCCATGTTTCATGAGCTGAAATAAAAGATCCCAGAAATGTTCCATACACACAAAAAGCTTATTTCAAGTTGTGCACAAATGTGTTTACATCCCTGTTAGTGAGCATTTCTCCTTTGCCAAGATAATCCATCCACCTGACAGGTGTGGCATATCAAGAAGCTGATTAAACAGCAGTAGGTCCAACCAGCCTCATAACTTACTCAACATTGTCAGGAGAGCACCAAACAAAAGACAATGACTAAATTGACAAAACTCATAAATGGAATGAAATAAACAAGAAACGCGTTTCTCACAAGTGTAGCATAGGTTGTGCACTCTGCAAACAATGTGTCCACTCCGACAATGACAATAGAAAGACTGGAATAATAATATTGAATGCATTAACAGAAATTACCGTAACCAAAGTAACAAACATTGTAGATTAGAAATTATAGGTAAATGTACTACTGATGATATATGTAATGGGGAATTGATATACACTAACAATCAAACGCAAACAATTAGAACAATTAAGTTATGAATGTGCACAAATTGGCGGGAGAGAGCGCATTCTGGAGAGAGAAGTGCTATACAGAGCCCTCCGCATTGTAAAACAATTTGGGAGGTGCATGGCGATGCGGTACAGAGCTTGATTTGGCCTCTGCATGCCTCTGGAGGCTCCACAATTGCGTCACACCCTCCAAATGGAGCCTCCGACCACATTTTCGGATCAAGCACAAATTGGCTTTTAGTTTAGGCCTCCGCAATGGATTAGTTCACTGAGATGGGTGCAAATATATATATATTTGTTACTGCTCGACTAAAACAATCTTAGTTAACCAACGCCTAACGACCAAACAATCGACCAGTCGACTAATTGGGGTCTGCCCTACTATTGATGAATAAAATATTTAAAAACAATTAGTATTTTGCATAGAAGTGTGGGCAGTGGCATTTACTTTTAAATTGTTTCAAATATACAATCAATCTTGCAGAACGCGCGGACAGTGTATGGCATGCATGTTTAGCTTGAAAAAGTCACTGCAAAATATCCAAACATTCTGCCCACACCTCTACAGAAATGTTATAAAATTTGCCATTGCTCTTTCTTTTAGAAACCACCGTGGCCTAATTCCAATAGTTCAAAGTTACACAGCAAATAATGGGGCGTTATCAGCACTTTTATTTCCATGACTGATCAAAACTGGTTTTCTCATGGCTCTCTCTTGTCCCTTTGCAGCAGACATACGCTGAGCAACATGTTTGGAACATCGAATCACAATAAAATCACAGTACCGAATCGCAATATACATTGTATCGGCACCTAAGTATCGGGATCATATCATATCGCAAGGTCCCTGGCAATTCCCAGCCTTAGTGAATGGAGGGTGTTTTTCAGGCGGAGGTATAATGCTCGTTCACTCGCGCTCAGTTTTAGGATGGGTCGTATTTATAACGGGAAACATGCGTATGTGAAACGTAAGTATTCCTTTCATAAATGGCGCACGCAGATATTTAGTGTGACATTTACAAAATTGTTATGAGGCCCCTGGTTTTCCAGATATCCTGGTTGGAAGATTCCTGGAATCAGGCTGGAATAAGCAGGAAATCAGGGAATCCTCCAACTGGGATTTCTGGAAGCCTGGGAATTTGGGAAAGTTATCAAAATTTTGCAACCCTAAGTAATGGTCTCCTGTCCTACCTGCTGCTCAGTCTTTCCCTTCTCCAGCAGCTTGCGGACCTCAGTCTCCTTCCCTTTCAGGTCGTCCCTCAGGTCATTGTATTCATTCTCGGTCTTGTCAATCAGCTTGTCCAGGTCTGACGCCTCCTTCTTGATCTTGCTCGCTTCATCCTGTAATCAGAAGTCAAGGTAAGTTATCCTTCAAGACTTGGAAACGACTTCAGTAATGTCCTGATGGCCATTAACATTAAAATGTTTACATTTTAGTCATTTAGCAGACGCTCTTATCCATACTGGTCCCCCGTGGGAATCGAACCCACAACCCTGGCGTTGCAAGCGCCATGCTCTACCAACTGAGCTACACGGGACTGTATGTCTTGTGATACACAAACCCTTTCAATGAATCTGGAGAGTATCCTGTCACTCATTCGAGACTGGGAACATATTCCAAAGGGTTGTTTCATCAATGAAGAGACTCCTGATGACGGTGCCTGCGTCCCAAATTACATCCTATTCCCTTTCTAGCGCACACATTTTGACCAGTAGTGCACTATTTTAGGAGGGTTACAGTCACTTCATGTAACTGACCTCCAGTGATTTGGTGTTGAAGGGTGGCAGGCTGGTCAGGTTAGCGTAGATTTTCAGGGCTTTGTCGCCTGCCTCCTCTGCCTCAGCATGCACCTTGTTGGCCTGTTTCTCCAGGTTCTTAGCCAGGTCCTTTGCTTCATTGTACCTGAGAAGGTGAACATGACAGTTCCGATTATAAAACTGGTGAGGGGATTTGAACCTGTACTAGCTTATGACATGTTCAGGACAGAATCAATGTTTGATCCTGAAATGTGATTTATTTTGATTTAGAAAATAAAGGAGGAATCATCATAGAAAAGTGCTGTTGCTGACAGTGACATACTTCCTGTTGAGCTCGTCAATGTCTTGGTTGGTCTTGCCCTCGCCATCTAGAGTCTTGGTCAGCAGGTTGAGAGCCTTGGTGGACGTGTCGTTGGCATCCTTGGCGATCTTCTCGATTTGATCCGCATCCATTTTATGTCTACAGAGGTAACAGGATGAGGCTTATATTTTTCATAGACTACGGGACGGGGCTTCTTGCAGCTCGAGAAAAATAAGATCAAAAGTGGTGATAGTGTTCACACGCCCAAGAATATACGTTTTTCTTATGGTCTACCAATTATATTGATTTAATTTAAGCAATTCTTATTTAATTTTTTTGCATGTTCCACATTTTTCAGCCAAGAATAGCACATCCCAGACCACAGGGTGGATTGTATGGGGCAATACATTTCAGAGAACAACAATTGTTTCATCATTGTAGCAGTTCTTACTTGTCGGCCAGATTGCGAGCTTCCTCTGCCAGAAGAGTCATGTTGTTAGGATCTGCAGTGTTTGAGGGTGTTTTGATGTCCTGGGCGAGAAAAATAATAATGTATGAAATCAATGAACCCCCGTTATAATTCTTTTTCATGCAGGAGGACATTGTTCATTGTGCTACGGGAACAGATAAGGACTGGGGGTTTGTGCCACAAAAATAGACAAATAACATTATGCGGTGAGATCAAGCGATGGTGTTCCAAGCATAGAGATCCTACCATACATAATTGTATTATTTGTTTTATACAATATTCTACCATATATGATCCGTTTTTAGAATGAAAGTGTTAATTTTTTTGTCATGTTGCTAGGATGCTAATGTCCATTCTAGGGATTAAATATGTAATTATATTGTTCCAAGCAGCATGACAAAAAAAGGAAAACTTTCATTCTAGAAACTGATCATATATGGTAGAATATTGGACGAATATTGTATAAAACAAATAATTTCTCAAAATGATCATTAGGGGATGACCGACCAGTTTGCTGATGGCCTCCTTGGCCTTATCCAGTTCTTCGCGGGCGCGGTCGACCAGGTTCTCAGCGTCTCGGACCCGGTTGTGAGCTTTGTCGGCCTGGGTTCCCGTGTTGTCCACAGTGTTCCTGATGTTCTGCAGACGGTTCCACTGAGTGGTCAGCGTGTTGTTCAGGTTTCCCAGGCGCTCCAGCAGGCCTTTGTCTACATCTGAAAATATAGAACAAGAAGGTAATAAAAGTAAATTCTACATTATCCTCTGATCCAGCACCTGGGACAAGGTTTTATGGATGTGTGTATACCAACCCACTACATAACTGAAAACAGCATTCACAACTCACATTCCTGAATCATTTGATTTAACTCTACTGGGATAGAACAGCATTCTTTCAAGTTAATTAGGCTGAATACATCTTTAAAAATGTTAAATGGACATAAGGGCCTTGTACCCTTTCTTGTCTAATTCTAGTTGTTTCAAGCTAGTGAGACCTACTTTAAAATATAAAAACATTTTTTTAATTGATATTTTATTTATTTTACCTTTATTTAACTAGGCAAGTCAGTTAAAAACAAAGTCTAATTTACAATGACGGCCTACCTAAAGGCAAAATACCTCCTGCTGGGATGGGGGCTGGGATTAAAAATATAGGACAAAACACACCAACAACATAGCATGGCAGCAACACATGACAACACAGCATGGTAGCAACACCACATGACAACAACATGGTAGCAACACAACACGGCAGCAGCACAACATGGTAGCAGCACAAACATTATTGGGCACAGACAACAGCACAAAGGCAAGAAGGTAGAGACAACAATACATCACGCGAAGCAGCCAGAACTGTCAGTAAGAGTGTCCATGATTGAGTCTTTGAATGAAGAGATGGAGATAAAACATATTTAGAGTCTTGTACCTTTGCTGGTCTGAGCCTCCTCCAGCAGGTCCATGATGGCTTTCTCTGCCTGCTTCAGACGGTCCTCAAAGGCCTTGTCACTGACAGTCTCTGACGTGGAGCCCAGGTTGTCAATCAAAGTCTGCAGGTCATGCAGCTTCTGTCTCTGCTGGTTCACCTATGTAAGAGTAAAACCATAAGGGTTAGTGCGGTTGCCTATGCAGCTATACAGACATGTCAAGCACACAACTTTACTAAATATTAAAACAAATATTTGGACAGAGACAGTGAAGAGAGACAGGAAAGGAAGGAGGAGAGTTGGTGTGCTAGAACTAAACTTTATTTACAAAAATAATCAACTGACAAAAACAACACCAAGAGTCTTTACCTTGTCTCTGACGAGAGAGTAACAAGATGGACACTGCTGGCAGCCGGGAGTAGAACGGTTGTAGAAGTAGTTCTCCTCACACATGTCACACCTGGCTCCCACGAAGCCTGGGCGGCACTCGCAACGGCCATCGTCCTTACATTGTGTCGTGGAGGAGCCCTCTGGGTCGCAGTCGCACGCTGAAGTAGAGGAAGAAGAGAGATGAGAAACTAAGCAAAATTAAAGAGGCTCGTAAAACATGAGTGTGATTCCAGAGTGGAGGTTTGAAAAGCTACAATGACAAATACAGAGGGGAGTCTTCAGGTTAGAATGATATTCTCTTCACATCAGACAGTATCACAAACTCCACACGTGATATAGTAACGCACAGTTTCTTAAAACTGCATTGTTGGTTAAGGGCTTGTAAGTAAGCATTTCACTGTAAGGTCTACACCTGTTGTATTCGGCGCATGTGGCAAATAACATTTGATTTGATTTGATTTGCAAGCCATAATATGAAACGTTGTAAGAGTTTAATCAAAATAGTAGAGGATAGATAAAGAAGAAAAAGTATGTTAGACATACGTTTGCAGCCAGACGATCCGAATCCAAAGAAGTTGACCTCGCAGTGTTCACAGCTCTGACCGGTGACGCCGGGCTGGCATTCACACTGACCGGAACTGATGTCACACTGACCATTGGTGGACCCAATAGGATTGCAGTTGCATCTGTCACGACACCAAAAGAAAATCAAGGCATATTACAACTTAGCTGTGAAACATAGCCGTGAACACAATCAGACAAGATAGAGCTTCATATAATAGGTAGGCAGTCATATTTATTGGTCTTTATTTTTGTATCAAATGTGAGAAATAAAATAAAAATTAGATTATACATTTATTTGTCTTTTCTACAAGGGAGTACCTTATTGACTACTCAGAAATACTTCTACTAAAAGCTGTAAAGAGTGAAGGTCTCCAGAGTGGGTACTAACCGTACACAACCTGTTCCGCTCTGCAGGTTGAAGAAGCCAGGCTCACAGGCACTGCAGTCCCTGTTGGTGACGTTTGCGAGACACGGGCACTGGCCTGTGACCTGTAGACAGCTGGTCTGTCTGTCCACTGTGCCATACGGAGAGCAGGAGCAAGCTGGGGACAGGAGAGACAAGAGAAACCCATGACTACCACTGCGAGCATCAGTGATCTCTGTATAGTATGTGGAACTGAACTGTACACAGGATAGAATGGAATATAATACTTTGTCTATTTGGGGACAGGAGGGAGGAGAGAGAGACCCATTATCACCGAGGAACACATCAGTCAATATCCGTCATATCTGTACAGTATGTGGAACTCAACTGTACACACACATACGTTGACCCACACGTCATGCTGGACATTTTCTCATCTTACGTTTGCACTTGTCGTTGGGGTTGGTGGCCAGAGGGTTTCCATAGAAGCCATCTTTGCAGCGGTCGCAGAAGAAGCCGTCTGTGTTGTAGATACACTTGAGGCACTCCCCGGTCTCTCTGTCACAGTTGCCCACAGCGTTGGGGTCGATGTTGTTGCTACACTTACAGGCCCGACACACCCTCACCGGCCCGTTCTCCCCCAGGGGGTCTCCGAAGAAACCGTCATCACACAGCTCACAGCGCTTGCCTGGGGAAAGATGCAATTCATAGTTTGGATTACGTGATTAAGAATATATTTGAATATCTAATAAAAGGTGCCATACCTACAACTTCTGAACCGAATTGAGAAATAAGTACATACAATAAACACAATTTGGAACATTCATGTTTTTATCCATTTACAAAGTTTCAGTTTGGTTTATTTTACGGAAACAAATCCTGTTTATCATCTGTTAATAGAAAGAAAATGGTTCAGGCCACCTTTATGTCTGTATTGGATTATGGGGATGTTATTTCCATGCGTGCTGCAGCATCCACACATAAACCCTTGGATGCTGTATATCATTGTGCCCTTAGGTTCATTACTGGTTCTGGTTTTAAAACTCACCACTGTTCCTTATATCTAGAAGTAGGTTGGGCCTCTAACCGCCAGAAGAGAGCAGCATTTTATGTTATTTATCTATAAAGCGTTAATGCAAAAACTTCCAATGTATCTGATATCTCTAATCTCTTATAGAATTACTAATTATAAAACTAGGTCAATGAATTACATTACACTTCTGATCCCCCCAGTTTCTAAACAGATTGGAAAATGCTCCTTCAGTTATGTTGCACCTTATATGTGGAACAATTTACAAAAAAGTCTTAGAATGGATGTTCTAGTGCCTCTTAGACAATTCAAAAAATCTATTTCTGACCTTTTAAATGTTAATTGTGATTGTTTTTCTTAATGCGTATATGTCTTGTGTCTGTGTATTTGTATGTTTTTTTTTTTTTTTTGTATTGTAAACAGGGCTCTACTGCAAATGAGACCTTGGTCTCAGTTGATCCCCTGTATAAATACAATTATTTCAAAAATAATAATAAACATTACTTAGTCTTGAATTGTGATTAATAGTAAATAATTAAAACAGTATTTTCGACTTTCAAAACTATCTACAGACTATTCCAAACAGTTGATTAGAACCTGTGGTTCTAATCTATACATCTGCAAAGTCTCGTCTGTAAAGCCTATTGTCGGTTTCCATCCCAGATTATTTACATGTTTATTTAAAAAAATTAAATCACAATAAAAAAGGATTACCTGTGGTTCCTGTGGGACAGTTGGTGCAGACAACCTCCTTGGTCTTGGGCACGACAGCACAAGTGGATCCTCCGGGACAGGGGCAGGGCTTGCAGTCACTGGAACTCCCCACAGTGGAATCTCCATAGTAACCATCTTTACACCTCTCACAACTGAGCCCAGCTGTGTTGTGTTTGCAGTCACACATCCCTTCAAACAGACATCAAACACACACGTCATGTCTCTGATTCAGAGGGGTTGGGTTAAGCGCGGAAGACACATTTCGGGTGAATGCGTTCAGTTGTGGAACTGACTAGGTATCCCCTGTTCCCTTTCCCTAGCTGCCACCAGGGGGGAGTCTAAGACTGATGAGAGTTTAAAGGGCCCCACTATTTTATATCCAGACAACTTTCAATAGTAGATGAGGAGAGAGTAGGCTGCCTATCAGTCATGTTTTAAACCATTGGGCACACAGACAAACCTCTTTATAGCAGAGTGTTATTACTGGCTGATGTTGGTATGATCTGTTACTCCATGTTCTGTTCTATTATAACAAGGACCTTTAAAATGTTGAATCTTCCACTGTTCCAAACAGACACATTTAGCCATAGCAGATAGAACCCCAGGTGGCTCCTGGCTGGGTCATATACCCAACCAGTCATGTGGTGATTGAGCACTCGTCTCCAACCTCTACTCCTTGTTGTTTCCCTATGGGCCCCGCTCTACAGTAGTGCACTATATAGGGAATAGGGTCATTAGGGACTCAGCCAGTCATTGTCATCTCACTGACCTGTGTCGGGTTTGCACGTGACACTGTGTCCGTTACAGTTGCAGGCGTCACAGGAACTGAAGGGCCCCAGGTCTGGTCTGCTCCTCCTGTATCCCAGGGCGCACCCCTCACAGTGCTGTCCCATGTAGCCCTGAGGGCAGGTACACTTCTCTACCCAGCGTGCCGGGGTCCCGGGACCTCTCCTCGCCGTGATCAGAGTCACATCGTCAAGGTAACCAGCACCTGGGGAACGATGAGCATTGATTAGATGTCTGCATCTTGTCTTGAGAAAGGCCACTAAGCTGAAATGTTGACATGGAATCAAAGATACAGACCACCAACATTCTTGTCTCCCAGCTTTTCATTTTCATTTCATTGATTAGGCCTCACTGGTCATGTCTAAAGTATTGAGGTAAGTGACTATTACTATGTTTTCGTCCTTAGAGTTATCTGGATATTTGTTCTGAGAGGATCTGATGACTTCAATAACAGGGGAAACATCACCATGTGGTGTCTTTAGGGGAAATGAGAAAGATGCAGCCTTAACCTGAGCACTAATATTATGACTAGATTGGAGTTTCAACATCCTCTCTGTGATTAGCTGAGAGATGTCCTCAGAACTGATAAAAGCATATGAAATCCAAGCTTATCAGTTCGCTTGACCCTACTTACTCGCAGCTTGTCATGGTCCAATCCTACAGATACTACTGTAGGCTTGGGCCCGTATTCATAAAGTGTCTCTAAGTAAGAGTGCTGATCTAGGATCCGTTTTTTGCCCTTTAAATCATAATACATATGATCATATGTACAGGGGAAACATGATCATAGATCAGTCCTCCTACTCTGAGATGCTTTGTGAATACAGGCCCTGAACCAGGATGTATGGTTTACATAGTGAAATGAGGTGAGGCGGGGCGGAAGAGTGGGTGCATACTTCTCTCGCTGTAGGTGCCACGGATCTTGATGGACGTCAGATTGTGCAGGAGCTTCTGGAACTCAGAGTGAGGGAGGGTGGGCCTCCAGGGGTAGTCTGTGCTGTCGTGGAGCCTGACAGAAAAAAAACAGAACACAGTTGGCATTCACAACATCAGATAACATAAGACAACTTTATGCATTTGATTTCTATGTGACAATTTCTAAATTATGTTATTACCACAGAATAGGTGGTAAAAAGCCAACTTTCATACTACAAATGATTCATTTTTGTTGTGCTGGTATTCTACATCTGTAGGTTACGGCTGCATGATTTCCACCCACCTGAACACAAACGTCTGCATGTTCTCCCCAGGATAGGCATTTCCCTGAGCAATGAGAGGCACAGCCACTCTGAGGCCAGCCCCCTCCAGTACCACATCTTCAGCCGAGAGGCGTGTGTCTCTCCTGTCCACCCGGAAGTTCAGGGTGAGGTTCTGGCCATAACTCAGCAGCTGATTGCCCAGGAACCTCTCTACAGTAACAAGATAAGAAAATACTTGTTAGGATCACTTCAATGAAGTCACCACAATTGAGATAAAACACCATCTCCCATAGGTCTTTGGGGCAATCAGTTTCCCCATAGGCTCACGCCAATGAAGTCTTCTTCACCACAGTTTAAAAATAAAAGTCCCTCTTTCTCAAGAACAGTATTTGAGTTAGTGTCAGTCACACAGTACCTGGAGCCACAAAGTACATGGGGAAGTAGTCCTCAGAGATGAGAGAGATCTCCTCTCCACCAGCGGACCACTGGACTGAAACACTGGAGCCGTCCCGCTGCTGGCCTGTCCACTGCTCATCATCTAGGAACAGGTTTCATGTTTGTTACATTCAATTCTATCAAGGCATATCTTTACATCACAACTACCTCTGAATGTTCCTAATCTTAACAGTGATATTTGCGTACTTCCTGAATATTTCTAGAAACTTACTCCAGCTTTTATTTATTTTTTGACTAATAAAGTAAGTAAGCCTGGGCCCGTATCTCTAAAGAATTTTTGTGCAAAAAATGGCTCCTAGCGGCCAAATTCTAAGAAAATTCTCAGAGGCATGACGTTTTCTTAGAATTTCCCCTAAAAGTGACACGAAAATCCCAGTTAATATAAAAGCTATTCCTCAAGAGTCCTAGCGCTTAAAAGGGCTCCTAAGGCGAGATCTGCTAAGAGCAGGGAAGAGGACTTTTAGTGGCTTAGGAGTTACCCTAAGCAGCTGCACAAAAATGGCCAACAGAGGAGGCAGGAGAGATGTCCTGCAAACACTGGATGACAGGGAATTATTGAGACGCTACAGATTGGATCGTGCAGGAATCATGTTTGTGGTGGATCTCCTTAGAGATGCAATTACTTCACCAACTCGACGCCACAACGCTATTACACCGGAGAAGAAAGTAATCACAACCCTGAGGTATTTGGCAACAGGGAAAATGCAACAATGCAGCAGTGATGACTTGGGTCTGTCCCAATCCTCCGTCAGCAGAGTCATCACCCAAACACTGACAGCTTTGTCACAACCTAATATTGTGACACAATTTGTTTCATTCCCGCTGGATGCCCGCACTTTACACACACATAAAAGGGCATTTATGGACATTGCAGGATTCCCTGGCGTTGTGGGTGTAATTGATGGAACACATGTGAGAATAATTGCGCCATCAGAGGACGAGGCTGTCTTTGTTAACAGGAAGAATTTCCACAGCATCAATGTGCAAATAGTGTTCAATGCGGCCTGGAAGATTTTGGACATTGTGGCTAAATGGCCAGGCTCCACACATGATGCGAGAATGCTCTCCGAGAGTGGCATCAGACAGCTTTTTGAGAGACGCTATGTGCCAGCTAGGATATTAATATGAGCAAATGAGACACAAATCATTATTTGAACAGGGTGTAATGAGCTTAAGTTTTCACATATTTTAGATTCTAATGTTAGGCTATAACCCCTACAGCTTACTATTCATTTTCCAGATATTTTCTTGAATGTGAAATATTATTTACAATTATAGTCTGCATAAGATTAGAGTGTATAATTATGTTTATTGATTTGAGGGTACATCCTTTGCTCATTATCACCAAAAGTTCATTTTCATCAAACTTGTAGGATCAACCAATCACGGCTTTTGAAATGATGACTCATACCTAGCAACGGGGTCAACCACACCTCCTCACTAAGATAGGATTTTTCATCCATTCCTGGCTCAGAGTTCACTGAAAATGTTCTGGAATCACTTCTAAGCTAAAACTCCTGGCAAGGAATTTTTAGGTTAAGTTAGGAGCTCTCTGAGAGGATTCTCAGAATCTTTAAGGATACGGGCCCTGGTCTGAGCCCATAATGAAAAGGTGAGTATGGGCTCACCTCTGTGGAAGGTGGAGGAGACGGTGTCGATGCTGTAGCCTTCTGCGCTGTCACACACAGAGGAGTGCTGGAAGCAGAAGCACGGAGTGCAACCCTGCGGGTTCTGGGGGTCCAGGTTGAAGTAGCCCAGCTTACACCTGAAATAAACCACATTAGCCATTTAACATCAACTTCCATTAAAAATTATATTAGCATGGGTAAGTCTATCGGCAAATATGAGATAAAGTCAGCATATACTGTAGTAAATTCATTTCATTACGTGAAAATCATTCGTTAACTGTATGAAACTGAGGTAAAATGGGGCTTTAGGCTTGGAAATGTGAAAGTATTGACATTCAGTTTGAGGCGTAGGCTATATTCTATAATGAGTCCCATATTGCCTTTCGAGTGAAATGCGCTGACACCTTAATCGAATGACAGCCGTTGGAGAATGACAATTTAGACAGACAAACACTGGTCTGTAATTTTAGCCACTTGTTGTGAGTGACCATGCAGCGTCTGACGAACTGGATGTGTCCAAAATGGCACCCTATTCCCCATATAGTGCACTACTTTTGACCAGGCCCCATTTAGGGAATAGGGTACCATTTGGGACGCATCCACACTTGGGGGATTATTCATACCATCTGTGGCCCAGCTGGGTCGCTGGGAGGAATGTTACACCCACCAGTGTCTGTGGAGCCAGGGCTGTGGAGCGGAAAGGTGCCGTTGTTGGGGGTGGGGGAGCGGGGGTTAGGTGGTGGCCATTCCACAAAGGCAGAGAGAAGAGTGTCTCAGGCAGGCAGCAGACAAGGCAGTGGTGACTGGCTGGGTGGCTGGACTTGGGAGAAGCCATAGAAGGCCTGGCTGCCAGTCTGTCTCAGTGGGGAGGAGTGAGCTATCTATGGGTTATTTTTTTCTCCTTCGCTGCTAGGGGAGCCATGCTGCCTGCCTAATTCAATTTTACACACATACAGAGCATTCTTTCACTGAGAGAGGGGCATTCTCCTGTGTGTCAGGGGCTGCTTTTAAACATCTGTGGTTTAACCTAAGAATGTCATAACAGAAGAGGAGCTGAAATGCTGCAATTAATCTTTAACAGTTTCCCTCCACAATAAACAATACTGTAAACTGTGTTACACTCGCTGAATGGAGCCAACTGATATTTCACTGCCAAAGTGACAGTCTTTTGTAACCCTGTTTAATTCTAAACCTATAAAAATTCAACAATTCCCAGACAAAGACATTTCTAACTGAAAAGCCACCTTGTTAGAGTGTATTTTTGGTATAAGGAAATCATGTGTGTGTACTGTGCCTCTCTTTGTGTGTGTTACTGTGTGTGGGTGTGAGTCTGTGTGTGTGTGTGTGTCTGTGTAATGAATCCCTGTGGCGGAGAGAGCGGGTGGGTCTGACCTGTCACAGTTGAAGCCCTCCACGTTGTCCTTGCACTGGCAACGGCCTGTCTGGACATCACACTCCTGTGTGCTTCCGGAAGGGTTACAGGAGCAGGGTCTGGACAGAAGAGGGGTGGGGGAGGGGAAGGGAGAAGAACAGCCATTCACATAAACAGCATGGGTCTGATAGCAACCATCTAAAGCAAGCCTGCTGCGAGCCTGTTTATCTAAATGGACCTGGCACACAACTCTGAAACGCGTCCCAAATGGTATGCTATTCCCTATATAGTGCACTACTTTGACCAGAGCCCTGGTCAAATGTAGTGCACTATATAGGGAGTAGGGTGCCATTTGGGATACACCCTAAGATTGCCCGCCTCCATATCACTCCCAAATAAACACATTAAGAGCAAACAATAAATAAATCAGAACAAACCATAATAAAACATTAAGATTGTTTGATCTGGAGCAATGCAAATATAAATATCACAAATAGCAAGAGTGAATGGCTTGGTGGTGTATACCTGCAGCCTGCTTCGGTCAAGGTGTGGAAGCCAGGTTGACAGCGGTCACACTTGTCCCCCATCACACCTGGTTTACAGCTGCAGCGTCCTGTGTTGTCACACTGAGTAGCCAGAGAGCCTGGCAGTAGAGAGGAAGAAGATGCACAGATCAACATCAGTTCATCATTTCAACACACTGTTACACACATGCGGACAATCATTGTTTAACAGCCCAAACAATTCACACAACATGTGAACAATCTTGTTCTAATAAATAGCCTGTAATGGGATCTGGTGGTGTCCACGTCGCATGTGTTTTGTGGTGGTTTTCATATGTGGTTATACAGCAGAGGAATTATGAAACTTAACATACTGGTGTCAACCACAGCTTTAACCTATTAAGACTTGCGGTTTGTCTCTCAAACCAATAAAATGTTAACCCACAGCACTACAAAACACAGACTGCCTTCATCCTGTATATTGTTTTACCCAATAGAAAGCGGCATCGCATTAGCGGAAACCAAGACTGTTCTCAGGGCAGGCCTGGTTGTAGCTAGATATGTTCAAGTCATGTCTGGGACAATTTTGCATTTTAGCCAACCCTAGCATAATTCTCCTAATCTGCCACTTTCATTTTCCTAACCTGCCTTGCTAATTCTCCTAACCTACTGCATAAGCTCTCCTAACCTGCTACGAAATGTAACATCTGCCTGTCAAAACAGGCAGACTTGCCCTGAGAACAGTCTTGGTTTCCACTAATGCGATACAGCCAACAGAAACCGTAAGTATTTAATGATACATTAAGACTTAAGGTTCGTTGCTCAATCCAATATATGACAACATGGGCAGTAACTTCACAACAAAGTCTGGCTTCATACTGTACGTATCTTCCTACCCTAATAGAAACACTAAGTCTGCGACCCAAATGGCACCCTATTTCCTAAATAGTGCACTGTAGGGCTCTGGTCAAAAGTAGTGCACTATATAGGGAATAGGATACCATTTGGGACACAGACATCTTTTTACCCCAATAGAAACTGTAAATATGCAATGGTATAGTCCAGACACTCACCCACTGGGTTGCAGCTGCAGGGCAGGCAGCGGTTGCCAGATCTGTCTCTGTAGTGGTTGTCCAGGCAGCGCTCGCAGTTAGGCCCGTCTGTGTTGTCGACACAGTTGCGACAGTGTCCTCCGTGGCCGGTGGCGCGGTACAGCTCAGGGTCAAAGTAGCACTCTGCACTCTTGCCATTACAGTTGCACGCTGGGACCACCAGAAAAAGTAGATATTAGCTTATCTCATACAAATGTATAGGACAATGTGTGGGTGGGATCAATGTATGTGTACATGGGGGGGGAACAGTAGAACTACAGACTAATATGATTTTAAACCTCTGGATTTAAGAGTGGTAAAAGCTAAAAGCACATTTTCCATACCAGGCTTTGGTAAACTAGCCATTAGTTTATCCCATACAGTTTTAAGGACAATGCATGGATGGGTTCAATGTAGAGGTACTTACTGTATATGGGGAAGGAGGTGGTAGGACTACATAGTAATGTGATTGAACGCAAATATCATCCTGAATCTTCCCTGCAGTTAAGGGTGGGTCATTTCATTTGGTACATTTTCCATATCAGGGGTACTTTTCCCTAAGTGGTCTGCTGGCAAAATTTGGTCTTAGGAGACAGATTATGTGGCCTGGAGCAGAATGAGGCGGTGTGGGCGTGAGAAGTGTGGTGTGGACTGTTCTGAACAGGATTAGTCATGCATTTGCAGTATGATATGAATGTCTGCCTGGCCTGGCCTGCACAGAAACGGGAAGGATCTCTTGCTATGGGACTTATGCAGACACTCATCTCTTAGGTAGTGTCCCAAATGACATCCTATTCACTATGTAGTGCACTACTTTTGACCGGCCCATGACCAGGGCCCATAGGACTCTGGTCAAAAGTAGAGCACTACATAGGGAATAGGGTGCCATTTGGGACAGCATGGGACTGACTTACGCAGACACTCGTTAGGGTTATTGGCTGTAGCTCTCCTCCAGGGACGGTCGTTGTAGAACGGCTTGCACACATTGCAGTCATCACCCTCTGTGTTGTGCTTGCAGTTGCAAACCGGCTTGCTGAAGCCGTAGTTTTTCACACACTCACTCGCATGTCCGTTGCACTTGCACCTGGAACAGCGGAGAACAGTGGAGTCTGTTAGTCATCATGAGAGTTACAATGCACAATTCAAACATCTGGGCCGTATTCACAAAGTGTCTCAGAGTAGAAGGATCAAGTGCCCGCTGTCTATGTCATCTTATTCATTAAACTGATCCTAGATCAGCACTCCTACTCTGAGACGCTTTATGAACATGGGCCTTGACCAGTGGACCTTTGCACTGGTCTTAGAGGACCAGACCGTAAGCATAAAATGGAACTCCGTTTTTAATTAATGGATGTGATTACTTGGTTAAGCAGTCTAATAGTACAACCATACTGTATATCAGTGGCACTTATTTTCAGTGCAATCATATCAGTCAATCGCCTTAGAGTGAAAGCTATTTTAAGTCGATAACTTGTCAGCACAGGATAGTAGCATGATTACAGTGTTTCCTCTTTATTCATTTAGCAGCGTTGCCCCGCCATTTTGGCTTAATTGCCAAAATCTCACACTATCCCTTTAAGATCAGAGTGCCAAGTTACAATGTATATTGCTAGCAATCAGAGTGAACAGTGGCACGAATGAGAGCACAGCCACCGCTTGCTCCTAATCTCCCTACAGGGGAAACACTGGATTATATTTACAGTCATCTACAAATAGGTGTTCATCAATCCACATTAGCATGACAGATAGCAGCAAACTTTGACGTCAACGTTGACTCCAATTTGCTATAGCAAGTCACTTTACGACATGTATAGAACGGTCTTCATTTTGATAAATCATACTGTATATTCTATCAAATCAAATGTTATTTATCACATGCCCCGAATACAACTGGTGTAGGTAGACTTTACAGTGAAATGCTTGCTTACGAACCTTTCCCAACAATAGTTTAAAAAAGAGGAATAAAATAAAATACAGAAGAAAGACGGTATATACAGGGAGTACCAGTATCAGATCAATGTGCAGGGGTACGAGGTACTTGAGGTAGATATGTACATGACAGCAGGGTAAAGTAACTAGGCATCCAGATAGATAATAATAACAGTAAAATACAGCACAGCGTAGCAGCAGCAAATGATGTGTAAAAGTGTGTGTGCGTGTTTGTGTTGTGTGTGTGTGCGTATGTAGTGTTTGAATGTGTGAGGGATTTGTGTGGGAGTGACAGTGAAGTGTGTGTGAGTGTGTATATGGTGGGTATATAAAGTCTAGTGAGTGTGTGTAGGGTCAGTGCAAGATAGCGTCAGTGCAGATAGTTTGGGTACCATTAATTGACTATTTAGCAGTCTGAATATTTAGTGGTCTTATGGCTTGGAGGTAGAAGCGGTCTCGGAGCCAGTTGGTCCGAGAGCCGATGCTCTGGTACCGTTTGCCAGATGTTAGCAGAGGGAACAGTCTATGACTTGGGTGGCTGGAGTCTTTGGCAATGTTTCGGGCCTTCCTCTGACACCGCCTGATATAGAGGTCCTGGATGGCAGGGAGCTCAGCCCCAGTGATGTACTGGGCTGTCCTCACCACCCTTTGTTGCGCTTTGTGGTCAAGGGCGGTGCAATTGCCATACCAAGCAGTGATGCAGCCTGTCAAGATACTCTCGATGGTGCAGCTGTATAACTTTGAGGATCTGAGGGCCCATGCCACACCTTTTCAGCCTCCTGAGGGGGAAGAGGCGCTACCGTGCCCTCTTCATGACTGTGCGGGTGTGTCTGGACCATGTTAAGTCCTTAGTGATGTATACGTCAAGGAACTTAAAGCTCTCAACACGCTCCACAACAGCCCCGACAATGTGGATGGGGGCGTGCTCTCCCCGCTTTCTCCTATAGTCCACGATTAGCTCCTTGATGTTGAGGGAGAGGTTGTTGTCCTAGCACCACACTGCTATGTCTCTGACCTCCTCCCTGTAGGCTGACTCATCGCTGTTGGTGATCAGGCCTAACACCGTTGTGTCATCAGCAAACTTGATGGTATTGGAGTTGTGCGCGGCCACGCAGTCGTGGGTGAACAAGGAGTACAGGAGGGGACATAGCACACACCCCTGAGGAGCCCCCGTGTTGAGGGTCAGCGTGGCGGAGGTCTTGTTGCCTACCCTCACCACCTGGGGCCGACCCGTCAGGAAGTCCAGGATACAGTTGCAGAGGGAGGGGTTCAGTCTCAGGGTCACTAGCTTGGTGATGAGCTTGGAGGGGACTATGGTGTTTAACGCTGAGCTGTACATACTTCTCATACTAGCTTTTATTACAATTTTTTTCCTTTTATACTTTTTATTACTACTTGTTATTTTTGGACTATGTTTTTGGCATTTAATTCTTGATTTATATAGTTTTTGTACTGCATTGTTGCGGAGAGTTAGCAAGCAAGCTCTTCACTGTACCGTGTGCACGTGACCAATAAACATTTGATTTGATCTAACACACCACTATTTGTATCCTACATTATGTTTATTTGAGAGTCATTACTCTAAGTGTATGTTGTTGGGAATCACGAAAACACATTTATTTGAGTTATTGAGTATTTGATCCATCATCAAATACATAATTAATCAAATCAAAATTTTGGCACAGGGAGAGTTTTATTTGCCCTGGCGTTTACCCAAAGCAGAAAGGCTGTACCTTCTCCACCTGAGACACTTCAACAGGGCCAGCCCTTCCAAACAAGAGAAGACTTGCATGGCAGCAACCTTTGGATATTGTTTCAGGTGTTACTTGGCAGCGAAGTGTGGAAAAAGTGACAACAGGAAGCAAGACACTATAGCATTAGGGGCCTATTAAGAATAATAGGCTGTTTGTTCATCTAGAAAACCAAAGACAACCTCCCTCACGGTCTTTTCCATTTTGTAGTATGTGTAATATCAGTCAAATCCATTTCCCCCTCATAATATATAGCTGGTTGATGTGATGACATGGCTGACTGCTGGACAGTGAACTTGGTGCCCTGACAGGTGGAGAGTAGGCCCACTACACACGAGCTTGGCCCGGCTTGGTCCTTGGACTCATCTCTGCCGTCATATTGGGGCCCGCCCCATTCCGGTCTCCGTGCACTGTAATCCAGCACTCCCAGGCAGGAATGCTAAGAATGCGGCTGTGTAATGGAAATCTGCTCCACATTTCAAACAGATTAAGGTGAAAAGACACTGCACAGGCAAGAGGGCAGTTTAACACTTGTTTAATACGTGTCTGATCCCCTATTCTCTTCTGGCATTTCAGTTCAGAACTTGGGAGGGATTTTTTGGATTCTTGGTTGAGCTGCTGAGAATGAACCCACACAATGTAAAATGTGGCCAGATATGTGATATGAAGTTGATCTGAAGACAACAGACTATGCTACTTTAGATTATTGATTCAACAACACCCAGACAAAAACATCTTTGCTGTCAGCAATAGAGGTTTGATAATGATCATCGATTAGAAATTTTTTCTTTAATCCAACAGAGTCATTCCAGGGCGTCATACCAAAAAAACTATAGAGTGAATATGCACTAGAGAAAACATGCTGTGTGGCTAATAGACAGGGCCTCCTCCTTTAAAGGAATATAATACGATTTGTTGCTATTTTTCCTTTTTATGCTCTAATTCCTAGAAGAGACAACACCAAATTAAAAATGTTTGTATGATTAATTATTCATCAAAAATAATTGTGGTCCTCTGTAGCTCAATTGGTAGAGCATGGCGCTTGTAACGCCAGGGTAGTGGGTTCGATCCCCAGGACCACCCATACGTAAAAATGTATGCACACATGACTGTAAGTCGCTTTGGATAAAAGCGTCCGCTAAATGGCATATTATATTATTATTATGTTTTTGTGCGTGTGTGCGAAATTGCTATTCAATGGTATTGGTAAAATAAAAAAATCTGAACAACGGAAAAGCCAGGCAGCGGATGCTGTTGGAAGATGGAGATAGAATACAGCTGAGGGAACAGCTCTCACCTTCCTCCCACTGCAAAGTCTGAGATAGCGTAGTAATAGGACTTTAGGACCTTGGGATCATTGAAAACTTCATCTCCGAATGTATTGAGCCTGTTCAGGGTCACTTTGATATCTGTGGCTGTCACCCATTCCTGAAAAAGAAGACAAACGGACAGTGTTAAAACACAGCCAGGCATTGCCTGCTAAATATGTTTGGAGAGTTATTAATTTACAACTTTGTTTGACGGACGAGAAAAGGGAGAGAGGATTGGAGACTCCAAAGTTAACTGCACGATAGGTGTGTTTGACTTGAAAGGAATTCTTATCGTGTTGAAAGTTTCCATTTGAAATGGGAGATTAAGCCCTATCCCTGGTCCTAGTGCAGCTGCTTAGAAGAAAAATAAATACAGCCAAACTAATCTAAACCAAACCTCAGACATTCTCATGGAATCAGACTGGTCCCGGAATCAGAACAACATATCGAAAGCCTTTTGTTTGCTTGTTTAGAATTACAGCAGAAGAGGACAAATCTGGATTGAGCACCGGAAGATCGCTCAAGTAGTATTACCAAGAAAGTTGGAAACCATAGCATAACATCTGTAAAATAAATACATAATAATCTGTCCTGTTCCACACATGCAGGTTTAGAATAAATAGATTATTTCTGAAGAGGAGTTGTAAATGCAGCCAAGTCAAGTGTGTATCTCCCTTGCACGGGCAAAATGATTTGCCAACAAACATTCTACAGAATTAGTTGGAGCCTAACTACTACCAGTAGACTAATTAAAAACATATTTCAGGCTAGAGTTTCTGCTGACAACAGCTCCAATGTTTTGCCACTTATAGCCTAACTCTCCTAGAACAGTCTGACACATCCATAGGGCAGCCATGAGTCTGTCTCAGGCACGGGGCCAATGGCTCTCCTGGTCGACTCCTTTATTGACTTCTCTGGCACTATCACTCAATCCGCTTATACATTTCCAACTGTATCCAGGCAGACATTTAAAGCTGGATGTAAATATTCGGTTTTTTCAGTTAATTATCTTACTGAGACACTTGTAGGCTATATTTTCTGTATACAGAGTGAGTCTGTGTGAAAAGGTTTTGGTTGATTTTGTTGTTGTACGAAAATGGTTGCTATCCCATAATAAATAATATTTAACAGTTATTCAAATATTACCTAGAGACTCCACTTAACAAATACAACTATCCTGGAACATAGCCCTGTGAAGCCTCAGAAAGGTATCCCTTCCAAAAGAGTCCTGGGCTTTGGTATAAATAACCATATGCCACATGAGAAAGTCAAATATGGAAGTATATAGCGCCAGAGCTAAATGTGTTCATTTGTTAGAGGTAGAGTATTACATATGAAAGCCAGGTTATTCCACACCGGTGGAAAATTGCAAGAGCAGCCAATAGCAGATAATACATCAGAAATTACCAGGCATCTGCTGACTACTTTTCATTAGCAAAAAGGCAGTTAGCCTACATAAAGATAAACCCTTTAGAAGTAGCCTACAGATACAACTTTCTTACATGAACATAGTAAGTAAGACGCTTATAAGAAATCCCGCTACGCCCTCCGATGAGCCATCAAACAGGCAAAGCGTTAATACAGGACTAAGATCGAATCCTCTGACGCTTGTCGGATGTGGCAGGTCTTGCAAACTATCACGGATTACAAACGGAAACCCAGCCGCGAGCTGCCCAGTGACGTGAGCCTACCAGAGGAGCTAAATACTTTCCATGCTCGTTTCGAGGCAAGCAACACTGAACCATGCATGAGAGCACCAGCTGTTCCAGACGACTGTGTGATTTGGCTCTCCATAGCCGATGTGAGTAAGACCTTTAAACAGGTTAACATTCACAAGCCCGCGGGGCCAGACAGTTTACCAGGACAAGTACTCAGACCATGCGCTGACCAGCTGGCAAGTGCATTCACTTACATTTTTAACCTCTACCTGACCCAGTCTTTAATACTATGGTGGTCAAGCAGACCACCTTAGTCCCTGTGCCCACGAACGCCAAGGTAACCTGTCTAAATGACTATCGCCCTGTAACACTCACAACTGTAGCCATAAAATGCTTTGAAAGGCTGGTGATGGCTCACATCAACACCATAATCCCAGACACCCTGGACTAATTTGCCCACAGCCCCAACAGATCCACTGATGACGCAAGGCGCTACAGAGGGTGGTGCGGACGGACCAGTACATCACTGGGGCCGAGCGCCCTGCCATCCAGGACCTCTATACCAGGCGGTGTCAGAGGAAAGCCCAGAAAAATGTCAATGACCCCAGCCACCCAAGCCATAGACTGTTCACTCTGCTACCGCACAGCAAACGGTACCAGAGTGCAAAGTCTGGGACCAAAAGGTTCCTGAACAGCTACTACCCCCAAGCCATAAGACTGCTGAACTGTTAATCAAATGGCTACCCGGATTATTTGCATGGACCCTTTTTTGCACTGACTCTCTTGCACTGACAATGCACATTCACTTCATTCTACCCACACATACTTACACTGACACTCCAACACACACACGCCGCTGCTACTCTGTTTATTATCTATCCTGATTGCCTAGTCACTTTTACCCCTACCTACATGTTACCTCAACTACCTCTTACCCCTGCACATTGACTCAGTACTGGTACTCCTTGTATATAGCCTCATTATTGATATATATTTTGTTACTATTTTTCTATTTGCTAATTCTCTTACTTTTAACTCAGCATTGTTGGGAAAGGGCTCGTAAGTAAGCATTTCATAGTAAAGCCTAAAACTGTTGTATTCGGAGCATGCGACAAATACAATTTTATTTGATTAAATGTTATTGTAGTCATTTGGGTTTAAAGTCTGATATAGGCTATTAGTCTCCCAGGGCTTCGTCTGGAAACACACACAAATTCTCACTTGCTGAAAGCAATGCGCAACAAACATTTCCAGCTGTGCCTCTGAAGAGCCAAATTCAATCTGTACTGTAGTGGGAAATCTGGGGGCGTCACCTAGCAACATGTTGCAACACTTGGCACTGGTCAGGCTCTCACACTTTCCCACCTGGACTAGTGTGCTACTCCCTTCCACTGGGAACGCCTGCCAACAGCACATATGTCCATGCCAAAATATCTCAAGTCTACGGGCCAACTTATCGTTACTATGTCCACATCATTGATTGCCTCAACGCTACTGATATAAGATGTACTACTAACGCTGTACCTCAGACAGCCCTGGAAAAATAAAACAAATAATAACAGCCACCCAGGGACACACAAGTCTGGGATATCACATATCTGGAGCTGGAACAAAAGCATCACACGAAGTTCCTATTTCAAGGTCTCTAGAACACTATAAAACAGAACTGAGCTGGAACATACAGTATTAGAGACGATCACACAAAGTTATTTTATCAAGGTCTCTAAAACAGCTGAGTTTTTTTCTTTACCTGAAGAACTGGGCTGTTGTCAAAGTTGTAAGCACTGGGCCGGCCCTCAAGGGTGGAGAAGGCCACGTTTCCTCCGGTCAAGGGTGAGATGTCACTGAACTCGTCTGTGCACAGGGCCTGCTGTTCGTCCTCTCCGGTGCGGATGAAGCCCCTGTTGAACTTCTGGTAGGTCTTCTCACAGGAGCCACTGTAGTACTGGTAGGGTGTCCATGGTCCATCCTCACTTGTGCGCTTGTAGATGGCGAAGCTCTCTGGGCGGCTGGTGTGGAACTTGAGTCGCACGTAAGTGATGTCAAAAGCCTTGCCTGAAGAAGAACCGAAAAGAAACATGAGATCTTTGATTCCAAAAGCTAAAATAGTCACTAAAAGACAGTTTACAACAAGCCTTTTCCAGATGCATTGTTGTTTTAAGCCAAGACAAAGGAAGATTTCCGAAGGTCTCCAGCGTCCTCCAGTAATACTAGAGGGCCTTTTCAAAACATATTTGGCATGTCTGAGCAGGCTAGGAGTTGTAAGGGGATGAACACCAGACTATATCTGCTAAGAGCTAGGGGAAATGTTATGGGGAGATGTTTATTTTGTGTAAAGAAATGATATGATCTTTCAACGCGGTAACAGGGGGTACAGTTTGCGTTAGCAAAGAAATTGCTCTCTAAACAGATCTGCAAAGACAAAAAAAATCTAAACAGGAACCATTGTGGCATGCACAAATATAGGTGAAGACATGTATCTTACAGATAATATAGATTTCTCAATCTGTTAATTTCCTTCAGAGTAAGTGTTTATGCATGTTATTGCAGTCACCATGACAATGAACTTGCTGACTTTTGCGGGACCTCTTAACCCAGCAAGCTTTGTGGGTCAAGGTAAATCTGAAAGCAATACATATTTTACTACAGGGTGTGAGCTGGTTTTGTCATGAATGCATACGTTACATTGAGATTAAAGTGAATTGTCAAGTATGCTATGTTGTGGAGTACCTGCTTTGGCCCTGTGTGAGTCTCCTATTCAAACATGACTTGAACAAATATTACCTCAACTGGCCCGTGAGTCACTAAACTAGGTGTGGATTTCAACAGGTCTGCTTCAACACACAGAGAAATTTTTTCAAATGAAATAAAAGCAGTAAGTAATACAGTTATGTAGTTTAATTGAGCTTATACCCATTAGCTCGTGTTCAATCTCTCTTTATAAATCTATTCAAGTAGGAAAAAAGTTCAGCTTTACGCTGAGAAAGTTGCTAATTAAAACATGGGGAAAAAATTGAATCAAAGTGCAACGAGACACAGGCCATAGACATGAATAATTTCAAGCTCAACCAATTTGGCCGGCCGAGCATTTGTCTGACCATTTACAACCAATTTGCCTACTTTTTCCACTAGTCACTACCATTACAATGCACAGACATGACACCAAAATAACTGAATGCGAAATTCTGTGAACAAGCAAATCTTAAGAGGGTTCGAGCAGCGGGGAATCACACTGGGAACAGACTCGGTCATTGACATCTCATTTCTAAAACCACCCCGCATCCTCGCAAACAAGACAAACAGCATCTGTTGGCGCAGCAATGAAGTGGCAAGCATATGGGCAAACAACAAAAGGGCCCCTCGTCAACTCAACATGGAGGAGCCCACTCAGTGGAGACAAAGGAAGCCTCAACACTGAATACAGGTGGTCAGGCAGTCACTATACTAGTAGTCTAGTTCAGAGGCAAGGCTAGTCCTGAAGATAATGAGGAAAGGGCCATGAAAATTATGGTTTAGCTTTGAACAAGGACATGGTGACTCTTTGGCAGCTGGGGTTTTAAAAGTCTTTAGTGTCCAAGGTTTGTTCTTCGTACATTCTCAACCAAAAGGAGTTTTACAGTATGCTATGGCTGTCACTGGAAGCCTACTTTTAGGTATCAAGCCCTAGAAGCATTCTTTCACTGATAAGCTAAAACTGTACAAAGTACAGTATACACATAGACCACAGGGCCAGTTACGCCCTTTGAATCTGTCTTTTCAGTGATGTAATAACCATCAATAGTGAGCAGGAATAGCTGACAATTCAGTCGGAACTAAAATTGTAGTTAAATATTGCACGTCTTTAATGCAATTAAAGTTACGATTGAGCTGATGCACTTTAATGGCCAATAATACTCAACGTAAAAGTTGATTAAACACCATTTGCAGTTGTTAGAATTCCATTTATGTTTCAACTAATCCGAAGGAGACTTACACAGGAGAGTAGCTTTATTTGAGATTCATGAATGGCAGTGTTGCATGGATTTACCAAGTTTTCTGGCCCAGAGCTGTCTAGCATAAAACCAAGAGGAATTCCATCTTTCCTTACAGAACAAATGGTGTATTGATAAGCAAAATAATAGTACAGTTGAGAGCCAAACAAAGGGCAGGCTGTGGGGACCCCTTATGTTCTTCTACAAGAAGGAAGGATAAAAATAAGTATTAAAAAGACGCAAGATAAAGACCAAGGTACATACAAGTCGGTTAACTGTGGGGTCGTTTTCCACATTAGCAACAATGGGGGTTGGCTAGGGTGGGGAAGTTGTCAGATTCACAAATCTACAACTCTCCTTCCACATCAGACACCATGACGAGCTTCGGGAGAGCTATACTATACACAGGAATTAGTCTTAAAGAAATCTCCAGAACTGTTATACTATAGCCTAATACTCAATTAACTGGTATTGGTTAACCCCGACTTAAACCCTACCATTGTTAGACACTAACCCAATTAAACACTTTTCAGGGCCCCAACCTTAGTAAGGTTTTAAATGAAAAGCCACTCTTGTGAGTTACAGCAGAGAACTAAGGGAGGGGACTTCAACCATGTGCGCACCTGCCCAATCCTCAAACATGTTCTAGTTGAGTGAGGCTGTGACATGGTGGTATGGTGGTGGTGATTGGGGGAGGGGAGGTTGAGAGGGAACTGGCTGGAATGTGCTTCCGCTCGGCAGAGTGACGCCAGTGAAGGGGAGGGCTGACGAGAACCAGAGAAAGACTGGAGAGGGAGAACACAGACAAGAGAGTTTGGGGAAACGGTCTGTGTTGGTAGGCAAATATTTATTGTTGAAATGTGAAAGAAAGCTCATGACTGTTCCTAAATGTGGATCGTCTTTGATCAGCAATTACCTTCAAAAGTTCTGCAGAAGACGACGACGTGCATGTTCAACAAATTAAGCATTGATTGAATCTGAGAATTCCTACCTGGCTTTAAATCAAATCCAATTTTATTTCTCACATGCGCCGAATACAACAGGTGTAGACCTTAGTGAAATGCTTACATACAAGCCCTTAACCAACAATGCAGTTTTAAGAAAGAATACCCCCCCAAAAAAATCACAAAAAAATACTTTGCTTTAATTTAGGTAATATGTACATGTAGGTAGAGTTATTAAAGTGACTATGCATAGATAATAAACAGACAGTAGCAGCAGCGTAAAAGAGGGGGGAGGGGGCAATGCAAATAGAAAATAGTCTGGGTAGCCATTTGATTAGATGTTCAGGAGTCTTATGGATTGGGGGTAGAAGCCTTTTGGACCTAGACTTGACAAACCGGTACCGCTTTCCGTGCAGTAGCAGAGAGAACAGTCTATGACTAGGGTGGCTGGAGTCTTTGACAATTTTTAGGGCCTTCCTCTGACACCGCCTGGTATAGAGGTCCTGGATGGCAGGAAGCTTGGCCCCAGTGATATACTGGGCCGTACGCACTACCCTCTGTAGTGCCTTGCGGTCGGAGGCCGAGCAGTTGCCATACCAGGCAGTGATGCAACCAGTCAGGATGCTCTCGATGGTGCAGCTGTAGAACCCATGCCAAATATTTTCAGTGCCCTTAGGGGGAATAGGTTTTGTCGTACCTTCTTCACGATTGTCTTGGTGTGCTTGGACCATGGTAGTTTGTTGGTAATGTGGACACCAAGGAACTTGAAGCTCTCAACCTGCTCCACTACAGCCCCATCGATGAGAATGGGGGCGTGCTCAGTCCTCTTCTCCTTTGTCTTGATCACGTTGAGGGAGAGGTTGTTCTCCTGGCACCACACGGCCAGGTCTCTGACCTCCTCCCTATAGGCTGTCTCATCGTTGTCGGTGATCAGTCCTACCACTGTTGTGTCATCGGCAAACTTAATGATGGTGTTGGAGTCGTGCCTGGCCATGCAGTCATGAGTGAACAGGGAGTCCAGGAGGGGACTAAGCACGCACCCCTGAGGGGCCCCCATGTTGAGGATCAGCGTGGCGGATGTGTTGTTACCTACCCTTACCACCTGGGGGCGGCCCGTCAGGAAGTCCAGGATCCAGTTGCAGAGGGAGGTGTTTAGTCCCAGGGTCCTTAGCTTAGTGATGAGCTTTGAGGGCACTATGGTGTTGAACGCTGAGCTGTAGTCAATGAATAGCATTCTCACATAGGTGTTCCTTTTGTCCAGGTGTGAAAGGGCAGTGTGGAGCGCAATAGAGATTGCATCATCTGTGGATCTGTTGAGGCTGTATGCATATTGGAGTGGGTCTAGGGTTTCTGGGATAATGGTGTTGATATGAACCATGACCAGCCTTTCAAAGCACTTCATGGCTGAAACATGTTGGTATTACAGACAGACAGAAAATGTCAGTGAAGACACTTGCCAGTTGGTCAGCGCATGCACAGAGTACACGTCCTGGTAATCCGTCTGGCCCTGCGGCCTTGTGAATGTTGACCTGTTCAAAGGTCTTACTCACATCGGCTATGGAGAGCGTGATCACACAGTCGTCCGGAACAGCTGATGCTCTCATGCATGTTTCAGTGTTACCTGCCTCGAAGCGAGCATAGAAGTAATTTAGCTCGTCTGGTAGGCTCGTGTCACTGGGCAGCTCGCGGCTGTGCTTCCCTTTGTAGTCTGTAAGAGTTTGCAAGCTTAGTGGCTTACAATTGTTGAACGGCCAAGGACTTTTTAACAGATACTTTGAAGGTTAAATGTCATATTCAGCGAATCATGTAATTATAAGTAAATTCCTCTCATAAAAATGCAGCTTAGATTCCAACGATTAAAAATGCATGAAATCCACATTTACATTCCCAAACATTCTGAAAAGCCACACTGTGGTTTCCTAAGGTCTCTAACATGTCATTAGAACACGATATGAGTGTCACCACAGCAAGCTTGGACTTGCATTTCTAGTTAAATTTGATAGGCCTACATGTTGAACACAAAAAACAACCCAATGAAAAGATCCAGGACCTTTATGTAGATAACTACCGAGGGGGATATTCCAGGGGGTGTCTTTGAAAAGGTAGTATTCATGTCATAGCATGAAGTCACTGTCAAAAGTTTAAATATCTTTGCCGAGCTCATGGCCTGTTAATCACATTGACAATTTCTATGCTCATAAACTGTGAGCACAGGAAGATTGCTTTTCCCGAAGAATATCTCATAAATCTATTTCCCCACAGAAGTCTCATAAATCTATTTTAGCACAGAAGAGATCCATTACTGTCAAGAGAGGAAGACTCCCACACTCTGTCATTAATTTATAATCTAGCCTACGTGAGTGCCCAATCAGCCAACAGAAAGAACTTTCTGTCCTTGACGTTCTGTGGCTGTTGGAAGACTCATTGACATTTTCAATGCCAGGTGGTTTCTGCCATATTTCAATGTCTGACAACAGTTTAAAACTGAACATTTTAAATTTGTCAACCCAGAGGTTTGTCCTTAACCATAGCAATTTATTATACAGAATGAATAATATAAAGTATGTGGTTAAAGGTTAGTTATTTCAAAAGTAGCCATGGTATGGTGGCTTCCCACCCCTTGAGACGAGGCACGTTATTTTGACGTCAAATTCCTTTTAATGTATTGTAGACATCCTTGGGTTAAACAAAGGTGGTATCTTTTGCTGTTGGCTATTCGATGAAGGGTCTTTCAACACATCTCTCAGTTGTCTCAGAGGAGAGGTGGTGAAACTGATGATTAGTGATTGGGATAAGGTTTAACTGATATCCCACAAAGGCATCAAACAAAGCTGATGGCTTCAGGCTGAGTGTTTTAGCAACCAGAGCGAGGCTGTACGAGAAAATGGTGCCTAAAGTCTGTGTCTTCCTGGGAGAAAAGGCTCAGTCCCACCAAATCTCTCAATCAAGCTACGCATACGTCGTTAACTCTCCAACTCCTCCTGGGGAGCAAAACTGGGGTGGTGATTGTCACCCTTTTGTCTGGCTGAGAACTCTGATTATTCAAGCCCTCAGCTTATGAAAAGGCCTAATTATTCCATAAAATCATTAGAAAAACCTCCATTAATTCAGCCAAATTGTTAGAAAAAGCCGAGACATAAAATCTTGTCTGAATAGGTTTCGCTCCATGTACATTCTTGAGGGGAAAACAGCAAAATAAGACATTTAAAAGACTGATACATTTTCAAGTGATCTCTGGGTTGATATCATCTCGAGGTGTCATTTAGAAACTTTTCCCTCTACATGCTACTAATGGTGTGCTCCTATTTGCACCTTTTAGAGGATTTGCTGGGATGATCTGCCTGTGTGATTTGGGCTTTCCTTCCATCCCCTTTTTTTTTTTTTTTTTTTTTTGTCATTTAGCAGACGCTCTTATCCAGAGCGACTTACAGGAGCAATTAGGGTTAAGTGCCTTGCTCAAGGGCACATCGACAGATTTTTCACCTAGTCGGCTCGGGGATTAGAACCAGCGACCTTTCGGTTACTGGCACAACGCTCTTACCCACTAAGCTACCTGCCGCCTACACCCAGTAGAGCACAGCCTGGGGGTGAGTAGCAGGGAATATCTAGGTGGTGGGTGATTACGGGTTGTTGTGGGGTGTGGGTTAATGTCCAGGGGAAGGCCTCGAGCCACAGCATGGTCCAATTAAATTTCCTCCCATGACCTCATCGCATTCTTTACATAGGAGATGAACAATGACCGCTTTGACTTTTAACATGTGGGCATGACCCTCCCCCCTGTACACAATTTTCTCCATCTGCTCAGGAGATATGTAGAACATCTGTTTCACTCAACACTCCCACGGGCTGAACCAATACACAGACAGACATTGGGATAGGATACAGCAACAACCATAAACTCAAACTCACTGCGATCAATTCACTTCAGGGCTTAATCCAATAGACCTCACTAATATGATCACAGTAGGATCTTGTAACCTATAGGGCTAATTCGTTAATATCAAATATCACTCGCTTGTGTGTTTACACACATTGTAGCCTACTCCTCACTGTCAAGTGTATACCCAACCCCCCCTGTCAATGTAAAAGCATGAGCTGCAGGGGAGATGACTGTGTGCTTCTGCATTCAACAGCAGAAAATAAAAGGCCAAACCGCATTAGGGACATTTTCCTTTTCTCTAACAGGTGTCATGTTGGGTCAGAGTCTGATAAGTAAAATCTCCCAAGATAAAAAGCTGAACAAATTGAAAGTTTTATTTGGAAAGGGTGGGGGAGGGAAACGTTACAATTGAGGAATCTGAGGAATGTGCCCGAGTTAATCATCTGAAGGACAGTTAGCACGTTACTAACTGCCTTGATGAGAACTGTCAGACAGGTGAAAAGATCCGTCATCCAGCTGATCTCTAAAATAAACTGTTTCCGGCAGGTCCAGTGATTCACAGGGAGCCCCCTCCCTGTCAGAAAGAGGTGCTTTCCCAGCATTCTAAGAAACATCACAATGATGCCAAAAGGCTGACAGCTCTTTATTTCCACCAAACAGTGGAATCGTTGCCACTGGTGATGCAACTGTTGAACCTTAGGTGGTCAATTAAAATGTTCTGGACAGTTGGAATCAAAGGGACAACAGGCTTAGCCATTTTGAAAATGACTCTGTGACAAACATGAAAAGGTTGCTATGCTCACATTTTTCAAACATTGTCCGTTGCAGAGGAAACCAGGTAGGCCTAAACTAAGCCTGGGCTTTGAGTAACTTGGGCTCAAAGCCAATACCACCCCTTAGCCCTACCCTCTGTTTTGCGCGATCCCGTGAGACGCATGGAGTGGGAGCACTGAGGTATAAAAGAACTGGAGACTGCGTCCAAGATGTCGACAGTTGTTTTTAACGTAACCTACTCACGTTCGCATACGTCGATTCATTGACCGTCTGCAGAGCTTTTGGAAAGTATTTTCCACATTTTGTTACGTTACAACCTTATTCTAAAAAGGATTAAATAAAACATTTTCCTCATCAATCTACACACAATATCCCAAAATGACAAAGCGAAAACAGGTTTATTCTACAATGTAGACAATAGTAAAGATGATGAAAAACCCTTTTAGGTGTCCAAACTTTTGACTGGTACTGTATGTAAACGTAATATTTCAGTTTTGTATTTTTTTATACATTTACTAACATTTCTAAAAACCTGTTTTTGCTTTGTCATTATGGAGTATTGTTAATACATTTTTGAATAAGGCTGTAACGTAACAAAATGTACAAAAATTCAAGGGGTCTGAATACTTTCCAAATGCACTGTATATCCGGGTTGCATCTGGTTTACACGGCCCAACTTCACATGGGCACTAGAACTCAGTGCTCACAGGGAGCAGTGACAATTTCATCACATCATCCAAAAACATGGCAGACATTGGATGAATATAACATTTTTACTTCAGCTGTCAATGATGGGAAAAAAATATATATATAAATTGGCCTCAGCAACAATTATTTTAATAATTCAATTGATGTTTTGTGCACACAGGTGATGACTAAATTGTCTTATTTTGAATTTTCTAATCGGACTTCTCTATGTGGCCTTCCATGGAAATTATATTTTTGGAATGGGCATCAGTTAACCTGCAGTACCGAAGCAAGACTGTAGGAGCAGTCGAAACCCTGCTTCTAGACCGGAACCTTGGCCCCTTCAGTGGGAGTGGTGTCCCGATTAAACTTTGAGGGAGGCGCAGTGCCTTTTCAGCACATTAATTGGCCCTCCAAACAAGCACGTCTGGGACCTGTTGGATCGGAGGGTGAGGGCTAGGGCCATTCCCCCCAGAAATGTCCGGGAACTTGCAGGTGCCTTGGTGGAAGAGTGGGGTAACATCTCACAGCAAGAACTGGCAAATCTGGTGCAGTCCATGAGGAGGAGATGCACTGCAATACTTAATGCAGCTAGTGACCACACCAGATACTGACTGTTACTTTTGATTTTGACCCACCCTTTGTTCAGGGACACATTATTCCATTTCTGTTAGTCACATGTCTGTGGAACTTGTTCAGTTTATGTCTCAGTTGTTGAATCTTGTTATGTTCATACAAATATTTACACATGTTAAGTTTGCTGAAAATAAACGCAGTTGACAGTGAGAGGACGTTTCTTTTTTTTCTGAGATCATAACCAAGTTTCAATGTGTTCCATTCTCACAAGTTGGGCAACATGTTTTCCATTTCTAGTTAAATTTGATAGGCCTACCTGTTAAACACACAAAAAAAACAATATAGCCTAATTGTAGAATAAATCAATCAAATGGCAAACTTGAAGGACAAATGTAGGCATATTTGTACTTATAAGCAATTATTCACATGATAGTGGAATGCTGTTCCTTTCAATTCAATCTCCTCCCCTGCTTTAGCAGTAAACACAGCAGCCTGCAGGCACAGATTGGTGGTGAGGAGATTAAAATCGAAGCACATCCTCGCAAGACGGAGGTAGTCTAGTCGTAGTGGACCATTGTTGAGAATACTGAACAACAGTGTAGTATCCTGGGGGGTGGGCTGAGGGGAGGTTCTCTGAGGCTGCGTCCCAAATGGCACCCTATTTCCGTACAGTTGAAGTCGGATGTTTACATACACCTTAGCCAACTACATTTAAACTCAGTTTTTCACAATTCCTGACATTTAATCCTAGTAAGAATTCCCTGTCTTAGGTCAGTTAGGATCACCACTTTATTTTAAGAATGTGAAATGTCAGAATAATAGTAGAGAGAATGATTTATTTCAGCCTTTATTTCTTTCATCACATTCCCAGTGGGTCAGAAGTTTACATACACTCAATTAGTATTTGGTAGCATTGCCTTCAAATTGTTTAACTTGGGTCAAACCCACAATAAGTTGGGTGAATTTTGGCCCATTCCTCCTGACAGAGCTGGTGTAACTGAGTCAGGTTTGTAGGCCTCCTTGCTCGCACACGCTTTTTCAGTTCTGCCCACACATTTTCTATAGGATTGTGGTCAGGGCTTTGTGATGGCCACTCCAATACCTTGACTTTGTTGTCCTTAAGCCATTTTGCCACAACTTTGGAAGTATGCTTGTGGTCATTGTCCATTTGTAAGAACCATTTGCGACCAAGATTTATCTTCCTGACTGATGTCTTGAGATGTTGCTTCAATATATCCACAATTTTCCTTCCTCATGATGCCATCTATTTTGTGAAGTACACCAGTCCCTCCTGCGGCAAAGCACCCCCACAGCATGATGCTGGCACCCCCGTGATTCACGGTTGGGATGGTGTTCTTCGGCTTGCAAGCAACCCCCTTTTTCCTCCAAACATAACGCTGGTCATTATGGCTATTTTTGTTTCATCAGACCAGAGGACATTTCTCCAAAAAGTACGATCTTTGTCCCCATGTGCAGTTGCAAACAGCAGTCTGGCTTTTTATATCGCGGTTTTGGAGCAGTGGCTTCTTCCTTGCTGAGCGGCCTGTCAGGTTATGTCGATATAGGACTTGTTTTTCTGTGGATATAGATACTTTTGTACCTGTTTCCTCCAGCATCTTCACAAGGTCCTTTGCTGTTGTTCTGGGATTGATTTGCACTTTTCGCACCAAAGTATGTTCATCTCTAGGCGCCTCCTTCCTGAGCGGTATGACGGCTGTGTGGTCCCATGGTGTTTATACTTGCGTACTATTGTTTGTACAGATGAACGTGGTACCTTCAGGCGTTTGGAAATTGCTCCCAATGATGAACCAGACTTGTGGAGGTCTACAAAAAAATGTCTGAGGTCTTGGCTGATTTCCCCATGATGTCAAGCAAAGAGGCACCAAGTTTGAAGATAGGCCTTGAAATACATCCACAGGTACACCTCCAATTGACACAAATGATGTCAATTAGCCTATTAGAAGCTTCTAAAGCCATGACATCATTTTCTGGAATTTTCCAAGCTGTTTAAAGGCACAGTCAACTTAGTGTATGTAAACTTCTGACCCACTGGAATTGTGATACAGTGAATTATAAGTGAGTCTGTAAACAACTGTTGGAAAAATTACTTGTGTCATGCACAAAGTAGATGTCCTAACAGACTTGCCAAAACTATAGTTTGTTAACAAGAAATGTGTGGAGTGGTTGAAAAACAAGTTTTAATGACTCCAACCTAAGTGTATGTAAACTTCCGACTTCAACTGTATATAGTGCACTACTTTTGACCAGGGACCAGAGCCCTATGGGCCCTGGTCAGAAGTAGTGCACTATATCAGGAATAGGGTGCCATTTGGGACACAGCCAGTGTCCACCATGGGGTCCCCAATTAAGGAGGGCAGAGGACGACAAGCAGGAAGGGACCAAGGGAGGGTGGGAGGTAATGATTGCTTTTAATTGTTAGAAATACTGCCCCATCATTCATTCAGGACTTGGGCGGGATCTCATCTCCTTAGTTACCAGTGTGAAAAGAAAATGACTAGCTGTGTTGGCAAGGCTGTGATTATCCCACTAGCTACTGTCCCTTGACTACTGAATCATTTTTGGTAGGCTACATCATGGGAAGATTGAGGTAAGCAAGCAGTCTCTTGTTTAACATAAGGCTACAGGGATTTATAAAACATGTCTATCTGCCTTGAGCAAACTCGATTAAAACCAGAAAGAAAGTGCTGTAGGCTATTCTGTTATGTATTACCAAAAAAACACAAACAAAGTTACACAAAAACAGATGTTTGGTTTCAAAATATTAACAGTACAGCAAACTAAAACACTGCCATTTTGTTTTGTCCTCGATGTAGGTCTAGATCCATGGGGTCACAAAACAGAGACTGTTTGGCTAAGCTTTAATTGCTCAGGCCACCTAAGATGAAGCCACCCAGCCAAAAGGTGTTACAACACATGGATGACAGGAACAAACAAAAATGGCCCCCTTTGCCCACCACGCCTAAATTAAATCGAGACAAAAGATCTCAATAGGACACAGCAGGGACAATTTGCTCACAGTGTTGCTCCACCGCCCTCCCAGGCTTTTCTCTGAATACTGTAGTTGGGACAAGTCCTCAAACAATTTCTGTGGCTTTATGAAAAACTACCATGGAATAGGCAATTTGCAGAACAACAAATGTATCTAGCCTCAGAACAACAAATGTATTGCACGGGTAGGCCTAACTAACGTCTTTGGGAAAATGAAGGTTAACATAAAAATAAAAATGTTTTGCTTGAGAGAGTATGAGTAATGTCTCTAATATTATAGCACTGCATTGTACAGGCCACCTAAAGTGGTCTGATGAATGGTAATTAACTGTCTGTAAATCTCATTCAGCTCTTTTAAAAAGGTCCAGTGCAATCCAAAACTTGATTTTCCTGTGTTTTACATTTCCACACTATGAGGTTTGAATTAGGCTTGGGCGGTATACCGTAAATACCGTCTATACTGGGGTATTTTGAAATATCGGCAATATGATTTTCAATACCATCCCAATGTATTTTATTTTGTATTTTTTTTCACAAAAATACAATTAATCATGTCACATGGTAAGTTTGTTTACAAAGAACCCATGGAACAAACGGAAGATTCGTGACCTGACGATCCACTGTTGAGCAGCACAAGAGAGGTTATCAAGATACACTAGAAATTCACCCAAAAAAAATTGCCCGCTAAATATCTTAACTATAAGTTAACTATTTAAGATGTGCCAAATACATTTTCTCCAGCTCAGGGCTCCAGCTATGCATTTGGTTTGCTAACTATAGGTGACTACCTTGCAAGATCAAGCCTCTTGGTTACAGCAGAGACAATCAATGGACAGAGATGGAAATATCCGTTAGAAAGAGGGGTGATTTAAAAATGCAACAACTATCACGGGTTGCTAATATGATTAGGATAATGCCTTTGCCTGCTAGAAATTTAAAGAAAGTTGAAAGAAAACCAATAGAACAGGAGAACACATATGAGTAAGTCTTTATAAAAAATTATTGCCTACACGTTTCTATGGTGGGATTTTGGCTATAGGCTACTTTGAAGCAAGGTAAGACATGCCTCATAATATGAAGTAAAATGTCCAGGTGTCAAACAATTAAGGACCAGGAAAAATATAACGATGATAATGAAAGGTCTAACCGTCGTCTTCTGGTAGATGGAAAGGCTTCCCCAAAAACCTTCTCTATTAAACTAGCTTATGTCAAAGTAAGTCAAAAGATAATAAAACAAACTACTTTTAACCATGGGTCTTTAGTTTTTACTCTATTAAACAGAGTTTTCCCGGACGCATGTTTTAACATGCATGTCAGACATGTAACAGCTGCATAAACAGTTACTGAAGTCATGCCAAACCTAATGTCCGGCCCTCCTCCTCAAATAGCATACTACGCACAGGAGGGGGACAGTGAGACTCCTATCACTGCCTCTGAGTGGGAGTCGTAGCAGGAAATAATCCCTGCTTTATGCAGGACATCCCCCTCTACTTTCAATTTCCAGGCCTGTCGTTATCAATAAAACATTTACACACAGACTACAACCACCTAGCCTAATATTAACCGTACAAAAATACAGATTCAATCATTAGCTGTATGGGGCTGTATGGGTTTTGTAGGTATATACTACTCAAAAGGAAGAATCTTGATAAAACATCATGAAAGTTCCCATCCTTTGATGGAATGGCCTGTTCTCAGAAAGAAAAAGAAAACTGCCACACACATAGGTAAGTGCTGGCATCAAGCCACCACCACAATCTCACTGAAGCATCATTTTGCAAGAGTGTTTCGTATAGGGATGGGCATTTGAAATGTTTTGACTGTTCAGGAGTACTGGAATGGAAAAAATATATATTTTTAGAAACAAGGCCTGCATTGTAAAAAAGAATATGCATGCATTTATCTATAGGCATACGCGCACCAATGCCTAATTTATCATAAACATTACAGATAACAAGTCCTAACTGCTAAATTGCTCCATATACTGTATATTCAGTCAATAAAAAAGCAAGTGGCATTTAAGATACATTTATTGAAACCGCAATATCAACTGGTTATATTATATCGTGGAACACAATCTTCAAAAAGGCCGTAACCTCAGCAGTAGAGCTTGCTTGTAGAAGCCAATGGCTGTGCAATGGCATTTCCAGAGCCCTTTTCACAGTCAAGACACCAACAAAAAAAATAAACATGTAATATAACAGAATAAAATAACAGAATATTGTTCCAAATGTAAAAAGTTGACAGTGCGAATTGATGCAGATCTCGAGTCTGGAGCAGTTATTCTCAAAGGGTCTTCTTTTCAATATACAGATGTTCAATTTAGTTTATTCTGCCTGTTCTTTGTAAATTTTCTAAATGGATTAACAATTCCACATTGAACACTGTATGGTGAGACATTACGGCCATGACATCTGTTTGGTGAGTAGGCCTATGCTTAATGATTCTGATGAAAATATGCTCTGTCTTTATCAGACTAATATTTTTGCATATTTTCATTGTTTAGGGGGTTATAGCCTAGGCTAACCAATTCTAAATGGCATGAGCAGTTTGCAAAGTAGCCTAATCTGAAAATAATTATTCCAAAACTGCAGCTCGTTGTTGGAACACATTTTCCTTTTTGAATTTGTGATAAAACTGGCATTATTTGGCAAAGAATGTATATTGTGTATCCCATCAGATACATTTTTATAGGCATTGACTTCTGTACGCCTCACGGGAGCTTATGTGCGCACTCGGCACAACATTTTACTTGCCCGGTCGGGCAGCCACAAAACACATTCCACCAAATAGTTTGACACTATTATAAAAAAAAATTATATTATACATCTATTTTTTTTTTTTTTTTTAAATACTCATGCCCATCCCTGGTTTCGTAATAACTTAGGGATTCTCCAAAATGAACAAAACATTTATGGGACATTAATGAAGGTTGGAGGTCTTCTGTATTATCTCACATCTCCATCAACTATACAATTATCAAATGCAGCTGGAAAAGATGTCTTGAGCAAAGGAACTACGAACAAAGGGTTCAAGTATTACATTTCTACCTGGGCTAGCTATGTATAAATCAGTTCACGTCTGACACCTTACCCATAATTATCCATTTGCTCCCCTTTGCAGAGTGCCTTGGAAGAATAATTAACTTTTTACCTTGCTTTTCACAAGGTGATCACTCAGAACAGGCTCAAATTACCCTGCAAGAGTCTGCATGCCTGTGTAATACATATCTTTCACAGACGCACACTGTCTATAATAATAGAAAATCCTCTCCCTTAGGCATTTAATCATTTCCTGGGCATAGACAAAAATCACAATTTCTCAAACGACCTGGCCCCCCCACGCAGTTCGAGTGCACTTCCTATTTGATTTTTGGGAGGTCAGCGGGTTGCCAAAGGGCCTATTCAGTTTAACGAAAGTTGGAAGAGAGTTTTAGGAGCGGAATTGCGAATAGATTTAGATTTTTCAATTTCCATTAAATAAATAATAAGCCATTTAGCAGACGCTTTTATCCAAAGTGACTTACAGTCATGCGTGCATACATTTTTAGGTATGGGTGGTCCCGGGGATCGAACCCACTACCCTGGCATTACAAGCGCCGTGCTCTACCAATTGAGCTACAGAGGACCACATCCTTGCCTTACCTTTCGTTGTGGCTGGCAACGTGACATTCTTGCTCTACAGCTCCTAACTTACCGTAAAAAAATAAAATAATAATAATAATAATAATAACAGTAGCCACTAAGCCAGTAAGCATGCAAACGTTTCATCAAAAACATATTACACTATTAAACAAGGCAATTGAGATATTGCGTGTGAGTAACACATTTCAGTTAATTACTATAGCCCCAGCCTTGGGCCAATTTAATTTAGTAAATGCCGGATCTCTACGGCAAGACACATCATTCACCCGAGTTTCGTCAAAATCGTGCCAGTGCCGTTTGAGATATCGTGTGTGACTAACATACGAACGAACGGACGGACAGAGACAGATCCAGTCCCCTCCAAGATTTCATCATGGGGGACAATGACGCAACCAAATCATATTACACTGTTGAATAATGCAACAATTCACAAGCAGACAATTAAAGGGTTTATTTTCTCGTTCGTAGCTACACGCATTCAATTTAGCTTGCAAGACAACATGGCTCTGCTAGCTAGTAACGTTATGAAACATTAACGTTTACCCCTCACATGAATATAGAAGTACAGTAAAGTTATCATACAGTGTCGTTCATAGTATAGTACAGAGCTTGTTAAATAAAAAAAATTCTGCCATCTCCTTAGCTACATCATAATAGCTAGCTACTAGTTAGCTGAATGCTGGCGTTAGCTAACGTTAGCTGAACCATAGCTAGATGGCTCTTAGGGCTACATTACAGGAAAATGTCTATACAAAATGTCAGCTGTTACAAAAACATTGCTCTGCTATTACGATTTTTACTGTAGGAGCATCGGGCTCAACCAGACAATTCTATTTACACTGCCCTGCTTGGAGGGGGGCAACTGATGGGGCGAGTGTTGTGTGCTACATGAAAGTTTGCAAGTTTACATTACAGTATAAGGTCTAGCAGAGAGTATTTTATCGAAATCTTGCAGTGAGAATAAGCTCTAAGTTTATTTCCCACAGCCTTAGGTTATGGCAGGGCAGAAGTAGATAGCCATGTCAGTTCACATTCAGTCTGTGGAAAGGGCGACAAGCGCACAGTCACTTAGCTAGGTCGCCAACTACTAATGTGTCAATATGGTAAGTCATATTGACAACTGCTGGTCTGATTACACATTGGCGCTAAGATTAGGCTATATGTCAATGCCTAGAAACACTGGCACACTCAGTTGCTCTCTCTAGGACCAGGGTTGGTGAGTGACCACTGGTCCAGGATATATAGATAAATATTGATGTTTTGTTTGAATACGCACTTTTCTCAAACATTTATTTAAGCCACAGGCCATGTTTTGGATCCTGGGGTAAAGAATTTCACCCTTGCTGATAGAAATTGCGATCTACCAGCTTCAACGCCCGTTGCCAAAAATCTGAAGTTCCACCCCTGGAGATAACACACCTTAGAGGTTGTAGCCAAGCAAAGGTTTAAAATAAATATTATGTTGGCTCAAAGATGGCAATTTCATCCAGTAAGGCATCCCACCTCGGGTTCTTATCAACAGATCTCCACCAACAAGGAGGTTAATCCAGCCACTGAAGTAACAGAAAATCTAAAGAGAACAGATCAAGATGTGATTAATAATAATAATATGCCATTTAGCAGACGCTTTTATCCAAAGCGACTTAAAGTTATAAAGACTAAAAGAGAAACACCTTAATTTCAGATACAAGAGAATAGTACTGTTCAAAGGCATCTTCTCCCTAATACAGGGTTTCCCAAACTTACATTCACATTTTCAGTCAGAGGTCACAGGAAGAAAATAAGCAAAATATTGCGTTAAACCAGTAGACCTGCATAATTTTCTATACGTTATCAGGTATATGATAGTTACCTGGTCATAAAATAATATTGTTTATAGAAGCTTTTAGAACTTCCGTAGCTAATGACTTAACAGCAAGCCTTTTAAACTGTGCATTTTATCAATGTTGTTTTTCCAATGAGAAATGAATCGATGCGATTCGGTGCAATACAATTCGATGCACTAACATTTGTTTAATAAACACATTCATTTTCCATTCTAAATGAAAATCTGCTGCTGATGGAGCTCATGAGCTGGGCCTCTCTGAGCTGGATCTGTCTGAGCTGGTTTGAATTAGTGAAGGTATGAACTCTAGCTATTAGATTTAATGGCTGAAATAACAGATCGTACTCAAAGTACAACTGTGAGTGGGTCTCTCATGCATTCACTGGATAAAAAAAGATTGACAGTTAATTGTAGTGGCCTTTCCATGCTAAATATGGTCAATGAACCAGAGTTTGTTAGGAAAATGTGGCGCATGACAACGTGACCGGGAAGATATTAATTTACCGGCCATTTGAGAAATGTACCGGACCCATATGAATTGGGTGCGTAACTCATTAAGGAGTCCACCCACAGTGCTCAGAATGACAAAAATCACATTTAGATTATGGTAATTAAATCTACTTTGAAGCAAGGCAAGACATGCCTCATAATATGAAGTAAAATGTTCAGGTTTTAAACAATTAAGTATATGTTTTCAAAACGCATACTGCCTTCAGCTCACATTGCAAAGTGGTGGGTGGTGTGCTGATAGCCTGCCTACTGTTGCCTTGCACGTGAATGGCGGATGGGAGAGTCTTAGGAGATTTTTTATTTATTGTGGCCATCAGAATTGTTTTTAACATGCGATTGCGTTTAGAATTGTTGCGCAAAGACTGGGCTTATAAAAGCAAGTTTCATTCCAACAGCAACGAGCGGAGGAGCTGTAGCAGCAGCGCTGTCGAACAAGTGATATTCCGCTCAAAATAGATTCTGTAAGCTGTGTGTGTGTGATAAATACGATACATGACGACTAACAAAAATGCACATGCCTCAATTTAATTCCATTAATCAAATTTACCTATAGACCGATAAGCATGACGGTCAAATATATTTCCATCGACTGATATTTCCATCAATTAATAAAAAACATTTTCCAATGGGATTGTTTTTTTTGTCTCCTGTTCAATTTGGCAGGCAAATATTGTATTTATCGGCGTTTGATTAATTCAATTACCGGCTAACGGAAACCCTGCTGTGAACAAATAAGATGACAGCTGCTGTGAATAAAACAAAGCCAACCAGATAACAGTGCATCACACACAAACACATTTATCGATTAAGCATTTAGGTAATCAAATACATTACATTTACATTTTAGTCATTTAGCAGACGCTCTTATCCACAGCGACTTACAGTTAGTGAGTGCATACAATTTCATACTGGCCCCCAGTGGGAAACAAACCCACAACCCTGGTGTTGCAAGCACCATGCTCTACCAACTGATACCAATCAGAATATGCAAAATAATGTATTTAGATAACTCTGAAGTTGTTTGCTATCCCACAATTTTTAAATGGGACTTATACAGTTGACAATCAATCAATCCATGATAATTGGTTGGGAGAGGCTAAAACAGAGGTCAGAGAAAAGCTCCCGCATTAGGTATTCAGTTGTTTGCAAAACACAATGACAGGCTTGAGGGCGTAGAGCTTTCAAGTTCTATCATTCTTGAGATGCCATTCTCATAGATTTCTCATGAGATGGTGCCAGTGCTAAGTATAATAGTACACTATTGAGATTTAAGGCTCTTTTACTCTCAAAACACACACAAAAAAGTGAGAGAAAGGAGTCAAAATACCTTGGCAGGTAACAGGCAAATTACTTGGTAAAAGGTCATAAAATGACTTCCACAACAGAATTAAAAAGCCATCTTTGGACTGACCAATGTAGACATTCTCAAATACGTGCAACTTAAATGTTTTATATCATGAAATTTCGTTCTGAAATCTTTTGGACATCAAAGCAATGTTGAGGGAATCCTACTTGAGTCAGAAAAGGATACTCATATGATAGGTAAGATTTACAAAACCTTGCAGAAACCCTATCCAACTGACAACTATTGGAACCAAGACCTAAAAAGAACTGATATTGGCACAAGATGGAGGGAGTGTTGGTACATACAGTTGAAGTCGGAAGTTTACATACACCTTAGCCAAATACATTTAAACTCAGTTTTTCACAATTCCTGACATTTAATCCTAGTAAAAAGTCCCTGTTTTAGGTCAGTTAGGATGACCACTTTATTTTAAGAATGTGAAATGTCAGAATAATATTTGAGAGAATGATTTATTTCAGCTTTTATTTATTTCATCACATTCCCAGTGGGTCAGAAGTTTACATACTCAATTAGTATTTGGTAGCATTGCCTTTAAATTGTTTAACTTGGGTCAAACGTTTTGGGTAGCCTTCCACAAGCTTCCCACAATAACTTGGGTGAATTTTGGCCCATTCCTCCTGACAGAGCTGGTGTAACTGAGTCAGGTTTGCAGGCCTCCTTGCTCGCACACGCTTTTTCAGTTCTGCCCACAAATGTTCTATAGGATTGAGGTCAGGGCTTTGTCATGGCCACTCCAATACCTTGACTTTGTTGTCCTTAAGCCATTTTGCCACAACTAAGTATGCTTGGGGTCATTGTCCATTTGGAAGACCCATTTGCGACCAAGCTTTAACTTCCTGACTGATGTCTTGAGATGTTTCTTCAATATATCCACATAATTTTCCTTCCTCATGATGCCATCTATTTTGTGAAGTGCACCAGTCCCTCCTGCAGCAAAGCAGCCCACAGCATGATGCTGCCACCCCCGTGCTTCACGGTTGGGATGGTGTTCTTCGGCTTGCAAGCCACCCCCTTTTTCCTACAAACATAACGATGGTCATTATGGAAACAGTTCTATTTTTGTTTCATCAGACCAGAGGACATTTCTCCAAAAAGTACGATCTTTGTCCCAATGTGCAGTTGCAAACCGTAGTCTGGCTTTTTTATGGCGGTTTTGGAGCAGTGGCTTTTTCCTTGCTGAACGGCCTTTCAACCATTTCAGATTGTTCTGAAATCGTATCGGTTGTTAGAAACAGATAAGATTAGCATTCCTGCAACATTATTTTTGTATAATTGTTTTAAAATTTTTTACCCCTTTTTCTCCCCAATTTCGTGATCTCCAAATTGGTAATTACAGTCTTGTCCCATCACTGCAACTCCCATATGGACTCGGGAGAGGCGAAGGTCGAGAGCCATGCGTCCTCCAAAACACGACCCTGCCAAGCCGCACTGCTTCTTGACAAACTGCTCGCTTTACCCGGAAGCCAGCCGGACCAATGTGTCGGAGGAAACACCATACAACTGGCGACCAAAGTCAGCGTGCATGCGCCCGGCCCGCCACAAGGAGTCACTAGCGCGCGATGGGACAAGGACATCCTGGCCTGGCCAAACCCTCCCCTAACCCGGACGATGCTGGGCCAATTGTGCGCCACCTCATGGGTCTCCCGGTCGCGGCCGGCTGTGACACAGCCTGGGATCGAACCCGGGTCTGTAGTGATGCAGTGCCTTAGACCACTGCGCCACTCAGGAGGCCCATTATCTGATCTTCTACATCCTGATATTACCAGGTTCTGACCACTAGATGGTGCTATTCCTGCTATTAGTTGATTCTTTTTTCAAGAATTCAGTTGGGGAGGGATTGGCGTGGGGTGTACGTGGATGGCTTATGACCACTTCTTTGGATTCCGCATGTCTTACTCATTGTCTGAAAAAAGTCTGGTCCAAATTGGATCTTAGGTACTATAATTATTGAATATTAAATTAATCCTATAAATTGAAATGCCCAATTTGGGTACAATCAATTCACTTAATATAATAAATAAATAATTGGTCATAATTGGTAATCTCATCCAATATCTCAGAGATCAAATTATATTGCAACAAAATAATGTTTCTAACTACAGAAAACGACTTCAGCACAATCAGATGGTGGGTGTCATGGCTCACTGAAATGACATGGAATGACCCAAGTTCAAGTTCTTGTTGGGGTAGTTGGGAAATTATATATAATGGGCCAGCAGGTCAGCGTCCTCGTCTCCCATAAGGAGTGGAACATCCAGCCCTTCCTGAAGCACAAAGTGCAGAGGGATTGCAAAGCAAAGCCAAATAATTTGGCTGTTTCAGCGGAAACTCAGCCCTACATTACAAGAGACAAAACACTCCCAATAAAAATATTTTGAGAAGAGGGGTTATCTACTATCCCATGTCTATGTTGCTTAGCCTTGGGGGGTTGCTGACTGCATGTGATAGTGCAGCAAGAGGTGCTTTGATTTGGCAATGCTAAGGACTGCCCCTAAACCTACCACTGGCCTTTTAATTAGCTCAGAGCTGCAAGAATGTTAAGTTACAACTTCAAAGTAAACACTGATGAATGGACAGCAAACATAGGCTGTAGTTAAGCTTTTTAGGGATCCCATCACAGGATGAATCTTGAGAATGTAAGATCTCCAAAAAGAAAAGGTTTTGTCTTGAGGGCTGTGCATGAGAGACTTTTCTTATAAGATGGAAAGACAGGCAGGTAAATTAAAGTAACGAAAAGATCCAGGAGTGAAAGAGAGAAGGATTGGAGGGATACAGGGGACGATATGGTCAGACGGATAGGAATGACCAAACAAAAAGGCTAATCCAGCAAATGAATAACCCCTCCCCCTTGTAAAGAACATAGTTTTGTGAGGTTGTAGGACTTTAGGAGAGGAAGGTGGGGAGCGGTCACCCATGCCTAAGATCTAAAGATAGGACTCTGTCATCGTCAGACTCCGGAGGCACCTTTGATAAATAGAGGGTTCATTCAAAGAGTTACAAGTTTAAACTGCCACTGGAGAAATTCCTGATATGGCTGCATTTTTGCTTTAATAATGTGTCCTTGGAAAAGTTATTCCTGGTTGTCAATATTTAAAAGAACTAAGTTGGCCTGATGGGTGATTTGCTCACCAAGGGTGGTCATCAATTCAAATACAAGTGTGTCCAACAACACAAATCAAATAAGCTTAAGATCTAAGTTACAATTACTAACATTCAGGAATACTTAAATGAATTGCACTAACAACATAATAATACACAGTTAAAGCAAAGGCTAACCAACTCACAAAAGCAGACTCCATGGTGTATGCCTATCTGAACCTTAGTCACCGTTCTAGCCGGCTACCACCCAGTACTCTACCCTGCACCTTAGAGACTGCTGCCCTATGTACATAGAGTCATTGAACACTGGTCACTTTAATAATGTTCACATAATGTTTCACCCACTTTATATGTACAGTTGAAGTCGGAAGTTTACATACACTTAGGTTGGAGTCATTAAAACTTGTTTTTCAACCATTCCACAACTTTCTTGGTAACAAACTATAGTTTTGGCAAGTCGGTTAGGACATCTACTTTGTGCATGACACAAGTAATTTTTCCAACAATTGTTTACAGACAGATTATTTCACTTATAATTCACTGTATCACAATTCCAGTGGGTCAGAAGTTTACATGTGGATGTATTTCAAGGCCTACCTTCAAACGCAGTGCCTCTTTGCTTGACATCATGGGAAAATCTAAAGAAATCAGCCAAGACCTCAGAAAAAAAATGGTAGACCTCCACAAGTCTGGTTCATCCTTGGGAGCAATTTCCAAACGCCTGAAGGTACCACGTTCATCTGTACAAACAATAGTACGCAAGTATAAACACCATAGGACCACGCAGCCATCATACCGCTCAGGAAAGAGACGCGTTCTGTCTCCTTGAGATTAACGTACTTTGGTGTGAAAAGTGCAAATCAATCCCAGAACAACAGCAAATGACCTTGTGAAGATGCTGGAGGAAACAGCTACAAAAGTATCTATATCCACAGTAGAACTAGTCCTATATCGACATAACCTGAAAGGCCACTCAGCAAGGAAAAAGCCACTGCTCCAAAACCGCCATAAAAAAGCCAGACTACGGTTTGCAACATGGGGACAAAGATCGTACTTTTTGGAGAAATGGCCTCTGGTCTGATGAAACCAAAATAGAACTGTTTGGCCATAATGACCATCGTTATGTTTGGAGGAAAAAGGGGGCTGCTTGCAAGCCGAAGAACACCATCCCAACCGTGAAGCAGGGGGTGGCAGCATCATGCTGTGGGCTGCTTTGCTGTAGGAGGGACTGGTGCACTTCACAAAATAAATGGCATCATGAGGAAGGAAAATTATGTGGATATATTGAAGCAACATCTCAAGACATCAGTCAGGAAGTTAAAGCTTGGTCGCAAATGGGTCTTCCAAATGGACAATGACCCCAAGCATACTTCCAAAGTTGTGGCAAAATGGCTTAAGGACAACAAAGTCAAGGTATTGGAGTGGCCATGACAAAGCCCTGACCTCAATCCTATACAACATTTGTGGGCAGAACTGAAAAAGCGTGTGCGAGCAAGGAGGCCTACAAACCTGACTCTGTTACACCAGCTCTGTCAGGAGGAATGGGCCAAAATTCACCCAACTTATTGTGGGAAGCTTGTGGAAGGCTACCCGAAACGTTTGACCCAAGTTAAACAATTTAAAGGCAATGCTACCAAATACTAATTGAGTGTATGTAAACTTCTGACCCACTGGGAATGTGATGAAAGAAATAAAAGCTGAAATAAATAATTCTCTCAAATATTATTCTGACATTTCACATTCTTAAAATAAAGTGGTGATCCTAACTGACCTAAGACAGGGAATTTTTACTAGGATTAAATGTCAGGAATTGTGAAAAACTGAGTTTAAATGTATTTGGCTAAAGTGTATGTAAACTTCCGACTTCAACTGTATATACTGTATTCTAGTCATGGCTCATCCTATAAAACGTTTAAATTTTTATTTTTGTGGATTATGTGTGTATTTTTTTATATATAATGCTAGGTATTACTGCACTGTTGAGCTTGAAAGTATTTTAATGCACCTGTGATAACATCTGCGAATCGGTGTACACAACCAATACACTTATTTAACAAGATATTCATTTTCAGTTTTAGGAAAGAGGCACACAATTTTGCCTAATGGACAGATATCACAGTAGCAGCAGCGTAAATTCTATCATATATCCTGATGCCTAGTCACCTTACCCCTATACATATCTACCTCTACCACCAGTATGCCTGCACATTGTAAATATGGTATTGTTCCTCTTATTTCTTAAATTTTGTGTTTTTGTTCTACCTTACGTAATGTTTTGTGCTACATTGATATCGATTACTGCATTGTTGGGTTTGGAGCATGCAAAAAAGGCATTTCAGTGTACTTGTGCACATGACATTAAAACTTGAAACTTTAATAGCCTACACTTCAATTTATGAAGACTGGGCCTAATCCATGTGAAATTAACTAGGAACTGAGACCAGAGTGTGGCTAAATATAAGTGCTCAGCCATTGAAGTCCAGTGGTCCGCTGTACAAAGGCAGGAATGTCACAACAAAGTGAAGAAATGGCCTTGTTGTTCCACAGGAAGAGATCATGTTTGGCCAGGCAGGCTGACAAAGGAAGATGCAGCAGGGAATCTGAATTGTGTATGCTGGAAACTCAAGTGACCTTTGGTGAACTGGACTCGAATACAGTACAGCCAAATCATAACAAAATAGTCCAACTAAATTGTTTTATTATTGTTCAAATGGGCTACTCTTCTCTGGGATAAATTTAGGCAGCTTGGCAAGTGGCCCACAAAGCCTAGGCCTAGTCCTGTCTAACATACACAAAATATAAACTCCACCCCTGTTGTAAATACCTAACACGTATTATTAAAAAACAAACCAAACAAAAAACATTAACATTATATCCATCACTAAATGTGCCTATTCAACGTTCCTTTGAGAGCAACTGTTACAGTAAAAGCAGCTATCATAATGCCTGGGAGAAGACATTCCCCTGATATTCACCATGTTTATGACCGGCTATTTACATTATATTGCATTTTTTTGCCTCTGCTGTGTTTGAAGAAAAAAGGCAACTGCAAAAATGTATGCAATTCTACATTGTGGTGAAATACCATTTGAACCTGAAGGTCACATGAATCCTCCACTTACATATGAAAACAGCTGTATTTAGACTGGTAATTTAAAGTGGAATAGCAGCAGGATCAGTTAGTCACTTTAAGTCTCTGAACTGTTTGTGGAACATAAGAGCCATTTTCGATATTAGATGTCTAAAAAAAAAGAAAGAGCATTTTACGGGTGCATTCAACATCCTCTCTATAAACATGTGTCCTGAGGCTGAAAAGCTGGCTGGGTGCATCCCTTAAGTCCAATAGGACTTTAAAAACATGGTTCTTCACATTTCAAAACATTGTCCCCCACAATGAAAATCGGGGAGGGGACTGTGGATCTGTCTCCGTTCGTTCGTCAAACACGATCTCAGACAGCACTGGGCCGATTTTGACGAAACTTAGGTGAATTATGTGTCTTGCCAAAGAGATCCAGCATTTACAAAATTACACTAATTGGCCCAAGGCAGGAGCTACAGTGGGGAAAAAAAGTATTTAGTCAGCCACCAATTGTGCAAGTTCTCCCACTTAAAAAGATGAGAGGCCTGTAATTTTCATCATAGGTACACGTCAACTATGACAGACAAATTGAGAAAAAAAAATCCAGAAAATCCCATTGTAGGATTTTTAATGAATTTATTTGCAAATTATGGTGGAAAATAAGTATTTGGTCACCTACAAACAAGCAAGATTTCTGGCTCTCACAGACCTGTAACTTCTTCTTTAAGAGGCTCCTCTGTCCTCCACTCGTTACCTGTATTAATGGCACCTGTTTGAACTTGTTATCAGTATAAAAGACACCTGTCCACAACCTCAAACAGTCACACTCCAAACTACACAATGGCCAAGACCAAAGAGCTGTCAAAGGACACCAAAAACAAAATTGTAGACCTGCACTGGCTGGGAAAACTGAATCTGCAATAGGTAAGCAGCTTGGTTTGAAGAAATCAACTGTGGGAGCAATTATTAGGAAATGGAAGACATACAAGACCACTGATAATCTCCCTCGATCTGGGGCTCCACGCAAGATCTCACCCCGTGGGGTCAAAATGATCACAAGAACGGTGAGCAAAAATCCCAGAACCACACGGGGGGACCTAGTGAATGACCTGCAGAGAGCTGGGACCAAAGTAACAAAGCCTACCATCAGTAACACACTACGCCGCCAGGGACTCAAATCCTGCAGTGCGAGACGTGTCCCCCTGCTTAAGCCAGTACATGTCCAGGCCCGTCTGAAGTGCATTTGGATGATCCAGAAGAGGATTGGGAGAATGTCATATGGTCAGATGAAACCAAAATATAACTTTTTGGTAAAAACTCAACTCGTCATGTTTGGAGGACAAAGAATGCTGAGTTGCATCCAAAGAACACCATACCTACTGTGAAGCATGGGGTTGGAAACATCATGCTTTGGGGCTGTTTTTCTGCAAAGGGACCAGGACGACTGATCCGTGTAAAGGAAAGAATGAATGGGGCCATGTATCGTGAGATTTTGAGTGAAACCCTCCTTCCATCAGCAAGGGCATTGAAGATGAAACGTGGCTGGGTCTTTCAGCATGACAATGATCCCAAACACACCGCCCGGGCAACGAAGGAGTGGCTTCGTAAGAAGCATTTCAAGGTCCTGGAGTGGCCTAGCCAGTCTCCAGATCTCAACCCCATAGAAAATCTTTGGAGGGAGTTGAAAGTCTGTGTTGCCCAGCGACAGCCCCAAAACATCACTGCTCTAGAGGAGATCTGCATGGAGGAATGGGCCAAAATACCAGCAACAGTGTGTGAAAACCTTGTGAAGACTTACAGAAAACGTTTGACCTGTGTCATTGCCAACAAAGGGTATATAACAAAGTATTGAGAAACTTTTGTTATTGACCAAATACTTATTTTCCACCATCATATGCCAATAAATTCATTAAAAATCCTACAATGTGATTTTCTGGATTTTTTTTTCTCATTTTGTCTGTCATAGTTGACGTGTACCTATGATGAAAATTACAGGCCTATCTCATCTTTTTAAGTGGGAGAACTTGCACAATTGGTGGCTGACTAAATACTTTTTTTCCCCACTGTATATTAATTAACTGAAATATGTTGGTCACACACGGTATCTCAATTGGCCCAAGGGGGGGCCCTGCATCATTCGTGGTGGATGACATGGTTACTGTTCCCTTGTTTTATAAGTCACAAAAACTCACAATACAATATAGGCCTACTTAAAACTGTATACAGAGGGGAAAAGGGTAACAGTGAGCGCAATCCTTTCAGCTCTTTTCAAATTCACCTCCCTAAACACAACTCATAACAGATAGCCTAGTGGTCCATCTCATTGCAAAACAACATTCAACTGATTAAAACGGGGGAGAATAAAAATCACCCGAAGGCCGCCAGTTGGGGAACCCTGACCTAGGGCGTTAGAAATACAAGGTTCCCACGCTGAGATCATTCCTTCACCAGCAAAACAATCGGTTCTAACCAGGATGATGTCTCGTCCCCCGTCCCTCCCTGCACTTTCAGATTGGTATAATTTGCAACAGCTGGCCAGTCTTAACAAAATGACTGGCTTTCATAGTATTTGGGAAAGCCTACAAAGAACATGACTAGAGTCCACAGGGGCCAGAGAAAGACTCCTCCAGGCTTTCCCACACTGCTGTGCATCATCTCATCTCTGGGACAGACAAACTGCTTCCTGTGTGCTAGTGGCCAAAGCTATAGCTGTTAACCACACCCAGATCACAGGAGAATCCAAGAACAGGATTCACATATTGAGAAAGAGATATCTTACATGTTACTATATGTCACATTAACAAAACAAAAGGGGTAAGTTATGGTGGAGAGTTTTTCCATATCCTGATACTGAATGGTTTCAGATATAGGCCTAGACAAGATAGAACATACAAAGAGTTCAAGCACAACTTCAGTAGCGGAAGATTTGGTCAGTACCTGTACATTGAAAGCAATCTTATAATGGTGCAGCATTAACCTATGAAGTACACAAGAATGTATGCTTTTTTTTTTTTTTTTTTACGTGTACGTGCCACAGTCAAATCAAAGTCACTAACTTGGGATAATAAGCTACTTTATGATTGTTATCTGGACAATAGGCGGAACTATTCATATCCTGCAGGTGTTCATAAGAGTATAGGATTGTTAAAAGATTGTTCAGATTGCTTTGTTTGTTTTACTTTACTACATTATGGTGTTGGAATAAAAATTGTAACCAACCTTGGCAACCATTTGTGCACTGTTAATAGCCTAAGCAGGGGGGAATAAATGCCATTTAGGAAAAAGCTTCCCATTTAAGGACCTTTAGAAATGCCTTTAAAAAAGTACAGTTGAAACAAAAACCTCAAGGGGACGTCTCCCTCATTGTTCACATTCTTCATAGAGACGGACATTTCAGGGCAGAGGTGAAGAGAATTCCACTCAGAGATGGGCACATCATGAATATTCATTTCTCTACAGCACTTAATGTGGAGTAAACTGGGGAACAGAATTTGTTAACATGAACACTCCTTAACTTGCAATTCAGACATGAGTCGAAATATGAGACCAACCTCCTTATTTGTAGGGCGTCATCATCATGTATTTGAGGACTAGGGATCCAAGAGTGGCGGATACTGTATTAGAAAGGCTGTGGAGTTCAATTAGAACATCCGCCTATTTGCTACATAACAGATTATTACATATTTTCTCCTTTTTTATACTAAAGAAAAATATACATTCAACAATTTCTAAGATTTTACTGAGTTACAGTTCATAAAAGGAAATCAGTCAATTGAAATAAATTCATTAGGCCCTAATCTATGGATTTCACATTACTGGGAATACAGATATGCATCAGTTGGTCACAGATACCTTAAAAAAAAAAAGGTAGAGGCCTGGATCAGAAAACCAGTCGGTATCTGATGTGACCACCACTTGCCTCATGCAGCGCGACATCTCCTTCACAGGCTGTTGATTGTGGCCTGTGGAATGTTGTCCCACTCGTCTTCAATGGCTGTGCTGGATATTGGCGGGAACTGGAACACGCCGTCGTACACGTCGATCCAGAGCATCACAAACATGCTCAATGGGTGACATGTCTGGTGAGTATGCAGGTCATGGAAGAACTGGGACATTTTCAGCTTCCAGAAATTACATACAGACACTTGCGACATGGGGCCGTGCATTATCATGCTGAAACGTGAGGTGATGGCGGCGGATGAATGGCACGACAATGGGCCTCAGGATCTCGTCACAGTATCTCTGTGCATTCAAATTGCAATCGATAAAATGCAATTGTGTTCGTTGTCTGCCTGACAACAACCCATACTATAACCCCACCACCACCATGGGTCACTCTGTTCATAACTTTCACATCAGCAAACCGCTTGCCCACACACTATACACGTGGTCCGCGTTGTGAGGACGGTTGGACGTACTGCTAAATTCTTTAAAACAACGTTGGAGGCGGCTTATGGTAGAGAAATAAACATTCAATTATCTGGCAACAGCTCTGGTGGACATTCCTGCAATCAGCATGCTAATTGCACGCTCCCTCAAAACTTGAGACATCTGTGGCATTGTGTTGTGAGACAAACTGCACATTTTAAAGTGGCCTTTTATTCACGCGTGAACAAAGTGCACCTGTGTAATGATCATGCTGTTTAATCAGCTTCTTGATGTGCCACACCTGTCAGGTAGATGGATTATCTTGGCAAAGGAGAAATGCTCACTAACAGGGATGTAAACTAATTACTGCACAAAATTTGAGAGAAATAAGCTTTTTGTTCGTATGGAACATTTCTGGGATCTTTTATTTTAGCTCATGAAACATGGGACCAAATCTTTACATGTTGCGCTTATATTTTTGTTCAGTACACCTTCTGCTCTCTTACTTCTTTCCTGATTCTACCTCTACCTGCTTGCCAGCCCCACATCTTCAACCTCTAGTTAAATGTGTGGTTGTCAAGTCGGGACATGCCTTCTTCCTGCCCAAACTAACCCTTCAAGGGCATACAGAGATGCATGTCATCAAAGCCTTGAATAGATAAAAACAAAAGCTTAAATCTTAACAAAAATATTGTAATTTATCCTGTGCTTTTATCTTAAGTGACTTACCGTTAACACACATACTCAGTAGATGCCGACTGTGGGAATGAAACCCTCAAACTGTTTGAAGTTGCAGGTATTGTGGTTGAACCAATTGAACCATCTGGACCAATTATTCTCTGAAGAATAAGATCAACTGCATGGCTACACAAGCATGATTGTGAATGAAAAGATTTGATTTGACTTCAACAAGTCAACTAGCTACACCCATACTTGGAGGGAAGTTGATGTTTCTTTCAAACAATGGTTGGCAAAGAGAATGTAAACAGACGGTTGCCTGACTTAAAAAGAAGACAGGCCGGCCACCTCTGCCATTGTGGCTTTGTATGGCTGACAAGCAGAATAGGTGCTCAAGCGCATCCTTTCCCATTCCCTCAGAATCACCTCCTCCACAATATCATTTTGCTTGGGAGGCAGAAATTCAGTGATCCGCGTAATGAGAACAATCTAATCAGTGAACTCATGACTGTAGAGTGATAATGGGAAACTAGCAGAGGTCACTTCATGCCATGAGTGCCAGCCTTGTGTGCTCATGAGGTAATGTATTAATAGGACTAAGTCAAAAATAAAATGATATTAAAAGCTCAATGTTGCCAACGACACGATGCAGGAAATACGTTGAGCGAATATGACTGTACAGAAATGTTTCAGTTTTTCCCCCATGAACATACTGCTTCACATTTATTAATATCAACAACTTAATAAGCTTGAAAGGCATGTTGGATAACAGTAGTGTTCTTGCCATTTCTAGCAAGCATACTAATAATATATCACTGAGACAGTATCAGCAATCCTAAATGTTAGGGCTCATTGCACCAGGAGTTTAGGTAATACCAATAGTCAATAGGACATGTACACTTGAGTGCTACTTCACAAATGGAACAGTGACATTTTACAGAGCTCAATCTAATCTCCCTCTTTGTGCATCAAATAGAGACTGTAATCACACGGACCAGTAAACTGGTATCTTTTAAACTGACAGAAACCACATTGTAGTTTCAAGTGTGTTACTGCCTAACCATAATATGTCCTCCTACCTATACTGTACAATACAGCTGAGTAACAAAGGCATAAGGCAGGGTTTTCCCAACTGGCGGACAGCGGGTGATTGTATTTGGCTCTCAAGTTTTCTGAGCAAAGAAATATTATAAAGAAATATGTCGCAAGGATCTGTATGCAATTTCTGGAAGCTGAAAATGTCCCAGTTATTCCATGACCTGCATACTCACCAGACATGTCACCCATTGAGCAAGTTTGTGATGCTCTGGATCGACGTGTACGACGGCGTGTTCCAGTACTACGTTTTATTGTTGGACATAAGTCTAAAAACACCAGCAAATCAACTCCAAGTGATTAGAATTTTGGAAATCTGTTCCAAAGTATCCCCACCCATAATAGAGAGATATATGTGATTGTATACAAACAGAAGCAAGGTTTGAAATGATGTTTTAGTCAAATATTATATCTGTTTGGGATTCCTGTGGTCAATTTGCACTCTACAAATTATTTGTAATTATGTTCCAGCCCCCTGCCCATCCGCAACAACAAAAAAGTTGGTCTGCGGCTGAATCTAGTTGAAGATCCCTGGCCTATGGTGTGCTTATACTGAAGTGTATTGTGCTTTGAGTGTGTTATATGGAGGAATGTGTAGACCGACAAAACAATATCAACATTGGTTTGTTTCCAAACTCTTAAAAAAGCTAAGAATAACGATACATTCTTTCACAGCAAAATGTTAACTAGACAAAGAGCAGCTTACACCAGCTTTGTGTCCATTTATAGAATAGGCGACTACAGTTTATCAAAGTTTGTTACCTTAGGTTACAAAGAAGCTACAATGAGACCTATGACTAAACCACTCAGGAATGTCAAGAACTATTTAAAACAGTAGTGCTGGGTTTATAGACTAAAACATTTGTCATAAATACCTTATGTAAAGTTTATCTTTGGAAATAATCTCTGGAAAAAGCACTAATATTCCCATTCCAATCATTAACCCGAAGGATATTTTTTTCTCTCAGTACATTGGCTTGTAAATTAGTCTTCTCCACAACATGATGTGACCCCCACTCAATAAAATTTAGGTCTGGCTTCATCGTCCATTTCACCTGGCCTGCATTACAAAATCCCTAAAATACTCATTATACACAGATAGAGCAGTCACAGCTAGAGAGAGAAACACCCCATCTTCTTAGTCAAGGCTAGAACTTTTAGCTGTGAAACAAACTACCCGCGCGGCAGCTTGCGTAAATCACATTATATAAAAGCAGAACTAATTATCACAAATCTATTTCTCTGGCTAAATGTAAGGCACGGAGAGCATGATAACCATTTACATTTTTCGGAATATACAAAGGATACGCAAATATCTATTTTAGGAATATATTAGTAACTTTCATAACTTCGACACTTTCAGGAGCTGTCTCATGCCTGCCACAAATAACTAAGCAGTCAGTGTAATTGCCAGACGTTATTTGAAACATTGTTGCAAATCTCAGCTCGTCAGCTAGGATTTGTTTTCAAATTGCAACATCAACTCTATTCTGTTCCTGGTTTATGATTGACAGTGACTTGTTTCGTGATCAATCTCTTCTCAGACTTAAATCCCCACCTAATCGGTCTGCAGATGAGATGGAGAATAGTTATGTTATGGTAGCTAAAAACATGATGCATTTTTTCATGTGTTTTTAACATAATCAAACAACACTTACCAAGATGAAGAGTTAGATTGATTGAGTTTGGATACTGGATGCCCGCTAACATAGTCTGACTTTGCCACCAGGTGGTGTCTTGTTGATTGTTGTAATCAGTGAGGTACACAGCACTGTGATGTTGTCTACGATCCCTGGCATCGCAGATGTGGCACGACTTGGTGACCCCCGTAACCCCGGTTTGTACACAGTATTCTTCTGGGGGAGAGCCACAAGTATTGGTAGCTACCACAGTGACATTGAAAGCAGCGTTGACAAACTCTGGCATGCATCGCTGAGGCCGACTCGAATCATCAGTGCATTCATCCATAGCACTGTGGCTACATACAGCCAAACAAGTCAATGAAAACAAAACCTGAATAAACCAACGCATTCTCTGCTATTCTAAAGTCAAAAGTTAAAAACTTTAGCTACAGCTACACGAATCCCTCTACACCTTCGAACTTTTAACTTGTTGGTAACTACCCAGTTACCGCGATCTTGATAAAACAAGTAAAACCATACGGAAAACTCTTTCAATATCTTCTCCTTTCCAAATGAGTTTGTTCCTTCCCAAAATATTCTCCTTGTTCTCGCGCACCCTTCTTTCTGTTTCCCAGACTCCCACGGTTTCAGTGTATTGTGTCCACCGCCATGGAGAAACTTTAGAAGTAAAAAAAACTATATCCGACTACACCCTAGCAGTTACTGCGCAAGTCAAAACTTGAAAGAAAAAACTCTACGTCGACTTCCGTAAGAAGGATGCTTTGATGATGTGCCCATGTGCCGACTGAAAAAAAAAGGTACGAATGGATGCAGCTCCGAGGATGGACACAAGAAGGCGTAATATCATACAATTCTTAAAGACACCCCACTATTTTAGATTTCCACGGTTGACTGTGGGAATAGTCTGCCAGAAACGCAAAACCGCACAGGAAGAGTGAACATTTCAATACAACACAATAGCCAAACAAAACGTGGCCACATAAACTAGTGAAAATTGTCAAGGCCTTGTAGTGGTTAAGGTTATTTCTTTGTTGCAACTAAAATGTCATTTATTACACACAACATTTCTAGGTTTGTCACAGTTCCAGGGTTTATGAATGATACAACAAAGCAAGTAAATTCTGGGTAATCTAAACAGATTCCAAGTGATATTGACTGCAATAGGTAAATAATCCAGCAAAAGGGTGAAATAAAACAATAATGAATAATAGTTTTCAACCATTACATTTATCTTAAATTAAGGTGTCTACTATCACCTGTTCCAATTAGAGTTCAACTGATCTGGCGAGTTTAATAAGGGCAAATTATATTTTCTCTTGCCACATATTCAAATGCCACATTGAATAAAATGTTAATAAATGGCTAAAAAGACAGTCAAAAAACTAATCATAAGAAACAAGGTTTTGAAGTGTCTGTCTTATATCTAGGAGATACAAGAAAGCTCAGGACATTTATATTTTTTATTTTTACACATATTTAACCCCTTTTTTTTAGGCACAACACTACCATACTTCCATACATTTTTTCAAAACCGGTACCGGTTGCCTTCAGACGAGTCCCGTGACACGTGTGGGGGTCGTAGAGCAAAATGGAGAAGACCATCGTGTTTGTGAGAATCTCCACTTTCCACAGTGGAAAGGGGTCAAACCGTTCAGACGCTACAGACGTTTTCGTGAGAAGACAGATTTATGGGATGTCCCATGGTCTGACAAACACCGCTTTACACCTTTCACCTCAGATGCGGTAGTGCAACATAGGCGGATGTGGTGGATTGAGACGCATCCAATGCAAAAAAACAGATACAGATTATTTTATCATGTCACTTAGATTGATGCACTGGTGCTTCAATCGACTCTAGGGAGTTTTAACTAAATGCAATCTATTAGCTTCCAAAATGTAGGTAGGTATATCTAGTTGTTCAATAACACGATCTGATGGAATGGCTTGCCCTGCACTTTGTAAAAACCCAGAGTGTACTGAGTGAATGTTGGAAAAATATATTGGTTTCTTTCTAAACATAGCAATGTGAATGCAAAGAGGACTCGGACCACAAAATAGGTGAAGTGAACTGGCAAAATAGTTGAGTCCTCATTCAAAGGCAAGGGCAGTATGAATGCAAAGAGAACAGAGTGCTTTTGCTTTTTTTATCCCAGAGTTCACTTTAAAGAGGACTGAGATCGGTTCTTTTAAAGAGGACTATATGTGAAAACATCTTAGGCAGTGTGCAGCAGAGGCATCCCAAAACAAAATCTAGAGCTGCCCATTAAAACCAACATTTTCGACGAAATCTAGTAAAGAAATACCAGTAAGCTCGAGCTAAGCAGGAGGGTTGTTGTCCTGCCTAAGTAATGGAAGCGGAAAACTGAACCAAAAGTAATTTTGCTGTGCTGTAGGGCCTGGGAGCAAGGTTAAATATACTCTGCTCGGCAAGAGTCTGGTATGACATACCAAGAATAGATGTTTGGATGTAGTCAACAGTACTGTAGGTAGTTGTACCACGACAGTGTACAATTTCACTATGACTATCAGATGGGAGACAAAAAATTGAAGGGCGTATGTGTATGCTATATTTTAACACCCTGTGACCCCTGGCTAACTCAGAATACAGCAATGTGAAAATCTGTTATGTCAAATGATATTGACGTTGTTCCTGATATTTTGTGAAAATAAAATATACTGAAATATGAATTAAAGATGAAGTTGCAATTTCTGTCACATGCGTTAAGGACTGCACAACACAACACAATTAAATGCAATTTACATAATCACAACTTTAGTCAATGCCAAAAGTTATAATTGATGCTCTTGTTGCTCTGGGTAATCAACAGACCTCCCAAGCTACATTTACGATCAATAACACAGCAATATGAGCACATTCAATTAATCAAACGGTTCACTGTAGTTGAGTTTGTGTTGGGTTTAGTTTAGTTTGGAACTCAAGTAGTTTGGGGTACTGAAAGTTCTATTTTTTCACTGTTGCATGACCCTCTACTATTCTTTTATTAAATGCTGACTAATTATATAAGGTTGAAGTCTGAAGTTTACATACACTTAGGTTGGAGTCATTAAAACTTGTTTTTCAACCACTCCACAAACTATAGTTCTTGTTAACAAACTATAGTTTTGGCAAGTCTACTTTGTGCATGACACAAGTAATTTTTCCAACAATTGTTTACAGACAGATTATTTCACTTATAATTCACTGTATCACAATTCCAGTGCGTCAGAAGTTTACATACACTAAGTTGACTGTGCCTTTAAACAGCTTGGAAAATTCCAGAAAATGATGTCATGGCTTTAGAAGCTTCTGATAGGCTAATTGACATAATTTGAGTCAATTGGAGGTGTATCTGTAGATGTATTTCAAGGCCTATCTTCAAACTCAGTGCCTCTTTGCTTGACATCATGGGAAAATCAAAAGAAATCAGCAAAGACCTCAGAAAAAAAATTGTAGACCTCCACAAGTCTGGTTCACCCTTGGGAGCAATTTCCAAACGCTTGAAGGTACCACGTTCATCTGTACAAACAATAGTACACAAGTATAAACACCATGGGACCACGCAACCGTCATACCGCTCAGGAAGGAGACGTGTTCTGTCTCCTAGAGATGAACGTACTTTGGTTTGAAAAGTGCAAATCAATCCCAGAACAACAGCAAAGGACCTTGTGAAGATGCTGGAGGAAACGGGTACAAAAGTACCTATATCCACAGTAAAACGAGTCCTATATCGACATAACCTGAAATGCCGCTGAGCAAGGAAGAAGCCACTGCTCCAAAACCGCCATAAAAAAGCCAGACTACGGTTTGCAACTGCACATGGGGACAAAGATCGTACTTTTTGGAGAAATGTCCTCTGGTCTGATTAAACAAAAATAGAACTGTTTGGCCATAATGACCATCGTTATGTTTGGAGGAAAAAGGGGGCTGCTTGCAAGCCGAAGAACACCATCCCAACTGTGAAGCACGGGGGTAGCAGCATCACGGACAATGACCCCAAAGCATACTTCCAAAGTTTTTGCAAAATGGCTTAAGGACAACAAAGTCAAGGTATTGGAGTGGCCATCACAAAGCCCTGACCTCAATCCTATACAACATTTGTGGGCAGAACTGAAAAAGCGTGTGCGAGCAAGGAGGCCTACAAACCTGACTCAGTTACACCAGCTCTGTCAGGAGGAATGGGCCAAAATTCACCCAACTTATTGTGGGAAGCTTGTGGAAGGCTACCCAAAACGTTTGACCCAAGTTAAACAATTTAAAGGCAATGCTACCAAATACTAATTGAGTGTATGTAAACTTCTGACCCACTGAGAATGTGATGAAAGAAATAAAAGCTGAAATAAATAATTCTCTCTACTATTATTCTGACATTTCACATTCTTAAAATAAAGTGGTGATCCTAACTGACAGAATAATTTTTACTATGATTAAATGTCAGGAATTGTGAAGAACTGAGTTTAAAAGTATTTGGCTAAGGTGTATGTAAACTTCCGACTTCAACTGTACATTCTAAAAGTAGCCTATAAGTTGCATGATCAGCCAATGAAAGAAAGTAGCCTAGAAAGGGTTATATTAGCTATTGAGAGTGCCATTTTGTTTATGCTCCAACACTGATTGCAAACTAGGCTATCATGATGTCAATATAAATATAAAAGAAGACTGTGAGTCATTTAAAATCTGTTGTTGGAGATGTTCACTCACTGTGCATTAAGGCTACTAGCAAAATAATGGGGGCCTGGTCTACAACTTATTATACAACAGGTGGGTCTAATCCTGAATGCTGATTGGTTAAAACCGCATTCCAGCTGGTGTCTATTCCACAAGTTGCCACCTGCTAAATCTATGTCATTAAAATGCCTATTTACTCTGTTCTATCTAACTGTGCAATCCACTGTCTCATCAGCCCAGCCAGGCAATTTATAAACTTGATCTCCACTATAAAAAGCATCTAGACATTATCTCACATTTCTTTTAGACTAACATTTCGTTTTCAACAGCGGAGATTTGTATAAACCTTGCTGTCTGTCTCTCCGACATTTGCAACGTTGTTTCAATATTCAAATTCGATCTCCTGCTGTCCCATAGTAATGAACGTCAGGACGAGACAGACAGGCAGGCAGAGTTTCTCAGCCTGTCGAAATCATGAATCAGCTGGCATAATTTTTATGGATATATACACACAAAAAAACATTGTAAAAAGGTAAAACGAAACGCAGCTAATTTGCAGTCTTTCCAGCTTCAGTTTGAAGTGATTGTGTTACTGTAGCTGTGTTATTGGCTAGCTCCTCCGAACAACAGTATCCTGACAAGTGAGCACATTTTCTATGCCAGGCGAAATCGCCCCTCATTAGCTAATTGTTATGGATGTAACCAAATAAATGTCACTAGAAAACTGTTTAAACAAACGCAAATGCAGCTACTTTGCTGTTATTCTGGCTGCACTTTTTGATGAGACTGTAAGTTAGCCATAGTTGGCTAGCTAGCAAGCAAAGGATAAGAACGTTGCCAGCCAGTATGGCAGTATGGCAATGGAACATTTAGAATGAACAAAAAGACTGAAGGACTGGGTCGCGTCTCTAGCAACCCTAGATTTGTGTCGGGAATGATGAAATAGTATGAATAAATAAATAAATAAATTTATGAAAATATGTCAATCATTATTTGAATATGTTGGTAACCCGTTGTATAAAAGTGATAATGCCCTCAAAGACAGTGTTTGGCCAATGTTGAATGTTTATCATTTTAAACTTGGAAAAGAGACCCTTAATCCCAGATTTGGGACCACACAGCCACTCCACTGAATAGCAGGCTAGTGATTGCTTTGCAATGCTTGCAGTTAGCCACTGTCACCGATTCCTTCCAAACCACTCATTGTTGAATTTACGATTTCCAACTTGTTGTGTAATGTTTATGTCCAATGGCCGATGAGTACCGATACGTTTTATGTATAATTTCTCTTCATTATTTCTCTTCACATGACAAGGATTAAAAAGGATTTGCCAGTAGATTGTCGACTTGATTCATGATGATGACTGCTAGCTAAGATTTTGAAAGTATGATGTTGACATTATCAGTCCAATCAAAGCTACTGTACATGTAACGTGATTTGACGTCATTTTATCTGTGGCCAATGACCTTGAGCCTTCTTGGATGGGCACTTCTAATGTAACTCCATGGCAGCACCGAAGGGACTTGAATTTTCTAGCTCTACCCTTAGACTTAGCGGTGACATATTGTCCCCACGAGTGACAGAACACTGAGCCAATCACAGCTTGCCACACCACAACAGAAAGCACTGAGCTAGGCTGAAACACCTGCAATTTTGAGCTGCCTTACTCAAGAAAATAAAAAAGATACCACGTTTGTATGCGGCTTTATTAACTAAATGATATAAACTCAGCAAAACTGTGTTTATTTAAAGCAAACTTAACATGTGTAAATATTTGTATGAACATAACAAGATTCAGCAACTTAGACATAAACTGAACAAGTTCCACAGACATGTGACTAACAGAAATGGAAAAATGTGTCCCTGAACAAAGGGTGGGTCAAAATCAAAAGTAACAGTCAGTATCTGGTGTGGCCACCAGCTGCATTTAGTACTGCAGTGCATCTCCTCCTCATGGACTGCACCAGATTTGCCAGTTCTTGCTGTGAGATGTTACCCCACTCTTCCACCAAGGCACCTGCAAGTTCCCAGACATTTCTGGGGGGAATGGCCCTAGCCCTCACCCTCCAATCCAACAGGTCCCAGATGTGCTCAATGGGATTGAGATCCATGCTCTTCGCTGGCCATGGCAGAACACTGACATTCCTGTCTTGCAGGAAATCACACACAGAACGAACAGTATGGCTGGTGGCATTGTCATGCTGTAGGGTCATGCCAGGATGAGCCTGCAGGAAGGGTACCACATGAGGGAGGAGGATGTCTTCCCTGTAACGCACAGCGTTGAGATTGCCTGCAATGACAACAAGCTCAGTCCGATGATGCTGTGACACACCGCCCCAGACCATGACGGACCCTCCACCTCGATCCCGCTCCAGAGTACAGGCCTCGGTGTAACGCTCATTCCTTCGACGAGCGAATCCGACCATCACCCCTGGTTAGACAAAACCGCGACTCGTCAGTGAAGAGCACTTTTTGCCAGTCCTGTCTGGTCCAGTGATGTCTGGTGAGGATCTGCCTTACAACAGGCCTACAAACCCTCAGTCCAGCCTCTCTCAGCCTTTGCGGACTGTCTGAGCACTGAGCGTTCCTGGTGTAACTCGGGCAGTTGTTGTTGCCATCCTGTACCTGTCCCGCAGGTGTGATGTTCGGATGTACCGATCCTGTGCAGGTGTTGTTAAACATGGTCTGCCACTGCGAGGACGATCAGCTGTCCGTCGTGTCTCCCTGTAGCGCTGTCTTAGGCGTCTCACAGTACGGACATTGCAATTTATTGCCCTGGCCACATCTGCAGTCCTCATGCCTCCTTGCAGCATGCCTAAGGCACGTTCACGCAGGTGAAAGGGGACCCTGGGCATCTTTCTTTTGGTGTTTCTCAGAGTCAGATGAAAGGCCTCTTTTTAGTGTCCTAAGTTTTCATAACTGTGACCTTAATTGCCTACCGTCTGCAAGCTGTTAGTGTCTTAACGACTGTTCCACAGGTGCATGTTCATTAATTGTTTAATTTTCATTGAACAAGCATGGGAAACAGTGTTTAAACCCTTTAGATTGAAGATCTGTGAAGTTATTTGGATTTTTACGAATTATCTTTGAAAGACAGGTTCCTGAAAATGGGACATTTATATATATTTTTACATTGTTTGCAAACTGATGTGACACATATTAATGCCAAAATAACACGCAAAACAGGCAAGCCCTCCCCCAAAAAAAGTTGTGTTTTTTTTGCAAAAAATGTGGGGCTCAGAACAGGTGGGGCTCTGCCCCATCTGCCCTGAATGACGGGTTGCCACTGTACACAGTCAAGTAACACATGTTTTATTTACACGTTTAACAGGCACAAGACGCAGATTAAGCTATAAGCTTCTACATAATAGAAAAACTTGCCAGCAAACGTTCTAGGACTGCAGTGTTAAAAACTACCCCAGAACTCCTCTTGGTAAACTGCGATATTTGGGACCTGCCGTTCGTGGGTGTGCTTGTTGACGTAAGTTAGCAATTGAATTACTGAAACTGTAATAGTTTTGTTGTTACATTAAGATACATTCAGATAACGTTACAGGTGGCTCACATTTGTTAACACTAGCATCATTAGCTTGCTAGCTAGCACCACACTGCCACAGGCACAACAGTACCATTATGTGTTTGAAACAAATACCAGTAGCTACATCAAGTTACCCCTAAGCCAGGGTTGCCAGGTCAAGCTACAATGTATATCCCAATGACCTCTCAAAACCTGCCCAAAAGGCCTGAAAACTAGCACAATTTTCTTTCCGCACAGCAAGAGTTGCCATATTTATACAATACAACTTTTTTTTTATAATGTTATCGAGCCAATTAAGAAGGAATATCATTGTAACTTGTAACGACCTTAGAAGCAAAATTCTGGTTTCCTCTAAAGAATAATTATTGCAAGCTATGACATTAAGTAATAAAGGAATTTGAATATGTGGCAAGAGAAAATATAATTTGCCCCTATTAAACTCGCCAGATCATTTGCACAAGGAGGTATGGTATATGGCCAATATACGATGGCTAAGGGCTGTTCTTAAGCATGACGCAACGCGGAGTGCCTAGATACAGCCGTTAGCCGTAGTATATTGGCCATAAACCGCAAACCCCAGGAGTGCCTTATTGCTATTATAAACTGGTTACCAATGTAATTACAACAGTAAAAAGTAATGCTTTGTCATACACGTGGTATATGGTCTGATATACCATGGCTTTCAGCCAATCAGCATTCAGGGCTCGAACCAGGTTTATAATTGTACATAAATCCCCTTTGCGCATGTGCATAACTATAGATAAATGCGACAGGTGAGTTTGACTGATGAAAGTTGGACAGAGGATCTCGAAATCTCTAGTATCCCAGTCCCTGCCGCTGAAAAACATCCCCACAGCATGATGCTGCCACCACCATGCTTCACCGTAGGGATGGTGCCAGGTTTCCTCCAGATGCTTGGCATTCAGGCCAAAGAGTTCAGTCTTGGTTTCATCAGACCAGATAATATTGTTTCTCATGATCTGAGAGTCCTTTAGATGCCTTTTGGCAAACTCCAAGCGGGCTGTCATGTGCCTTTTACTGAGGAGTGGCTTTGTCTGGCCACTCTACCATAAAGGCCTGATTGGTGGAGTGCTGCAGAAATGGGAGAACCTTCCGGAAGGACAACCATCTCCACAGAGGAACTCTGTAGCTCTGTCAGAGTGACCATCGGGTTCTTGGTCACCTCCCTGACCAAGGCCCCTCAGTTTGGCCGGGCGGCCAGCTCTAGGAAGAGTCTTGGTGGTTCCAAACTTCTTCCATTTAAGAATAATGGAAGCCACTGTGTTCTTGGGGACTTTCAATGCTGCAGACATTTTTTAGTACCCTTCCCCAAATCTGTGCCTCGACACAATCCTGTTTCGGAGCTCCACGGTACAATTCCTTCGACCTCATGGCTTGGTTTTTGCTCTGACATGCACTGTCACCTGTGGGACCTTATATACAGTGAGGGGGAAAAAGTATTTGATCCCCTGCTGATTTTGTACGTTTGCCCACTGACAAAGACATGATCAGTCTATAATTTTAATGGTAGGTTTATTTGAACAGTGAGAGACAGAATAACAACAACAAAATCCAGAAAAACACATGTCTAAAATGTTATCAATTGATTTGCATTTTAATGAGGGAAATAAGTATTTGACCCCTCTGCAAAACATGACTTAGTACTTGGTGGCAAAACCCTTGTTGGCAATCACAGAAGTCAGATGTTTCTTGTAGTTGGCCACCAGGTTTGCACACATCTCAGGAGGGATTTTGTTCCACTCCTCTTTGCAGATCTTCTCCAAGTCATTAAGGTTTCGAGGCTGACGTTTGGCAACTCGAACCTTCAGCTCCCCCCACAGATTTTCTATGGGATTAAGGTCTGGAGACTGGCTAGGCCACTCCAGGACCTTAATGTGCTTCTTCTTGAGCCACTCCTTTGTTGCCTTGGCCGTGTGTTTTGGGTCATTGTCATGCTGAAATACCCATCCACGACCCATTTTCAATGCCCTGGCTGAGGGAAGGAGGTTCTCACCCAAGATTTGACGGTACATGGCCCCGTCCATCGTCCCTTTGATGCGGTGAAGTTGTCCTGTCCCCTTAGCAGAAAAACACCCTCAAAGCATAATGTTTCCACCTCCATGTTTGACAGTGGGGATGGTGTTCTTGGGGTCATAGGCAGCATTCCTCCTCCTCCAAACACGGCAAGTTGAGTTGATGCCAAAGAGCTCCATTTTGGTCTCATCTGACCACAACACTTTCACCCAGTTCTCCTCTGAATCATTCAGATGTTCATTGGCAAACTTCAGACGGGCCTGTATATGTGCTTTCTTGAGCAGGGGGACCTTGCGGGCGCTGCAGGATTTCAGTCCTTCACGGCGTAGTGTGTTACCAATTGTTTTCTTGGTGACTATGGTCCCTGCTGCCTTGAGATCATTGACAAGATCCTCCCGTGTAGTTCTGGGCTGATTCCTCACCGTTCTCATGATCATTGCAATTCCACGAAGTGTGATCTTGCATGGAGCCCCAGGTCGAGGGAGATTGACAGTTCTTTTGTGTTTCTTCCATTTGCGAACAATCACACCAACTGTTGTCACCTTCTCACCAAGCTGCTTGGCGATGGTCTTGTAGCCCATTCCAGCCTTGTGTAGGTCTACAATCTTGTCCCTGACATCCTTGGAGAGCTCTTTGGTCTTGGCCATGGTGGAGAGTTTGGAATCTGATTGATTGATTGCTTCTGTGGACAGGTGTCTTTTATACAGGTAACAAACTGAGATTAGGAGCACTCCCTTTAAGAGTGTGCTCCTAATCTCAGTTTGTTACCTGTATAAAAGACACCTGGGAGCCAGAATTCTTTCTGATTGAGAGGGGGTCAAATACTTATTTCTCTCATTAAAATACAAATCAATTTATATCATTTTTGACATGCGTTTTTCTGGATTTTTTTGTAGTTATTCTGTCTCTCACTGTTCAAATAAACATACCATAAAATTATAGACTGATAATTTCTTTGTCAGTGGGCAAACGTACAAAATCAGCAGGGGATCAAATACTTTTTTCCCTCACTGTAGACAGGTGTGTGCCTTTCCAAATCATGTCCAATCAATTGAATGTACCACAGGTGGATTCCAATCAAGTGTAGAAATATCTCTAGGATGATCAATGGAAACAGAATGCACCTTGAGCTCAATTTCAAGTATCATAGCAAAGGGTCTGAATACTTATGCAAATAAGGTAGATCTGTTTAAAAAAAATTATACATTAGCTAAAATATCAAAAAACCTGTTTTCGCTTTGTCATTATGGGGTATTGTGTGTATATTGATGAGAATTGTTTTATTTAATCCATTTTAGAATAAGGCTGTAACGTAACAAAATGTGGAAAAGGTCAAGGGGTCTGAATACTTTCCGAATGCACTGTACGTTGCATTTACCCGTGCTTAACTCTGGTCTGAACCGGCCCCCTGATAAGACTTGAATTTTATTTTTATTTTTTGCTAACATATGGTTGAAGACCCCTGCACTAAATAATTCCATTGTGGTTGCGTAGTATGGAACATTAAAGGTGCAATATGCAGAAATCGCTACGCCATTTCCGGGTTGCTAAAATTCAAATAGTTCACCTAATTTCAGTTTGTGACAAAACAAGTTATGTTTTTGCCTCTTATACTTTCGGTTTTTGTACCCCATTTAAACCGCTGTGAAATATCCTTCCAGTAACCAAAATGTTGTATTTCCAGCGGTTTGAAGCTGGTGTACAAAAACCGAAAGTAAAAGACGCAAAAACGAAACTTAAGAACGGGAAGAACTGAAATAGTACACATATAACAGCTCTTCCGCTTCTTAGACTTGCTTTCAATGAGTGTCAGATCTATAACTCATTTTCTATGTAAATTTGGTCAGGTCGCCCAAAAAGTTGACATATTGCAGCTTTAAGGGGAAGCAAAGATTGTCTATTATATTGACAAGATAGTCAAGTGCCGCTCTAACAATGGAAATACATGTCGTCAAAGATGGAAGGCAGGTGGGTGGAGGCGAGCTCAGGTGAGACCATTCTAGCCAATGAGAGGGCAGATACGCACGTGAACAACAAGCCATAGAGATGGATAGAGGACTCATCTTTGTATCTATGCCATTATAGCATCTATGATAGTATCTATGCCATTATAGCATCTGTGATAGCGTCAATGGCGCTGCCCATGCTATCCATTTTAAAGCTGTCAATTCTGTTCATTGGCTGATTGCTCCCAACTCATAGGAATCCCCACCCAGTTGACTACTTTTAAATGGTGGAAGCCCTCGATGACTATGTCTATGCTATAAAGGGTTATATACATGTCCTCTATAGTTTTTTTTTCTTCAAAAGTTGCCAAAGTGCCATGTGCGTCCACTTTTCTCAGTGCATTCATAACAACCTAACCATTATGAAACTTCTATTTTGTTGACCAAATTCGACACTCGTTGACCTCCATACAAAAATTCCTCACTTCATGGGTTTGTTTTTGTGGACAGATTTTGGGTGGAGTAAAACCTCTCGCTTCGCCGCTTACTCTCTTGGGAAAGTGGGGATTCTGGGGAAATGAATCAACTAAAGTGTTTAAATCAAGGAGGAACCCTCGATTGTCAGCAGCATGATAAATCTGTGATAGTGGTGTTGTAAGTGTAATTAATGTGGCATAGTAAAGCAGAGACCCAATTTAAAAAGGTGGATGATGTAAGCGTCACCATAGTGAAAAACCTCACTTATGTCTGTGTCGACTCAAGTAGAAAACCAAGGATTGATCAGTAACATGAAATGTGCTTTCTATTCAGCTTCTCCCTCAGCCCCAGCTGAAGCTCATCGACAACCACATTCATGATAACCACGGTTATGGCGTGACCATTCTTGTTCCTGACAATCTGTAAAAATTGAGTGAGGACCTGGAGCAGACAGCCAGTGGCGACAAGAACGAGACAGATCATCTTTCCAAAGCCCTGCAGAAACTCAGCTTGGAGATCACCACCAACAAACTGGAGTACAACACCAAGGGCGATGTAGGTGAATTCCTGAGTCTAGGATTGCAGCGTAAATGTGTTGTACACAATGGTTAAAACAAGTTGAAGTAACCAGACCTTTGACAGACAATTCCCTATTGAATGTAGCTGTTTGCTCAGTATCTTGCCATGTAACAGATGTTACTACTTAAGGCGATTGTGTTGGATAATTTATCTTGTGTTCATATCCATTTCAATGAACTATAAAGTTAAAAGCTATTTTATGCACTGGCCCCATAAACGTACACTTTATATGAACAATTCATGAATTTTTTTCCAAAATTGTGCTCCTTTGTGTGCCTTCAGAGGAAATGCCAAGGAAATCTGCCAGTGTTGGGGAAAAGTATTTTATTGAATTGATTTCTTTAATGATCGTCTTTCAGTTATAAATTATTGACAAAATGAGGCTCATGAAATGAAATATTTAACACTAACAAATACAAACTAATCCAATGAGTCAGTCTAAAAGATAATACAGAGAATGGATGATCTGTACAGCAAATACTTACATTTGTTGATGCCTAATTCCAGTAGATTTAAATACCCAATGTATAATATGTGGGCCAATAACCTTGACTTCAAAGTGGTGGTGGTGGGGGTTCACAAAATGCACAACTAAAACAAAACATCCTTACAGAAACGTTTGTAATATTAGTCAAATAAACAAACATCATGCTCCTAATAAGGTCATACTATGCATTTTTATACACAACATCCAAAATGTTACACTTCAAATGCTCTAATATCCCTCACCACCCCTGTATCCACCACCTCCACGGTATCCGCCGCCGCCGCCCTGGTATCCGCCGCCGCCTCCTGTTACTTCCTCCTCCACCTCTGTATCCTCCACCTCGGTACCCTCCTCCACCTCCATCAAACCTGCCCATCTTAGGAGGACGTGGACCATCGCCAAAACTGATAAAGACAGAAAAACATGTAAACCAGCTGTATTCGTTATTCAAAACAGACATATTTCACAACTGAAAAAAGTAATATGCTGTCCTATTACTCAATCAGTGGAGTAGATTATACTGTGCACAAATGTTGATAACCTACACAGAATAAACTAATCCAATATTGCCACTACATGGCTTCACTACAAGTATGTATGGTATGTTATGTTTGTTGATGTTTATCGGACTATGGCTGCTAGGGCTCTGGTCAAAAGTAGTGCACTATGTAGGGAAAAGGGTGCCATTTGGGATATTTTCCTACTCCCCTGAACTGAGAAGTCTAATCTGTCATGTTGATCTTACCGTAGATTGTTGACCATGAGGTTAAGCCCGGCTGCGGAGGGCTTGGAGATTTGGCGGATGATGTTGAGCATGCGCTCGTTTGTGGGGTCCAGCTGTCTGATGTACTCAGGGTCTTTGGTGACTTCCACAACAAGGGCCTCCATTCCAGCCCTCAGAGCCGCTATGCAGCCAGCCACGTCATGAGGTATCTTCAGTTTTATCCTGTGAATACAGATGGTGGTTTTATCTGCTTCACCTCACAATTTTCATGCTTCATCCAAAACCCTTTTCAGTATTGTAAGTAAATATGCAGGAAAAAACATGTTTCCACTATTGCACCACTTTAAAGACAGTAGCTACACTCACCAATCATCCAGTTCAATGATTTCCCCGTTTGATGTGATTTTCTTGGAGGCAAACAAGATCAGCTGGAGTGGGCTGACTAGTGTCATTCCTTTGGCGGAGATGGCTCGAGTCCGTATCTGGTGGAAAACAAAAAGACCAGTGGTCATGAATTGTAGTAGTAGTGTTAATTGGTTGCGTGCAGTCAGACTGAATTGTACCCCAATTTACAATCATAGATTGTCATCGAACACTGACAGAGTGACCCCGTTAGCTCACATTTAAGCATAGAAATAACCTATAGAAGAGTAAAACCTTTGACACACCAGTGTATTCATATTATGTAGATGTTGACAACTTCTAATTTGAGATCATACCTTTTCGCTAAAGACGAAGAACGGTGATGGGTAGGTCATGTCCTGGCTGCTGAAGGGGCAGTTGACTGAGCATTTATGGATGAGGGCATTGCGCCCCTCTGTGGTGAGAATCTTCCTCTTCTCCTTGTGGTAGCACACATTGGGATAGGAGCCGTATGTCAGGAGAGAGATGACCACGTAAAGGTTGTTGTCGGGTCCAACGTTGTTGAACATCTGTGTCATCAAGCACCCTAATGAAAAGACAAAAAACAGCAAACTATTTCAAATGTGATTGTATATTATGCCAATATTGCAACACAAATTGGGTTGTTCACATGGCACCCTATTCCCAATAAAGTGCACTACTTTTGACCAGGACCCATAGGCCATTTGAGACAGACATAATTTACCCTCAGGGAAGCCAGAGTTGATGAGGATCTCCTTCAGCTGCACTTTGGCCTCCCAGGTCATCCTCAGTGTGGACATGTTGAGCCTCTTGTGTTCACAGAATCTGGACTCTGCATCCTCACCTCCCATTCTACAATAAAGTTAACAAGCCGTTATAACCTTCATTTTCCAGGTAGTGAGAGAGAATAGGAGTGTTTCATTCTAATCCATAAGAGGGAATTGGTTGTTTTCTAGATGTACATGTTGCATGTTTAATAATAATAATAATAATAATATAAAAGCATGTTTCTATGAAGCCAGGACTCACCTCACATCGTCCCAAGCCTGGAAGACTGACAGCAGTGCCACGTGGTCTGAGAAGCGGGTGCCAGCAAAGTTGCGGTGCACGTAGCGCAAGCGCTTGCCATCATTGATGAAGGGCTCTGGGAAGCAGGACGCTGCGGAGCAACTAAATTGAATGATATTGAATGATGTGTACATATATAAGCCGCACTGGACTATAAGCCGCAGGTGTTTTAATGTTTAATTACCAAATGTAAGGGTTCGTGCACAGAGGGGATTATAGAACTCACGGTTAGTTTAAAAAAAGAGCGAACACGCGATGGCGGTAGGTTATAGTAGTTAGTTATTCAGACCATAACCATTCAATCTTCGTGAAGAGAAGTGAAAGCCTTCTGCATCTAATTCTAGTCCTATATTACCGTAATTTTCGGACTATAAGCCGCGCCTTTTTTCCAATTTTTCGACCCTGCGGCTTATATAACGGTGCGGCTAATCTATGGATTTTTACAGCTAACGGCCACTAGAAGACCTCCTAAATCTATGGATTTTACAGGTTACAGTCCACCAACTTTAACTCTATGGGCTCTATGACCGGTCCGCGCCCCCCACCTTTAAGCGGCGGGCTCCAGCAGGAAAAGCTGGAGGCCGGAAAAGAGTGAGACAGGTAGCGCGCAAAAGTAAAAGTGGAACCGAGAGTGGTACGAGAGACAGAACGAGAGACAGAACGAGAGCAAGACAGACAGACATTACGAGAGCGAGACAGTTTGTCTCTTTCCCGACAATCCCCTCTGTGCACGAACCCTTACATTTGGTAATTAAACATTAAAACACCTGCGGCTTATAGTCCAGTGCGGCTTATATATGTACACATCATTCAATATCATTCAATTTAGCTGCTGCGGCTTATACTCCGGTGCGCCTTATAGTGCGGAAAATACGGTACTTGCAAGAGTCGATGACGTATACTACATCATTGATGGTAATACTGGTCTCTGCGATGTTTGTTGACAAGATCACCTGAAAAGGATAAAAAATGAATAACATATACGCAACATTAAACACCAATACAGGAAAAACCCTAGGACCCAGACTGACTGACCTTGGTGATGTTTTCAGGCAAAGGCTCAAATACCCTTCTTTGCTCTTCTCTGGGGATCTGAGAGTGGAGTGGTAGAATCAGGTACCCTTGACTTCCTGGGTGAAACAAAAATAAAAAGCAAGTCAATTTACTGTTATCATTACAATTAGGACCAACAGCATTTCAAAGGGAGAAACTTGGGTGATTTGAGACTAAAATGACAATGCATTTGTTGATATCAATCCAAATACTTTGACCAATAGCATTTCTATAGTAGAACCAGGGATTAGTAGCGAGAAAACACACCAAAGTGTGGGTTCATCTCCAGGTGTTTCTGCATGGAGTAGATGAGGTTCCAGCCGGGCAGGAAGACGAGCACGGCCCCGGCCACCTAGAGGGTCTCGATGTACTTCAGCAGGGCCTCCACCAGCTCAAAGGGAGTCTCCTTCTCATTAATCTGGGCCATGGAGCGCTTAGTCTCTGGGGTGTACTCTGGCCCACATATCACATTACAGTTGGCCTGTGACAAACAAGAGGAAGTCAAACATATACAAAGACCACACTTCCGTTGAACAAGAAACTGTGGTTAAATGAAATGGTCCTCTGTGCTTGAGACCGAGGATAAAGTATTGTCCCATACCTCTTCATCTCCTCCTTCCTCATCCTTGTCCTTCCTCTTTCTATCACTCAGAGGAGAAATAAAATGAGTCATCTGAATGCAATCTTCCAAAAAGTACTTTGTTAGAAACACCTTAGACCTATCCATTACAAGCCCATAAACTAGATCATATAAAGGTTAGATTGATTTAAGAAAGTGTGCAAGCTCCATTTGACTGAGCTCTCTTACCTTGTACTGCGAATGTGCGGCCGAACACCTCGATGACGGGGCAGTTGAAATAGTACTCTCTGAACATGGTGGTGTCGATGGTGGCCGACATGAGGATGATGCGCACCTCTGGGTATGTCTGGACCACGTCCCTCAGCACCACCATGAGGAAGTCAGTCTGAAAAGTAAACATGAGTTATTCTATATTTAGTACACAGAGGGCTGATTTCCCTGATACAGATTAAGCCTAGTCCTGGACTACAAATAATAATAATTCTCAATGTAGATTCTCCATTGAGTGCGCTCAATCTGTATCAGGGGCAACTGCCCCTAATGATTCTGATTTGGGGGATCATCAGCTATACGCACATTGATGTCTCTCTCGTGGATTTCATCCACAATCACATGGCTGATCCCACGAATACCTGCTTCCAGCTTCCGCAGTAACACACCTAGAAATAGAGCAATACAGATCAACTTATGCTATACAGTGCCTTCGGAAAGTATTCAGACCCCTTCCGTTTTCCACACTTTGTTACAGCCTTATTCTAAAATTGATTAAATAAAAATCCTCAGCAATCTACACACCATACCCAATAATGACAAAGCAACAGGTTTTTAGAAATGTTAGCAAATGTATTAAAAATCAAAAAAAGAAATACCTTATTTACATAAGTATTCAGACCCTTTGCTAAGAGACTCGAAATTGAGCTCAGGAGCATCCTGTTTCCATTGATCAACCTTGAGATGTTTCTACAACTTGGAATCCACCTGTGGCAAATTCAATTGATTGGACATAATTTGGAAAGGCACACACCTGTCTATATAAAGGTCACACCTGTCTATATAAAGGTCACACAGTTGACAGTGCATGTCAGAGTAAAAACCAACCCATGAGGTCGAAGGAAATGTCCGTAGAGCTCCGAGACAGGATTGTGTTGAGGCACAGCTCTGGGGAAGGGTACCAAAAAATGTCCGCAGCATTAAAGGTCCCCAAGAACACAGTGACCTCCATCATTCTTAAATGGAAGAAGTTTGGAAACACCAAGACTCTTCCTAGAGCTGGCCAAACTGAGCAATCGGGGGAGAAGGGCCTTGGTCAGGGAGGTGACCAAGTACCCGATGGTCACTCTGACAGAGATCCAGAGTTCCTCTGTGGAGATGGGAGAAACTTCCAGAAGGACAACCATCTCTGCAGCAGTCCACCAATCAGGCCTTTATGGTAGAGTGGCCAGACAGAAGCCACTCCTCAGTAAAAGGCACATGACAGCCCACTTGGAGTTTGCCAAAAGGCATCTAAAGGACTCTGACCATGAGAAACAAGATTCTCTTGTCTGATGAAACCAAGATTGACCTCTTTGGCCTGAATGCCAAGCGTCACTTCTGGAGGAAACCTGGCACCATCCCTACGGTGAAGCATGGTAGTGGTAGCATCATGCTGTGGGGATGATGTAAATGTAATGTTTTCCAGCGGCAGGGACTGGGAGACTAGTCAGGATCGAGGCAAAAATGAATGGAGCAAAGTACAGAGAGATCCTTGATGAAAACCTGCTCTAGAGCGCTCAGGACCTCAGACTGGGGCGAAGGTTCACCGTCCAACAGGACAACGACCCTAAGCACACAGCCAAGACAACACAGGAGTGGCTTCGGGACAAGTCTCTCACTGTCCTTGAGTGGCCCAACCAGAGCCCGTACTTGAACCCGATCAAACATGTCGAGAGACCTGAAAATAGCTGTGCAGCAACACTCCCCATCCAACCTGACAGAGCTTGAGAGGATATGCAGAGAAGAATGGGAGAAACTCCCCAAATACAGGTGTGCTAACCTTGTATTGTCATACCCAAGAAGCCTCAAGGCTGTAATCGCTGCCAAAAGTGCTTCAACTTACTTATGTAAATGTAATAGTTTTTTCAAAAAATTAGCAAATGTTTCTAAAAGCTGTTTTTGCTTTGTCATTATGGGGTATTGTGCATAGATTGATGAGGGGAAAAAACAATTTAATCCATTTTATAATGAGGTTGTAATGTAACAAAATGTGGAAAAAGTCGGAATACTTTCCGAAGGCATTAACATGACAATATCAATACAATTCAATGCGTCTTCTGCTTAGGGCTGACCCCATTTATTTGACTGGTCGATTGTTTGGTCAATAGGCCGTTGGTCGACCGAGACTTCTAAAGTCGAGCATTAGCAAAAAAACAAACAAAAAAATAATTGTGTACAAGACACCTGTCTGATTCGTGCATGTCTGAGTGGACTGATCCATTGTGGAGGCCGTGGGGATGGTACAGTCCATCAGTCTAAGCCATGTGCTACTGAAATTGTATATTGTTATATTATGTAAGAACAATGGTGCAACACAAATACCATTTTTATTATTTTATCACAAATGTGCTTTCTCCCGCGTTGGATAGTGGTCGCTGTCCGTGGTTGGTTCTGAAACATCAGTGCGCTGTTCAATTGGTGCCTTTTCCTAGACCATGTTGCTATGTGCATAATAGCAAAGTTAAGCAGCATATTGGTGTTGAGAACAATGCGGCGGAGGCAGCAGCAGAGTTAGGAGACGAGAAAACAGCCCTTGCCTTAATTGTCTAAGAAAAGTGAGGAGAGGGGAAACCAACTTAATTCTCTGGTATTATTTATAATTGATTTAGTAGTGTTTACACTGTTCCAAATTGTCAAAAATATATACACTACCGTTCAAAAGTTTGGTCACTTAGAAATGTCCTTGTTTTCCATGCTCCCACAACAGCTCAATAGGGTTGCGATCCGGTGACTGTGCTGGCCACTCCATTATTGACAGAATACCAGCTGACTGCTTCTTCCCTAAATAGTTATTGCATAGCTTGGAGCTGTGCTTTTGGTCATTGTCCTGTTGTAGGAGGAAATTGGCTCCAATCAAGCGCCGTCCACAGGGTATGGCATGGCATTGCAAAATGGAGTGATAGCCTTCCTTCTTCAAGATCCCTTTTACCCTGTACAAATCTCCCACTTTACCACCAACAAAGCAGCCCCAGACCATCACATTGCCTCCACCATGCTCGACAGAAGGCATCAAGTACTCCTCCAGCATCTTTTAATTTGGTCTGCGTCTCACAAATGTTCTTTGTGATGCGAACACCTCAAACTTCGATTCGTCTTTCCATAACACTTTTTTTCCAATCTTCCTCTGTCCAGTGTGTGTTCTTTTGCCCATCTTAATCTTTTATTTTTATTGGCCAGACTGAGATATGGCTTTTTCTTTGCAACTCTGCCTAGAAGGTCAGCATCCCGGAGTCGCCTCTTCACTGTTGACGTTGAGACTGGTGTTTTGTGGGTACTATTTAATTAAGCTGCCTGTGAGGTGTCTGTTTCTCAAACTAGACACTAATGTATTTGTCCTCTTGCTCAGTTGTGCACCGGGGCCTCCCACTCCTCTTTCTATTCTGGTTAGAGCCAGTTTGCGCTGTTCTGTGAAGGGAGTAGTACACAGCGTTATACGTGATCTTCAGTTTCTTGGCAATTTCTCGCATGGAATAGCCTTAATTTGTCAGAACAAGAATAGACTGACGAGTTTCAGAAGACACTGACAAAGACATGATCAGTCTATAATTTTAATGGTAGGTTTATTTGAACAGTGAGAGACAGAATAACAACAAAAAAAGCCAGAAAAACATATGTCAAAAATGTTATCAATTGATTTGCATTTTAATGAGGGAAATAAATATTTGACCCCTCTGCAAAACATGACTTAGTACTTGGTGGCAAAACCCTTGTTGGCAATCACAGAGGTCAGACGTTTCTTGTAGTTGGCCACCAGGTTTGCACACATCTCAGGAGGGATTTTGTCCCACTCCTCTTTGCAGATCTTCTCCAAGTCATTAAGGTTTCGAGGCTGACGTTTGGCAACTCGAACCTTCAGCTCCCTCCAGATTTTCTATGGGATTAAGGTCTGGAGACTGGCTAGGCCACTCCAGGAACTTAATGTGCTTCTTCTTGAGACACTCCTTTGTTGCCTTGGCTGTGTGTTTTGGGTCATTGTCATGCTGGAATAAGCATCCACAACCCATTTTCAATGCCTTGGCTGAGGGAAGGAGGTTCTCACCCAAGATTTGATGGTACATGGCCCCGTCCATCGTCCCTTTGATGCGGTGAAGTTGTCCTGTCCCCTTCGCAGAAAAACACCCCTAAAGCATAATGTTTCCACCTCCATGTTTGACGGTGGGGATGGTGTTCTTGGGGTCATAGGCAGCATTCCTCCTCCTCCAAACATGGCGAGTTGAGTTGATGCCAAAGAGCTCCGTTTTGGTCTCATCTGACCACAACACTTTCACCCAGTTCTCCTCTGAATCATTCAGATGTTCATTGGCATTTCAGTCCTTAACGGCGTAGTGTGTTACCAATTGTTTTCTTGGTGACTATGGTCCCAGCTGCCTTGAGATCATTGACAAGATCTTCCCATGTAGTTCTGGGCTGATTCCTCACCGTTCTCATGATCATTGCAACTCCATGAGGTGAGATCTTGCATGGCGCCCCAGGCCGAGGGAGATTGACTGTTCTTTTGTGTTTCTTCCATTTGCGAATAATCGCACCAACTGTTGTCACCTTCTCAACAAGCTGCTTGGCGATGGTCTTGTAGCCCATTCCAGCCTTGTGTAGGTCTACAATCTTGTCCCTGACATCCTTGGAGAGCTCTTTGGTCTTGGCCATGGTGGAGAGTTTGGAATCTGATTGATTGATTGCTTCTGTGGACAGGTATCTTTTATACAGGTAACAAGCTGTGATTAGGAGCACTCCCTTTAAGAGTGTGCTCCTAATCTCAGCTCGTTACCTATATAAAAGACACCTGGGAGCCAGAAATCTTTCTTATTGAGAGGGGGTCAAATACTTATTTCCCTCATTAAAATGCAAATCAATTTATAAAAAAATGTACATGCGTTTTTCTGGATTTTGTTGTTGTTATTCTGTCTCTCACTGTTCAAATAAACCTACCATTCAAATTATAGACTGATCATTTCTTTGTCAGTGGGCAAACGTACAAAATCAGCAGGGGATCAAATACTTTTTTCCCTCACTGTATATTGTTGCATTTCTTTTAGTAAATGTACAGCTAGAAACAAGTCTGACTCACAAATGCTAGTGGGCCCTCGTCGATATTGCTGCTGGTCCAGGGATTCCAGTTGACTTGCGGAGGGGACCAGGGCACCACCCCGGCCAAGCTCTGTCTCTGGGAGGGCTCAAACACAGCCATCTTCCCTTGGACTAGGGACACTGGGGTACTTGGATCAGGTGGCTGGGGACAGGCAAAATGTTTAACTCATAATCCTCATAATCAAGGTCACACTCATATCAATCACATACAGTACTTTACTTTTCTGTGCAACAGGATGGATACTAATTGAAACGGTATAACGGTTAATAAATGTCATCATATAAATGAGACTTACTGGAGGTGGAATTACAACACCCAGTTCTTGGGCCATACTCTGTAGCTGATGTTGCAGATCATCCACCACATTCACCTCAAAAGCCTCCAACTGTGAAGACACCAAGGTTCAACCAACCATAGGTTAAAACAAACACAAAGCATACAACATAAAGACCCTGTCATTATTAAACAAATGTACTAACTCCAAATAAGTGAATAACTATTCTTTCAGCAGTAAAACACGTTACTTACAATTTCCCCCTCTTTCTTCTTAGTACTGCCAGTATAAGACTCAATGACACCCAGATGGTAAAGTTGACGGACGATAGACAATGCAGAGGACTGGGCTGCCAGCTTCTTGTTAGAGCCATGCTCACGGGCAATTATATCTACAAAACAAATTAAAATGTATTTCTTAACTCTGCATGTGAAGTCATCTCCAGACAGCTACTAAACAACTTTGTCATTGTTAACATTTTCTCCAGAACTTGGAAATATCTAATCTTTCTGAGACTCATCTACAGACATTTAAACAAAGCAGTTTACATCCAATAGACAATTCAGTTTGAGTTGAATGAAAACGTTGGCACTTACTTCTACCAAGCTGTCTTACAAACAACTGCATCTCAGCAATAAAAGCTCCTAAAGTAGAAGTGAAAAAACACCATCATCCATAATGTTACTAAGCATAATGTATCTGAATTCAGAATGATGTGTAACTGTCATGCTTTTACAGTTGATAAAACATGTATCAAACATTGGACCAACTGACCTCGGAGCTTGACAAGTCCATTGTCCACTCTGATGATAACTTGGGGGAGCCAGCATGTTTTTCTGCCAGACTTCAATCAACAATCAACCTTATCACCTCAGCCAGACTGTCCCACGCCTAGTGGAACAAATGACACCAGAAATCAAAACCACACAATACTATGCCCATTCCATCCCCCATTGTGGATGCAACCATGTGACAACTTTAGTGCAGCCTAAAGGATGCCACATGTCTTGACAAGTAGGGTTGTGACTTCTGGCATCACATGTCCACTACCTTTTATATTCAGAATTTCTTAGTCCAGTTAAATTCAAATAGGATCAATATTGTACTAGGTATTGTTTGAGGTCATAGAAATCCTATAACTAATTATTGGATTATAGGATCTCTATGGTTGAAGTAGAAATAGCTCCAAAATGACTTCACCGAGATCTCTCAGGTGTTAACCGCACACCCATGAGGGCTCTGTCTCCATAGCAGTCCAGCAGAAAAACATACAGTCCACAAAACTAATGTATGTCTAAGCCTAAACTATTTGGTTTGTCATGAACGCGGTGGAGCAATACTCCTGATGAACTAGGTTACAAATTAATTTAGCTAATGATAGACATGAAACCCCAATGCTTTATAAAAATTGTGAATTGACAGGTCCTACCGCCTGCGCCTCTTGCTCATCTCTCTTTGAGTAGTAGTCCTTCAGATTGGCCCCACGATCCCACGGCGCATTGCTGTTTCCACCACCTCCAGAATAATTGCCTCCACCACCACCTCCCGAATATCCCAAACCAGTGACACCTGGGACTGGTCCAGAAGGTACATTCGCTGAAGCAACAGCTAAACAACAAGATTAGTTATGACACCATAGGAATGGAGTTCACAGAACATAGACTATACAGACATTTGGTGAAGTCAGTCTAGTACCTTGCTCAGCTTTCACAACCAGGTGAGGTGGGATAGGTCCACTTGGAGGAAGACTTCCAAAGCCGACGTTGCCTCCATCACCCCCTCCTCCTCCCCCACAGTTAGGCTCACTTAAGTCAGGTACACTTGCCTGTTAATATGAAAATAATTTTTTTATACGGTATCAACGTGTGCATGACAAAATGTTTTATCTTGAATTATAAAAAAGCATTAGGTGAAATATGTTAATAGCTGACCCCAAGGGCTGGGACTTCAGCTGCATTCATTTCTCCAGCTCGGACAAGATAATTCACAAAGTCTCTGGCAGCATTTGCCTGGGCATCCTTCTTATTGGTGGAGTTTCCCATTCCAGTGTAGTTGAATCCCTCAATATGTACCTTGGAAGAGGAATAATATATGTCAAAATTGGAATGTTGTTAGATGTTATTTACCCGATCATTGCTGATGCAGACACATTTTAAAGTATAAAACTGACCTCACACAGAAACTTATGTCGGTTTTTGTTTCCAGCTGCTCGAATGTCATAGCTGGGTGTAAGTTTCTTCTTCCCACACCAAGCATACAGGAAGTTCTTGATGTCTGCCATGGCGGATTTGTGGATCTCTGTTGGAACAGGGATTAATTGGCCGTGTTCGAGTGGATCAAAACCGTAAGGTTCATAGGTAAATTGTGACTGACATGCAAATAATAATTACTTATTTATGATGCATTGTTCTTTGTAGATCAGTCAGTCGGCAGTCGCCTGCAATGTCGAACAAGACCATCGACTTTATCAAAGATGGTCTATTATATTGACAAGATAGTCGAGTGACTGCTCTAATAATGGAAATACGTGTTCTCAACGATGGAAGGCAGACGATGGTGGGCGAGATCAGGTGGGACCATTCTAGCCAATGAGAGGGCAGATACGCGTGTGAACAGGCACAACTCCGTTATAAAGTAGTTTCTTCCAAAGTTGACGAAATGCCACGTGCGTCCACTTATTACAGTGCATTTGTAACAACCTAACAATTACGAAACCTCAATTCGATCAAATAAGCTATTACCAAATTCGACACTGACGTCCATACAAAAATAACTCATTTTCGTGGACAGATGTTGGGCGGAGTAAACCCTCTCGCTTCGCCTCTTACGTTCTGACTTTATTCAAAGAAACTGACTAATGAGTTTTAGTTTAGATCCCTGTAATGTGGAGTTGAGTAAACTCAGCTAACGTACTGACTTGTATCAACAATGACTCAATTACTTTGTTGATAACACCAGACAATCCAAGCTCAGGGTGCTAGCTTAGCTAGCTAACGTTTGTTAACCAGATGTGGATTCCCGTTAACGTGTATTCATTGATTCGACGCTGGCTAAATCAAATGCAATGGTATTTAAAATTTTTTGCCAAGTCCTAACTGGCAGTAGTGTCAACTAAAATGCATGCATAGTCAGCTAGGTCAGACAAAAAAAAGTGTATACCTACCTAGCCAGCTAGGCTAACATTAGCTGAAAGATACACAAAAAACTAGCTAGCTAAATCAAGTGGGTAACGTTAGCTCGTTTAGAAGCTTAAGCTTCTGTACTAACGTTAACGAATGTTGCATGGAAATTATAGACATGACCAGCTAGCTAAATACATTTGACACAATTAGTACAAATTGTATTTGTACTTTGCTCATTTTACCCACTCGAGCTCCACCAAAGACTTTCTTCAAACGAGCCGGCTAGCAAAAACAAACCTTGACATGAGAGCACTAACTGGGGGCCAGAGACGAAGAGGAGATAATCGTTGCCTGGGGCGCATACGAGACAGCCAGCCAGAGAGCCCCCTCGCGGTAGAACCATATCATTAGTAATTAGAATCTATGGATAGAATGATGACCAGTTGCCGGACTGAAAATCCCAGATCTAGGGCAACGTGGGTAGCAACCCGTCTGCCTAGGCTTAAACCTACCACCTTTCATCGGTAATTGAGGCCTTCGCGTCAAGCTTACAAGTATTTTTCTCATACCCCGTTCTACTAACTGTAGTTCACTGATCAAGTCACATTTTACAAAGTAACAATAACAAAATAATCTTTATAAAGCGGATTTATGTAATGACTCCACAAATATGCAGATCTTGATTTGAACTGAAATAGGTGCAGCTCCTGTTTATATTTAGGTGCAGGAGCTCAAGCAGTAGAACATTTGAGGTGCTGGTACTCAGCTCCTGTGAGCTCCTGCCCAAGTCAAGCACTGCAAATATGAATGTGCTTTAGCACTGTAGTTGAATTACAAACCATATAAAAGTCATAAATGCAAAACATACACAATGTTACAGGCAGTTTTTATTCTCAACAACTGACAGATACGCTATCATTGACATAAACCAGTTCATACAATTTCTTTGTGCAACAAAAAAGTGTGGGGGGGCTGGATGGGTGAGAACAGAAAACAACAGACTATTTTAAACAGTAGTTATTGACATTAAATTGACAATTGTACAAAATCTTCTCTTGGGATCTTGAAGGCTTGCCAGTAGAAGGTACATAAATAAATAACATTTGCTATTCTGTGGCAAGGTGGTGGAGTGAGCACTCTTTTTTGAAGATCCAGTAGGCCATAAGAACCTGAACTCAAAGACCTATGGTTTCGGCTAACAATGGGCAAGCAGCAGTCCCAATATACTCAAAATCAGCCAATCAAAACCAATGCAGCCCCTAGTTTAAGACGACAAAAACAGAAGTTAAAAAATATAAAAAAGTAGAGTTAGAAAAACAGAGTGCATAAAACGGTTTTTGGTTTATTTTGCCCTTCCATTCCTATCATGACTTCAATATGTTTTTAGAGCTATAACTGCTCACTATGTGCTTTTATTTCAACAAACCCCCTTTATGATATGTACATCTCCTCAATATATCATCTCTTAATTAGGGAATCCTTAAAATCTTTTTAAAACTGCATTTGACTGCATATGGGAATAATGTCATTTATAAAACACCAATTCGCTATTTGATGACAACAGTTGATCCCCCTGTTCACGTCTTCAAAAGACACGTCTTTCCAGTATCATCTCTGTACACAACCAATACAAGATACAAGCTATTTACATTAATATCTAGACATTCCTTGTAGAGCCACAGGTAATTGGTCTGTGTGCATGGAGAGAGTGTGACCATCACACCATCTCACACTGTCCGACTCGATCAGCAGCTGCTGTTTTTGAACTCTCCGTTCTCAGTGATTGACAGTTTTGTGGGGTTGGTTGGCGAGAGGCCGTTGCGCAGGTTCTGCATGCTATAGCGCTCCTTCACCTGTGTCAGGGCACTCATTAGCCGAGAGTTGGCTGCATCCAGGGAGCTTATCCTCTTCTCCTGAAGTGAGAAAGAGAGGAGAAGGGAAAGAGGGGGGAGTGAGAAAAGGAGGAAAACGTTCACTTTACAGTGGAGAAAGGATTAGCAGGGTAAGCTAAAGGATGATTACTACTCTGTAGATGGTGAAATTCAAATATCACAAGCGAAGTCTGAAATATACCTCACTGAAATAGTTTTTGTTTAGCAGCCAAAATTCTAGATAAAACAAAAAACTAATATCCAAGCATTGCATCATGTTTGTTTTTTGTAAATGTTTTATTTATATATATATATACAGTGAGGGGAAAAAAGTATTTGATCCCCTACTGATTTTATACGTTTGCCCACTGACAAAGAAATGATCAGTCTATAATTTTAATGGTAGGTTTATTTGAACAGTGAGAGACAGAATAACAACAACAATTTTATAAATTGATTTGCATTTTAATGAGGGAAATAAGTATTTGACCCCCTCTCAATCAGAAAGATTTCTGGCTCCCAGGTGTCTTTTATATAGGTAATGAGCTGAGATTAGGAGCACACTCTTAAAGGGAGTGCTCCTAATCACAGCTTGTTACCTGTATAAAAGACACCTGTCCACAGAAGCAATCAATCAATCAGATTCCAAACTCTCCACCATGGCCAAGACCAAAGAGCTCTCCAAGGATGTCAGGGACAAGATTGTAGACCTACACAAGGCTGGAATGGGCTACAAGACCATCGCCAAGCAGCTTGGTGAGAAGGTGACAACAGTTGGTGCGATTATTCGCAAATGGAAGAAACACAAAATAACTGTCAATCTCCCTCGGCCTGGGGCTCCATGCAAGATCTAACCTCGTGGAGTTGCAATGATCATGGGAACGGTGAGGAATCAGCCCAGAACTACACGGGAGGATCTTGTCAATGATTTCAAGGCAGCTGGGACCATAGTCACCAAGAAAACAATTGGTAACACACTACGCCGTGAAGGACTGAAATCCTGCAGCGCCCGCAAGGTTCACCTGCTCAAGAAAGCACATATACAGGGCCGTCTGAAGTTTGCCAATGAAAATCTGAATGATTCAGAAGAAAACTGGGTGAAAGTGTTGTGGTCAGATGAGACCAAAATGGAGCTCTTTGGCATCAACTCAACTCGCCGTGTTTGGAAGAGGAGGAATGCTGCTTATGACCCCAAGAACACCATCCCCACATCAAACATGGAGGTGGAAACATTATGCTTTGGGGGTGTTTTTCTGCTAAGGGGACAGGACAACTTCACCGCATCAAAGGGACGATGGACGGGGCCATGTACCGTCAAATCTTGGGTGAGAACCTCCTTCCCTCAGCCAGGGCATTGAAAATGGGTCGTGGATGTGTATTCCAGCATGACAATGACCCAAAACACACGGCCAAGGCAACAAAGGAGTGGCTCAAGAAGAAGCACATTAAGGTCCTGGAGTGGCCTAGCCAGTGTCCAGACCTTAATCCCATAGAAAATGTGTGGAGGGAGCTGAAGGTTCGAGTTGCCAAACGTCAGCCTCGAAACCTTAATGACTTGGAGAAGATCTGCAAAGAGGAGTGGAACAAAATCCCTCCTGAGATGTGTGCAAACCTGGTGGGCAACTACAAGAAACGTCTGACCTCTGTGATTGCCAACAAGGGTTTTGCCACCAAGTACTAAGTCATGTTTTGCAGAGGGGTCAAATACTTATTTCCCTCATTAAAATGCAAATCAATTTATAACATCTTTGACATGCATTTTTCTGGATTTTGTTGTTGTTATTCTGTCTCTCACTGTTCAAATAAACCTACCATTAAAATTATAGACTGATCATGTCTTTGTCAGTGGGCAAACTTACAAAATCAGCAGGGGATTAAATACTTTTTTCCCTCACTGTATATATATAGTACCAGTCAAACGTTTGGACACACCTACTCATTCAAGGGTTTTTCTTTATTTTTACTATTTTCTACATTGTAGAATAATAGTGAAGCCATCAAAACTATGAAATAACACATATGGAATCATGTAGTCCCAGGCCTGTCGTCCCAGGCTTCCTTCTGGGACGACAGCCATGCAGACCAATTTGATGCAGTGTGCGGCGTATGGTCTGAGCACTGACAGGCTGACCCCCCACCCCTTCAACCTCTGCAGCAATGCTGGCAGCACTCATACGTCTATTTCCCAAAGACAACCTCTGGATATGACACTGAGCACGTGCACTCAACTTCTTTGGTTGACCATGGCGAGGCCTGTTCTGAGTGGAACCTGTCCTGTTAAACCGCTGTATGGTCTTGGCCACCGTGCTGCAGCTCACTTTTGTTGCCAGCGGTTTAGACATTAATGGCTGTGTGTTGAGTTATTTTGAGGGGACAGCAAATGTATACTGTTATACAAGCTGTACACACACTACTTTACATTGTAGCAAAGTGTCATTTCTTCAGTGTTGTCAGATGAAAAGATACAGTGGGGAGAACAAGTATTTGATACACTGCCGATTTTGCAGGTTTTCCTACTTACAAAGCATGTAGAGGTCTGTAATTTTTATCATAGGTACACTTCAACTGTGAGAGACGGAATCTAAAACAAAAATCCAGAAAATCACATTGTATGATTTTTAAGTAATTAATTTGCATTTTATTGCATGACATAAGAAAAGCAGAACTTAATATTTGGTACAGAAACCTTTGTTTGCAATTACAGAGATCATACGTTTCCTGTAGGTCTTGACTAGGTTTGCACACACTGCAGCAGATATTTTGGCCCACTCCTCCATACAGACCTTCTCCAGATCCTTCAGGTTTCGGGGCTGTCGCTGGGCAATACGGACTTTCAGCTCCCTCCAAATATGTTCTATTGGGTTCAGGTCTGGAGACTGGCTAGGCCACTCCAGGACCTTGAGATGCTTCTTACGGAGCCACTACTTAGTTGCCCTGGCTGTGTGTTTCGGGTCGTTGTCATGCTGGAAGACCCAGCCACGACCCATCTTCAATGCGCTTACTGAGGGAAGGAGGTTGTTGGCCAAGATCTCGCGATACATGGCCCCATCCATCCTCCCCTCAATACGGTGCAGTCGTCCTGTCCCCTTTGCAGAAAAGCATCCCCAAAGAATGATGTTTCCACCTCCATGCTTCACGGTTGGGATGGTGTTCTTGGGGTTGTACTCATCCTTCTTCTTCCTCCAAACACGGCGAGTGGAGTTTAGACCAAAAAGCTCTATTTTTGTCTCATCAGACCACATGACCTTCTCCCATTCCTCCTCTGGATCATCCAGATGGCCATTGGCAAACTTCAGATGGGCCTGGACATGCGCTGGCTTGAGCAGGGGGACCTTGCGTGCGCTGCAGGATTTTAATCCTTGACGGCGTAGTGTGTTACTAATGGTTTTCTTTGAGACTGTGGTCCCAGCTCTCTTCAGGTCATTGACCAGGTCCTGCCGTGTAGTTCTGGGCTGATCCCTCACCTTCCTCATGATCATTGATGCCCCACGAGGTGAGATCTTGCATGGAGCCCCAGACCAAGGGTGATTGACCGTCATCTTGAACTTCTTCCATTTTCTAATAATTGCGCCAACAGTTGTTGCCTTCTCACCAAGCTGCTTGCCTATTGTCCTGTAGCCCATCACAGCCTTGTGCAGGTCTACAATTTACACAGCTCTCTGGTCTTGGCCATTGTGGAGAGGTTGGAGTCTGTTTGATTGAGTGTGTGGACAGGTGTCTTTTATACAGGCAACGAGTTCAAACAGGTGAAGTTAATACAGGTAATGAGTGGAGAACAGGAGGGCTTCTTAAAGAAAAACTAACTGGTCTGTGTCACGCCCTGGCTCAGGGGACTCTGAAATGTTGAGCCAGGGTGTGGATTTTCTATGTTTAGTTTTCACTATGTAGCTTCTATGTTGTGTTTTCTATGTTTTGGTTTCTGTTCTAGATCGTATAGATCTATGTTGGGCAGGGTGGTTCCCAATCAGAGGCAGCTGTTGCTCGTTGTCTCTGATTGGGAGCCATACTTAGGTAGGCAGTTTTCATATGTTCTTTGTGGGATCTTGTTCCTTTTGTTTTGTGTTAGTACCGTTGGACTTCACGTATCGTTTGTTGTTTTGTTTGTCAAGTGTGCACTTAATAAAATAAGATGTACGAATATCACGCTGCGCCTTGGTCCTCCTCCTTCGACGATCGTGACAGAAGATCCCACCACACCAGGACCAAGCAGCGTGTCCAGGAGCACACGCAGGAGGTAACATTAGTAGATGTCCTCCTCGGTTGGGGGCAGATTACGGAGGAGGAGGCCGTCCGTTGCCGGAGGGCTATGAAGGGGGAGACCCAGGCAGGAGAGGAGAAGCGGCGCCAACCGGGCCGTGGTCGGACAGGCGAGAGGCACCCCCAAAAAATGTTTAGGGGGGGGCACATGGCATGGACGACGGGGCTGCTGGAGGCAGAGAAGGGGCGAGTTCGTGGACGAGGAGAGAAGGCCACCGGGTTACGGGAGCCATTGGTGAGAAAAGGGAAGGAAGATGTAGAGGCACGGCGAGAGGTACTGAGGTGTATGGCCAGTCCGGTCCGGCCCGTTCCTGATCCCCGTTTAAGGCCAGTGGTGTGTGTTCCCAGTACGGTCCGGCCTGTTCCTGTCCCTCGCACCAAGCCTACGGTGCGCGTCGCCAGCCCGGCCCGGCCTGTTCCTGCCCCTCGCACCAAGCCTACGGTGCGCGTCGCCAGCCCGGCCCGGCCTGTTCCTGCTCCCCGCACCAAGCCAATGGTGCGCGTTGCCAGCCTGGCCCGGCCTGTTCCTGCTCCCCGCACCAAGCTAATGGTGCGCGTCGCCAGCCCGGCCCGGCCTGTTCCTGCTCCCCGCACCAAGCCAATGGTGCGCGTTGCCAGCCCGGCCCGGCCTGTTCCTGCTCCCCGCACCAAGCTAATGATGCGCGTCGCCAGCCCGGCCTGTTCCTGCTCCCCGCACCAAGCCAATGGTGCGCGTTGCCAGCCCGGCCCGGCCTGTTCCTGCTCCCCGCACCAAGCTAATGGTGCGCGTCGCCAGCCCGGCCCGGCCTGTTCCTGCTCCCCGCACCAAGCCAATGGTGCGCGTTGCCAGCCCGGCCCGGCCTGTTCCTGCTCCCCGCACCAAGCTAATGGTGCTCATCGTCAGGCCGGGACGGCCCGTTCCTGCTCCACGCACCAAGCCAGGGGTGCGCATCGTCAGCCCGGTACGGCCCGTTCCTGCTCCCCGCACCAAGCCAGGGGTGCGCATCGTCAGCCCGGTCCGGCCCGTTCCTGCTCCACGCACCAAGCCAGGGGTGCGCATCGTCAGCCCGGTCCGGCCCGTTCCTGCTCCACGCACCAAGCCAGGGGTGCGCGTCGTCAGCCCGGTACGGCCCGTTCCTGCTCCCCGCACCAAGCCAGGAGTGCGCATCGTCAGCCCGGTCCGGCCCGTTCCTGCTCCACGCACCAAGCCAGGGGTGCGCATCGTCAGTCCGGCACAACCCGTGCCTGGGTCACCGGTGCCTGGTCAGGTACCGGTCAGCTGCTCCACACCGGAGCCTAAGCAATCCGCTCCTACGATGTCCAGTCCAGCTCCAGCCAGCGGGGCCAGACCGGACCAGGGGCGCTACGGGGGGATTGTTGGTGGGTGGTGGTCAAGCCCGGAGCCGGAACCGCCTCCGAGGAGGAATGCCCACCCAGCCCTCCCCTGTTCGGTTTATGTTTAGGCGCGGTCGCGGTCGCAGTCCGCGCCTTTGGGGGTACTGTCACGCCCTGGCTCTGGGGACTCTGAAATGTTGAGCCAGGGTGTGGATTTTCTATGTTTAGTTTTCACTATGTAGCTTCTATGTTGTGTTTTCTATGTTTTGGTTTCTGTTCTAGATCGTATAGATCTATGTTGGGCAGGGTGGTTCCCAATCAGAGGCAGCTGTTGCTCGTTGTCTCTGATTGGGAGCCATACTTAGGTAGGCTGTTTTCATATGTTCTTTGTGGGATCTTGTTCCTTTTGTTTTGTGTTAGTACCGTTGGACTGCACGTATCGTTTGTTGTTTTGTTTGTCGTGTGTGCACTTAATAAAATAAGATGTACGAATATCACGCTGCGCCTTGGTCCTCCTCCTTCGACGATCGTGACAGTCTGTGAGAGCCAGAATTGTTAATGGTTGGTAGGTGATCAAAAACGTATGTCATGCAATAAAATGCAAATTAATTACTTAAAAATCATACAATGTGATTTTCTGGATTTTTGTTTTAGATTCCGTCTCTCACAGTTGAAGTGCACCTATGACAAAAAGACCTCTACATGCTTTGTAAGTAGGAAAACCTGCAAAATCGACAGTGTATCAAATACTTGTTCTCCCCACTGTATACTCAAATATTTACAAAAATGTGAGGGGTGTACTCACTTTTGTGAGATACTGTATATATCCATTCGTATACCATTCACAGAGCCTACATGTCAACAGTGGCATGGCTTTCAACTGAAAACAATTGTACATTTATATTTTGTAAACACGAGGATTATTTGTATTCAACTATCATTAAATTGTTTTACTGAAATCCCAATTCCATGCAAAACCTTGGACTGAACTGTCCTGTACATTATATATTTGATCGTTCCCCCCCAATTACCACCAACGTGATGCCATCTTAGATGGAGGAAAACTGATTCAGTTTGCCCTCCTTGAAATCAGCAACAAAATAAAGTTTTGTCACTAGCCATGGGCAACCTCATCTAGCCAGGTCATGGCACTGTTCCTGCAGAACTGAGTGAGAGGAGGTAAAGGGAAATGGGTTTTGGGAGTGACAGTACCTAAATTAGGAGGGCAGGGTGAAAAGCAGCCAAAGCTATCATCTGCTAAGAGCGCAACTCACAACACACATTCCTGGAGCAACAGAAATGGTAAACACATCTGAATGTAGATGCTTAATATTTCCAGCCCTAATTCCATCTTGTGACTGAGACATTTTCATACTATAATATTGTTGATTTTTAACTATGATTGCCACTTTGTGTCTGAGATGATATTGACATTGGCAATGGAGAAACATTAATTGTAGCAGCAGGGGTGTACTCAAACTGCAAAAGTAATGAAAATGTATTAGATTATGTTTTATATTTATATTCTGACTGATGGGGAAATCCAAAATCCAATTTCAAAAGCAATGCCAAACAACAACAGCCAAACAACCGCTAGTCTGCACACGAATAAGGACTTTTTTAGCAGCGAGGGAAGGAATGGGTGTCAAGTGTGGTTGTGCTCATACAAGGCTTGCCGGCATTTTCCAAAACCTGAAGACTGACTGGTTTACTTGCCTGCTTGGATTACCTCTGTTGATTTATTGACCTGGAATTCAGTGGAACAGTGATAGTGAGCACGCCAACAGGTTCTCTGCTCCAATGCAGAGCACAAGAACTCCATCCCCCTCCGAAGTTTGAAAAGTGTTGGTTGGATGTGAATATAGAACTAACTACATGTCAAGTCTATACTTTTACATTTTGTGTCAATTATATCTCCCCTAACCAAAAGATAACATTGTAAAGAAAGTATACATTTTAAAAAGTCAAAGCATTTAAAATATGTATTTTGATAGTGAAATAATAGTTAACATTGATCCTATTTTCTTCTCCTCTTTCCCTGCTTGGTATTGAAGATCTGTTGCCGTAAAGTATGACCTTCTCAAAGAGAAAGTCTTCAGAGACAACGAGCTGATAAACAGGCCCTGTTAAAAGCCCAAAAAGCGAGAGCAAATGTTAGGTGCCTCTGGTGAGACTATCTATGGCATTCAAGATTGCTCTGAAAAGCTGTCAAGGATATAAGACAAGGTAAGCAACCCCAAATGTAAGACTGAATGAATCTGTTTCCATGGAGAGTAGAATATTACTCATAAGGGGATAGAACTGAATGGGTCTGAGTATTGGATTTATTCAAGCCATACATAGAGTACAGACAATATGTGTAGCGTTTTCTGTTACTATACCTGTGCATCAATGATCTTCTGCTTGGCGTCTATGACAGCCTGCATCTCTGCATGGTCTCTCTTCAGCTCCTCCTCTACAGCAATTAACCTGTGAGTGACAGAGTATAGCCATCTCAGACGCATACAAACCAAAAGGGGAGGTCATAGGCTGCATCTCAAATGGTAGACCCTGGTCAAAAGTAGTGCATTCGGAAAGTATTCAGACCCCTTGACTTTTTCCACATTTTGTTACGTTACAGTCTTATTCTAAAATGTATTAAATTGTTTTTTTTCCCTCATCAATCTACACACAATACTCCATAATGACAGAGCAAAACCAGGTTTGAAGAAATTTTTGCAAATGTATCAACCCCAAAAGATATGGAAATATCACATTTACATAAGTATTCAGACCCTTTACTCAGTACTTTGTTGAAGCACCTTTGGCAGCGATTACAGCCTCGAGTCTTCTTGGTTATGACGCTACAAGCTTGGCACATCTGTATTTGGGGAGTTTCTCCCATTCTTCTCTGCAGATCCTCTCAAGCTCTGTCAGGTTGGATGGGGAGTGTCGCTGCACAGCTATTTTCAGGTCTCTCCAGAGATGTTAGATCGGGTTCAAGTCCGGGCTCTGGCTGGGCCACTCAAGGACATTGAGAGACTTGTACTGAAGCCACTCCTGTGTTGTCTTGGCTGTGTGCTTAGGGTCGTTGTCCTGTTGGAAGGTGAACCGTCGCCCCAGTCTGAGGTCCTGAGCAAGTTTTCATCAAGGATCTGCTCCGTTCATCTTTTCCTCGATCCTGACTAGTCTCCCAGTCCCTGCCGCTGAAAAACATCCCCACAGCATGATGCTGCCACCACCATGCTTCACCGTAGGGATGGTGCCAGGTTTCCTCCAGATGTGATGCTTGGCATTCAGGCCAAAGAGTTCAATCTTGGTTTCATCAGACCAGAGAATCTTGTTTCTCATCGTTTGAGAGTCCATTAGGTGCCTTTTGGCAAACTCCAAGCAGGCTGTCATGTGCCTTTTACTGAGGAGTGGCTTCCGTCTAGCCACTCTACCATAAAGGCCTGATTGGTGGAGTGCTGCAGAGATGGTTGTCCTTCTGGAGGGTTCTCCCAGCTCCACAGAGGAACTCTAGAGCTCTGTCAAAGTGACCATCGGGTTCTTGGTCACCTCCCTGACCAAGGCCCTTCTCCCCCGATTGCTCAGTTTGGCCGGGCGGCCAGCTCTATGAAGAGTCTTGGTGGTTCCAAACTTCTTCCATTTAACAATGATGGAGGCCACTGTGTTCTTGGGGACCTTCAATGCTGCAGAAATGTTTTGGTACCCTTCCCCAGATCTGTTCCTCGACACAATCCTGTCCCGGAGCTCTACGGATAATTCCTTCGACCTCATGGCTTGGTTTTTGCTCTGACATGCACTGTCAACTGTGGGACCTTATATAGACAGGTGCGTGCCTTTCCAAATCATGTCCAATCAATTGAATTTACCACAGGTGGACTGCACAATGAAGTTGTAGAAACATCTCAAGGATGATCAATGGAAACAGGATGCACCTGAGCTCAATTTCGAGTCTCATAGCAAAGGGTCTGAATACTTATGTAAATAAGGTATTTCTAAAAAACTGTTTTCGCTTTGTCATCATGGGGTATTGTGTGTAGATTGATGAGGAAAAAAATAATTTAATCCATTTTAGAATAAGGCTGTAACGTAACAAAATGTGGAAAAAGTAAATGAGTCTGAATACTTTCCGAATCTATAGGGAATGGAGTGCCATTCGGGACACAACTATACAAGACACTATAGGCATGCCATTAAGCAGTCAATCTGTGATTTTGCTTTCATTCAATCAATCATTCATTCAAAGGAATTCAGACTGGAGTACGGGTTTGTTTTAAGCAAAATCTTCCAGAGGGTTGCCTAGTAATGCCTACCTGCAGATGATGCTCTTCATCTGGTTGTCCTTCTCCTCCTGCTGCCGCCGCAGCCTCTCCTCACTGTCCTCCAGGCGGGCCTTGTACTCCATCAGCAGTTTCTGCATCTGCTGCTCCTGGGCCAGCAGACGTCTCTCGTACTCCTCCAGACACCGACTAGACACCCGCAGGCGTTCCTTCAGCTTGGAGATTTCCTGTTCATACTGGCGGGAGAGAGGTGAGAGAGACAGAGAGAAAGAGGGAAAGAGAGAGACAGGGGGAAAGAGAGAACGATAGAGAGGGAAAGAGAGAGAGAGGGAAAGGGAGAGAGAGGGAAAGGGAGAGAGAGGGAAGGTGAGTGGGAGGGGATGATGGTGTTAGTCATGACTAAGACTACCTCTGTCTGCCTACACTGGCTTAGCAGGCTGATGTGTTGACTTGGATGATTATGAAGAAGACATCCATTTAACTTGAAAATGTTTTGGCCATCAAACCTTCATTGACTGAGACTCTGGCTGTGTCTTTACCTTCTTGGCGTGCCTGCTGTCCTCCCTGTTCTGATCTGCTGGGGCCGCCTCCTCCTCGTCATCGAACTGTCCGTTATTCAGTACCCACGCCGCTGTCCTCTCTACCGGTGACATGGTGACTGGCTCTACCGGCGACGCCACCTGCACCACCACAGATACCTGTATGTCAATCAAATCTACCCTGAGTGCCCAACATGACTTTGGCCACACTTTATTTCTTGATAATAATAACAGATATTATATTGGGGTGTCGGAGCGGAGTGTGTGTGAATCTAAGTGTAGTTCTGTATGCCAGACCAGTACCTGCTGTGGCATCTGCTGCTTGGCCACGCTCCTGACGGGGGGCACAGGGCTCTCCATGGAGCAGGTGGACTGTTGGTGTGAGCGGCCTCCTGTGCCTGGCTGGGCCTGGATGGGGATTGGCATGGGCTCTGTGTTGATGGAGCTGCTGCTGCGCAGAGAGGCGCTATGGGGCAGGGAGCGGGGAGTCCGGGCCCCACCACTCCCCCCGCTGCGGCTCTGCTGCTCCACCCTCACGATGTGAGCCGTGCCCGTGCTGCTTTGCCTGGGCACTGCCACAGCGTGGGCTCCTCCGTGGTGGTCTGGCAGGTTGTGGCGGTGCGGCGTCGAGCAGTCTTCGCTCTGCGTACTCCGCCGGCTGAACTCCTCCAGACTGCTATTGGACGGGACCCTGCCCCCTTTCCCCCCCTGGCTCCCGTCTCCAAACTCTACCTCCGAGTTGCTGTGGCTGCGGGAGCTATCGGTGCTCAGGTTCTCCGAGCTGGAGTCCGGCTGCAGGGAGTGCACTGAGTGGGAGTGGACCGAGTGTGTTGTGGAGTGTACTGCTGTGGGTTGTTGTTGTGTCAGGTTGCTAAGGTGATAGACAGGGTTTTGGAAAGAGAGGGGCTGGCGGCTCCTCTGCTGGCTGAGGGAAGAGGGCAGGGGCCGACGCACCTGGGGTGCACTCTGGGGGAGGTTGTCCTGTAACGAGGGCTTCTGGTGGAGGGCTTGGTGTGACTGTGGGGTGGTAGCCTGATGGGGGTGTCCTATAGAGACCTGGGATCCCACCCTGCTCAGCTTGGGGGGAGCCTCGTGGAGGGGGAGGGGTCCCTGGCCACTCTGGACCATGTGAGAGTCCTGGAGGTCCACCAGGGAGATGCTGCGTCCGTTGGGCTGGAGGTTCTCTCGCTCCTCCTTGTCCGAGAAGCTCATGCTATGGCCGGATGACTGCTGGCCCAGGAGAGGGTGCTTCCCCCGGTGAAGGCCGTTCATAACATGCTCCTGGACTGGGGACTTGATGCTGCGAACCTCACTGCAAGACGTGGACAGTAAACACACAACACATTAACAGAGAGTTCTGAAACCAAAGCTAGGACCAGACCAAGAACATGGGTGCATCCCAAATGGCATTATATTCCCTATGTAGCGCACTACTTTTGAACAGGGCCCATAGGGGTCTGGTCAAAATTAGTGCACTATAAATGCCTAGGAAATAGGGTTCCATTTTGGACACACAACATTAAATGTAGGCTAAGTTTACTCAATGTTCCTTTAGCACCAATGTTTACACAGATTCACTTTAAAGCCGGAAAAACCTTGGATTCCCTCTACCTCTACAGCCGCTAAAAATAGGAAGTCTCTAGCTGCAGCTTTATTTAGAAAGATCCTAGCAGCGAGTCATCTCCCAAATCAATACAACATAAAACAACCTATCTATCTGAGGGAAAAAAGTATTTGATCCCCTGATTTTGTACGTTTGCCCACTGACAAAGACATGATCAGTCTATAATTTTATAGGTAGGTTTATTTGAACAGTGAGAGACAGAATAACAACAACAAAATCCAGAAAAACGCATGTCAAAAATTTTATAAATTGATTTGCATTTTAATGAGGGAAATAAGTATTTGACCCCTCTGCAAAACATGACTTAGTACTTGGTGGCAAAACCCTTGTTGGCAATCACAGAGGTCAGACGTTTCTTGTAGTTGCCCACCAGGTTTGCACACATCTCAGGAGGGATTTTGTTCCACTCCTCTTTGCAGATCTTCTCCAAGTCATTAAGGTTTCGAGGCTGATGTTTGGCAACTCTAACCTTCAGCTCCCTCCACAGATTTTCTATGGGATTAAGGTCTGGAGACTGGCTAGGCCACTCCAGGACCTTAATGTTCTTCTTCTCGAGCCACTCCTTTGTTGCCTTGGCCGTGTGTTTTGGGTCATTGTCATGCTGGAATACCCATCCACGACCCATTTTCAATGCCCTAGCTGTGGGAAGGAGGTTCTCACCCAAGATTTGACTGTACATGGCCCCGTCCATCGCCCCTTTGATGCGGTGAAGTTGTCCTGTCCCCTTAGCAGAAAAACACCCCCAAAGCATAATGTTTCCACCTCCATGTTTGACGGTGGGGATGGTGTTCTTGGGGTCATAGGCAGCATTCCTCCTCCTCCAAACACGGCGAGTTGAGTTGATGCCAAAGAGCTCGATTTTGGTCTCATCTGACCACAACACTTTCACCCAGTTCTCCTCTGAATCATTCAGATGTTGATTGGCAAACTTCAGACGGCCCTGTATATGTGCTTTCTTGAGCAGGGGGACCTTGCGGGCGCTGCAGGTTTTCAGTCCTTCACGGCGTAGTGTGTTACCAATTGTTTTCTTGGTGACTATGGTCCCAGCTGCCTTGAGATCATTGACAAGATCCTCCCGTGTAGTTCTGGGCTGATTCCTCACCGTTCTCATGATCATTGCAACTCCACGAGGTGAGATCTTGCATGGAGCCCCAGGCCGAGGGAGAATGACAGTTATTTTGTGTTTCTTCCATTCACGAATAATCGCACCAACTGTTGTCACCTTATCACCAAGCTGCTTGGCGATGGTCTTGTAGCCCATTCCAGCCTTGTGTAGGTCTACAATTTTGTCCCTGACAGCCTTGGAGAGCTCTTTGGTCTTGGCCATGGTGGAGAGTTTGGAATCTGATTGATTGATTGCTTCTGTGGACAGGTGTCTTTTATACAGCTAACAAGCTGAGATTAGGAGCACTCCCTTTAAGAGTGTGCTCCTAATCTCAGTTACCTGTATAAAAGACATCTGGGAGCCAGAAGTCATTCTGATTGAGAGGGGGTCAAATACTTATTTCCCTCAATAAAATGCAAATCAATTTATAACATTTTTGACATGCGTTTTTCTGGATTTTGTTGTTGTTATTCTGTCTCTCACTGTTCAAATAAACCTACCATTAAAATTATAGACTGATCATTTCTTTGTCAGTGGGCAAACGTACAAAATCAGCAGGGGATCAAATACTTTCAACTTTAAGTATGAATCTCTAGGATAACTGGCACAAAATCACCAGATGAAACAGCCTTTGAAAAGAACTACAGCCAGAACTACACCACATAATTACGCCATGCATGGCTGGGTGGTGATTGACAATACCATTGCGACAGTTGTGACCATTTTGGAGCCCTACCGGTCAGCTGGATCTTCGAATATCCTCTGCAGGCCTGAGGAGACGCTGCCGCTGATGTTGTGTGAGGAGCTGTAGTCCTGGAAGCGTCGGAGCTGCTGCTGGATGGGCGTGGGGCTGGACAGAGAGCGGGCTATGTCCCCCAGGATGCGGGGCAGGGGGCCCAGCTTGGCTATGGTCGCCTGCAGGAAGGAATTTTCACCCTGGGTTGCACGTTACCAAGACGAGGGGCAGCAGCACCAGGCCACGTCACCCAGCATTGTGGAATGAGGATGGCAGAAGGTTTGGAGGGTGGAAGATTGATGGGTTGGATTTGTTGGTTGGTTGGCAATGAGAAGCACCATAATGCATTGGCATTGGCGGGACAGCGTAACCATGAAGACACCAAGTGTGTGTGTCGGGCGGAGTGGAAAAGGGGGAAGGGGTGGGCGTAGAGGCAAAAGAAAAGAAAGTACATACATAAGAGGAAAAAACATAAGGAAATTAATAAGTTTGGGGTAAAAAAAAAATTGCAACACATGCCACTAAATAACAGACATTCCAAACACAGCAAACATGCATCAAGGGCAAACTAATACAGAAGGTTGTGAGGTAAGATGCAGGAAGGATTTAAAAATGGATGCTGTAAAACAACTAGGGTTCACAGAACATTTGTGCAGAGGGGTGTAAATAATGCAGTAGAATAAACATGCATTAAAATAAACTGATGTACAGCGCAGGAGCCTTGCGGGATTAAGGTTAGGGGGATTGGTGGGAACAGTGAATGAGTGGGTGATGTTACCCTGCTTTAAAACCTTAAACATAGACTTCTAGACTCGACAGACATTAAGGAACATCCTAGTGAAAAATGTGGGGTAAAAACATCCTGGACAGTAATTCAGTTTCCCTCTACTCATAAAGTAATTAACTAACCCTTTAGCCATGGCAGGCTTGAGATGTAAGTCAATGTGGTGTAAGCTGATTAGGCAGACTTTTGTCCTAACGCCACTTAATATTATTAGATCATTGCACAATTATATGATTATGTCACAGTGATCTAATTAGACCCATCTACCCACATTTCATCCATAAAAACATGATTACTTTCAGCATTATTCAGAATCATACATTTGTGCATTTAGATTCATAGCAGCTGTAAAGATCCACTCCATGCCTGCAAACGAAGTTGTCAAACAGAGTAGGGAAAGAAAGATCTTTGTCAGGATGATAACACACAATCAAATGGGCAGACCCAAACCCACTACACACCACGGCCTCCTGTAGCTCAGTTGGTAGAGCATGGCGCTTACAACGCCAGGGTTGTGGGTTCGATTCCCACGGGGGGCCATTATGAAAAATGTATGCACTCACTAACTGTAAGTCGCTCTGGATAAGAGCGTCTACTAAAATGACAAAAACATTTTTTTACAACAGAGCCTCTTAACTCAACAGACACCTACTAAGGGCCACAATTAGGAACCTTAGCATCTCATTAAAGTACAGCACTTTCCATTTCAGCTTTAGGCTTACAAATATATGTACGTGTCCCAAATTGCACTAAATTCCCTATGTAATGCCTTATGGGCCCTGGTCAAAAGTAGTTCACAATAAAGGGAACAGGGTGCTATTTGGGATACAAATTGTTTTTGCAACATCTGTTAACAGAGGTATCATTGCTGCCCACTCCAAGGTCTTCCTTACCTTGTCCAACTGGGACACCACGTCCCACAGAAGCGAGTGGAGGACCGACAGCTCTCGGCCAAGGTCGATGTAACCTTCGAACCCTGGCGTGTTGGAGATGGTCTCTGGGTTGGAGACCTCGGTGAGGAAACGCATCATACCTGCCCATTCGTGCTCCAGGAAGTCGTTCATGAACGCCATGTACTCCTCTTTGTTGCCAAACCTTGGAAACAGACAATAACAAACGTTCATATGATGCACTTACGTTCATATGATGCACTTTCTACTTAGCGCGACATGCTTTGATTGTCTTGTAAATTTGCAAAGGTGAAATTATTAACGAAATTCTACCTTATTCCCTATACAGTGCACTACACTTGAGCAGAGCCAGGGCCTGGTCAAAAGTAGTGCACTATAGGGTGCCGTTTGACACGTAGCCGTGATCTACCATACACCACCAGCAACAGGAGAAACCTACTTGGCGAAGTTGGCCAGGTTCTGAATGACCTTGGCGATGAGGGTGAGGGTACGGGAGGTGCGGTCGTCGGGGTACTCCTGCATGAGGCTGAAGAGCGAGGGAGACATGATGGCGGGACAGAGGAAGCGGAGGAACAGGGAGGCGCTGATGAGGCGCTTGCTGATGTCCTGGTTCCCTCGGGACAGACACTGCTGCTTCCACGCTGCAAACACTTCCTTCAGCTCCCGTGGGAACACACTGGGGAGGCAGAGGGAAGAGTCAGTGTAGCGGAGATGATTAGGAATCACAAGCTCATGATGAGGTAGCCCTGCCTGCTAGTGTAACACTCGGCCCAAGAGAGAATTTCCTCTTGGTCTAATGGTTAAGACGCTGGTTTCCAGAGTGAGACGACCGTGGTATGAATCAGAAAATATGCACACACATGCACCTCCACATATTACCACCAGGGGGCAGCATGCACTATACATCGTCACTATTAAAGCCAAACCAGATGTACTGTAACATCCAACTCTATGACAATCTCTTTCAGAACAACAAGAAAACAAGTCCCCCAAATCTGTGTTTCAAGTTCCGCAGTGCTGCAGATATTCTTCTCTATTCACATAATGTTATAGCTACCCATTTTCAAGGAGCTAGGACTTGCCCTAAGTGGAGGCGATTAAAGGCCCTCTGGCTGGCTCAGTGGCATTGGCCTTAAGAAGCAGGCTATGTGGCTTTAGCCTTTAGAGTGCTGAGGGACTGATCTCACCAGTAGGAGTTAATGATCTTGCAGAAGGCCAGCTCGCAGCACATCTTCAGGTTGCTCTGGTGCTCAGGGAGTTCACTGCTGGAGCACTTCCCCGGGTCCACCTCACAGTTCTCATCTGACTCATACAACGCTTTGATGAACTCTCCTACAGTACCCAGGAGAAAACACAGACTTGGTTGAAGAGCAGTAATACGTCATTGACAAAAACCCATGGAATAGTTTGAAAACCTGCCAATTCAGCAATCAATAACTGTCATACATCAAGAGCTTCCACTGAATTTGAACTGGATCATAAGAACATCTATTATAAACCCTGCCCTCTCACCTAGTGCGTCATACAGGTACTTCTGTCCCACCAGTTTGAGGTACTCCTCTATGGCCTTGGTGGCCAGCGTGTTCTCTCTGAAGATCAAGACGTCGTGGTCTGCACAGCGGTCCACCTCGGACATCACTAGATCTGTCAGGAAGTCCTGGGGAAGAGGAGAGGGAACTTTAATTTACTGAGAAAAACTGCAGTATGGTACTTAATGTACTAAATGTGCTAATATTAATGTGGGCAAATAGATGGATACAACTGAATGGGATCCCCAGGGGAAGTTATAGTCAGTGTAGGGAGGGAGGCACAGTGTTATGAAAAAGATTAAGAGAAGTAGTCTGTACAGAGCAGAGATGGAGTTTCTAAAGTCTATCTACCAAGAGAGTTTTCATCTATATATTTCGTAGCCGTCTATTTACCACCATAAACCGATGCTGGCACTAAGACCACACTCAACGAGCTGTATAAGGCCATAAGCAAACAAGAAAATGCTCATCCAGAAGCGGCGCTCCTAGTGGCCGGGGCCAAGCTTCCTGCCATCCAGGACCTATATACTAGGTGGTGTCAGAGGAAGGCCCCAAAAATTGTCAAAGACTCCAGTCACCCATGTCATAGACTGTTCTCTCTGCTACCGCACGGCAAGCGGTACCGGAGCGCCAAGTCTAGGTCCAAAAGGCTCCTTAACAGCTTCTACCCCCAAGCCATAAGACTGCTGAACAATTAATCAAATGGCCACGTGGACTATTTACATTGACACCCCCCCCCTTTGATTTTACACTGCTGCTACTTGCTGTTTATTATCTATGCAGTCACTTTACCCCTACCTACATGTACAAATTACCTCGACTAACCTGTACCCCCGCACATTGACTTGGTACCAGTACCCCCTGTATATAGCCTCGGTATTGTTATTTTATTGTGTTTTATTTTTTCTTTAGTTTATTTAGTAAATATTTCTTAACTCTATTTCGTGAACTGCATTGTTGGGTAAGGGCTTGTAAGTAAGCATTTCACGGTAAGGTTGTATTCGGCGCATGAGACAAATACAATTTGATTTGATTTGATTACCTTGGCCCGTCCGGTGCTCTGTAGGATGTGAACCAGGGCACAGGCCATCTCCTCCTTGTTCTTCACACTGATCACTGGCTCCAGAACAGAACACAGCATGGTGTAGTTGTTAGTGATGAACTCTGCAAACTCCTTATACTGCTCCATGGGCAGGATGGAGATGGTCTGGAAGCGGGACTTGATCCGAATGGAGGGGCCTCCACCTTTACCCTTGTTGGTGGTGGGGGTGCTGACGGGGTACCACTTCTCCACAAACTGCCTTCCTGTCACCCCCCCGATGGGGATGTTGACCAAGCCCACGTAGTTGTTCTTGTCCTTCTTCTTCTTCTTGTCCACGTCCTTGTAGATGTGCACGGTGATGCTACGGACAGACGGCAGGCTGTAGAACTCAAAGTGTTCCCCCCAGAACAAGCAGTCAGCCCGGGTTTTGCTGGTGGTGCGGGCGTATAGAATGTCATCCAGGCACAGTTCACAGAAGTACTTCTTCTTGGGAGGCAGGTCCTTGGCCTCGATGATCCATAGCCGGAGGACATTCTCAGCTCGTCGGCAATTGTCCTGGGAAGATATCAAATGAGTACTGAATCCAATGGGGGGAACAGTGACCCTAAACTGACATTGTTAAGATGAAATTGAAAAGAACAAGAAGTGAAGTAGAGGAGGTCACTGTAGCATTAACTAGCATTAGGACAATGTAAATGGCATCAATATGTCTATGTCCCAATTGGCACCCTATTTCCTACATAGTGCACTACTTTTGAAGGGAATATGGTGCGATTTGGGATGCGGGCCATGTCTCTGGTCTCACCTTGTTTGGCTGGACCGTCCTCCTCAGGTTCTCCATCCATTTGTCTCTCTCTGCGGCTGAGGAGCAGCTGAAACACTTACTTCCCCCTGAGTAGGTCACCTGGAAAAGACAGATACAGAAGCATGAGGAGCATAACTAACAAGGCCTTCTAATGCATTACATCACCTGTGATTTTTTATCAATGACAAAGAGCATACAGTAATATTGTTCTGTAACAAAATGTAACAATATAGCCTTGTTAAACCAGTAAGCTAAATGAACCAAGTAGTATAATAATTTGCAATTTGTCAGTGTGCTCTTTTCACTATGCATCATCAGGGGTGTGCTCTTCCATTACTTGCTAAAAGCTTAAAGTTTTATCAAAGTAGTCGAACAAGACTAACTACTGTTTAGACTTACCTCGAAGCAGAACTCCTGTCCCAATATGCTACTGTGGAGAGGTTTGACATAGACATCTTCCTCCATTCCCAGATCCAGGGTTTCTACTGCACTGCCCGGACTGAGCAGGGACTCGTGAGAACACGACTCCTTTAACTTAGGAAGCCCTCGGGATCTGGAAGACAAAAACATGGCAGTTGGTTAGTTTACAACATAACTTTTTCATTCAGAGCATTCAAAGCATGGCAGAGAAACCTGCTCTGAGGCTCTAAATCCCAAAATGTGTCAAAAGACCTTGGACTCCTCCACTGACTAGTTGTATTATTCACTAGGTATACCACAGAAATGAAATGGCCACTAAAACAATACAGAAAGTTGGAGGACCCTGAAAAATGTATATACTGTAGCCCAATGTTTATCAACTGGTTTTGCCTCGGGATACAAATTGAACCAGGTTGTCTCAGTCGCGACCCAATATTTGCATCGTGAAAAATAATTGACAAAAATACAATATGGAAAACTATTTTTAATGCTATATTGATAGTAAATGGAGCAATTATATGACAAGGGAACAACTTTCCCACCTCATTCATTGTCAATAATAAAATGTTGCCCATATTCTTGATGAAGAATGTTAATAAACTCTGGTTTGAGACCACAAAATCAACCAAAATGGCGCTGCTAATAGCTCTATATTGAAAATACTGTGATTGAAGAAAAGTTGTTCAGAGATTAAATTATTTTAAAAAATGTAAGTTCATTATCATTTCTACACACTTTCTACCTGGTTAAAGTCATTTAAGTTCAGACCGGAGTATTTTAAATGTTTACATTCTTTTCAGACACCCGCGAACCACTCAAAACCTCCCCACCCACCAGTTGAGAATCGCTGCTGTAGCCTTCATGTTATCCCAAAACACAACACAACCAGCTGTTGTCTTTCTGTAAGGAATTCAAGCTTTGTCCGTACTATTCCAGCATCCAACCACTCACTAGAACATTTCAGGAAGCAGTAATACCTACGAAAAACATCTAAACAGGCACTTGAAGGAATATCCCCAGAGCATCTCTCTCTCTGTAGCTCAATACATTCCCTTGGGACGGTTCTCTTCTTTTCTCTGTTCTAGTCCGCTGTCCTTGGTTCTACTGCCTCTACCATACAGTCTCAACTCCTCATTCTACCCCCATGAAATGCTGAAAAGTGAAGAAGGACCAGCAGCTCCAATGCCCTTCCCTCTTCCTTGCTGCAGATTTCCTTTGATTCACAGGTGGTAAACAGGGACCTGGGCTGGCCAATCCATTGGCCCCTTGAGACAGTTTCCATAGGGATGCCCCTACAAGGAGACTTGACTCTCTAAAGCAGCAGCAGGGGATGACGGAGGGAGGATGTGCTGCTGTGCTCACAAACACCTTGGACAAAACAACCTGGGCTTTCCATCAGAGCACAACACTACAGGTAGTGGAGGGGAATGGAAGTCACTGGCTGAAGGTGTTGTTTATCAAAGGACTGTATGCGTTCCAACTGGCAAACCATTCATTTGGATGTTCAAAGTGCAACAATATTAAAATGCTTCATGCATTTATGCATGATAATTGAAAATACATTACACAAAAATAGACCCTTACATAATAGCCACATGGTAGGAGAGGGGGACATTAGCCAAATGATACAATCACTGACAATGTGCAGTCAAATCACACATGCTTATTGTAAATGCACAACACAAAATGCATAATATAATAGCCACATTATGATATAATAACAGTAGCCTTACATAATTGCCACATGTCAGATGACTTTAAGAATCATGGATCAAGAAATCTAACTCACTTTAGTGACGAGGGCCATTTTGTTCAGTGACGTACCCAGGGGAAAGACATATGCTCAAAATCCTGTCTTTATGTTGAGGATATACAGTGGGGAAAAAAAGTATTTAGTCAGCCACCAATTGTGCAAGTTCTCCCACTTAAAAAGATGAGAGAGGCCTGTAATTTTCATCATAGGTACACGTCAACTATGACAGACAAATTGAGAAAATAAAATCCAGAAAATCACATTGTAGGATTTTTAATGAATTTCTTTGCAAATTATGGTGGAAAATAAGTATTTGGTCACCTACAAACAAGCAAGATTTCTGGCTCTCACAGACCTGTATCAACTTCTTTAAGAGGCTCATCTGTCCTCCACTCATTACCTGTATTAATGGCACCTGTTTGAACTTGTTATCAGTATAAAAGACACCTGTCCACAACCTCAAACAGTCACACTCCAAACTCCACTATGGCCAAGACCAAAGAGCTGTCAAAGGACACCAGAAACAAAATTGTAGACCTGCACCAGGCTGGGAAGACTGAATCTGCAATAGGTAAGCAGCTTGGTTTGAAGAAATCAACTGTGGGAGCAATTATTAGGAAATGGAAGACATACAAAACCACTGATAATCTCCCTCGATCTGGGGCTCCACGCAAGATCTCACCCCGTGGGGTCAAAATTATCACAAGAACGGTGAGCAAAAATCCCAGAACCACACGGGGGGACCTAGTGAATGACCTGCAGAGAGCTGGGACCAAAGTAACAAAGCCTACCATCAGTAACACACTACGCCGCCAGGGACTCAAATCCTGCAGTGCCAGACGTGTCCCCCCTGCTTAAGCCAGTACATGTCCAGGCCCGTCTGAAGTTTGCTAGAGTGCATTTGGATGATCCAGAAGAGGATTGGGAGAATGTCATATGGTCAGATGAAACCAAAATAGAACTTTTTGGTAAAAACTCAACTCGTCGTGTTTGGAGGACAAAGAATGCTGAGTTGCATCCAAAGAACACCATACCTACTGTGAAGCATGGGGGTGGAAACATCATGCTTTGGGGCTGTTTTTCTGCAATGGGACCAGGACGACTGATCCGTGTAAAGGAAAGAATGAATGGGGCCATGTATCGTGAGATTTTGAGTGAAAACCTCCTTCCATCAGCAAGGGCATTGAAGATGAAACGTGGCTGGGTCTTTCAGCATGACAATGATCCCAAACACACCGCCCGGGCAACAAAGGAGTGGCTTCGTAAGAAGCATTTCAAGGTCCTGGAGTGGCCTAGCCAGTCTCCAGATCTCAACCCCATAGAAAATCTTTGGAGGGAGTTGAAAGTCCGTGTTGCCTAGCGACAGCCCCAAAACATCACTGCTCTTGAGGAGATCTGCATGGAGGAATGGGCCAAAATACCAGCAACAGTGTGTGAAAACCTTGTGAAGACTTACAGAAAACGTTTGACCTGTGTCATTGCCAACAAAGGGTATATAACAAAGTATTGAGAAACTTTTGTTATTGACCAAATACTTATTTTCCACCATAATTTGCAAATAAATTCATTAAAAATCCTACAATGTGATTTTCTGGATTTTTTTTCCTCATTTTGTCTGTCATAGTTGATGTGTACCTATGATGAAAATTACAGGCCTCTCATCTTTTTAAGTGGGAGAACTTGCACAATTGGTGGCTGACTAAATACTTATTTTCCCCACTGTAAAAGCTCCAAGAAATGTTCCATACGCACAAAGAAATTATTTCTCTAAAAGTTTGTGCACAAATTTGTTTACATCCCTGTTAGTGTGCATTTCTCCTTTGCCAAGATAATCCATCCACCTGACAGGTGTGGCATATCATGGAGCTGATAACACAGGTGTACCTTGTGCTGGGGACAATAAAAGGCCACTCAACTGTGCAGTTTCTTTCACACAACACAATGCCACAGATGTCTCAAGTTTTGAGGGAGCGTGCAGTTGGCATGCTGATTGCAGGAATGTCCACCAGAGCTGTTGCTAGAGAATTTAATGTTCATTTCTCTACCATAAGCCGCCTCCAACGTCATTTTAGAGAATGTGGCAGTATGTCCAACCGGCCTCACAACCGCAGACCACGTGTAACCACGCCATTCCAGATCCTCCACATCCGCTTCTTCACCTGCAGGATCGTCTGAGACCAGCCACCCGGACAGCTGATGAAACTGTGGGTTTGCACAACTGAAGAATCTGCAAACTGTCAGAAACCGTCTCAGGGAAGGTCATCTGCGTGCTCGTCGTCCTCACCAGGGTCTTGACTGCAGGTCGGCGTCGTAACCGACTTCAGTCGGCAAATGCTAACCTGGCACACTGGAGAAGTGTGCTCTTCACGGATGAATCCCGGTTTGAACTGTACCGGGCAGATGGCAGACAGCATGTATGGCGTCGTGTGGGCGAGCGGTTTGCTGATGTCAACGTTGTGAACAGAGTGCCCCATGGTGGTTATGGTATGGGCAGGCATAAGCTATGGTCAACAAACACAATTGCATTTTATTGATGGCAATTTGAATGCACAGAGATACCGTGACAAGATCCTGAGGCCTGATGTTGTGCCATTCATCTGCCGTCATCACTGCATCTTTCATTTACATTTTAGATTTTTCAGCATGATATTGCACGGCCCCACGTCATAAGGATCTGTACACAATTCCTGGAAGCTGAAAATGTCCCAGTTCTTCCATGGCTTGTATACTCACCAGATGTGTCACCCATTGAGCATGTTTGGGATGCTCTGGATCTACGTGTATGACAGCGTGTTCCAGTTCCCCCCAATATCCAGCAACTTCGCACAGCCATAGAAGTGGAGTGGGACAACATTCCACAGGCCACAATCAACAGCCTGATCAACTCTATGCGAAGGAGATGTGTCGCGCTGCATGAGGCAAATGGTGGTCACCCCAGACACTGACTGGTTTTCTGATCCACACCCCTACCTTTTTTTAAGGTATCTGTGACCAACAGATACATATCTGTAATCCCAGTCATGTGAAATCCATAGATTAATAAATGTATTTCAATTGACTGATATGAACTGTAACTCAGTCAAATCTTTGAAATTGTTGCATATTGCATTTATATTTTTGTTCAGTGTAAATGAGCATTTCCTATGGTAGTATAACATCACCAAGAAATATCTCAGAAATGTATTCATTTGCAAGGGTAATATACAAGCAATATTGCTTGGATAGATAGTAATTCCCATGGACAGATCGTCGCAATTAGATTCTGATCGGTTGTCACTTTCAGTTGCTGGTAATCATTCATTCTTTAGAAAACAACTAAGTAGGCAGTAGCGGTGGTTAATACCAAAGATTATTTGAAAGCAGTTAAAGCTGTTTATTCTGAACTACAGCGCACCCTCGAGTGTCTGAAAGAAAGTAAGAGATTCCAGACAATCAATGGTGTGTTTACGAGTTATCGAAGACAGTGAGACAATTTAGAAGGAAGTAGTCTGGAGGCATTATTGTAATAAAATAAAGCTGTATACCGTAATAACAATAGATTTGTCTGGGAGACTGTCTGAGAAGAGAGGCAAATCTTAGTCATTATTTTAGGGAAACTTAGTTTGAAAAATCTAACAGTTAAAAGAAGAGACATTCAATGCCCTTCTGAGAGGCCCTTTCAACATGATGTGTGTTATTCTAACTATAGTATGGTCATTGGCAATGTTCCCTCTAAGCTGCGCTCATGCGCAGGCGCGCAGCTCCCGCACCTCCTCCAGAACTGCCGCGCAGAAGAAATGCCAGGCCGCGCAGAGAAGCAAGAGATTGAACTTCATTGAATTCATCCCATTAGTTTGCACTATATAGATCTACGTTTTTTCTGTGATCTAAAAAACATTATATCAGCCCCTTTTCAATGCAACAAACCAAAACCAAGATTGAGTCTGTGATTTTGTTGTAGGCAGAGCCAGAGCGCAAAGGAGTAGAATTCTATTGGCGGGTAGCCCTCGAGGGGTCTTTCGATCACCCGTGAGTGAATGAATGCACTTTTCAGATCAGTTCAGAGCCACGCGTGTGAACATTTGTTGATATTCTTTGCTAGTTAGCAAGTTATTAGCCCAGTTATAGATAAGTATAGGTCAGCAATGGGGAGTTACTGCTTCCTACAAGAGCATAAAACGTGTAGGCTACATTTCAAGCCGTCTTTGAAAAGCAAGTCAGGTAAAAAGCTTATGTCTTAATTAAAGGGGCAGTGTTGTATTTTGAGACAGGCTTGAATATGCAAATAAGCCTACATTATCTCATTCTCTGTATGGTAATTAGAATTGTATTTTGTAAAGTGGTTTCTTGCATCATACAACACAATACAATGCAACACAAGACCTAACATTTGCTCAGTGCCCCAAACAATTAGAGCGAACATTGGTCACGAGCGTTGTAGCGTTATTAGCCCAGTTATAGCTCATTTCTAGTCAGCAATGGGGGAGTGGTTGTTTCCTACAAGAGCACAAAACGTGTGCATTTCCAGCCAGCTTTGAAAAGCAAGTCAGGTAAAGATTTTTTTTCCCTATAAGGGGCAGTGTTGTATTTTGGGGCAGTGTTGTATTTTGAGACAGGCTTGAACAAGCTAAGTAGCCAATAGTCAGAGGGTAACATAATTTGTCTGATTCTCTGTCATAATGGTATGGGAATAATAATGAATTGTATTTGGTAAAGTAGTTTCTTGTCTGAAGGACAAGTGGATAAATTCCTACAAATCTCATGGAATGTAGGCCTACATTGAACACCACACATTGGCTGCTACTGTAGGCTGAATGATAGAACAGCTATTTCCATGTTATGGGATGCATTTTCTCCATTGTTTTTTTATGGTAGGCCACTCTGATAGGCCTAAATTATGATCAAATAGCCACAGTAGCCTACTTGGCCACCGTTATAACTAACTTAAAGCGGGTACAGCCTCATTGTTCACAGTAAACGAGCGGCAGAAGTTGCACAGAATTTTCACAATGTTCAAGTTTGCGCTCAGCAGACCGGAAATTTGCAAAGTGTCAAATACGTAACAATTATTCTAAATGTCCATAGCCTTAATTAAATATGTTTGTATTTTGAGGCATTTGGAGAATTGAGGCATCGTTATCTTGATACCATGCTGAGAAAACAAACTGTCTGTCTGTTGCTATTGGCCACAATGGCCTGGCAAATAGTCTTCATTAATTATGTGGCCCATGTCTGGGTTAAAGCATCATGGCCTACATACAACTATAAAACAACATTCATAGGGCTCTGGTCAAAAGTAGTCAAAGGTTTGGACACACCTACTCATTAAAGGGTTTTTCTTTATTTTTATAATTTTTTACATTGTAGAATAATAGTGAAAACATCAAAACGATGAAATAACACATATGGAATCATGTAGTAACCAATAAAGTGTTAAACAAATCAAAATATATTTCAGATTTGAGATTATTCAAATAGCCACCCTTTGCCTTGATGACAGCTTCGCACACTCTTGGCATTCTCTCAACCAGCTTCATGAGATAGTCACCTGGAATGCATTTTAATTAACAGGTGTGCCTTCTTAAAAGTTAATTTGTGTGTGTGTGTGGGGGGGGTTTACAGAAGATAGCCCTATTTGGTAAAAGACCAAGTCCATATTATGGCAAGAACAGCTCAAATAAGCAAAGAGAAACAACAGTCCACCATTACTTTAAGACATGAAGGTCAGTCAATACAGAAAATTTCAAGAACTTTGAATGTTCAGTCGCAAGAACCATCAAGCACTATGATGAAACTGGCTCTCAAGAGGACCGCCACAGGAATGGAAGACCCAGAGTTACCTCTGCTGCAGAGGATAAGTTCATTAGAGTTAACAGCCTCAGAAATTGCAGCCGAAATAAATGCTTCACAGAGTTCAAGTAACAGACACATCTCAACATCAACTGTTCAGAGGAGACTGTGTGAATCAGGTCTTCATAGTCGAATTGCTGCAAAGAAACCACTACTAAAGGACACCAATAAGAAGAAGAAACTTGCTTGGGCCAAAAGTTTGGACACACCTACTCATTCAAGGGTTTTTCTTTATTTTTACATTGCAGAATAATAGTGAAGACATCAAAACTATGAATGGAATCACGTAGTAAACAAAAGTGTTAAACAAATCAAAGTATATTTTATATTTCAGAATCTTCAAATAGCCAGCTTTGCACACTCTTGACATTCTCTCAACCAGCTTCACCTGGAATGCTTTTCCAACAGTCTTGAAGGAGTTCCCACATATGCTGAGCACTTGTTGGATGCTTTTCCTTCACTCTGCGGTCCGACTCATCCCAAACCATCTCAATTGCGTTGAGGTCGGGGGATTGTGGAGGCCAGGTCATCTGATGCAGCACTGAAAAATGTATGCACTCACTAACTGTAAGTCGCTCTGGATACGAGCGTCTGCTAAAATGCAAAAGCTAAATGCAAATGCGCTCCATCACTCTTCTTCTTAGTAGTAAAATAGCCATTACACAGCCTGGAGGTGTGTTGGGTCATTGTCCTGTTGAAAAACAAATTATAGTCCCACTAAGCCCAAACCAGATGGGATGGTGTATCGCTGTAGAATGCTGTGGTAGCCATGCTGGTTAAGTGTGCCTTGAATTCTAAATAAATCACAGACAGTGTTCATCAGCAAAGCACCGCCACACCTCCTCCTCCATGCTTTATGGTGGGAAATACACATGCGGAGATCATCCGTTCACCCACATCGCGTCTCACAGACACGGCGGTTGGAACCCAAAATCTCCAATTGGACTCCAGACCAAAGGACACATGTCCACCGGTCTAATGTCCATTGATCGTGTTTCTTGGCCCAAGCAGGTCTCTTCTTCTTATTGGTGTCCTTTAGTAGTTGTTTCTTTGCAGCAATTTGACCATGAAGGCCTGATACACACAGTTCCCTCTGAACAGTTGATGTTGAGATGTGTCTGTTACTTGAACTCTGTGAAGCATTTATTTGGGCTGCAATTTCTGAGGCTGGTAACTTTAATGAACTTAGCTCTGTAGCTCAGCTGGTAGAGCATGGCGCTTGTAACGCTAAGGTAGTGGGTTCGATCCCCGGGACCACCCATACACAAAAAACGAATAATGTATGCACGCATGACTGTAAGTCGCTTTGGATAAAAGCGTCTGCTAAATGGCATATTATTATTATTATTATCCTCTGCAGCAGAGTTAACTCTGGGACTTCCATTGATGTCGTCACTATAATTCTACAATGTAGAAAATAGTAAAAATAAAGAAAAACCCTTGAATGAGTAGGTGTGACCAAACTTTTGACTGGTACTGTATATATATGTTTTATTGTCACATACAAGGGATAGGTGCAGTGAAATGTGTTGTTTTACAGGGTCAGCCAAAGTAGTACAGCGCACCTGGAGCAAATTAGGGTTAAGTGTCTTGCTCACCTTGTCGACTTAGGTATTCGAACCAGCAACCTTTCGGTTACTGGCCCAACGCTCCAACCACTAGGCTGAATAGGGTTCCATTTGGAACACACCCTACATCTCAGATTTGCAACATGCAACATGTTTACAAAGCATGATTGCTTGAGTTCCCCATATATAAAGGGATGTCATTTTCTCCTCGTTATCTTGCTTGTACAGTGTCACAACAAAGTTATCAACCAGGTAGTCTTTAGACTGATATTTTGAAAAACAGAAGCTTATAAAGGGGATCACACAAAATCTCACACACAAGGGAGTGGGATGTGCTGATGCCTACCCATTGGAACAAGTAATAGGAGTAGTAACAGAGGAGAGAGAAAGCAGACTCCTCTGTCCTTTTCTTTCAGGTCTGCAGCCGCCTCACTATTAACTAGCACACATCCATCCACTGTGCCTGTGTCTTCTACAGAGGGCATACAGTGAGGGAAAAAAGTAATTGATCCCCTGCTGATTTTGTACGTTTGCCCACTGACAAAGACATGATCAGTCTATACTTTTAATGGTAGGTTTATTTGAACAGTGAGAGACAGAATAACAAAAAAATCCAGAAAAATGTATGTAAAAAATGTTATAAATTGATTTGCATTTATATGAGGGAAATAAGTATTTGATCTCCTCTCAATCAGAAAGATTTCTGGCTCCCATGTGTCTTTTATACAGGTAACGAGCTGAGATTAGGAGCACACTCTTAAAGGGAGTGCTCCTAATCTCAGTTTGTTACCTGTATAAAAGACACCTGTCCACAGAAGCAATCAATCAATCAGATTCCAAACTCTCCACCATGGCCAAGACCAAAGAGCTCTCCAAGGATGTCAGGGACAAGATTGTAGACCTATATAAGGCTGGAATGGGCTACAAGACCATCGCCAAGCAGCTTGGTGAGAAGGTGACAACAGTTGGTGCGATTATTCGCGAATGGAAGAAACACAAAATAACTGTCAATCTCCCTCGGCCTGGGGCTCCATGCAAGATCTCACCTTGTGGAGTTGCAATGATCATGAGAACGGTGAGGAATCAGCCCAGAACTACACGGGAGGATCTTGTCAATGATCTCAAGGCAGCTGGGACCATAGTCACCAAGAAAACAATTGGTAACACACTACGCCGTGAAGGACTGAAATCCTGCAGCGCCCGCAAGGTCCCCCTGCTCAAGAAAGCACATATACAGGGCCGTCTGAAGTTTGCCAAAGAACATCTGAATGATTCAGAGGAGAACTGGGTGAAAGTGTTGTGGTCAGATGAGACCAAATCGAGCTCTTTGGCATCAACTCAACTCGCCGTGTTTGGAGGAGGAGGAATGCTGCCTCTGACCCCAAGAACACCATCCCCACCGTCAAACATGGAGGTGGAAACATTATGCTTTGTGGGTGTTTTTCTGCTAAGGGGACAGGACAACTTCACCGCATCAAAGGGACGATGGACGGGGCCATGTATCGTCAAATCTTGGGTGAGAACCTCCTTCCCTCAGGCAGGGCATTGAAAATGGGTCGTGGATGGGTATTCCAGCATGACAATGACCCAAAACACACGGCCAAGGCAACAAAGGAGTGGCTCAAGAAGAAGCACATTAAGGTCCTGGAGTGGCCTAGCCAGTCTCCAGACCTTAATCCCATAGAAAATATGTGGAGGGAGCTGAAGCCTCGAAACCTTAATGACTTGGAGAAGATCTGCAAAGAGGAGTGGAACAAAATCCCTCCTGAGATGTGTGCAAACCTGGTGGCCAATTACAAGAAACGTCTGACCTCTGTGATTGCCAACAAGGGTTTTGCCACCAAGTACTAAGTCATGTTTTGCAGAGGGGTCAAATACTTATTTCCCTCATTAAAATGTAAATCAATTTTTAACATCTTTGACATGCATTTTTCTGGATTTTGTTGTTGTTATTCTGTCTCTCACTGTTCAAATAAACCTACCATTAAAAGTATAGACTGATCATGTCTTTGTCAGTGGGCAAACGTACAAAATCAGCAGGGGATCAAATACTTTTTTCCCCTCACTGTATGTGCCCCCGTAATCTCCTGGCATCAGCCATCTCAACCTGCCTCGCCAACTGAATTATGTAAACCCAGATTAAGGATTTGGGCAGAAACAGATCTGCCCTCTCAATCCAGCGATCGATGCCACAGATGCATACATTCAACAATGCTACTTATGTGATTCACAACCTGGGTATTTATTCAGATCTGTACCTGTGCGTCAGAGTTAGGCTAAAGTCGTAAACACATTGTGGGCGGTAAGGTAATTTGTTGTGCTTTGAGCCGTCTCATAACACTGTTTATGAGAACATGAGAAAGATGCATTATGTCAAGAACAATCAGTGTTTGTATCAGTACAGAAGTGGATAACTAGCCTACATACTGAAATTCATCGCAGAGCATTTGTGGTGAAAAAGCAAAACGCAAACACTTAAGTAAATTGCTGAGGGAGTCTGATCTCTTTAAAAAGGTGCTACTGCCCCCCGTCCTCAAAGTCTTTTGAAATCTAATCAGATTGCCAGTCCTCACCATGTCCACTGCATTAGGATGGAAACCCGATACGTCTGCTGGGAGGAAGGATAGGAACTTACTCAGCTGTGACCAGGTCCTTGAATTAACAAAATGCTGCCATCTGATTCTGAACTGATCATACAATTCAACCTGGCATGATATTGCATGTTGTAACTGCAGTTAATTTCTATAATTTAGCCAGTTCAGATGGGACAAAAACAGTGTATTATTGTATGAAACAACAAAACATCACATTTTACAGCAGAGGAAACATGTCCCATCTACATCAAATAAAAACGAAAGACAGGATTGTCACCAATCAGATCATTATAAATGTAGCAAACAATGCGTTGGTCATTCAGCTCATCGTTCTCTAACAAGTAGGAGACATGCTGTCCACAGAACTAGAATGAGTTCTAATTCTATTTATATGATGCTGCCCTACCTGAAGCGCAGCGACTTGGGCAGGTGGGAATTCCTGGCTCTCCTTAAGAGTGAAGAGGAGGCGCTGGTCGCCATGGTGGCCATGCTGATGCTGTTGTATGGTCCTTACTGGGAGTCACTCACATTAGTTAACCATGGCAGAGAGAGGCTGCAGCTCTGACCATTATCCCTGACTCCTTTTGGCTCTAATGCCTCTAAAGTCCACTTTCACTACTCTGGCTCACGGGGCAGGCAGATGTCATCCACGTGGGCGTAGAGCCCTACACAGTGACAGATGTCATGTCAGCCTGAGGAAAGCTGACAGTACTATACGCACGTAGCCTACCAGCTACCCGCTCAGCCACTAGCATAGATAGATACAGTACTTATTTATATGGCCGCTAGCCTGTTCATCACTAACTCTGTAGTCTACAATCTGCACAGAACAGTCAGAGAGTGAGTGAGTATCTGTGTAATGGTAGACGCTGCATATTTTGCCTGGCGCATGGAGCTGCATATCAACACGGTCGGCACGGCCCTCAGCAGGCAGCAAAGAGCCCAGCATGGGGAAAACCGCCCCTCAGAGCAAAGAGGAAGCCCTCCAGACAGGGACCAGCAGGGGGAGGAGGAAGGAGGGGGGCAGGCAACTCACTGACATTGCCTACTGTCTGCTGCCCCTCTGCCCCCCTCCTCAAACCAATACTGTTCAGCAAACTCACTGGAGCGTTGAGAACCCTAAATATATCAACATTAGCCCACTGTTCAGACCAACGGAGGGAGGAAGCTCACTGTGGATTACAGTTGGCTTGGTCTTGGTCTCACATGCACGGATACAACAATGCCCAATTGTCCTATTATATTGACTGCATGCGAGGGAGGGAAGAAAGCAGTCAGGCTTACAGTAAGGCCATTATTTCACAGGCTTATAATCCTGGAATCAAAGACAGATTTCTCAGAATAGCACTCAGGACTGATAATGGATGGGAACATAAGGTAAGATGTGGCTATCTTCTTAAAAGGCTGTACAAACGCTGTATAATAAACTAGCACCTTGGTAACGAACCCCACACTTCAGACAGGTTATTACATATTAATGTAGTACCTGCACTTTGTGTTACACACAATACACCACAGGAGATGCTCCCTCTGTCATTACTTTGACTTGTCACTGCCCCCCCGCCTCTCTTCCACATTTTTACATCTACAATATCATCTAAGAGGATATACTTTTGTGGTGAAAAATGAATAACCAAATTAGGATCAGTAGATAGGCCTAAATCCACGCCCAGAGAGGCAGAATTAAGAAAAGAGATGTGAATTGGCGATTCAGTTCCTTGGTATTGAAACATAAAAAAATGGAAGGAGAGAATTGAATAGCCTACCTGTCATTTTCTGAAGGTCTCAGGGAGGGCAGTCTGAAGCTGGTGTTGCGGTCCAGTTTGGTCTGACTCTTCGTCCGATTTATGGATCCCTTCAGTCGTTTGCTGAAAAACCCCTGAAAGATACAACAGAAGAAATGACCTTTAGGAGGAGTGCTACACTCAGAGACGCACATTTAGTAGTATGTATGGAAGTCTACTGCGGGCATCAGCTGTTGTTGCAATTAGTCTGTTTGCATCGGGAGAGGTGTTGTAGCAATGAATGGCCAATGTGTCACACACGTCATAAACTCTGTCAGTTCAGAATTTCAAACGAATGTTGTGTAATGTGTAGCCTACATAAGAATATAATGAAGTTGTGCACAACACTGTCAAATACTTTTGTATTCTCATTTTGTGATATAGTAACTACAGTGTGACTGACCAGCTGACCACAATTACCAAGTTGGGGAATGAATTCCATTGTCATGCTCCGGTGACACACAGGAAACTGAACAGCGTGTTTGGTTGTGTATTGTGAAATAACCCCACTCAGACTGAATACTATGACGAGGTCAGAAAGAATAGACACATTGAAACCGATAGGGGACTTGTCTTGAGTCAGAGCTGAGACAGAGACAGGAGTGTATTCAGTGACCTTTAACCCCAGTATTACTCACATCTAACACCCAATCACTTCCTTTAGCTTTTTCTGCTTAATTTACAGTAAAGGGTGAGATATCAAATAAAACATGATCAGGATATATATGCAATTGTTGTTATTTCATGACTTAATTAAAATGGTTGAAAGAAGTAACTTGTAACTTTGAAATTATTCATAGTCAGTTATTGTACATCTTGGAAAATAAAATATATTGTACTCCAAGTAGTGTACAATGCTTACCCTGGCCTGTCTACTGATATAGGATATGGTAATGCAACACCGAGTGCATATTGTGACCTCTGACAGTGAGAGAGTATTGCTGCACAGGGAAGTCTGCACAGGGAAGCCATGTTACTTATTAGCAAATCTGCAATAAACACTAGGAAGTGCACTCCACTATAATAGGTGTTAATATGCTCTGTAAAATGATTCACAATGAGGAGAGAGTGAAATAAATAATTGTTTGTCCACAGAGAGGACGAGTACAGGAAGTCTTTGTCAGCTTTTTGTCACTCTCATTCACCTTGGCAGTGTGGAGGAGGTGAGTTTCAAACGGCTCATTTTCAGTCAGAGACAATAACAGCACAACCCTCTCCCCTCTGCTCCCATGGGTGCCTGAATTGATCAAGCCTGCCATGTCAGCACACGTGGACAGCAGCCATCACTTTGACTTGGTCCACAACCAGCAACTGGTTGGGGGGTATTACAGTGTCCATCAAGTAGATAGAAGCTACTCCATAGTGAGGGCTGAGAGTGCCAGGGACCTAGACATCTCTAAGTAGGAGTGCTGATCTAGAATCAGTGTTGCCTTTTAGATCATAATGAATAAGATTACATTACTGATCCTATCAGCATTCCCACTCTGAGTGACACCCTGAATCACTCTTACTTGACACAGCCAGGTTACACCATTGGGAACATTCTCACATGAATCATCTACCTACTAGCGGAAGTAGGCTAGACCCTTTGGTGAATCTAAAACGATCATCATGACATATAGAAAAAGACTGAAGCTAGCTTTTTTAAAGTATATGTTTCTCTTCAAATGTAGAAGTTTTCTTTCCAAATGTAGAAGTTGTTCTTCATCTATCCTTAACAACATTTTATAAATGCATAACAAGAAGCCCTATAACAGGCCAGAGATTTGAGTAACGGTGATGCATGGCCCAATTATTTTGGTTATAAATATCACCAAAAGCATGTCTCTGCATTTTCATAGTCCCACTTAGTCTCTGATTAGCAAGCAAAAGTTTTCTAAGATATACTGTATATCATAACACTCTTCCATATTTACTTCACAACAACAACTACACCGAGTCTGTTCTAGACTTCAAGTCTACGTCTGAGAATTTGAAAAATGCTGATGTTCTATGCGAGAAGCTATAGTAAGGTAAGATTTAGCTAGATACACCCACAGAGATCCTATTAAATTAGTTATATGCGTAATTCTATGCTTGTAAATGTAAAATGTAAATGTAATAAACCCTCCTCCTTAGCCCAACACAATAATGACAAGTACTGCTTCACTTTGAGGACGAGACCAGAATGACATGAATCAGAATGTAGCTCTATGAGAGACATGGTGGTATAACAGGTAGTCTAGCGGTTAAGAGCGGTGGGCCAGTAAACTAATCCCCGATCCGGCAAGGTGAAAATATCTGATGTTCTGCCCTTGAGCAGTTAACCCCCAATAACAACAGCTCCCTGGGTGCCAATGACGTGGATGTCGATTAAGGCAGCCTCCCGCACCTCTCTGATTCAGAAGGGTTGAATGCATTCAGTTGAAACACATTTCGGTTGAATGCATTCAGTTGTGCAACTGACTAGGTATCCCCTTTTCCCTTTCACTAACAAGGTTGATGGCTCCAATCAATGCTGACTGGGGCTGCATTCCAAATTGCACCCTATTCCCTACATAGTGTACCCTATGGGCCCTGGTCTAAATTACTGCATTACAGTGCATTCAGAAAGTATTCACACCCCTTGACTTTTTTCACATTTTGTTGTGTTACAAAGAGGGATTAAAATAGATTTAATTGTCATTTTTTTGTCAACACTCTACATAAAATACTCTAACGTTCAAGTGGACGAAAAATTCGAACATGTGCCCCAAAAAAATACATGACAAATAAAACACTAGCATGTCTTGATTACATAAATATCAACCCCGAGTCAATACATGTTAGAGTCACCTTTGGCAGTGAGCTTTGCACACCTAGATTGTACTATATTTGCACATTATTATTTTTGTTGTGTTGGATTTGCCCCAAACATAACGCTTTGTATTAAGGACATTAAGTTAATTTCTTTGCCAAAATTTGTACAGTTTTACTTTAGTGTCTTATTGCAAACATCATGTTTTCGAACAGTCCTTCAGCTTAGCATCCGCTTCATCTGGCCTCTTGTAGCTCAGTTGGTAGAGCATGGCGCTTGCAACGCCAGGGTTGTGGGTTCGATTCCCACGGGTGGCCAGTATGAAAAATGTATGCACTCATTAACTGTAAGTCGCTCTGGATAAGAGCGTCTGCTAAATGACGTAAATGTAAAATGTAAATGTAAATCTGACCACTTCCATATTGAGAGCGTCCCTGGTACTTCCTCTTTGAGTTTTTGCTTGTAAACAGGAATCAGGTCCGATTTCCCAAATGGAGGGCGCGGGAGAGCTTTGTATGCGTCTCTGTGTGTGGATTAAAGGTGATCTAGAATTTTTAGCCCTCTTGTTGCATAGGTGACATGCTGGTAGAAATGAAGTAAAACTGATTTTATTTGTCCTGCATTAAAATTACCAGCCACTAGGAGCGCCGCCTCTGGATGAGCATTTTCTTGTTATCTTATGGACCAATACAACTCGCTGAGTGCGGTCTTAATGTCAGCATCGGATTGTGGTGGTAAATAGACAGCTACGAAAATTACAGATAAACTCTCCTGGTAAATAGTATGGTCTACAGCTTATCATGAGGTATTCTAACTCAGGCAAGCAGAACCTCGAGACTTCCTTAATATTAGAGATTGCGCACCAGATGTTGTTAATAAAGAGACAATCACCACCACCTCTTATCTTACCGGACTCTGCCGTTCTGACCTGCCGGTGCAAAGAAAAACCAGCTAGATTGATATTATCCATGTCCTAGGATGGAATAGGAAGACCATGTTTATAGCGGAGAGTTTTACACACTGACTGAGCAACTGAAAGCACATGGCCATCAATGGGGCTCTGGGGAGTTTTAACTGAAATAAAGCCTAATCAAGTGCAGGCAGGGTTGGGTCTGCAGTCTGCCCATATGCTTCAAACAAGAGAAGAACTTCTGGATATCAAAAGAATATAAAGTATGGATTAAAATCACTTCAACAGCAACAGAAAATATTAATGGCTTCCTAATTGTTTCCAACATAACAGTTATTGTACGTCAAACGGCAACTGTACAAAGAGGCTTAAAATGTCTAACGTGTGCGTTTTTTCCGGAGGGGTTTGTTGTAAAGCAGAAGACAAGTTTCCGTTGGACATCTGTGTACATTGGACAATAAACTAATTTTCTAATCATAGCAATAGCACTCACCGGTACTTTGAAGGGGGATGAGTTGGGTACGTCCAGGGATATGTTCTTCTCTGAACTCCCTAGGCCTGAGATACTCCGCCTCCTGGGGGACCTCTCAGCAGACACTTCTGTGGACAACAGACAGAGAGAGAAGGAGAGCGAGCGACAGAGAGAGAAGGAGAGCGCGAGATCGAGAGAGAGCGACAGAGACCGACAGAGAGAGAGAGAGATTAGACAGGACAAACAAGAGGAGTGAGTCTGCACTTTACTCCACTAACTCACTACTACTCAATCAATCTAGCTAGCTGCCTTGACACCTGGACTGGGTGAGGTTGAGTTATATGAACACAGATGCTGCCACATTTGGGAGAGGGAGCCAGAGTGATCGGTGTACAAACTGTCGACGACATCTAGATCACCCAGAAAGAGATCGAGGTGGGCTGTATCGAGCAAGCAATTACATCAGGCCACAGGCTGCCAGGAGTCTGTGTTGTGGTCCCCCAAAAGACAAGCCATAGCATTGAATTAATGCACTAACTCAAGTTTTTTTTTTATCATCTCAGAATGCTATTCACAAGGGTCTGTAATTCATTGACATTGAGGTTCCTGCTATAAGGTCACATATTGTTATTTGCTACCCTGTAATCCTCAGTGAACATGCAGGATGATAAAATAAAAACATGACAATATTAATCAGTTCCTCTGTAGAAGAGAGCTATTTATGGTCTGTTCTGACATACTATTCTGTCTCTCCCGGTAAGCTCGGTAAGGTTACGGCTATCTGTGTCAAGGATGAGGATGGACTGAACCCACATTTATTTTTCCCTCCGGTGATCTCAGTTTACAGTGGCAGGGCAGGGCCATTGGACTCCAGCTGCTATGCCCCAGTAAGCCTGGGCACCGAAGTGTCAGCTCAGCCAAGCCAGGTCAGGTTAGAGGCAGGAGCAGTCCCTCCACTGAAAAACACCCTAATTTCTCATCCCTGAGTCCCTGGCTATGTCCCAAATGGTACCTTAATACCTTTATCAGGGGTCAGCAACAGGCTGCCCATGGGCCAAAAAATACAAATCCCCAGTAATTCAGCAAAACATTTATTCAATGTATGTTATCTGTTCCCAAGTATTGACACAAACAAAAAAGAGAAATACAATGGCTATAGAAAGTCTACACCCTCCTTGGATTTCTTCACATTTTATTGTGTTACGAAGTGAGATTAAAATGGATTTACAGTGCATTCGGAAAGTATTCACACCCCTTGACTTTTTCCACATTTTGTTACGTTACAGCCTTATTCTAAAATTGATTAAATAAATGTTTTTCCTCATCAGTCTACACACAATATCCCATAACGACAAAGCAAAAACAGGTTTAGACATTTTTGCAAATATATAAAAAATTAAAAACAGAAAGAAATTTATTTACATAAGTATTCAGACCCTTTGCTATGAGACTCGAAATTGAGCTCAGGTGCATCCTGTTTCCATTGATCATCCTTGAGATGTTTCTACAACTTGATTAGAGTCCACCTGTGGTAAATTAAATTGATTGGACATGATTTGGAAAAGCACACATCTGTCTATATAAGGTCCCAAAGTTAACAGTGCATGTCAGAGCAAAAACCAAGCCATGAGGTCGAAGGAATTGTCCGTAGAGCTCCGAGACAGGATTGTGTCGAGGCACAGATCTGGGGAAGGGTACCAAAACAATTCTGCAGCATTGAAGGTCCCCAAGAACACAGTGGCCTCTATCATTCTTAAATGGAAGAAGTTTGGAACCACCAAGATTCTTCCTAGAGCTGGCTGCCCGGCCAAACTGAGCAATCGGGGAGGTGACCAAGAACCTGATGGTCACTCTGACAGAGCTCCAGAGTTCCTCTGTGGAGATGGGAGAACCTTCCAGAAGGACAACCATCTCCGCATTACAACACCAATCAGGCCTTTATGGTAGAGTGGCCAGAAAAAGCCACTCCTCAGTAAAAGGCACATGACAGCCCACTTGGAGTTTGCCAAAAGGCACCTAAAGGACTCTCAGACCATGATAAACAAGATTCTCTGGTCTGATGAAACCAAGATTGAAGTCTTTGGCCTGAATGCCAAGCGTCACGTCTGGAGGAAACCTGGCACCATCCCTACGGTGAAGCATGGTGGTGGCAGCATCATGTTGTGGGGATGTTTTTCAGCGGCAGGGACTGGGAGACTAGTAAGGTTTGAGGGAAATATGAACGGAGCAAAGTACAGAGAGATCCTTGATGAATACCTGCTCCAGAGCGCTCAGGACCTCAGACTGGGGTGAAGGTTCACCTTTCAACAGGACAACGACCCTAAGCACACAGCCAAGAAAACGTAGGAGTGGCTTCGGGACAAGTCTCTGAATGTCCTTGAGTGGCCCAGCCAGAGTTCGGACTTGAACCCGATCTAACATCTCTGGAGAAACCTGAAAATAGCGGTGCAGCGACGCTCCCCATCCAACCTGACAGACCTTGAGAGAATCTGCAGAGAAGAATGGGAGAAACTCCCCAAATACAGGTGTGCCAAGCTTGTAACGTCATACCCAAGAACACTTGAGGCTGTTATCGCTGCCAAAGATGCTTCAACAAAGTACTGAGTAAAGGGTCTGAATACTTATGTTAAACGTGACATTTCATAAATTTTTTGTGCAAACCTGTTTTTGCTTTCTCATTATGTGGTATTGTGTGTAGCTTGATGAGGGTAAAAAACTATTTAATCCTTTTTAGAATAAGGCTGTAACGTTAACTTTTAGGGAAAAAGTCAAGGGGTCTGAATACTTTCCGAATGCACTGTATAATTGTCATTTTTGGTCAACGATCTACACAAAATAATCTAATGTCAAAGTGGAAGAAAAATTCACAGATGTTTTTAAAAGATTTATGAAAAATAAAACAGTAATATACCTTGATTAGAAAAGTATTCAACCCCCTGAGTCAATACATTTTAGAAACACCTTTGGAAGCGATTACGGCTGTCTCTTTTTGAGTAATTCTCTAAGAGATTTGCACACCTGTATTGTGCAATATTTGCCCATTATTCTTTTCAAAATTCTTAACGCTCTCTGTCAAGATGTTAGGGATCATGGCAAGACAGCAATTTTCAAGTCTTGCCATAGATTTTCAAGCAGATTTAAGTCAAACATGTAACTTGGCCACTCAGGAACATTCACTGTCTTTACATTTACATTTACGTCATTTAGCAGACGCTCTTATCCAGAGCAACTTACAAATTGGTGCATTCACCTGATGATTGCCAGTGGGACAACCACTTTACAATATATACAGTGGGGAGAACAAGTATTTGATACACTGCCGATTTTGCAGGTTTTCCTACTTACAAAGCATGTAGAGGTCTGTAATTTTTATCATAGGTACACTTCAACTGTGAGAGACAGAATCTAAAACAAAAATCCAGAAAATCACATTGTATGATTTTTAAGTAATTAATTTGCATTTTATTGCACGACATAAGTATTTGATCACCTACCAACCAGTAAGAATTCCGGCTCTCACAGACCTGTTCGTTTTTCTTTAAGAAGCCCTCCTGTTCTCCACTCATTACCTGTATTAACTGCACCTGTTTGAACTCGTTACCTATTTAAAAGACACCTGTCCACACACTCAATCAAACAGACTCCAACCTCTCCACAATGGCCAAGACCAGAGAGCTGTGTAAGGACATCAGGGATAAAATTGTAGACCTGCACAAGGCTGGGATGGGCTACAGGACAATAGGCAAGCAGCTTGGTGAGAAGGCAACAACTGTTGGCGCAATTATTAGAAAATGGAAGAAGTTCAAGATGATGGTCAATCACCCTCGGTCTGGGGCTCCATGCAAGATCTCACCGCGTGGGGCATCAATGATCATGAGGAAGGTGAGGGATCAGCCCAGAACTACACAGCAGGACCTGGTCAATGACCTGAAGAGAGCTGGGACCACAGTCTCAAAGAAAACCATTAGTAACACACTACGCCGCCATGGATTAAAATCCTGCAGCGCACGCAAGGTCCCCCTGCTCAAGCCAGCGCATGTCCAGGCCCGTCTGAAGTTTGCCAATGACCATCTGGATGATCCAGAGGAGGAATGGGAGAAGGTAATGTGGTCTGATGAGACAAAAATAGAGCTTTTTGGTCTAAACTCCACTCGCCGTGTTTGGAGGAAGAAGAAGGATGAGTACAACCCCAAGAACATCATCCCAACCGTGAAGCATGGGAGGTGGAAACATCATTCTTTGGGGATGCTTTTCTGCAAAGGGGACAGGACGACTGCACCGTATTGAGGGGAGGATGGATGGGGCCATGTATCGCGAGATCTTGGCCAACAACCTCCTTCCCTCAGTAAGAGCATTGAAGATGGGTCGTGGCTGGGTCTTCCAGCATGACAACGACCTGAAACACACAGCCAGGGCAACTAAGGAGTGGCTCCGTAAGAAGCATCTCAAGGTCCTGGAGTGGCCTAGCCAGTCTCCAGACCGCAATAGAAAATCTTTGGAGGGAGTTGAAAGTCCGTATTGCCCAGCGACAGCCCCGAAACCTGAAGTATCTGGAGAAGGTCTGTATGGAGGAGTGGGCCAAAATCCCTGCTGCAGTAAGTGCAAACCTGGTCAAGACCTACAGGAAACGTATGATCTCTGTAATTGCAAACAAAGGTTTCTGTACCAAATATTAAGTTCTGCTTTTCTGATGTATCAAATACTTATGTCATGCAATAAAATGCAAATTAATTACTTAAAAATCATACAATGTGATTTTCTGGATTTTTGTTTTAGATTCTGTCTCTCACAGTTGAAGTGTACCTATGATAAAACATTAAAGACCTCTACATGCTTTGTAAGTAGGAAAACCTGCAAAATCGGCAGTGTATCAAATACTTGTTCTCCCCACTGTGTATATATATATATATATATATTATTTTTTGGGGGGGTGGGGTAGGGGGAGGGTAGAAGGATTACTTTCATCCTATCCCAGGTATTCCTTAAAAGAGGTGGGGTTTCAAGTGTCTCCAGAAGGTGGTGAGTGACTCCGCTGTCCTGGCGTCGTGAGGGAGCTTGTTCCACCATTGGGGTGCCAGAGCAGCGAACAGTTTTGACTGGGCTGAGCGGGAACTGTGCTTCCGCAGAGGTAGGGGGGCCAGCAGGCCAGAGGTGGATGAACGCAATGCCCTCGTTTGGGTGTAGGGACTGATCAGAGCCTGAAGGTATGGAGGTGCCGTTCCCCTCACAGCTCCGTAGGCAAGCACCATGGTCTTGTAGCAGATGCAGGCTTCAACTGGAAGCCAGTGGAGTGTGCGGAGGAGCGGGGTGACGTGAGAGAACTTGGGAAGGTAGACCAGACAAGACGGGCTGCAGCGTTCTGGATGAGTTGTAGGGGTTTAATGGCACAGGCAGGGAGCCCAGCCAACAGCGAGTTGCAGTAATCCAGACGGGAGATGACAAGTGCCTGGATTAGGACCTGTGCTAGGTAGGGTCGTACTCTGCGAATGTTGTAGAGCATGAACCTACAGGATTGGGTCACTGCTTTGATGTTAGCAGAGAACGACAGGGTGTTGTCCAGGGTCACGCCAAGGTTCTTTGCACTCTGGGAGGAGGACACAACGGAGTTGTCAACCGTGATGGCGAGATCACGGAGCGGGCAGTCCTTCCCCGGGAGGAACAGCAGCACCGTCTTGCCGAGGTTCAGCTTGAGGTGGTGATCCACTTGGTAAGCAACTCCAATGTAGATTTGGCTTTGTGTTGTAGGTTATTGTCCTTCTGTAAGGTGAATTCCTCTCCCAGTGTCTGGTGTAAAGCAGGTTTTCCTGTATGATTTTGCCTATGCTTAGCTCAATCCTGTTTCTTTTCATCCTGAAAAACTCCCCAGTCTTTGCCGATGTCAAGCATACGCATACATGATGCAGCCACCACCATGCTTGAAAATAATGAGGCAGTTACTCAGTGATGTGTTGTGTTATGCCCCAAACGTAACACTTTGCATTTAGGCCAAAAGGTGTATTCCTTTGCAGTGTTTTTTTGCAGTATTACTTTAGTGCCTTGTTGTATACATAAGCATGTTTCGGAATATTTTTGTTCTGTATATTTATATTATTCTTTTCACTCTGTCATTTTGGACATTATTGTGGCACTACAATGTTGATCCATCCACAGTTTTCTCCCATCACAGCCATTGACCTCTGTAGCTGTTTTAAAATCACCAATGGCCTCATGGAGACATCCCTAAGTAGTTTCCTTCCTGTCCTGCAGCTCAGTACAGAAGGACGACTGTATTTGTGATGTATCTGGGTGGTTTAATACATCATCCACAGCATAATTATTAGCTTGACCATGCTTAAAGATATATTCAATTTCTGATTTGTTATTGTTACCCATCTACCAATCCCTGCCTTTCTTAATACACTTTCGAAAAGCTCCCTGGTCTTTGTAGTTGAATCTGTGCTTGGAATTCAACACTTGACTGAGGGACCTTACATATGTACTGTATGTATGGGGGACAGAGGAAGGGATAGTCATTCAAAAATAATGTCAGCCCCTATTATTTAGTCCATATAACTTAAGGATTTGTTAAGCCAAATTCTACTTCAGAACTAATTTAGGCTTGTCTAAACAAAGGGGGTGACTACTTCAACAGGCAAAACGTCAGTATAGGGACAAAGTGGAGTCGCAATTCAACGGCTCAGACACGTCGCGAACACCGACGTCTTGCTTCCGGACAAGCTAAACACCTTCTTTGCCCACTTTGAGGATAATACACTGCCACCGACGTGGCCCGCTACCAAGAACTGTGGGCTCTCCTTCTCCATTGACGACGTGAGTAAGACATTTAAGCGTGTTAACCCTCGCAAGGCTGCCGGCCCAGATGCCATCCCTAGCCACATCCTCAGAGCATGCGCAGACCAGCTGGCTGGTGTGTTTACGGACATATTCAATCTCTCCCTATCCCAGTCTGCTGTCCCCACATGCTTCAAGATCATGCATATCACCTCTACCTTACCTGCCACCCTAGACCCACTTCAATTTGCTTACCGCCCCAATAGATCCACAGACAATGAAATCGCCATCACATTTCACACGGCCCTATCCCATCTGGACAAGAGTAATACCTATGTAAGAATGCTGTTCATTGACTATAGCTCAGCATTCAACACCATAGTACCCTCCAAGCTCATCATTAAGCTCGAGGCCCTGGGTCTGAACCCCGCCCTGTGCAACTGGGTCCTGGACTTCCTGACGGCCCGTCCCCAGGTGGTGAAGGTAGGAAACAACACCTCCGCTGATCCTCAACACTGGGGCCCCACAAGGGTGCGTGCTCAGCCCACTCCTGTACTCCCTGTTCACCCATAACTGCATGGCTAAGCACGCCGCCAACTCAATCATCAAGTTTGCAGACGTCACAACAGTAGTAGGCTTGATTACCAACAATGACGAGACATCCTACAGGGAGGAGGTGAGGGCTCTGGGAGTGTGGTGCCAGGAAAATAACCTATCACTCAACGTCAACAAAACAAAGGAGCTGATCGTTGACTTCAGGAAACAGCAGAGGGAACACCCCCCTATCCACATCGATGGGACTGCAGTGGAGAAGGTGGAAAGCTTGAAGTTCCTCGGCGTACACATCACTGACAAACTGAAATAGTCCACCCACGCAGACAGTGTGGTGAAGAAGGCGCAACAGCGCCTCTTCAAACTCAGGAGGCTGAATAAATTTGGCATGGCACCTAAAACCCTCACAAACTTTTAAAGATGCACAATTGAGAGCATCCTGTCGGGCTGTTTCACTGCCTGGTACGGCAACTGCACCGCCCGCAACCGCAGGGCTCTCCAGAGGGTGGTGCGGTCTGCCCAACGCATCACCGGGGGCAAACTACCAGCCCTCCAGGACACCTACAGCACCCGATGTCATAGGAAGGCCAAAAAGATAATCATGGACAACAACCACCCGAGCCACTGCCTGTTCACCACGCTATCATCCAGAAGGCGAGGTCAGTACAGGTGTATCAAAGCTGGGACCAAGAGACTAAAAAACAGCTTCTATCTCAAGGCCATCAGACTGTTAAATAGCCTTCACTAGCACATTAGAGGCTGCTGCCTGTGATTAGCAATCACTGGCCACTTTAATGAACTCCTGAGTGGCGCAGTGGTCTAAGGCACTGCATCGCAGTGCTAACTGTGCCACTAGAGATCCTGGTTCGAATCCAGGCTCTGTCGCAGCCGGCCGCGACCGGGAGACTAATGGGCGGCGCACAATTGGCCCAGCGTCGTCTAGGGTAGGGGAGGGAATGGCCGGCAGGGATGTAGCTCAGTTGATAGAGCATGGCGTTTGCAACGCCAGGGTTGTGGGTTTGATTCCCACGGGGGACCAGGATAAAAAATAATATGTAATCACTAACTGTAAGTCGCTCTGGATAAGAGCGTCTGCTAAATGACTGTAATGTAATGTAATGTTAATAAATGGAACACTAGTCACTTTAATAATGTTTACATATCTTGTATTACTCATCTCATATGTATAGACTGTATTCTTTCCTATTCTACTGTATCTTAGTCTATGCCGCTCTGACATTGCTCATCCATATATTTATATATTCTTAATTCCATTGCTTTACTTAGATTTGTATATGTTGTGAAATTGTTAGATATTACTTGTTAGATATTACTGCACTGTCGGAGCTAGAAACACAAGCATTTCTCTACACCCACAATAACATCTGCTAAACACGTGTATGTGACCAATAAAATTTGATTAGATTTTTATTCAACGACTGTATTTTAGTTATTTAATTTTTATTAATTTGTAAACATTTATAGAATTTTCTTTTCACTTTGACATTATGGAGTATTTTGTCTAGATCAATGAAAAAATTACAATTAAATGTATTTCAATCCCACTTTGTAACAGTTCCAGGGGGTGTAGACTTTTTATAGGCACTGTATGTGATCGTGTCTCAATGTATGAAATTATTGATATTTTCAAATACAAATCTCTTTTTATGCTTAGTTGTGGTCAATTTGCAGTGTACAAATTATTATAATTATGTTCCGCCCCCCCGACCATCCGTTTCGCCAAAAATCAGCCCATGGCTGAATCTATACTGAAAAAATATATAAACGCAACAATTTCATTGATTTTACTGAGTTACAATTCATATGAGGAAATCGGTCAATTGAAATAAATTCACTATGCATTTCACATTACTGGGAATACAGATATGCATCTGTTGGCCAAAGATACCTTTAAAAAAAAAAAGGGCCTCAAGATCTCGTCACTGTATTTTTGTGAATTCAAATTGCCATCGATAAAATTCAATTGTGTTCATTGTCCGTAGCTTATGCCTGCCCTTACCATAACCCCACCGCCATTATGGGGCACTCTTGTTCACAGCGTTGACATCAGCAAACCGCTCGCCCACACAACACCATACACATGGTCTGCGGTTGTGAGGCCGGTTGGACGTACTGACAAATTCTCTAAAATGACGTTGGAGGAGGCTTATGGTAGAGAAATTAACATTAAATTATCTGCCAACAGCTCTGGTGGACATTCCTGCAGTCAGCATGCCAATTGCATGCTCCCTCAAAACTTGAGACATCTGTGGCATTGTGTTGTGTGACAAAACTGCACATTTTAGAGTGGCCTTTTATTGTCCCCAGCACAAAGTGCACCTGTGTAATGATCATGCTGTTTAATCATCTTCTTGATATGCCACACCTGTCAGGTGGATGGATTATCTTGGCAAAGGAGAAATGCTCACAAACAGGGATGTAAACAAATTTGTGCACACAATTTCAGAGAAATACGCTTTTTGTTTCTGGGATATTTTATTTCAGCTCATGAAACATGGGACCAACACTTTACATGTTGCGTTTATATTTTTGTTCAGTGTAGTTTCCAACCCCTGACTTACAGTGCATTCAGAAAGTATTCAGACCCCTTGCCTTTTTCCACGTTGTTACATTAGCCTTATTCTAAAATGGATGAAATAGTTTTTTTCCCTCATCAATCTACACACAATACCCCATAATAGAAAATCAAAAACAGGTTTTTAGAAACCAGAAATATCACATTTACATAAGTATTCAGACCCTTTACGCAGTAGTTCGTTGAAGCACCTTTGGCAGTGATTACAGCCTTGAGTCTTCTTGGGTATGAAGCTACAAGCTTGGCACACCTGTATTTGGGGAGTTTCTCCCATTCTTCTCTGCAGATCCTCTCAAGATCTGTCAGGTCTTTCCAGCGATGTTTGATTGGGTTCAAGTCCAGGCTCTGGTTGGGCCACTCAAGGACATTCAGAGACTTGTCCCGAAACCACTCATGTGTTGTCTTGGCTGTGTGCTTAAGGTCGTTGTCCTGTTGGAAGGTGAACCTTCGCCCCAGTCTGAGGTCCTGAGCGCTCTGGAGCAGGTTTTCATCAAGAATCGCTCTGTACTTTGCTCCATTCATCTTTCTCTCGATCCTGACTAGTCTCCCAGTCCCTGCCGCTGAAAAACATCCCAACAGCATGAAGCTGCCACCACCATGCTTCACTGTAGGGATGGTGCCAGGTTTCCTCCAGACGTGACGCTTGGCATTCAGGCCAAAGAGTTCAATCTTGGTTTCATCAGACCAGAAAATCTTGTTTCTCATGGTCTGAGAGCCTTTAGGAATGATGGATGCCACTGTGTTCTTGGGGACCTTCAATGCTGCAGAAATGTTTTGGTACCCTTCCCCAGATCTGTGCCTCGGCACAATCCTGTCTCGGAGCTCTACGGATAATTCCTTCGACCTCATTGCTTGGTTTTTGCTGTGAAATGCACTGTCAACTGTGGGACCTTATATAGACAGGTGCGTGCCTTTCCAAATCATGTCCAATCAATTGAATGTAGCACAGGTGGACTCCAATGAAGTTGTAGAAACATCTCAAGGATGATCAACGGAAACAGGATGCACCTGAGCTCAATTTCGAGTCTCATAGCAAATGGTCTGAATACTTATGTAAATAAGGTATTTCTGTTATTTCTTTTTTATACATTTGCACACGCACAAAAAGAACTGTTTGTAGATTGATGAGGGGGAATAAACAATTTAATCCATTTTAGAATAAGGCTGTAACTTAACAAAATGTGGAAAAAGTCAAGGGGTCTGAATACTTTCTGAAGGCACTGTAATATAGTGCACTACTTTTGACCAGTGTCCTGGTCAAAAGCAATGCACTATATAGGGAATATAGTGCCATTTGGAACACAGTCCTAGACTTCCACAGCCAGTTCTGCTGCTGTTGTTGCAGCAGCTGCATACCAGACTACCTTCTGCCTTACCAATGCTGCACAGAGCAAAGAAAGCCACGTCTTCCAAATACAGAAGTCCCAAACTATCCGTCACATTGAGATCGCTGGCCGATATCCAGGGAGCGATTGATTGGAAGCTAAATTTAGCCCCTTGAGGATAAGCCCTGTGCAACATGATTGCAACCAGTGCTGTGAAAGAAGAAGCCAGAACCATTTGATGCTCTGTAAAGAAAACAAGTTTTACCAGACAAGATAATGAACTGAGATGACATCTAAACTAGAGCAACACCACACACGGCAACGAATCCCACATTTCAGACAGGTTGTGAGACACAGCTTGCAGCAGTCAGCATTATTAAAAAGATTACTTTGCAAAGTGCTACATCAAGTTCTCCCTCAGACACTGTGCTCATGGCACCCCTGGCTGCAGCCCGGTTGGTCTTATAAATGGTGCATGCATCATAATTCAGAGCCGAGTATGTGAGCGGAGTGGGGGCGGCGCAAGGAGCGGAGCGGCGTGAGGAGCGGAGCATGCCCAATTTGACTGGAGCGCAGAGAGTTTCCCAAAGGCTGGAGCGTAGCGCTGTAGCTCACTTCACGAGCTCAGAGCATGCCCGGCCCAGCATGCATTTATTTGTAAGCTATTTGTGTGCTGATATAGCCCCTTGCTTTAGCTACAGTCATGGAGTTCGCTAAATATTTTCATAAAGAAACTGATAAAACACCAGTGCAAAAATCAAGGTGACTTTACAAAGATGATGAGGACCAAGAGCAAGAGAGGGAGTGTGGTGATATAGTTTCCACAACTAAAGAATCATTGTGGAATCTGAAAAGACACGCATCCCGAAAGCATGATGGTGTACTATATGCACATGCAAACAGAAAGGAACGAGGTGCTTAGCTAGCTAAGGGTGTCATTGTAGCAAAGTATTTATACACAAAAAAAAACAATCTCTTAAAACTTTTGTTCATTTTCGTTCTATTATCTATACAATAGGCTATTATTGATTTTGGACCAATATGCCTGACATAGGAGCTTTCTGTTTTGATAGGGTTATTTTGCCTTAAAACCTTTAGGCCTACCTATAGAAAAATACAATATTTTGTTTCATGATTTAGCTTTGTTCATCTTAATATTGGAATAATTGAAAGAAAAGGCTATCATAATTCATGTTACGGCTGGGCGATATATCGAATTAATTTGAATGAATGTTTTTGCACGATATTCCAAATGCCTGTATTGCAAGAATCTATTTTTTGTTTTTGTTGTTTTTATGAGCGTTTATGTCTGCTTGTTTTCATGTTGTCTTTTTGGTCTCGTCTCCTTCGCTCCTTCTGTGCTGTGTCCGCCTTTTAATTTACACCATATTAAATTAAGATTACGAGATGCTCATGTCTCCGCCCTAACAATTGGAGTTGTTGTCCCAAAGGCGGGAAAGCAGGCGACAAGCTTAGGTCCAAAATAAACCCATAGAAACGCATTGGGTTTATTTTGGACAGATTTTGGCGAGTAAAACCTCTCGCTTCGCCTCTTCCTCTCTGTTTACACACACATACACTAAGCCCCTGCCACTCACACCAACAAAGTTCAGAGATTACTTCTTCCTCTCCGACAAGTGTTTTCAACTCACTATTTGCATTTGAGGTTTGGTCCAACAGAATCGGTCATATGGACATTGAGACATTATTTTACTGTAATAGAGTTTAAGTTAACCTTTCTAACGATACCCTTTTTATGTCTCAACTACTCAAATTGTGCGCAGAGCACACACTACTAAAACAGGAGTATCAATGAACATTGATTCTGGAAAATTCATGCTCAGTTCGTCGCGCGCGGGTTTAGTCAAAGACTGTTATACTAGCTGTTTAGTATTTTTATATAAATGTACAATACGCATAAATCACAATTATATAAGGAATTGGCAACTCGTTCTTATTTTGAGAAATAAGGTAGGCAACTTGATTTCAACATCTGAACAAAGTGGACAGGCTAGCATGCTGTTTAAACAGTTGGAGACAGACAGAAGGGTGTGTTCATAACAATTCAACTGTTCTGTGTTGTTTATGTGTCTAGGCTTATTTTGGTGCTAATTTAAGGTAGGCTATCATTAGGCTAATTAAGCTTTAATGTATATTTATAGAGAACAAGACGCAGCAGCAACGCCATGATGGGGTTAGTGGACTGATCCAGAAAGTGGGGAAACTTGTGAAAAGTGTTAGGAAGAGTACATTGAACACAGAGGAAAGGGACAGATTGGGAGAGCATCCCACATCAGCCTGCATGACAAGATGGAACAGCCAATTACGCATGATTGAATCTGTGTTGAAGTTGTTCGAAAGAGACCGAAGTCTACCTCCGATGCAAAACTCACCCTAAATGAAGTGCGTCGGCTACAGGTCCTGGTGGAGGTTCTGACACCACTAGCTGACCTCACCGATAATATGCAGAACGAGTTGGGGACCCTGTGCATGATTCTCCCTGCCGTGTCTGGAATAAATAAACTGTTGACTACCGTGTCTCAGTCCATAGACATTGCTGCTTTTCCAGAAACACTATCAGATAACGTCTCCACTTGGTACAGGCAGTACTAGAATGATAAACATCTTGTCCTAGCCGCTGTCCTGGACCCCAGGTTTAAAACTGAGTGGGTGATAAGGGATGAGCTGGTGCGACCTCCTTGTGAAGGAAACAGAGGCATCTGCCTCTAACCCTAAGAAGTTCTTTGCCACCTTCTCCTTCCTTCTGAATCCCCCCCCCCTCCTCCCCCTCCTCCCTCTCTGTGGATGACTTCGTCAACCATTTTGAAAAGAAGGTTGACGACATCCGATCCTCGTTTGTTAAGTCAAATGACACCGCTGGTCCTGCTCACACTGCCCTACCCTATGCTTTGACTTCTTTCTCCCCTCTCTCTCCAGATGAAATCTTGCGACTTGTGACGGCCGGCTGCCCAACAACCTGCCCGCTTGACCCTATCCCCTCCTCTCTTCTCCAGACCATTTCCAGAGACCTTCTCCCTTACCTCACCTCGCTCATCAACTCATCCTTGACCGCTGGCTATGTCCCTTTCGTCTTCAAGAGAGCGAGAGTTGCACCCCTTCTCAAAAAACCTACACTCGATCCCTCCGATGTCAACAACTACAGACCAGTATCCCTTCTTTATTTTCTCTCCAAAACTCTTGAGCATGCCGTCTTTAGCCAACTCTCTTGCTATCTCTCTCAGAATTACCTCCTTGATCCAAACCAGTCAGGTTTCAAGACTGCTCATTCAACTGAGACTGCTCTTCTCTGTGTCACGGAGGCTCTCCGCACTGCTAAAGCTAACTCTCTCTCCTCTGCTCTCATCCTTCTGGACCTATCTGCTGCCTTTGATACTGTGAACCATCAGATCCTCCTCTCCACCCTCTCCGAGTTGGGCATCTCTGGCACGGCTCACTCTTGGATTGCGTCCTACCTGACAGGTCGCTCCTACCAGGTGGCGTGGCGAGAATCTGTCTCCGCACCACGTGCTCTCACCACTGGTGTCCCCCAGGGCTCAGTTCTAGGCCCTCTCCTATTCTCGCTATACACCAAGTCACTTGGCTCTGTCATATCCTCACATGGCCTTTCCCATCATTGCTACGCAGACGACACACAATTCATCTTCTCCTTTCCCCCTTCTGATAACCAGGTGGCGAATCACATCTCTGCATGTCTGGCAGACATATCAGTGTGGATGACGGATCACCACCTCAAGCTGAACCTCGGCAAGACGGAGCTGCTCTTCCTCCCGGGGAAGGACTGCCCGTTCCATGATCTCGCCATCACGGTTGACAACTCCGTTGTGTCCTTCTCCCAGAGTGCAAAGAGCCTGGGCATGACCCTGGACAACACCCTGTCGTTCTCCGCTAACATCAAGGCGGTGACCCGATCCTGTAGGTTCATGCTCTACAACATTCGCAGAGTACGACCCTGCCTTACACAGGAAGCTGCACAGGTCCTAATCCAGGCACTTGTCATCTCCCATCTGGATTACTGCAACTCGCTGTTGGCTGGGCTCCCTGCCTGTGCCATTAAACCCATTCAACTTATCCAGAACGCTGCAGCCCGTCTGGTGTTCAACCTTCCCAAGTTCTCTCACGTCACCCCGCTCCTCCGCACACTCCACTGGCTTCCAGTTGAAGCTCGCATCTGCTACAAGACCATGGTGCTTGCCTACGGAGCTGTGAGGGGAACGGCACATCCGTACCTTCAGGCTCTGATCAGTCCCTACACCCAAACGAGGGCATTACGTTCATCCACCTCTGGCCTGCTGGCCCCCCTACCTCTGCGGAAGCACAGTTCCCGCTCAGCCCAGTCAAAACTGTTCGCTGCTCTGGCACCAGCAGCACCTAACCCTGCCCCTGAGCAAAACGAAGTGCCCAAAAGTGCCCTCACATGTTTGGCTTCTACTTCATTCAGCAGCAGTGGTCCTCTATAAACAAGAAAGAAGAGGTAGAGGAGTACCTAATGGCCATGAGAAGCAACGCAGACGAGGACGTTATCACCTTTTGGAAAGACAACTCTGTATCCCTACCCCCGCCTGGCAAGAGTGGCCCGAAGGGTGTTTAGCATCCCCAGTGGCTCTGCGAGTACAGAGTGTATTCTCCACTGCTGGCCTCTGCAGGCACCATCGCATGAGCCTGAAGCGAGAGAATCTGGCCAAACTCGTGTTTCTAAAAGTGAATTCTAAAGGCACTGAGCCTAATAAGTAGGGTGTTCACCCATAAAATGATTAATTCATTGAAGGTTTATAAAAATATGTCCATTCAATAGAGAGAAAAAAACTATAGTCCAAACCCCATGTTAGAAGTTAGATGATTTTCTCAGAGAATTTTGCATGTTTAGAGTTAATGTAATATCATCATGGGCATGATCATAAAGTGGTCACTGCTCAATAGAACTCTGTGGCACTGCTCCACGGCAGAACGGCGCTAACTTCGAATGTCAACTGACACGCTAACTTGTGGCTGCATGTTCGTGAGAGAAAACATTGGCTTTTTCTAAATGAAATCCGCTGAATACAAAACGAAATAGGGACTTAATATATATTTATTAACAAAGCTAACCGACTGAATTTCAATATCCACCCTCCGCGAAAACAATCTATTCCTGTTTTCGTTGTGTCTTTCCCTTTAGAAATCACCATAGAAACAGCCCCTCAACGTAGATTGATCGCCAATATAGCCAATGAAAGCCAAGGATCTGAAGATGAAAATGACGAGGGTATTAATTTGATTTTTATTGGTCCAACCTGCGGAAACACCTCCAAATGTTACCACCTCCCAACTCCAAATATGGATGAGATACAATCAAGAACGGTGCGGTCTAAACTAGCAACGGTCACAGCAAATTAACATTCTTATTTTCATCAACATTGTCAAGTACAAGTATATTCAGGTTATAATAAGGTTGGAATGATTCATTCTATATAATTTATAATGATATAAGGCAAAGAAAACTACGTTGTGACATTAATTTCGTTGCACCAACTTGAATTGCCCTGTTTTCCTCTACAATCTAGAGCAGTGAGGCATTTTTCATTTCATTTTTATTTAATTCTAAGTAAGTCACAGCCTATATGTGCAATTTATAGACTATAATGATTTAATAAGACAACATTTTGTTTAAATGTTGAGTGCTTAATGTTCCTGCCAGCCTAGTGTGTCGCACTCGCAAATGCTTCACAATTTATTTATTTGTAGGCTATAGCCTTGAAATAATTGAAATAATAGGCTAACGATACAGCCTAAATAATATTTTTTTGTTCCTTCTTAGGCTACCTGTTTTGGCTCCTGACCTATTTAGAGTGTTTATATGCAGTTTAATACAACATGTAGCCTATTTAAAATGATGAGAGCTTCTTACAGTCACCTTTTCATGTTGTTTATTAAAATACTTTTCATTCAAATCATATGGTTTGGTTTCAATATTTGAAATCAAAATGGTATGTCTATGTAGTCTCAAAAAGCGATGGGTGTTGGTTAAATTGTGATTTTAAACAAAAGGATGAATGGAGCGAATTTGGAGGCCGTTTTTTTTCCTGTGAGCAAGGAGCCTGAGCCCTCTGGCTGGGGGTGGCTTGGAGGGAGAGAGACACCTATCAAACTTCATGCACATCCTTACTGCTTAATAACAACTATGGACATTGACAAACAGCACAAAGTAAAGATGATCAAAGAAGTTACGCACATCTTCAGTTCAGTGTTCGTGAAAGATGCTAGCAAACCCATCATATGGAGCATTACATGTATACAGTATAGAACCTAAATGAAAAGAAACAGACAAACTTCAGAACCGAACATAACGGCTTTTAAACGATGGTGCTCTGCACATATGAGATTTAAGCATGAATAATCAACTTAATTTCAAACAATAGAGTCTATAGAAAAAAGACAGGAGAGTGAATCTGTACCTCGGTCACAGCTGTTCCCCATCATTTGAGGATGAGATGGACAGGGTCAGCCAGCATCCGATTGGCTAAACACAGACCATCACCATCAGCTAATGAGGCAAAGTCATTTCCCTTTAACTGTCCATCTTCTACAGTACTATCAAGCCATCCCATTGAACTCAGATTTTTCCAAGATCATCCCAGGATCTCAGTTTTCTTAATGAACTAGTTTTGTTCCTGCAGTCTGGCATCCCACGTATTTCTCCCTGAACTAGCACTCTATGCTTCTCCTGGTCCCACTCTCACTCCCCTTCTCTCTTGGAGTCTCCCTCCGCTATATACCTCCCTCTCCTTCTTCCTTTCCCTATCACACTCTCGCTCGCTCTCTCCTCTTGGCAGCAATTCTAACCTTCACTTCATCAGACTCTCCTTCTTGGCATGCCAGCAGTGGAAGAGATTTTACCGCATTTATTCAATCAATTGCTGTAACTGCACTCCACCATTCCTCTCAGCATAACAGAACAGTACTGCAAGTACATCCCTCTTCAGTCGCGCTCTCTCCCTCCCTCCCTCCCTCCCTCCCTCCCTCGTTCTCCTTCTACCTCTCTCTGTGTACTGAAGCATCTGCTGGACTGCTACTGCAGCTGAAATGCAGCCTCACTGCTGGAACCACAGGACATACAGGACAAATTTAGAGCCACGCTTTAAGGCTAATTACAAAATAACTTGCTGCCTTATTCGACTGATGTAGGACACAACCCTGGGGGCTTTCTCATCATTGTGTGTGAGGGACAGGGGTGAGGGACAGAGAGGGACAGGGGTGGTGGGGGGAGAGAGAGAGAGAGAGAGATAGAGAGAGGGAAAAGGGTGGGAGGAGAGAGAGAGAGAAACCAAAAATATATGAACCCCCTGTACAAGACCATCCTTATCGTCAGTCGGAAATGGCAATTTGCAAAATTGGAAGATTTGCCACAAGCTGCAGTGATTCACCACTTTGTCTAAAAATGAATTAGAAAATTAGAAATTTCCACTAGTTAGGCCCAACTGCAAGATCCAGCCAGATTTCTCATTATGCACAAAAAGATGACAAAGACTGAGTTCGTGTTCATTTACAAAGTTACTATGCAGCATTCCACACAGATAAAACTCCAGACCCTTGCTAAAAAGCTGTTCTTTGAACTATCCCTCATTAGTCCAAAAACTCAGCTGTAAAAATGTGCAGTGGTTGGGAGTCAACTTGGAAAAACAACAACAACAAACAACACAGATTTGTGGATCAGCAATCCCCGGTAACAGTATTTGAACAGCGCAGCAGTGCCTTGTCCTCTACCTCAGAGGTTTAGTACATGTTCGGCTGCATAATTTTGCTAGGGAAATCCTACATTGTTGACCATTGTGCAACATATGACCCAAGTTACACAACACTGAAAGTTACTTAAACTGCAGAATTATCCTCTGGGAATATGATTTCCATATCATGCAGTAGCAACAATGGTGTGGGCGTTGAGAGTTAAGCACGAACTTGGGGCTGGGCTAAGTTCAATAATAGCCCCAAGTACTTCGAAATATGAATTATTGATGATCACCATCCACACTTCATATCAGATATCGCAAGCACAATGAAGTGGTGAGTGGCCAAAGGAGCAGCAAACAAGAAGGATGTTTTCAAGACATTTTCATCTTTAACCTTTAGTTGCATCAAATTAATTGTGATCTATTGAAACCATATGATGGTCCTCTGTAGCTCAGCTGGTAGAGCACGGCGCTTCTAACGCCAAGGTAGTGGGTTCAATCCCCGGGACCACCCATACACAAAAAAAAAATTATGCACGCATGACTGTAAGTCGCTTTGGATAAAAGCGTCTGCTAAATGGCATATTATTATATTATTATTATGTTCAATAGCATGCATGCTACATTGTGATTTCTTACCCCCTTATGTTTGGAAATAATGGAGCACCTTGAAGTAGAAACAGCATACAAATAGCCTACCATACCAACTATTGTACATGCTAACAAGGAGGATCTAAGATCATAGGCTAATGAATGGACATGGTGGACCTGATCCTAGATTCGCACTCCTACTCTGAGATGCTTTATGAATACGGCCCAGATGATTAGGCTAGCAGCTACCTGGTATAAACGGGGTTCTGGTAGGAATCTCCCAGAAAGCATCATTTCTAATTCCAGCCGGGGCCTAATTTCCCCACGTGGCAGGCAATGCATTTTAACCCTGTGCTTATCTTTTAACACAATATTGATTTCAGGAAGGCCTGCACCGAATCAATTGTTTAACTGGATTTTCAGGAACAGATGCAGCAGGAGGCAAGGCGTCTCAAAATGGTAACATATTCCCTATATCGTGCATTACTTTTGATGGGCCCTGGTCAAAAGTAGTGCACTATTTAGGGAATAGGGTGCCATTTGGAACTGGACCATGTTGTCTGCAGGCAGCACAGGCCCCACCAGACTGCCTGACGACTGCTTGCCTCACCACTAGCTCCTGTAGACAGCCCTGAGTGGTGACCTTGACATACTGTGCTAGATAAAGGCTGGCTTGGCAAACACTGGCAAGTGCCGCTGGCTGATGGTAAGCTTTCTTGACTTGAATGTGAAGTTTTGCCAACACATGGCTCACCTTTGTTTAACCAGCTAAAAAGCTGCTCATAGCAAAAATGTGAATGGAGTTACCTTTCTAGCTAATAGGCTGTTAGAGTTTACACTTCCTCTTCCAATTATAATGTGGGGAGACCAAAAGAACAAAAAACTATCTACCAAATCCATTCATTTTAAAAATGTTGATTACTTCTCCTTGCCATTATCATTCACCTGATGACCAAAAGTACGTAGACACCTGCTCGTCAAACATCTCATTCCAAAATCATGGGCATTAATATGGAGTTGGTCCCCCCTTTGCTGCTATAACTGCCTCCACTCTTCTGGGAAGGCTTTCCACTAGATATTGGAACATTGCTGCGGGGACTTGCTTTCATTCAGCCACAAGAGCATTAGTGAGGTCGGGCACTGATATTGGGCGATTAGGCCTGGCTCACAGTCGGCATTCCAATTCATCCCAAAGGTGTTCAATGGGGTTGAGGTCAGGGCTCTGTGCAGGCCAGTCAAGTTCTTCCACACTGATATCGACAAACCTGTATGGACCTCGCTTTGTGTACGGGGGCATTGTCATGCTGAAACAGGAAACGGCCTTCCCCGAACTGTTGCCACAAAGTTGGAAGCACAGAATCGTCTAGAATGTCATCGTATGCTGTACCGTTAAAATTTCCCTTCACTGGAACTAAGGGGCCCAGCCCGAAACCAAGAAAAACAGCCCCAGACCATTATTCCTCCTCCACCAAACTTTACAGTTGGCACTATGCATTGGGGCAGGTAGCATTATCCTGGCATTGGCCAAACCCAGATTCGTCCCTCAGTCTGCCAGATGGTGACTCCAGAGAACGCGTTTTCACTGCTCCAAAGTCCAATGGTGGCGAGCTTTACACCACTCCAGCCGACACTTGGCATTGTGCATGGTGATTTTAGGCTTGTGTGTGGCTGCTCAGCCATGGAAACCCACAAAGTTGCAATGTATCCATTGTCCAACTGTATTACAACTATACAAGGAATTCCTCTCAACCCATGGAACCAGTTATATGTCCAGGTAACAAGGCAATGCTGTTGACTTTATCCACTGTTACATACCTGTTTCCATGCCCTGTCTATTTTCACATGAATGCTTTGTGGCAGGTACTGACACTTCTCTGTAATTACATTTTATTTAAAAGAATTGCATGCAGTCATCTGGCAACAAAATACAGTAAACATTGGCTGTGAGCAGAGTAATCAACATAAATGTAATTACAGATAAGTGTTTTCCCCAAGGAGAGAATGTAAGTAAAAGAGTTGTGACAGAGTTGACAGATGCTATGGGCTTTAATACATGCTATTTGGCAAATACATTTCATAACGATTATAAACAACCTTTTGATTGACAAACCAAGTGAAGTAATGAGATTGCCTCCGAGTACTGTAGAAATGTCAATGATAATATCCATTCTCCAGACATACCTAAGGAAAAGCAACGACCTAAGGACAGCTGTGGTCAAACCCAGACAGTGTTCAACATTTTGGCTAACTATAACTGCCACAATGTGTCCGTTAGAGAACCGCAGCGAAGTGCAAGGAACCGGAAAATGTATTAACATATGTCCCCCACTAGATGACAGTAACCATTGTTTATTATCTTATGTTCAAGTTAAGGATGCCAGATAAACAATAACCTTGGAGAATAAAGATATTAAATAATTTGAGCGATTACGTGACCCCAATATCACGTGCTTGTCAACACGCTAAAAGTACCTGTTTTTACATATAGCCAAATTATGTTACATTGTATCTTACAACAAGGATATAACAGAGGCATAGCCTAAATGTGTCTGACTAAAGACTAGACAAATTGATTGAAATCCAAACAAATTCATAGGTGTTGTTTCGGGTGGCAAAAAGTCACAGGTTGCGCATGGAAAAGTTTATGATGTTGCAAAACCTCCACAGTACAGACGGTCCTCCTGAGTAGCGGCCCAAGAGTTCTCACACGATTGCTCTTTGTATTCTAGAATTGTTTGGCAAGTAAAAAATATTAATTAAAACGACTTGAACTTACCCCATATGTATTCCATAGTTTACAATCCAGAAATCACATTTCGCTGAAAATATACCAAGCAATGTCACAAGATCCTAGTGCTCGTTTACTATCTCGTCCTGGCTGTTATTTCGTCTCCTTTCAAGACATGCAGGAATGCAGAAAAGCCTGAGGCCAAACCAGTCAAACCCACACAGCCTTTCTCTTCTCTAGTCTTTTGAAATGAACACAACAATAGCAGCCCTTCCATCTACGAGCCACATGCGTACTCAAGATGCATCGTCGAACATCCCCATCAGAACGAAGCCTGTGCCCATCAGTCGCCTCAGTAAAAAGGGGGTGTGCGGCAAATGATCAAGCGATTATTTACAGTCAGGAGAGTTGATGGGATCACATCACAAGTTACTTACGGATACGCATGAATATAAACTTGTCAATAAGTGTGTTGCCCTGCAGAAATGTCAAGTCAAAAACTTTCACACGCATATCATAATCTTTCCATATGAGTCATCTCATCTCATTGATGCAGCAACCTCAGGTTTCAGCTGACCAAACGACCTGTATTGTATTGACCCTGTTACTACAAGGTTACAGGTGGAGTACAGGAAAAGTCAGTGAAATGCTTGAATTAAAATACTGTTGTTGTATACAAACCTAGAAGGCACCAATGGGTTCAATGCAGTGAGATTTATGACCTGTAAATTATTTGGTGGGGGGGACAAGAAGTACCAGAAATGTCACTGATTTCCCTCTAATAATGCAAGTCAGTGTCATGTGTCACAAAAACTAGTCATGTAAAAAAATGCCAATGGTGGAGGAATATAATAATATTGTGGCAAAACTATTATTTCCCTAGTAGAATACATCTAAACACCCATATAGGCTATGTCCCCAGAGCTCTATTAAATGCGGATCTCTCAACACCATATTTTGAAAACAAAAGGAAAATAAATGGACAATATTAAAGAAGGAAGACTTTTCATTAATCTCAGAAAGTTTCCTCTCTTTTTTTGTTTGCTCTACATGTCAATCAAAATGATAGTTGAATGCCAATAGAATCCCAGTATTGGCCTAAAACCCAGTATTGCAGGCACTTTGTCAAACAAGAGCACAGATTAACATATAAATAACCCCCTCTCCCCTGGTTGAGGGCAGGACAGAGAACATTAAGAGGGTCATCATGGGTGGATGACTCCCTGAGTTACAGGGGCTGCATGCATCTCAAATGGCACCCTATTCCTTATATAGTGCACTACTTTTAACCATATAGGGGATAGTGCCATTTGGGATGTAAGCCCATGTCCGTCCTCATTCCTCTACCCATCAGCTGCTGTCACAATACAACCAGCCCAAAGACCCCTTCCCTGTTCCCACTGACCCCTCAGCCCAGGACCCCTCCAGCCAGTGGCAGCACCCCTCCAGCCAGCGGCCGCACCCCCGCAGATTTCCCCAGTGAAGGCCCTGGCTGAGAAAAGCCCACATGAAGACAGTGGGGTCAGCCATGCTACTCGGACCCTGTGAGATGGATGGATAGAATGGACACAGGGTGCTTTGTCCCTGATACATTCCCAAAGACACCTACTCTACAGAGCATTTCCCGGCCTACGGACTACGGACTACAGTAGCAGAACGCAAACACTAACCGGCCTAAATTAAATGAAATTCTCATGAAAACAGACACAAGACATAGCAATCATTTTGTTATTATTACAACTTGTCATTTTGTTCCCTTTGGGAGTTTACCACGCACCAGGCAGGGAAGAGGTCAGCAGCAGTCCACAGACTCATCATGAGAGAATTAAGTTATTTCAGTTGATAATAATGCTTGCTGCTGCAGCTCTGTCATATTTTCTAAAAAGCTCTGCTGTAGTTTTTTATCCACCCAACAGATGCGTTTGTGCCATTGTTCTTCATACTTGCAGACTGCTTCTTTGTCACAGAGTGTGTATTACGAACTCAAGGAGGGATACATGGATAGTGATCAACCATCATCCAGATCAAGAATTTTGAGCCATTGGAGAGAAGATAAAAAAATTGCAGACTAGTTTAATTCTTGTTGCAGCAGTTAGTAATGTTCAGATGTGTCTGTATGCATTTTAAAAACTATAAGTACTCAATCATAACTGAATACTGCTCAGTGCACACATATCATTACATTTTAGTCATTTAGCAGACACTCTTATCCAGAGCGACTTAGTTAGTGAGTGCATACATTATTTTCTACTTCAAATCAAAAAGGTCATTACCATGATTCCAATTTCCAAAAATGTCATTTGATAAAACTACCAACATACAATTAGTAGAAAATAAGTAAAACTATTTCAAAATCATCTAACATGTATTTATTTATATCAACTATGGCGGAAGGCCTGTGTCTATAATGAATTTACTGTGTGCAGCATATCCTCTCATTAAAGCTAACAAGAAATTAGCATCCCAAATGGTACTCTATTCCCTATTTAGTACACTACTTTGACCAGATCCCTATGGGCCCTGGTCAAAGTAGTGCACCAAATAGGGAATAGAGTGCAATAATACGTGGGACGCACCCAAAGTCAGTGCATTGGTGTAACAGATTGGTGAACAAAAACTGAACAAAAATATAAACGCAACATGCAACAATTTCAACGAGTTTACTGAGTTACAGTTGCTATAAGAAAATCAGTCAATTGAAATAAATGTATTAGGCCCTAATCTATGGATTTCACATGACTGGGCAGGGGCGCAGCCATGGGTGGGCCTAGGAGGGCATAGGCCCACCCACTTGGGAGCCAGGCCAAGCCACTGGGGAGCTAGGCCCAGCCAATCAGAATGAGTTTTTCTCCACAAAAGGGCTTTATTACACACAGATATACTCCTCAGTTTCATCAGCTGTCCGGGTGGCTGGTCTCAGATGATCCCGCAGGTGAAGAAGCCAGATGTGGAGGTCCTGGCCTGGCGTGGTTACACGTGGTCTGTGGTTGTGAGGCCGGTTGGACGTACTGCCAAATTCTCTAAAACTATGTTGGAGGCGGCTTTTGGTAGTGAAATTTACATTCAATTCTCTGGCAACAGCTTTGGTGGACATTCCTACAGTCAGCATGCCAATTGCACACTCCCTCAAAACTTGAGACATCTGTGGCATTGTGTTGTGTGACAAAACTGCACAATTTAGAGTGGCCTTTCATTGTCCCCAGCACAAGGTGCACCTGTTTAATGATCATGGTGTTTAATCAGCTTCTTGATATGCCACACCTGTCAGGTGGATGGATTATCTTGGCAAAGGAGAAATGCTCACTAACAGGGTGTAAACATATTTGTGCACACATTTTGAGAAAAATAAGCTTTTCGTGCATCTGGAAAACTTCTGGGACCTTTTATATCAGCTCATGAAACATGGGACCAACGCTTGGGATCTTGGTCACCTCCCTGACCAAGGCCATTCTCCCCCGATTGCTCAGATTGGCTGGGCGGCCAGCTCTAGGAAGAGTCTTGGTGGTACCAAACTTCTTCCATTTAAGAATGATGGATGCCACTGTGTTCTTGGGGACCTTCAATGCTGCAGACATTTTTTGGTACCCTTCCCCAGATCTATGCCTCAACACAATCCTATCTCTGAGCTCTAAGGACAATTCCTTCAACCTCATGGCTTGGTTTATGCTCTGACATGCACCATCAGCTCTGGGACCTTACATAGACAGGTGTGTGCCTTTCCAAATCATGTACAATCAATTGAATTTACCACAGGTGGACTCCAATCAAGTTGTAGAAACATCACAAGGATGATCAATGGGAACAGGATGCGCCTGAGCTCAAGTTTGATTCTGAATACTTATGTAAATAAGGTATCGTTTTTTATTTTTTTATAAAATTCTAAAAACCTGTTTTCTCTTTGTCATTATGGGGTATTGTGTGTAGATTGATGAGGAAAATGTTTGATTTAATCCATTTTAGAATAAGGCTGTAACATAACAAAATGTGGAAAAGGGGAAGGGGTCTGAATACTTTCCGAATGCACTGTAAATGCTCCCTCCTCTCCAGTCTGTGGCCGTCTTACCTAGAATGGAGGCGCCCTCTGCCTGGAACTCTGGGAACTGTCCCTCTGATGGAACACTGACTGTCCGACGCAGACTCCTGCCCTTTGACGACTCTGTAGGACTATCAACCACCTCACCTGGCATCTGAAAAATCACAGAGAGGGAAGAACCGCAGGCACTGTAAGTAGGGCATCATCAGCACATTTATCATTTTTTATTTCTATAGTTCGTTTATTGAAACAGTAATAGTTTTCCTAGTAGCTTCGGAACATGATCAGCCTGGGACATATATACAATATTAATGTATTCTCTTTCATTACAATTTTTCCTGCACACACAGAAGATGGGATAGATTTTTAGAGATACGATGCAAGATGCAGCCCCCCCACTATCCACACCTTGCATTGTCCCTCTGAAATGGTGTGTGTACATGGTGGTAGAAGGGAAATGGTGTGTGTGCATGGTGGTAGAAGGGGGGTAGTATTAGGAACTTCACTCACCTCTTCCTCCTTGTTGAGCAGGATGAGCTGGCTATCAGTCAGGATGCAGTACTTCCTCTCCCACATACTGGTCTCGGAGTAGGGCGACTGGCCGCAGGAAAAGCGGTGTGTGGGTGGTCCCTTTACATCTGCACAGAGGGGAGAAGAGACACCTTAGAGGGAGGAAGCAGCACAGAAGATCCCACGGTAAACCAGGAAGATGCTAAATAAAAAAAGGTTAAGGAACAGGTTATAATGAACATTCTCTTCACTCTTTCAACTTTACTTTATACACCACCTTTTGTATGCACTGATAGGATGCCATAGTGAAGTGAACTGCTTTTTGGCTTGTGCCTCATTATGACTGATCAAAGTCTGCTGCCTAACAGAAAATAGATAATCACGAGACACAGCTGTATTGTTGATCCCACTGACTGAGAGGAACCAGCATTAGGTAGGAAATTTAATTAGCACCAACTCTGTTCAGCCCAGAGAAAATAAGGTGAAGTCATCACAGCTTGTCTGTAGAGGGCAGGGTTGTCCTCTGCTAAGCAACAAAGAATGGATTTCACTCCATTAGGCTACTGCATGCTATTGCAATTACATTATATATAGATTAATATGCTATAGATTATATGACATGCAAAACTGGGGAAGGTGAACCCATAACCTTGTCAGAAGAAAAGCAATAAAATAAATGGTTTAATTCCCTTGCCCAAGAAATAATGCATACCTGAAACCAAGCTTGATAGTCTACCTAACCTAGCAATATAATTATTGCAAAAGTATGTGACATTACAAAATGATCTATTCATAATTATAAACTGGGTGGTTTGAGCCCTGAATGGTGATTGGCTGAAAGCCATGGTATATCAGACTGTATACCACGGGTATGACCCCAAAAATATTTTTACTGTTCTAATTACTTTGGTAACCAGTTTATAACAGCAATAAGGCACCTCGGGGGTTTGTGGTATATCCGCGTTGCGTCATGCATAAGAACAGCCCTTAGGCGTGGTATATTGGTCACATACCACACCCCCTCGGGCCTTATTGCTTAATTAATTCACAGCTGTCTGTCAACCCATCATTATGTGATGATGGAGATGCACTGCCTTGCGTCCATTAACTGCCTCACTGCTCCTACAGGATGTCTTGTGCAGGATGTGACCTTTTCCCTACTGGTGAGATGGTTCCATCCCAAATGGCACACTATTCCCTATATAGTGCACTACTTTTGACCAGGGCCCATAGTGCACTATATAGGGAATAGGGTGGTATTTGGGATGCAGCCAATGTTTTAGGAGGTAGCAGACATAGCAGGCAGGCAATTATAGTTGATGAGGTCATTGCAAGCCAAAGGGGGCTTTTTGGGATTAGATATTAAAGTGTTGTATTCAAGGTTCATCAACCCCCCCGGGTGCATCTGCCTGATGCTAGGCTAGCTGTCTGGTTGGTGCATTGGTGCAGGGTAGTTATGGAGAAAGCAGAGTGCATAGGTCATGCCCCCATGTCACTGAGCATAAGTGGGAAGTGCTATAGGTCTATAGGCGACCCTTCAGGCTTAATCAATCTCCTTGGACTAACAAGGTTGAGTCCAAAGGAGGCCCTATTCCCAGAGGTTTATGTACTATGCCGCAAGTGAGGCAGTCATTGGCCGTGTCCCAAATGGCACCCTATTCCCTAGTGCACTATATAGGGAATAGGGTGCCATTTGGGAGACAACCAATGCTGCCCCCCCCCCCACCTCCATGTTAACTGGCCACAACCCTGTAATGTACTCCAACAGCAATAAGTTGTGTTGAACAATAGGATAGAGTGCAATGACGAGGGCAGATAGCAAATTGTTTTTACACAGCCGGCTATCCAAACGCGGATGTAATGACAGAGTAAACAGACATGTTTTTATAGTGTTTGACTAGAGATGATAATGTGCCGTCTTTTGGCCGCAGCGCTGTGTTGGAAATTGCTCCACACACATGGCGGCGTTACAAAGATATGGAATATAGAAGACGTGGGCGAGGTGGGAATGTAATCCAGACAGAGCGTAGGCTGCTTTGAATAGGATGGCTGGCTGCATGTATTCATTGTTTATGTTCAACATATGGGTATGTGAGCTGAGAGCTCAAATAAGACACTCGGTGCCAGTTTACTAATTGACTGGGGGGGAGTGAACAGCACAGCTCCTTCTGAATCCAGCCAACTTTCCCATATACAGATTACAGACAAGAGGGAATAAGATATTTTTTTCTTTCAGACATCCGGTACAATTTATCACTCATAATTTCCGAAATACAGGGACTTAAAGTTATTTTGAGACAAAAGAATAAACTAAACTAGAGTGTGTCATCACTTGAACGTCTGTCATTAATCTTCAATACCTAAAAGAATTAAACTGCATCCACTGACGTTTTCCTCGTCCCATGATAGCACTGTACTGTACAATGGTAGTCTGTATAGAGAAGAAATGTACACGTTAACGGATATATTTCTGTATGCATATTAAATCATGTACCACAAAGCTTCACTGCTGCAACACCCAAGAGAACAGAATCCTCTCTCACCTGCTACTGTTCAAATGTAGCTAGCTACCGTGTGAAATTGCCACATTTCTCAGGGGAATTCAAGAAGGCCACAAAGTCCACAAAATAGCCTCTCCTAAGCAGGAGTAAAAAAACTAATTGGAGTATTCTGTGTGTTTCTTGTAAGAATATCCAACTACCATGTCCACAGAAACCCTTACAAACAGTCTATTGAAGAGAAAAAAAACTAAGGTAGATGTGACCATTTAGTCAGAAGACTGCTGTTACAAATTCATCTGTTGTAAGGGGGGGTTGGGGGGGTATGCATGCCACTGGCTATTCTCATTACATAACTCATCCATGCTCGACTGGTTGGTTTAAGACTATTTGCTATCTGATGTCATCATCCCATTCTCAGGACTGAGGTCTTTGACCAGAGGCAGAGCAAGTCCTTCAATTTGATTCGGTTTAATTTGCACTCATAAAGCAGTAGAATATCCAACAAATATGAATTATATAAGCAGTGTCAATGTGAACAACACCAGTAAAACTGTAGGCTAGCAAAGATGGATTTTAATTCAATCATAAGGGCTGGTTTCCCAGACACAGGATAAGCGCTAAACCGAGTCCTGGACTAAAAAGCACTTTCAATGAAGAATCTCCACAGCATGCTTTTGTCCAGGATTTGGCTTAATCTGTGCCCGGGAAACCCGGCCCAAAAGGATTTAACGCATTTGGGGGTTTATAAGTCACTAGCCCATTCAAGCTTAACATCCTTGTCATTTATCGGCCTCCAGATTCCCTTGGAGAGTTCATCAATGAGCTTGACGCCTTGATAAGTTCCTTTCCTAAGGATGGCTCACCCCTCACAGTTCTGGGTGACTTCAACCTCCCTACGTCTACCTTTGACTCATTTCTCTCTGCCTCCTTCTTTCCACTCCTCTCCTCTTTTGACCTCACCCTCTCACCGTCCACCCCTACTCACAAGGCAGGCAATACGCTTGACCTCATCTTTACTAGATGCTGTTCTTCTACTAATCTCATTGCAACTCCCCTCCATGTCTCCGACCACTACTTTGTATCCTTTTCTCTCTCGCTCTCCTCCAACACTACTCACTCTGTCCCTACTCAGATGGTAATGCGCCGTCGCAACCTTTGCTCTCTCTCTCCTGCTACTCTCTCCTCTTCCATCCTATCATCTCTTCCCTCTGCTCAATCCTTCTCCCTTCAATCTCCTGATTCTGCCTCCTCAACCCTCCTCTCCTTCCTTTCTGCATCCTTTGACTCTCTATGTCCCCTATCCTCCGGGCCCGGCTCGGTCCTCCCCTCCTGCTCCGTGGCTTGACGACTCATTGCGAGCTCACAGAACAGGGCTACGGGCAGCCGAGTGGAAATGGAGGAAAACTAGACTCCCTGCGGACCTGGCATCTTTCACTCCCTCCTCTCTACATTTTCTTCATCTGTTTCTGCTGCTAAAGCCACTTTCTACCACTCTAAATTCCAAGCATCTGCCTCTAACCCTAGGAAGCTCTTTGCCACCTTCTCCTCCCTGCTGAATCCTCCTCCCCCCCTCTCCTCCCTCTCTGTGGATGACTTCGTCAACCATTTTGAAAAGAAGGTTGACGACATCCGATCCTCGTTTGTTAAGACAAATGACACTGCTGGTCCTGCTCACACTGCCCTACCCTATGCTTTGACTTCTTTACCCCCCTCTCTCTCCAGATGAAATCTTGCGACTTGTGACGGCCGGCCACCCAACAATCTGCCCGCTTGACCCTATCCCCTCCTCTCTTCTCCAGACCATCTCCGGTGACCTTCTCCCTTACCTCGCTCATCAACTCATCCTTGACCGCTGGCTATGTCCCTTCCGTTTTCAAGAGAGCGAGAGTTGCACCCCTTCTTAAAAAACCAACACTCGATCCCTCTGATGTCAACAACTACAGACCAGTATCCCTTCTTTCTTTTCTCTCCAAAACTCTTGAGCGTGCCGTCTTTAGCCAACTCTCTTGCTATCTCTCTCAGAATGACCTTCTTGATCCAAACCAGTCAGGTTTCAAGACTGGTCATTCAACTGAGACTGCTCTTCTCTGTGTCACGGAGGCTCTCCGCACTGCTAAAGCTAACTCTCTCTCCTCTGCTATTGTCCTTCTAGACCTGTCTGCTGCCTTTGATACTGTGAACCGTCAGATCCTCCTCTCCACCCTCTCCGAGTTGGGCATCTCCGGCGCGGCTCACTCTTGGATTGCGTCCTACCTGACCGGTCGCTCCTACCAAGTGGTGTGGCGAGAATCTGTCTCCGCACCACATGCTCTCACCACTGGTGTCCCCCAGGGCTCAGTTCTAGGCCCTCTCCTATTCTCGCTATACACCAAGTCACTTGGCTCTGTCATATCCTCACATGGCCTCTCCTATCATTGCTACGCAGACGACACACAACTAATCTTCTCCTTTCCCCCTTCTGATAACCAGGTGGCGAATCACATCTCTGCATGTCTGGCAGACATATCAGTGTGGATGACGGATCACCACCTCAAGCTGAACCTCGGTAAGACGGAGCTGCTCTTCCTCCCGGGGAAGGACTGCCCGTTCCATGATCTCGCCATCACGGTTGACAACTCCGTTGTGTCCTCCTCCCAGAGTGCGAAGAGCCTTGGCGTGACCCTGGACAACACCCTGTCGTTCTCCGCTAACATCAAGGCGGTGACCCGATCCTGTAGGTTCATGCTCTACAACATTCGGAGAGTACTGACCCTGCCTTACACAGGAAGCGGCACAGGTCTTAATCCAGGCACTTGTCATCTCCCGTCTGGATTACTGCAACTCGCTGTTGGCTGGGCTCCCTGCCTGTGCCATTAAACCCCTACAACTCATCCAGAATGCCGCAGCCCATCTGGTGTTAAACCTTCCCAAGTTCTCTCACGTCACCCCGCTCCTCCGCACACTCCACTGGCTTCCAGTTGAAGCTCGCATCTGCTACAAGACCATGGTGCTTACCTACGGAGCTGTGAGGGGAACGGCACCTCCGTACCTTCAGGCTCTGATCAGTCCCTACACCCAAACGAGGGCATTGCGTTCATCCACCTCTGGCCTGCTGGCCCCCCTACCTCTGCGGAAGCACAGTTCCCGCTCAGCCCAGTCAAAACTGTTTGCTGCTCTGGCACCCCAATGGTGGAACAAGCTCCCTCACGACGCCAGGACAGCGGAGTCACTCACCACCTTCCGGAGACACTTGAAACCACACCTCTTTAAGGAATACCTGGGATAGGATAAAGTAATCCTTCTACCCCAACTTACCCCACCACAAAGAAAAAAAAGAAAAAGAAAAATACATTGTAAAGTGGTTATCCCACTGGCTATAAGGTGAATACACCAATTTGTAAGTCGCTCTGGATAAGAGCGTCTGCTAAATGACGTAAATGTAAATGCATAAGGTGATGGGGACTTGCACTGTGCACAGAGTTGCGTGGGTGCAACAAAGCAGTTAATTCAATGACAGGACAGGAAACACGTTCCCCCTCACTTAACATTTCCCTTGGAAACAGATCGACAGAGGGCTTAAGGTCCTATATCTGTCACTGACACTTTGACAGCTACAGTAAGTTCATTGAAAAGCATTAACAATCAGAGCCACTTTTATGGCGCATTTCCATCCAGGATTTACCCAAAAGGCTCAGATGAGTGCTTCCATCTACAGTGTCTAACTTGGGCCATGGCTCTGGCGGACCTGCTCTCACTTGGGGCCAAAGCCAGGCCACTGGTACTTTTCAGCCTGCATTTACATAACAATGGCTAACTATGAACTTTAACACCTTTTCACAAAGCAACTGCTTTGATTATGCAGAGGTTGTTGATTCTGCTCTTCACAAGTCCTCACTATCAGCCCTAGCTATGGAAACAATGTCCCTAGTATAACATAAGGGTGTATACACTAGTGGAACACTGATGTTTCAGTCAAAAAGCAGCAATAGAGTCAACATCTCTAGACCAGAGTGATGTCTGTGTGTGTGTGTGTGTGTGTGTGATTGCTGCCTGGCCTATGTGAGAGTCAGGAGAAAATAAATGGATCCAATTAATCAGACCAGCTCCCCAGCTCACAGAGAGAGAATGCTTTTGGTTTTTGAGTAATGAGTTCGTCACTGTGTGGGTGTCCTGGAGTTGAGCCCCCATACGGCCGTTTGCTTGTTTGTGTGGCATACGGGTTTGAAAACAATTAGCAGCGAAGTCTTGCCAGCTGGACGCTAAAGAACTTTGCCAGTTTGTGACCCGGAGGGGGTCAAAGCAAAACACACAAATAGCGGCTACAGTGAGAGAAACGGAGGTCCTCTGACTGGGTGTGTGTCTACAATACATGTGTGAAAGACAGAAAGAGAACAAGAGGAGAGTGAGGGAGAGGGAGAGAGAGAATGTGTGACTGAAACTAAGGCAACTGGCACTTGTGGCATCTATGAATACTCTGGTCAGTCCTCAGCCAGGCAGAGATGTCCAATAGCAGGCCCTGACCAGGCCCAGTCCACATGGCCAGGGAGAAATCCAACCCTCTAGAGGCCTGTCTGGAATGTCTGGGAGCCAGGGTGAGGTTCTGCCACCTGTCCAGGGTGGGGTTTCAGGGGCATGCTTTGGTTGCTAATCACTGCCAATATAGGATAGATCCTCCTACTTAACACACACAGACTTGAGTTTCCGTTAGCCGTTAATAGCCAGCTTTTGGCCTATAAAAATGGGAAAAGGCGATAAATAAAATTGCCACCGGCCAATTGTCCAGGAGAAGAAAAAATCTAATTGTGGAAAATAATGCTTTTTAGCCTATTCATTGATGGAAATACCAGTCGATGGAAATACATTTGCCTGATCATGCTTATCGTTCTATAGGTAAATTTGCATAATTTAGTGGAATTAAATTGGCGTGTGTGTAGACCAAAGTATATTCGTTATGTATCTTATTTATTCACACGCTTACAGCATACAGATACAGCCTTTAAGCGGAAAATCTGTCAGACAGTGCGAGAGCTGCTGCTGCAGCATCTCAAACAACGGAAGGCAGGCTTCACCTCACACACCACTTTGCAATGACCTGGAGACAGTAGGCTATGGATTTTGAAAAAATAAACTTAATTTTTTGAAACCCGAAATCTTTTAATACATATTATGAGGCATGTCTTACCTTGTTTCAAAGTAGCCTATTAGATTTTTCGTCACATGAAACTGTACACATGTGCAGGGCCCTTTTGACAACGAATTCCCGCTAATTGCATTATGGAACAAACATTTGTGTGCTGCCTTGTGCACATTGCGGCGCTATAATGTGAAGAAATAATAGTTTATCAACATTTTAAACTAAACGTTCTGATCTGTTGCATCAGACTCATTGCTTTTTAACATGTTGTTTATGTAGCCTAGGCCTACTGGTTGTATGAATTTGGGATCTATCTTCCCACAACTGTCCCAGAGTCTATTTCTTTCTCGACAAGCTGACCAATAGAATAGGCACACTTTTATACTATGGGGGATAGTAAATTGGCATAGGCTAGTGATTTTACTGTTCGTTACTCGTCTTGTTGGCTGAGGAAAAGTAAAAGTGCACATCCGAATTCGGTAAGAAGGACCGCACATCGTTGCATCCTTGACTTGCAAGTTCTATAAAAATGTATGACCATATAACCTAAATGTGATTTCTATCATTCTGAGCACCGTGGGTGGACGCCCTAATCAAGTCACGCACCCAATGCATATGGGTCCGGCAGATTTCTCAAATGTCCGAAAATTTTTACATTTTGCCAGTCAAATGTCCAGCACCTCATTTTCCTAACTGAAACCCTGACACAGACACACAGACATTCACATGCACAGGCCTATTTGTAATGCAGTCGTCATATAGGATCTTCAACTTCTCATTTGAGGCTCAAAACTAGAGAATTCACTTCTGTTTTCCCAGGAAAAAAGCTTACGGGCAAATATGGTTTCTAAAAAAACAACGGTCCTTTTGGTTTTGATCTCTCCAGAAGTAGACTATAAGCCTACTGAATTTGCTTATGGCTGTGATTAAAAACAGGGAAGTAGCAGCTGTTTGGAAATCTTAAATATGGTGGTGAATATTCTGCCAAATTACCACAGTGCTCACACAGTGTTGTTTTCTTTCTGAGGGGGGAAACGGTTAGGAGGCATTTACCACTTGTTTAAAGACGTCTATATAACAACGTCCTTTATCTCAAGGGTGACTCACCACCCTGAATAACATAACACAATTATCACGTGGGACATAAACCTACATTTTAGACTGCAACCGGTAAAAGCTTAATACATTTCGCCACCCTTAATTCCCATAGTGTTTGCTGCCAGGTGGGTCCACACCCAGAGCCTCTACTACATAGGGCAATAGAGGATGCTTTGTGTGCGCCAACAATCTTAACCTCAAGCCCTACACAGACACAAAGCCCAACCTATACCTATTTGTAAGCAATAGCCAGGTCGCCGTGGCAACCAGTAAATACAAGCTGCTCCTCCAATGACAATGGCCTGACATCATCTCCTTTATCCAGAAAACCTGGCCAACAGGTGGGGAGAGAGGGAGGAGGGGGTAGAATACAAACAGACACAAACAGAGAGAGGTGTGGTACTGAAACTGACCTACTGTACACAGCTACACGCACGCAGTCTGTCACTAAAGAAAAAACTCACCACAAAATTGGGAATGGGATATAATAATAGCTGTATTGTTCTCCCTATATTACAGGGGCTTAACTACAATAGCTGAAATGCAGGCCTTTGTGTCCCAGAAGACAAAAGCTAGCTATTCAAAAACATTGCAAATTAACAATCGTAATTGGCAGCTGGGGAAATTATTGCAATTAACTGATTGGCGTGTGAATGTGGCCCTGTCTTTATTGAATTGTGTGGCATTCCAGCTGTAAGCCATGTGGGACCACAGAGAGGGTTTTTTGTTATGCTTTCTTAGTGTGGAGGGCTAGCCGTAATCACAGTAAGGCGTTCTCGCTCGCTCTCTCTCAGACCAGCTGCTCCCTGAAGGGGGTAGGAAGACACTAGACAGACTAGGGTTATGTCTCAAACGGCCCTGGTCAAACATAGTGCACTATATAGGGAATAGGGTGCCATTTGGGACGTAGCCTATACACTGCTGCGTTTCCCAAAAGATAATATATGATAAGGCAGCATAGGCCATATAGATAAATCATTGTTCATCTCTATGGCATAGGTTACAACAGACAGCAGCCTGGTTTTTACTAGGTGAGCTTCATGAAAATAATTTCCTTTTAGAGGAGTAAAGTGATTCAAGACTGAGCGTTGAGGCCTCAGTTCTAGCCACAAACTCACCACTGCCTCACAATCATCACGAGAAGATACCTAGAACCCAGTGATTATCTAATAATTTGCACAAGTGTCATTTTTAGATAATTGCACATTTAACGTCTACGGGATCGGTGTCCCATATACGGGACGGTTGAGCTAACGTCCACTTTATTTTAAGAATGTGAAATGTCAGAATAATAGTAGAGAGAATTATTTATTTCAGCTTTTATTTCTTTCATCACATTCCCAGTGGGTCAGAAGTTTACATACACTCAATTAGTATTTGGTAGCATTGCCTTTAAATTGTTTAACTTGGGTCAAATGTTTCGGGTAGCCTTCCACAAGCTTCCAACAATAAGTTGGGTGAATTTTGGCCCATTCCTCCTGACAGGGCTGGTGTAACTGAGTCAGGTTTGTAGGCCTCCTTGCTCGCACACGCTTTTTCAGTTCTGCCCACAAATGTTCTATAGGATTGAGGTCAGGGATTTGTGATGGCCACTCCAATACCTTGACTTTGTTGTCCTTAAGCCATTTTGCCACAACTTTGGAAGTATGCTTGGGGTCATTGTCCATTTGGAAGACCCATTTGCGACCAAGCTTTAACTTCCTGACTGATGTCTTGAGATGTTGCTTCAATATATCCACATAATTTTCCTTCCTCATGATGCCATCTATTTTGTGAAGTGCACCAGTCCCTCCTGCGTCAAAGCACCCCCACAGCATGATGCTGCCACCCCCGTGCTTCACGGTTGGGATGGTGTTCTTCGGCTGGTGTTCTTCGGTTCTTCGGCTTGCAAGCCATCCCCTTTTTCCCCCAAACATAATGATGGTCATTATGGCCAAACAGTTCTATTTTTGTTTCATCAGACCAGAGGACATTTCTCCAAAAAGTACAATCTTTGTCCCCATGTGCAAACCGTAGTCTGGCTTTTTTATGGCGGTTTTGGAGCAGTGGCTTCTTCCTTGCTGAGCGGCCTTTCAGGTTATGTCGATATAGGACTTGTTTTACTGTGGATATAGGTACTTTTGTACCCGTTTCCTCCAGCATCTTCACAAGGTCCTTTGCTGTTGTTCTGGGATTGATTTGCACTTTTCGCGGTATGACGGCTGCATGGTCCCATGGTGTTTATACTTGTGTACTATTGTTTGTACAGATGAATGTGGTACCTTCAGGCATTTGGAAATTGCTCCCAAGGATGAATCAGACTTGTGGAGGTCTACAAAAATAATTCTGAGGTCTTGGCTGATTTCTTTTGATTTTCCCATGATGTCAAGCAAAGAGGCGCTGAGTTTGAAGGTAGGCCTTGAAATACATCCACAGGTACACCTCCTATTGACTCAAATTATGTCAATTAGCCTATCAGAAGCTTCTAAAGCCATGACATCCTTTTCTGGAATTTTCCAAGCTGTTTAAAGGCACAGTCAAATATTTTATTTTTTTACACTAAGTCAACTTAGTGTATTTAAACTTCTGACCCACTGGAATTGTGATACAGTGAATTATAAGTGAAATAATCTGTCTGTAAACAATTGTTGGAAAAATTACTTGTGTCATGCACAAAGTAGATGTCCTAACCGACTTGCCAAAACCATCGTTTGTTAACAAGAAATCTGTGGAGTGGTTGAAAAACGAGTTTTAATGACTCCAACCTAAGTGTATGTAAACTTCTGACTTCAACTGTATATGTGAATGAATGTATGACCATCTGAGCATAAACAACTTATCTCTGCAAAGCAGTGGCACTCCATTTCTATCAGGCATGCATGAGTAAAGAAACATGACAGGAATTCAGCTGGCTTAAATGCTGACATTCACAATCGAGATGGGCATGTTCAAGCACCATAAAATGTCCTAAAAATAAGTCCCATTCCATTCTATTAAATGTACAAATGAAAGCACATCGCTACTGGAGTGAGTGAAATTGCTTTACAAGCCCAGCCCACAGACATGCCTGGGTAATGTCCAGATGTCTAGGTTGAATAGTTATGACCTTAGACGAAAATACATTCACCTAATATTTATTGTCAAATTCTGAACTGTATTGAGTAATTGGAAAGTTCATACATTTACAAAATGTGAAGAAATTGTAAGTAAACACACACAAAAACACTGTTCTACATTAGTCCTACCTACATAGCCATAGGTACCCTCAGGGACAAGTATTTCTAGCTGTCCAAAAACATCAGTCCCAATAAATAATTTGTATTCAGTGCAGGGCGATGGGGATAAATGCTCTTTGTTCCTGGGGTTAGCTCATTCCAGAACTCAATGACATTGTTAAATATTTAAATATGCTGCCATTAGTGAGGTTTCTCACATTTGCATGGGCTTCTTTTTTTCCTGTTGCAAAAGGGTGCTAGGACCATGGGAAGAGGTGGAGCCACTGAGGTCGAAGGTGAGCGATAATGTGTGCGTCCCAAATGGCACCCTATTCGCTACATAGTGCACTACTTTTGACCAGGGCCCATAGGGATTTGGTCAAAAGTAGTGTACTCTACAGGGAACAGGGTGCCATTTGAGAATGAACCAATGTCATATCTTATCACGTCAAGCCTATAACCTACTAGATAAGCATAGGTTATTGTTCAGTGAAGAGGTGTGCAGACAGACACACAAGCTTATCTCACATAACCATCAAACACGTTGCGCATATCTGACACACAAATTCTTCCCTTTATTCAGGACATTGTTGCCAGACAGTGGTCCATGACAAGAGAGGTCTCTCTTTTAATACATACAGCCCACCCCCCTCCCCCCTCGAAGGCCTCATTCCGGTAGCCCCAAATGAAATGCAAAGTCACGGTTGGTTTTCCCAGGACTGCATGCCAACGTTGGCCCAAGCTTTGAAAGGTTAATGAGCTCGTAGGTGCTGCTGCCACATTCTTTTTGTTATAGCATGGTGCATTTATTTGCAGAGGGGCATTTGCATACGAAAGGAAAGGAGGGGTATGCAGTTTCCCCTCCGCATGCAGCAGGCTCCTTTTTTGTGAGCACTCACAGAGCAACCAACCTTTGAAACTTAATATTTTTGGCCGGAATCTAATTTAGGTTAACCACTTCACAGAACAGGTGGGAGGCACGAGACTAACTGAACACTTTTAGTTCAGGCACACGGACGCATACGGTTTAATTATCCTCCAATTAGAATTAGTTTTAATTCATTTTCATGAGAGAAGCCTCTTCTGACTGCTTGGTGTGAGAAATGTAGGCAGGCCTGAGGGAAGTTCAGTGAATCTACAATGAGGAAGCCCACGTTGCTTACTCTACCAAGGAGAAGTGAAACATCAAATGGAGAGCACTGTGGTTTCATGTCATTGTGAGCTAGTACACCAGATGGTAGGCTCCATGGAGGATTCCTTACACTTATGTTGATATGTTTGAGAACACTGCTGCATAATGAGGATGGATTACCTTTCAGGCAATACGCCCCCCCTCCGACCACCACCACATATCCTCACCCCCCTTTCCTCAATAAACTAAACATGTTACAAATACACAGGGAAGCCATTTTGGAAACAGACAAGGCCTAGTGGCCTACACCTTCAGACCCTTAGAAAAATGAGGAATATATAAATCTTAGACCACAGTGTAGTGAGACTTACTACACAAAAGCTAGGGTTTCCAATCATAAACGCACCTTTTAACCAATGGGTAAAACATTTTTAATTGTGTAGATAATCCTCTAAGAAAACCAATGGTCCAAACCTCATGTCTCCATCATAATCCGTTCAAAAGTATTTTAATATTTTAGTATACGCTTTTCATATTAATTTGAAATGTATTTTATTTATTATATTTTTACAAAAACAAGCGTATCTCTGTGAAATGTCAAGGGAGCAGTGAGCGTATACCAAGTTTATTATTTTCAAAGCCTTTTTAATTCAGCTCGTGTCATGCTAACTTTGCTTTTTGCGACATGCGGAAACATTGAAGACTACAACAAAATGTAAAATCCTCAAGACAAACCTGCACCGCTATGTCAACAGAGCTCAGTGCTTATTATTGGATGTATTAGGTTATGAAATCCAACTTTTTGGATATATGTTAATTGTATGTTAGAGAAAGACCCTACTGAACGATTCAGAACATGAATAATCATATTTGTCTTGGTAAAATGTATTTTATAACATATGGAAGTTCAATTTAAAATCACCAAAGTGTGTTTTCCCCTATAAAAGCCAATGTAACACATCAGTGTTCACCAAGTTCTAACCAACCCCCTCCCACATAACCAAACCAACCCTATAACAAAAAATACTTTTATAATTTGCGGAAACGAGGCTGTCTGGCCCCAATGTTCCCTTATGACTCATTTCAGGAACATGAAATAGAAGAATCTGTCAAACCACGGTTGAATAAGCACTGCCATTTCTGCTCTTGAATTACAGTTGGCCTAAACGCATGCGTGACCTGAGCATACACGCTGCAGATGTGCTGTGAGGTGAAAGATATCAGTGAGTGTTTCCATTCATTTCAGCATGACAAATCACCAGGGCTATCATGCACCTCTCAATTCTCATATACTGATGTGAAATGAAATACCATGGTTCTTCAGATCAGAAATGATCTAGCAATTTTCAGACAAGAGATTTTTTCCTTTTCATGTTGGCTGCCAGGAATAGGAGGAAAAAATGCATTCATTATTTACAAAGAATGTTCACACACCCTGCTCTTTGGTTGAGCATTACAGGATTCGTGTCAATTAAATTGTGAATATCTACTCCTTCATTGGAAAAGTGGCCCAAAGGCAGATCCCTTACTATCAATTAGCAGCAGACTCCTCCCCACAGTACAGAGGAAAGATATGAAAATGCACAGTAGTCCCTTGTAGCTCAGTTGGTAGAGCATGGCACTTGTAACGCCAGGGTTGTGGGTTCAATTCAGTATGAAAATGTATGCACTCACTACTGTAAGTAGGGCGTCTACAAAAATGACAAAAATGTCAAATGTACACACTTGTATTGCAGTATATAATAGCAACATAAATCTAAATTGGGCAGTATTAGGCCTACTCTGTGCAGCAGTTAAAAATAATTGCACTATTTTAAACGCTTTAGGCCAACTAATAATTACGCCATTACCCATGTAATGTATCAGACTTTTATAAATAAACTGTAAACTCAAATGAGCTGCACCTGCAGAATAATTGTCTCTTCTTACTCCACTATGTCATTCTAAAAGAGGATGGAGAGAGAGAGCGATAGAAGGGAGAGAAAGCTCTCCTACCAGGCACTTGGTTCTCAGGGTCAGGCTCGTCCTTGATGCTGAGAATCCTACTGATCCTCCGCGATACAGAGGAGAATAGGCCGTTGACAAAGGGGACATTTTGCTCCTCCATGTCTGAGCGCACCTTCCTGACTGCAGTCTTCTCTGTGTTGCTGCCAGCCCCTGGCTCTGACACAGACCTGTGGTAGGGAATCAGGGAGCGCAGTGACCGCAGCCTCCCCTGCCCACTGTGCTGCTCCACAGGTCCGGTACTGCTGGTGGTGGTCCTCCTAGGTAGACTCAATACCCTGAAGTGGATAGGTTCCATTACGACGTGATCATTACTGTCCAACCTCATCACGTTTGGTATTTTAGGTGTCAGCCTGGCAGAGGTCCTCCACTCGTAGCCATTCAGTGGCTGCTCAGGAGCGGACTGGGAGCCCTGCTTCAGCCAGGTCTTTCTGTAATGGTGCCAGTGGTAAGAATCCTCCATGCCAAACTGAGGTGGTTTCGGACCTGAATGTCTGCTGTGCTCTGGAGACTTTCTCGGTAGACTCATGATCAAATGTAAACCTACAAGCTTTCAGATGAAGGCCACCATCCAACGGCTGCTGAACCTGATGGTTGGCTGACAGCTTTGTAATATTTTAACTGACTTCAGCGACCATTTCTTTGTGTAGTAGTTTTACTCCAACTGTATTTGAGTAATAAGTCTAAAGTCTGAGAGTTCAGTATCTTGCTAACTGGTTGATGGTAGCCTTCCTGAGAGGAAGTGGGTTGTCAGATGTATACGTAAGCTTCCTTAGACGCTCCAATCAGATGCTACTATACTGTAGGCCTCAGGTTGTGGTTTTCCGTATCAACAGTCAAGATGTTTTTTTAAAGACCGGTCTTCGAGATCTTGTTAAAAAATGGAAAGGACTGTTTGTTGTCATTACTGCCCCATGATACTCATATGAATTGTTCATAGACGTCACAAACACTCGAGGGCTAGGCAATGTTTCGCAATAATTGTTGTTCCAACAAAATATTGCATTATGTACATGGTGTAACTTCCACTGTCAGCACAACAGTCTAGACAGCATAAATAGGCCACAATATTGCTGCAATCCATTTGCTACAAAACACATTATGTAGGCTAATTTAAATTAGACCTCTGTCATTCACTGGAGTCCTTCACACATTTAAAATTGAAGTGTGAAGAAGACCTCCAGAGGGGGTTTCAGTTGTACGGCACAATTAACCAACGATACACTTGAGAGCTTAAAAAAAAGAAGAAGACATTATGCCTTTTGACATTTCAAGTAAGAGTAATTTAAAACTGGAGATTGAGTATTAGTAAGTAATTCAGAAATGGAGGGGGTGCCATTAACACCAGGGAACATAACAGTATCCATGATGGGGAATGTCTGTGTCAATGGATGCTGAAGTAGCTTAGCACATACACCCACATACTCTTCGAGTTGAGAGCAAAAAGTGCAGCACTGGCAATTCCACACCGAAGTGGTCCTGAACATGGAAAATGTTTTGATTACACATGTTCTCATGGGAATACTTACTATTCAAGGGCTATTACTAGCATTCAGAAAATGCTGGTTATTTGAGCGTTTCCTCAAATATCAATCATAACATCCATTCATCCCAGCAATTGTGGTATTTTCCATCATCAACTACCACATGACGTAGACCATAGAGAAGCAAAAATGACCGGTTTATGTCAATCACTCTGCTGCCGGCCTCCTCTAACTGAATGGCATGGTGTCATAAATATTCATGTGTCCTGCTAAATGCAGTTCCCTGGCTGGACCCAAGGCCTCTGTGATCAGAGAGGAAATGGGAGAGGAGTCCCACTGGGGGTTAACTAGGTACAGGCCATAGTCACTCCTGCCTGCCTTTGTCACCAGGGCTTATTGGAGTGCACATCCTTATCAGGGACAGGAATAGAGGAGGCACAACTTGAAACCCACCACAGCAAAACTGAAGATTGAAAACCTTGATATGGATGCTTTAGAAGAAAGAAAGCATGGCTCCTTAGTGCCCTACTTTTGACCAGAGCCCTACAGTATGTCAAAAGTAGAGAAGCATCGCAGTGACGCGTTATATTTTACCGCTAACACCGGTACTCCTTCCTCCGCTACTCTTTCGTCCTTCGTCCAAGTGACGCTACAATACGTCGAGTTTCCGGGGGAAGCTGTGAAGGGAGCTATAGCCTATTGCGTGATTGTGTTTATGTCTGTTATTAAAATAATGTGAAACAATGTGTATGTTTACTGCTTTTCATTAAATCATGTATGGCTACACATATTGTATAGCCTATAAGCCTACATTCATTCATATTGGCAGAAAATATAGCCTACAGAAATTGGTTCAGTTATGACCTAAAATAAATGTGTTCATTTGGGCAGAATATTGTAGCCTAGGCCTATATAAATTTGTTCATATAGGCAGAATATTGTATTTAATTAATTCATATGGTTATATAAAGGCTGAAGGCTAAAAACAGCCTATTCTATATCTAGGCCTATATCTAGTTTCTGCAATATATCTTCACTATAAAACATTTATTTATTAACAAAAAGGCTTAGCAAAACACAAAAAAATTATTGGGCAAGTAAGCCTAAAACATTTGATTAAGTATGACCTACAACTGGAACCGTCTTTTAGGCATCATGGGAATGTAACATTAATACATTCTAATAACATTTTAGTTGTCCAAAATCGTGTGACATAAAACACTTTTTGTTCCTTGTATTAATGGCAGTGTTTGCCTTTCAATATAATAAGCATTTATCTGTGAAATTAGACATTGAACTTCAGCTGATTAATTTTTGTTGTTGTTGAATGACAGTTATACAGTGCCTTGAGAAAATATTCATACCCCTTGACATATTCCACATTTTGTTGTGTTTCAGTCTGAACTCAAAATGGATTAAATATTTTTTTTCTTCTCCCCCATCTACACACAATACCCCATAATGACAAAGTGAAAACATGATTTTAGAATTCTTTGCTAATTTAGAGAAATAAATACATAAGTATTCACAGCCCGAGTTAAAACTTTGTAGAAGCACCTTTAGCAGCGATGAGTCTGTGAGTCTTTGTGGGTAAGTCTCCTGAGTGTCGCAGTGGTCTAAGGCACTGCATCGCAGTGCTAGTTGTGCCACTAGAGATCCTGGTTCGAATCCAGGCTCTGTCGCAGCCGGCCGCGACCGGGAGACTCATGGGCAGCGCACAATTGGCCTAGCGTTGTCCAGTGTAGGGGAGGGAATGGCCGGCAGGGATGTAGCTCAGTTGATAGAGCATGGCGTTTGCAACGCCAGGGTTGTGGGTTCGATTCCCACGGGGGACCAGTATGAAAAAAAAAATATATATATATAAAAATATGTATTCACTAACTGTAAGTCGCTCTGGTTAAGAGCGTCTGCTAAATGACTAAAATGGAAATGTAAGTCTCTGAGAGCTTTCCACACCTGGACTATGCAACATTAGATGTATTTTTATTTTGTATTATTCTTCAAGCTCTGTCAAGATGGTTGTTGATCATTGCTAGACAACCATGTTCAGGTCTTGCCATATATTTTCAAATAGATTTAAGTTAAAACTGTAACTCAGCAACTCCAGAACATTCACTGTCTTCTTGGTAAGCAATTCCAGTGTAGATTTGGCCTTGTGTTTTAGTTGATTGTCCTGCTGAAAGGTGAATTCATCTCTCAGTGAAAGCATAATGAACCAGGTTTTCCTCTAGGATTTTGCCTGTGCTTAGCTCTATTCCGTTTCTTTTTTAACCTGGCAAACTCCCCAGTCCCCAGCATACCCATAAAATGATGCAGCCACCACTATGCTTGAAAATATGGAGTGGTACTCAGTAATGCGTTGTTGGATTTGACCCAAACATAACACTTTGTATTCAGGAAAAAAAGTGAATTGCTTTGCCAATTTTTTTTGCAGTATTACTAACATTTGTAAAAAAATAAAAATATCTGAAAAATAAAACACTAATACAGTGCATTCAGGAGGTATTCAGACCCCTTCCCTTTTTCCACATTGTTATGTTACAGCCTTATCCTAAAATTGATTAAATCCATGTTTTTCCTCATCAATCTACACACAATACCCCATAATGACAACGCAAAAATAGGTTTTTAGAAATGTTCGCAAATGTATTAAAAATAAAAACGTTTGGACACACCTACTCATTCAAGGGTTTTTCTTTATTTTTACAATTTTTTACATTGTAGAATAATAGTGAAGACATCAAAACTATGAAATAACACATATGGAATCATGTACTAACCAGAAAAGTGTTAAACAAATCAAAATATATTTTATATTTGAGATTCTTCAAATAGCCACCCTTAGCCTTGATGACAGCTTTGCACACTCTTAGCCAACACATTAGCCAACATTAGAAGAGGTTCACCAGCTGAAGAACATTCTGGAACATTCAACCAACAACATCCATTTCAGTTAGATGGATGTTGTAGTATAATATAGAACACCTAGTATACTCACAACTGCATTGTGGTATCGATATTGCTAGCTGTTGTACATACTGTATATTATGGTGTTTTATATAATATTTGTATTGACAAGTGACTAAATGATTCCAGCTGCATCAGAAACCAATAAAGCATTGACTTCAACTTCTTGATCAATTCATTGTGATATTCATTAAATGTATTTGGATAAACTAGCTGCAGTCTTACCGCTAGAACAAATGATGGAGGGAGTTGGTTTATTATTTAAACTAATTTGTTTTAATAAAACTGATTAGTCTGTCAATATACAGTGGGGAAAATAAGTATTTAGTCAGCCACCAATTGTGCAAGTTCTCCCACTTAAAAAGATGAGAGAGGCCTGTAATTTTCATCGTAGGTACACGTCAACTATGACAGACAAAATGAGAAAAAAAATCCAGAAAATCACATTGTAGGATTTTTTATGAATTTGTTTGCAAATTATGGTGGAAAATAAGTATTTGGTCAATAACAAAAGTTTCTCAATATTTTGTTATATACCCTTTGTTGGCAATGACACAGGTCAAACGTTTTCTGTAAGTCTTCACAAGGTTTTCACACACTGTTGCTGGTATTTTGGCCCATTCCACCATGCAGATCTCCTCTAGAGCAGTGATGTTTTGGGGCTGTCACTGGGCAACACAGACTTTCAACTCCCTCCAAAGATTTTCTATGGGGTTGAGATCTGGAGACTGGCTAGGCCACTCCAGGACCTTGAAATGCTTCTTACGAAGCCACTCCTTCGTCGCCCGGGCGGTGTGTTTGGGATAATTGTCATGCTGAAAGACCCAGCCACGTTTCATCTTCAATGCCCTTGCTGATGGAAGGAGGTTTTCACTAAAAATCTCACAATATATGGCCCCATTCATTCTTTCCTTTACACGGATCAGTCGTCCTGGTCCCTTTGCAGAAAAACAGCCCCAAAGCATGATGTTTCCACCCCCATGCTTCACAGTAGGTATGGTGTTCTTTGGATGCAACTCAGCATTCTTTGTCCTCCAAACACGACGAGTTGAGCTTTTACCAAAAAGTTCTATTTTGGTTTCATCTGACCATATGACATTCTCCCAATCCTCTTCTGGATCATCCAAATGCACTCTAGCAAACTTCAGACGGGCCTGGACATGTACTGGCTTAAGCAGGGGGACACGTCTGGCACTGCAGGATTTGAGTCCCTGGCGGCGTAGTGTGTTACTGATGGTAGGCTTTGTTACTTTGGTCCCAGCTCTCTGCAGGTCATTCACTAGGTCCCCCTGTGTGGTTCTGGGATTTTTGCTCACCGTTCTTGTGATAATTTTAACCCCACGGGGTGAGATCTTGCGTGGAGCCCCAGATCGAGGGAGATTATCAGTGGTCTTGTATGTCTTCCATTTCCTAATAATTGCTCCCACAGTTGATTTCTTCAAACCAAGCTGCTTACCTATTGCAGATTCAGTCTTCCCAGCCTGGTGCAGGTCTACAATTTTGTTTCTGGTGTCCTTTGACAGCTCTTTGGTCTTGGCCATAGTGGAGTTTGGAGTGTGACTGTTTGAGGTTATGGACAGGTGTCTTTTATACTGATAACAAGTTCAAACAGGTGCCATTAATACAGGTAACGAGTGGAGGACAGAGGGGCCTCTTACAGAAGAAGTTACAGATCTGTGAGAGCCAGAAATCTTGCTTGTTTGTAGGTGACCAAATACTTATTTTCCACCATAATTTGCAAATAAATTCATAAAAAATCCTACAATGTGATTTTCTGGAAAAAAAATTCTCAATTCGTCTGTCATAGTTGACGTGTACCTATGATGAAAATTACAGGCCTCTCTCATCTTTTTAAGTGGGAGAACTTTCACAATTGGTGGCTGACTAAATACTTTTTTCCCCCACTGTAGCAAATAAGCAGACATTGCTTGTATTCAAGACAAAGTTAATTTGCTCTGGAGACCGAGGTGAGTTTAAACAGCAGTATGCAGGAAATGTTATGGCAATGTATGACATATACAGTGGCTTGCGAAAGTATTCACCCCCCACCCCCCCCCACCCTTGGCATTTTTCCTATTTTGCTGCCTTACAACCTGGAATTCATATGGATTTGGGGGGGATTTGTATTATTTGATTTACACAACATGCCTACCACTTTGAAGATGCAAAATATTTTTTGTTGTGAAACAAACAAGAAATAAGACAAAAAAACAGAAAACTTGAGCGTACATAACTTTTCACCCCCCCAAAGTCAATACTTTGTAGAGCCACCTTTTGCAGCAATTACAGCTGCAAGTCTCTTGGGGTATGTCTCTATAAGCTTGGCACATCTAGCCACTGGGATTTTGACCATTCTTCAAGGCAAAACTGCTCCAGCTCCTTCAAGTTGGATGGGTTCCGCTGGTGTACAGCAATCTTTAAGTCATACCACAGATTCTCAATTGGATTGAGGTCTGGGCTTTGACTAGGCCATTCCAAGACATTTAAATGTTTCCCTTTAAACCACTGAAGTGTTGCTTTAGCAGTATGCTTAGGGTCATTGTCCTGCTGGAAGATGAACCTCCGTCCCAGTATCAAATCTCTGGAAGACAGAAACAGGTTTCCCTTAAGAACTTCCCTGTATTTAGCGCCGTCCATCATTCCTTCAATTCTGACCAGTTTCCCAGTCCCTGCCGATGAAAAACATCCCACAGCATGATGGTGTTCTCGGGGTGATGGGTTTGTGCCAGACATAGCATTTTCCTTGATGGCCAAAAAGCAATTTTAGTCTCATCTGACCAGAGTACCTTCTTCCATATGTTTGGGGAGTCTCCCACATGCCTTTTGGCGAACACCAAACGTGTTTGCTTATTTGTTTCTTTAAGTAATGGCTTTTTTCTGGCCACTCTTCCGTAAAGCCCAGCTCTGTGGAATGTACGGCTTAAAGTGGTCCTATGGACAGATACTCCAATCTCCGCTGTGGAGCTAAAAATGTACTACTACAAAAGGGAATAGTGTTTGGAGTCACTTTCATACAATGGCAGATTGCTGTTATGGGACCTTTCACATCTCCTCTTGAGATTCATCAACTTCTTTGTATCCAAGAGGTATTGTCTGTGCGAGAAAGACGAAAACGCCTTTAAACACTCATGGGCAATCATTGTGTACTGTCTGTATTCCTACTGTAGCAGCATGGTGTAGAATATGAGACATCTCACAAACACACGTTAGATAGCTAGCTACAACACACAGGTATAGTTACTCCAAGGCTAATATGAGTCATCAAACCAGTCATTCCTTTACTCTCCGCCATCCCATCATCATCAAAACATTTCTCCAGTTTTGCACTGTATGAGAGGCACTGAGGCTAGCTAGGCTAGTTAGCAAGCTATAACAGACTACATTACATTTTAGGTTTAGCAAACACCGCTAGGTAGCTAGCTAGCTAAACTTGGCTACCTTGGTTGTAGTGGTACTAGCAAGCCCCGTTATTGCCGAATCGATCACCAATTTGTACTGTACTGAACAACACTACCTCAAGTAGCTAGCTAGCTATAACAGACTACAGTACATTTTAGGTATAGCAAACACAGCTAGTTAGCTAAACTTGGCTTGTAGCGGTACTAGCAAGACCCATTATGGCCAAATCATTCACCAATTTGTACTGTGTGAACAACACTGCCTCGTGTAAAAAGATAGCTTATATTGCTATCTAGCTACCGACAGCAAAACAACTTACTTGTTTGTAATTTAAGCTCCTGAATCCTGGTCCAGCTGGTCTATGCTGCCGCCGTTGCTGCTTGCTGGTCTCGCAATTATTTTTCTTGCTGTCTCAAATCCTTTTCAGTGTATTTCGGCTCAAATAAATAGGGCTGTATGTTCCTATGTAAAAGCTTTTCTTGGATAGAGGAATCAACAGAAGCAGCCATTGTAGCAAGTTATTTAGTAATCTCGGATAGACAGTGCACGATAACATAGCTCCCGTAAACCTGTAAACTAGTACCACCCCCGTTTTGAAAAGCCTGCCTTCGAGGGTGGAAACTAGGAAGTATGGCTCCCATCAGGCTGTAATCTTTACAAAGCCAAGGAAAATGAGTCAACCTAGATATCCTGCAATGTCCAGGCAGATAGAAACATTGTTAAGACAAGTCCAATGGCTCTATTGAACAAGGACAACCATATCTACCCGCTGCTAGCGTGATCGTGCAATCGTCGAAACGCAAAGGCCACAATAATTGCTAATGATGTCATTGGTTGAACTCTCCCAGTGCGAAAATGAAAATAAATACAGCTATAGTGCATAATTATGTCTGAAACACCCTCTCATCACTCATAATTATGTAAGGAGACTGGAAAAACACCCCAAATAGAAGGCAAATAATTTCTCAAAAACTAAATATAGATGTTGATATTAGCTGGCAGGGGTCTTTACTTCAACATTATTGTCTTGATGCATTTCTAATAGTTCAGACACACCGGTAGGGTTGTCAAACGTTTGCCTGCCGACAGTACTTTGCACCCACCTCTGAACAGAGTGTCGGCAGTCAATCTCTTTTGTGTGTTCACACAGCAAAGACCTTGAAGTCGTCAGCCACACAGCCTTGTTAAAATACTCCAAACCAGAAGGTGGCAGTAGCGTTGTTTGGCAATGCATATCCATGTGTGTTGCTTTATGGTCTAGTCAATGTAGTGTGAGAAATCTGTAGTGCGAGACAACAACCTGTTCAGTTACAGACTGACTTACTATTCCGGTCCCATAACTCGTCTCCCTGAGAGTCTGGCTGACGCCTCTTCCATTGTGACGTATGGGTACATACTGTCTCCGATCCGGAGCACAGGAAAAAATGACATTGGGCTGCTGGAATGACTTTATCCAACGGCCATATTGACGTCTTTATTCGTCCCTGTCCTGGCAGAAATCAGGACTGTATCCAGGACCTATGAGCGCATGAATACCCCCTGATCTAAAAATAGCACCTTGCCATTAAGAGGGGAATAAATCAGCCATGAAAAATAGGGAGTGAAGGGGGAGGGGGGTTTAGGGGGACAAGGCATTGAATATTTCCCCACAAAATACTAGTGTCTGTGTTTCAAATGGCACCCTATTCCCAGGGCTATGGTCAAAAGTAATGCACTATAGGCCTATAGGACAGGAGTGTTCAAATCTTCCTCTATGGAGGTCCGGAGTACTGCTGGCTTTCTGATAATTAATTGCACCCACTAAATCAGTCCCGGATTAGAGGGGAAGAATAAAATAAAAAAGCAATGGAACTGGCTTTGCGGTCCAGATTTGAATTTGAGGGATATAGGAAATGGGGTGCCATTTGGGACACAGCCTCTGTCTTGAGCTGGCGGACAGAACTATTACGACCTGGGAACTGTGCCTGGCAGCGTTCAATGAACCAGAGGTAGGGTATGGTATTTGACACCCCAACCAGACAAGAGCCGTTCAATTTTTTCACTTCATGAGAGGAAACATGGCTTGATGCTGTTATAATAACCCTAAATAGTTGCTTATAATGATTATGCCATCAATGGAATTCAACAGCTAAGCTACACCAAATGGACTACAAAACTAAAAAAGGAGTCTGAGAAAACAGCAACTCAATCGGTACACAAAACTAGCTCAAGTCATCCTCTTAACACATGAGCAGCCTTAGTTCCTAACCTGTGTGCTCTTCCACTCACCAGGATGACAGAATAACTAAAATAGACAAGCGCTTCTTTTTTAACAGCACAGGTTAGTTTCTTGTTTTGTTTTTCGGAGGGGAAGGGATATCCTGCCCCTGCCCCCCATCCCAACCCCCTAATGACAGCATGGCTGCCTTGGCGCAAGCTGGGGTGGGACAGACTTACACAGGGAACTTACCATTTCCTCCTTTCATCTGCCAAGCCATTGTAGGGTGGTTGAGTGGGAGGGCATACAATGCTAGACGTAGGCCTAATCTCCCTCTTCTCCCCATCACTCTTCTGTAGACACAAAACTTCATTTCAAACCTGTTATGGTGCTGCATAGCTATGTTTACCTCTTTCTAGATTCTAGATAGCACAACACTTATGCAGCATTGACCTTGGATTGGTAATGAGGAGGTTTAGAGCAGGGCTGTTCAATTCCGGTCCTGGAGGGCCGAAACACTGGTTTTTGTTTCTACCTGGTAGTTAATTGCACTCACCTGGTGTCCCAGGACTGAATTAGTCCCTTATTAAAAGGAGACGATGAAAACCAGGACCGACATTGAACAGCCCTGGTTTAGAGAGAGGATTAATCTTCCAGTGCAGGGAGCATTTTCTCCTTTGTTAAAGATGACCAATAAACCATGTCTCCTCTCTCCTAGAGAGAAAGGTTTCCTCACAGTGACGCACAACCAAAGTGTGAGGTTCATATCTAGCCTATTAGCCTAGGCGGCCTACCAATAAATCTTCTATATCATATAAAATGTAACCTGAATTTGTAATGAGCGGAAGGAGGAGGGGGAAAATAAATATTATTAAAATATTATTTCAAATGGCATGGTGACTTGGCAATGTACTGAAAAAAATAACTTTAACGATAGGGATATTGTGGCCCTAAACAGATTAGGGCTACAATATGACAGATCCAATTCTCCATGTAGACACAAGGCCTATACATCCTTGTGTGGTGTGTCATGTGTGAATAAGCTGGGGAAAAAACAAGGCAGACTCCCACAGTCCCCATCCAATATGAATCAGAAAACCTCTAGGGCTGCAGCCTATAACCTGGCCCCATTTAACAGGCTCCTACCATACAATCAGAAGGTTCTCTAAAACGCTGCCAAATATCCTTAAGTGCTTCACAGTTGCCATGTTGCCTGCTGCTACTAAACAAACTGAAGCGAGCCACCCTGCCCTGCACTCCTGACCATTAAGCAGGATTTTCAACAGCCATTTATTTCTGCCTCATTTATTTCTCTTGGCAAGCCTGCTTCGCATTGCAGAGCACTGAGGGGTGGTGTGCAATTGAAAAACCATTCAGTCGTTGTCACACCCTGACTCAGGGGACACTTATATGTTGAGTCAGGGTGTGTATATTCTATGTTGTGTAGTTCTATGTTTTCTATCTAGTATGGCTATTTCTATGTTGGCCGGTGTGGTTCCCAATCAGAGGCAGCTGTCGCTCGTTGTCTCTGATTGGGGACCATACTTAGGCAGCCTATTGGCACTATTGAGTTGTGGGATCTTGTTCCGTGAAAGGTATGTTGTTTGTGTCTACCTTGGACTTCACGTTTCGTTTATTGTTTTGTCGAGTGTTTATTAAGTTTAAATAAACATGTATGCATATCACGCTGCGCCTTGGTCCGTCCCGTCTATGAACGAACGAGACAGAAGATCCCACCAAACAAGGACCAAGCAGCGTGCCCAGAAGGAGCAAACGCCGGGGATTCAACGGGAGCTAACTTTAGTAGATGTCCTCCTCAATTGGGGGAGAATTACTGAGGAGGAGGCCGTCCGTTATCGGGAGGCGATGAAAGTTGATGCCCAGGTAGGAGAGGAGAAACGGCGCCAACCGTGCCGACAACGGAGACCCGAGAGGCAACCCCAATAACATTTTTGGGGGGGGGGCACACGGGGTGGATGACGAGGCAGCAGGAGGCCGTGGAAGGGCGAATCTGCAGGTTAGGAGAGGAGGCCACCATGTTACGGGGGCTATTGGTTCAGAGGGAGCAGGAGTTATTCGGTCAGAGGGAGGCGCTACAGGAGGCTAAAAGGGAGAAAGAAAGTGTAGAGGCACGGCGAGAGGAGCTGGTTAGGCAGCAGAAGGAGCGGGGGTTAATAAAGGAACCCAGTCCCGCTCCTCGCACCAAGCAAGTGGTGCGTGTCACCAGTCCGGTCCGGCCCGTTCCTGCTCCCCGCACTAAGCCAGTGGTGCGTGTTCCCAGTACGGCCCGACCCGTTCCTGCTCCTCGCACCAAGCCAGTGGTGCGCGTCGCCAGCCCGGCCCGGCCTGTTCCTGCTCCTCGCACCAAGCCAGTGGGGCGCGTCGCCAGTCCGGCCCGGCCTGTTCCTGCTCCTCGCACCAAACCAGTGGTGCGTGTTCCCAGCCCGGCCCGTTCCTGCTCCTCGCACCAAGCCAGTGGTGCACGTCGCCAGTCCGGTCCGGCCCGTGCCTGCTCCTCGCACCAGACCAGTGGTGCGTTTGTCCAGTCCGGCACGGCCCGTGCCCGTTCCGGCACGGCCCGTGCCCGTCAGCTGTTCCACTCCAGAGCCAGAGCAGTCCGCTCCACCGGGGTCTAGTCCAGCTCCGGTCAACGGCTCCACTTCGGAGCCAGAGCAGTCCGCTCCACCGGTGCCTGATCCAGCTCCGGTCAGCGGCTCCAGTCCAGACCATGACGTCAGCCCCTCTCCAGCACCAGGGTCCAGACTGGGCCTGGCGTATCGTGGGAGGAAGGAGAGGGGAAGCAACGCGCCGAGGTCTAGACCAGACCAGGGGCGCAACAGGGAGGCGAAGAGTGAGAGGTCGTCACGCCCTGAGCCGGATCCGCCTCCGAGGCGGAATGCCCACCCGCCCCTACCCTGTTATGTTTATGTTGTGCGGTCAGAGTCCGCACATTTGGGGGGGGGGGGGGGTACTGTCATGCCCTGACTCAGGGGACGCTTATATGTTGAGTCAGGGTGTGTATATTCTATGTTGTGTAGTTCTATGTTTTCTATCTAGTATGGCTATTTCTATGTTGGCCGGTGTGGTTCCCAATCAGAGGCAGCTGTCACTCGTTGTCTCTGATTGGGGACCATACTTAGGCAACCTATTGGCACTATTGAGTTGTGGGATCTTGTTCCGTGAAAGGTATGTTGTTTGTGTCTACCTTGGACTTCACGTTTCGTTTCGTTTATTGTTTTGTCGAGTGTTTATTAAGTATAAATAAACATGTATGCATATCACGCTGCGCCTTGGTCCGTCCCGTCTATGAACGAACGTGACAGTCGTTTTATGCGTAGAGTGAAACAGTCTGTGTAAATAACTCAAAGAGGAAACGTTTACAGGCGGATTAGGCTATATCATGTCATAATATGTTGCAGTTCCTGGGCTTGTTGTTTTTCAACAAATATCCACAAAGCAGTGAAGAAAGATGAGGATGCATGCTTAGTCATTCATGAGACACTGAGGTTCTGCTGTAGAGCCATCTACATGAGCTTGACACTGGCCTGATTTTCAGGCACAGCCATGTGTGCTGTAGGCCTAGATAGAAATGTACTGTGTCATGTATTGTGTGGTGATCCTGAGAAGAAACATCGCCCTGGGAACTCAGTCATGACACATCACATGTCCTTTCAGCCATGTCCCTTTGCCACCCTGATTCAACCTTTGGGCATTTACATCTAAAAGAACCCATGAGCACCAACATGTGAAGTTCATAGGAGCATGTCAAATTGGGTGTAAAATGAAAGCTAAGAGTCTCTATTTTTGAGAAATTAAGGCATATATACATTTTAACCATTTTCCATCCTATAAATTAGTAATAAGCAAAGGCTTTGATTTCTGGTCAAACAGATGGAAAAAGGGGTCTTAGACAACATCTACCAGAAAAAGTCTTAAAAAGGTATTAAGCATGAAACACGCAGAGAATCTGAGGTACTTAATGTTTCACAGTAGGAGGCCGTTCCTTCTCTTGCTAGAACAAAATAAAGTACCTGCTGTGTACCGACCTGGTACTGACGAAACTGCCATTTCTATACTGAACAAAAATATGAACGCAACATGTAAAGTGTTGGTCCCAAGTTTCAGGAGCTGAAATAAAAATTTCCAAACACACAAAAAGCTTATTTCTCTCAAATGTTGTGTACAAATTTGTTTACATCCCTGTTAGTGAGCATTTCTCAGTGAGAGACAGAATAACAAAAAAATCCAGAAAAACGCAGGCCAAAAATGTTATAAATTGATTTGCATTTTAATGAGGGAAATAAGTATTTGACCGCCTGATGGGGCCATGCACCATCAAATCTTGGGTGAGAACCTCCTTCCCTCAGCCAGGGCATTGAAAATGGGTATTCCAGCATGATAATGATCCAAAACACACGGCCAAGGCAACAAAGGAGTGGCTCAAGAAGAAGCACATTAAGGTCCTGGAGTGGCCTAGCCAGTCTCCAGACCTTAATCCCATAGAAAATCTGTGGAGGGAGCTGAAGGTTCGAGTTGCCAAACGTCAGCCTCGAAACCTTAATGACTTGGAGAAGATCTGCAAAGAGGAGTGGGACAAAATCCCTCCTGAGATGTGTGCAAACCTGGTGGCCAACTACAAGAAACGTCTGACCTCTGTGATTGGCAAAACCCTTGTTGGCACCAAGTACTAAGTCATGTTTTGCAGAGGGGTCAAATACTTATTTCCCTCATTATAATGTAAATCAATTTATAACATTTTTGACATGCGTTTTTCTGGATTTTTTTGTTGTTATTCTGTCTCTCACTGTTCAAATAAACCTACCATTAAAATTATAGACTGTTCCTGTCTTTGTCAGTGGGCAAACGTACAAAATCAGCAGGGGATCAAATACTTTTTTCCCTCACTGTAGCTAGCACAACAGCTAGCTAGCAAATCAAGTTAACAATTTAGCTAAAGTTAGCCAGCTAGTTAAAAAATGTATCTATGGGCTGTATGTGATTATGGAGAGTGAATTAAATTGTTTCTTTGTCATCTTGCTAGCTCGTTATCTAACTGTGGCCATCTGGCTAGTATCAACATTGGCTTTCTACAACAATAGCAACATCAGCACAGCTAGCTATCTAATATTGACTAGCCCATAAAGCAACACACACAGACATGCATTGCCAAACAACACTACTGCCACCTTCTGGTTTGGAGTATTTTAATTTAATTTTAAGGCTGAGTGGCTGACGACTTCAAGGTCCTTGCTGTGTGAACACAAAAGAGACACTCTGTTCAGAGGTGCTAAGTACAATCGGCAGGGAAACGTTGGACAATCCTACCGGTGTGTCTGAGGTATTAGAAATATATCAAAACATAATAATGTTGAAGACTCCTGCAAATAAATATCAACAAATGTCGTTTTGGATAAATTTTTTGCCTTCTGTAAATGTAAGAAACATTGCCTTGTGCCTTGTAATTACGTTAATAAAAACGCACATATCTATAAGACAATATATTTTCGAATTTCTCTCCCTCATGAGGAAGGAGGATAATAAAAGTTCACAGAAGTAAAGATTAAAAGGTAGACCTACCAATTAGTGTTTTTACTGATAAAGTTTGTTTATTAATTTGTTTATTAATTATTAAGTGATTAAAACTGAAAAATATGTAATGGCATTATTGCAATTAAATTGACTACAATGGGAAATCATAGTAGTCAAAAACCACAATTGGGTCACCTGCTAATTACTTCCCTTCCACTGGTATAATGTTTTGTTCAGTTTCTCTTTCTGTCGTCTGATGGTCAAACCAAGACTGAAAACAGTCTGGACAACCCCTCCCTCTCCCGCTCTCTGCTGCTCTCGCCCTCTTTTCTCTCTCTCTCCACTTACTGACACCTACCCTCTTTCCATTTACTGTAACAAGCATCCCCAACCACTGAGCACTGACCAACACCGGACATTCATGGACGTTTAAAAGTAGCTGAAATTTGGTCAGTCCTCCCTGGCTGGACCAAATCTGAACCAATCATAGACGTCTATGTTTCACAAGTTTGGACAGCACAGTACAGAACAGTACAGTAAAGAAAAGTACAGTACAGTAGAGCACACTAGAGTAGAGTACAGTATAATGTACTTATTGTACTGAACATATCTACATTTTACATTTACATTTTAGTCATTTAGCAGACGCTCTTATCCAGAGCGACTTACAGGAGCAATTAGGGTTAAGTGCCTTGCTCAAGGGCAAGGCACATTTACGTCATATCTACTTTACTGTACTCTACTGTATTGAACTGCACTCTGCTGTGCTCCACTCTACTGTGATATCCAAACTTGTGAAACAGACGTTTTAGATTTGGTCTGGTCCAGACCAACCAAATGTGGTCTTGATGTGGGCGGAGCTCACAACAATAATAGCCAGTGCATAAAATACCCAAATATGCAAAAGAAGGATATTGCATATTTCTATCTTTGTGTACCTATTCAGGATATATCACCATGAAGAGAATGATATGCATATCCATAAGTATGCATTTCTGTATAGTACAGATCAGGGACCCATGATGTCATTCCGTAATTCTTTCAAACTCAAGGTGTCATGTCATAGCTGACACTCCATTCTTCCTGCAGACATCTTTGAGTTTTTGGAAAACATGGTTGCAAAAAAAACTGTTGATTTTACCGTAATTCTGTTAGCAAACTTAGCTTCTGCACAGTAAATGTGTGTGAACATTTTTGTAAATTGTTCAAAGAAAGTCCTTGTGCATATATTTATATGGTTTGTTAACTTTGAAATCAATGTTTTTAGTTTGGCATAAGCTACATTTTAACCTCTTAAGGCCCAAGCTGTTTTTTTACATGCATTTTTTATTTCTCTTTGCTATTTGGGCTTATTGGAACCTAATTAGAATAAAAACTAAGTATCATCTTTTGATATGATGTACTTTTAGAGAAAAATGATGTCCACATATGTGGATTCATGGTCCGAATTGCATTAGGCTAACATTTTCAACACAACTAATTTAAGTATGTATGTATGTATTTAGTGATTTAATTGTTATTTATTTCATTGGGACCATGTACAGCTTTTTAGCTGCATCAGAGCTAGCTTTTTTCCCATTTTACGTGTGTGCATGTTTACAAGCATATTAGCTGTTTCGAGGAGCCTCAGTCCATAAGTACACTTACGTGTACTTCATGTTTAGCGACCTACAAAGTTGCTAGTTTTACACTTTTTTTTTCAAATTTGCATGTCATGACAAATATACAAGGCTTTTATAAATATCTAAATCTGAATAAGCCATGAAATATGACAGAACTTCTACACAATTGTGGACATAAGAGCTAAAAAGTGCTGTCCACGTATGTGACCACTAAGCCCTAGGAGAGTAAAAAATCTGAGTCGAAGCGTAAATCCTTTACCATGTAACTGCCCCTTAGCAGACCTCAGGTCTGCATCCCAAATGTGACCCACAACCTGGATTCGGTCTTATGTAGCAACATTTGAAATTGTAATTCTGCTTTGAAAGTTAATAAACTTGTAACCCCACTTTTGAGAAAATAGCCCGTGAATGTTTTTCGCCTACACCCATTCAGCATCGTTAACACCCTCTTAAGCCTTAGCTCCATCCATCTCTTTAAGGATACACAGGTGAGGCCATGTGCTAAACAAAGTGAATATGCTAGTGTAGTAAACAACCAAAGATTTCAAGACTAAAAGTGGTGAAAGTAGTAGCAAAAAGTAACAGTAAAAATACTTTATCTAGTCCTTGGCCTATATCATAATTTGACTTTGGTGCAGGTCATGTTGTTCTTCACATTACCGTCTCTGGTAAACACACACTATATTAAATAAAATCTAAGTTAATTTGTCACATGCACAGGATAAAGAACGTGTAAATGGTACAGTGAAATGGTTACTTGCATAGTGGAGTCTTTTGTTTAGACAAGTAGCTAGCTAGCTAAACAAATAACCATAATCCCAACTCATACTACCATGCAGCATGCATGAATCTGCAGGCATCTAAAGCTAACCAACTAGGTTCAATGTTAGCTAGCTAGCTAACATTAGGCTATAAAACTAGCAACGCAAATGGATTTCTGAGATAAGAATAATATTACTAGACAGATCATACACGTAACTTTAGCTAGTGAGCCAGCCCCCAACGTTAGCTAGTTAACAGTACGCTTTAACTTGCAAACGACTTTGACAAAATTAGAAACGTATACTATCTGAAAATGTAGCTAGACTCTTACCCGTATACATGGATGAACGCTTCTCCCTCTGTCATGGATGCCATGGTTGCCCTTAGTTTGAATATGTAATCCAGAGACAGGTGTTTTATACAACAGCCTCCTGTGTTCTCTTTTCAACGCTCTCCGCATTTGGCAATCATTTCTCTGCTTCCACAGGGCATTCCACTGATGACAGTGATGAGGGAAGACTCTACAATGTCTGGTTCATTGAAAATGTTTTAACCTAAAATCAGGGATTTCTTCATCGTCTGATTCATTTTCAGAGTCAGAGTCAGCATGGCATGATCGTTCTCCAGAATGCAGTCCATCACAACTTATTCCCACTGATCTTTGTCGATAGCGCTATTAACTTCAGGGCAGGAATGCAACACTTTTCAGTTCTTCATGATACTTTTATAGTGTATGTGGACACCCCTTCAAATTAGGGGATTCGGCTATTTCAGCTACACCCATTGCTGACAGGTGTATAAAATCGAGCACACAGCCTTGTAATCTCCATAGGGAAACATTGGCATTAGAATGGCCTGTACTGAAGAGCTCTGTGACTTTTAACGTGGCACTGTCATAGGATGCCACCTTTCCAACAAGTCAGTTCATCAGATTTCTGCCCTGCTAGAGCTGCCCCAGTCAACTGTAAGTGATGTCATTGTAAAGTGGAAACGTTTAGGAGCAACAACGGCTCAGCCGCGAAGGGGTAGGCCACACAAGCTCACAGAATGGGACCGCAGAGTGCTGAAGTGAGTAAGAATCGTCTGTCCTCGGTTGCAACTCTCACTACCGAATTCCAAACTGCCTTGGGAAGCAACGACAGCACAAGAACTGGTCATCGGGAGCTTCATGAAATGGATTTCCATGGCCGAGCAGCCGCACACAAGCCTAAGATTACCATGCGCAACGCAAAGCGTCGGCTGGAGTGGTGTAAAGCTTGCCCCCATTGGTCTCTGGAGCAGTGGAAACGCGATCTCTGGAGTGATGAATCAAGCTTCACCATCTGGCTGTCTAACGGACAAATCTGGGTTTGTCGGATGGCAGGAGAACGCTACCTGCCCGAATGCATAGTGCCAACTGTAAAGTTTGGTGGAGGAGGAATAATAGTCTGGGGCTGTTTTTCATGGTTCGGGCTAGGCCCCTTAGTTCCATTGAAGGGAAATCTTACCGCTACAGCATACATTGAAATTCCAGACAATTCTGTGCTTCCAACTTTGTGGCAACAGTTTGGGGAAGGCCCTTTCCCGTTTCAGCATGACAATGGGATCAATTAGAACGCTGACTGCGAGCCAGGCCAATTCACCCAACATCAGTGCCCGACCTCACTAATGCTCTTGTGGCTGAATGGAAGCAAGTCTCCGCAGCAATGTTCCAACATCTAGTGAAAATCCTTCCCAGAAGAGAGGAGGCTGTTATAGCAGCAAAGAGGGGACCAACTCCATATTAATGCCCATGAGTTTGAAATGAGATGTTCGACAAGCAGGTGTCCACATAAGTACACAAATGGATGTAGCAACTAAGAATTCTAGCTTTAACTTTGCAATCAATGGTTTTTGTTTGGCATACCTTTAAAGTCTGACTGTCAGCATCATCTCAGCGTATCTTTAAAAAAAAAAAGCTGCTGTAGAAAGGATTATCCACACATACTGAGCAGCTCATGTTATAGACAGAAGCATGCTACATGGCAGACCAATCTGAACTCATCTCTCGGCATGTCCAGCCCATCCATTATCTCAGCCAATCATGGCTAGCGGGAAGGTTCCTGTATTTTTCGATGGCTAAACCAACTAGGCTTGTAATTTAACAATTGTATTTGTATTTACAGATGGTATACAAGTTTGTTATTAAGGCACATGAAAGTTCATATGTTCCAGAAGGCATTTCTGCCACAAAAAATAATTGATAAAAAAAAAAAACGTTCAAATGCATCTCCTGTGAAGTAGTGACGTGCGACATAGGTCTAGCTTCTTGAAACATTTTACAAATGGTAGTATGGCACCCTATTCCTTTTATAGTGCACTACCAATGAAGTCGCTGGCATTTTACCCATAAATTAAGTGAAAGTACCAGGTTTTGCCCACTAGATGCTGCTGTTCCTGCTACTGCCCTTTTATCCATTTTGCTGGTATTTTGTGTTTATCAAAATGTATCACCACATTTTCTTTACAACTTTGGGTAGAAAACCAATAGCTTTTGCTAATGATGAAAATAAATGGTGTGGTCATCCTCACAATTCAAGCCAGTCCTCTATGAAAGCAATTCAGTTTGTCGTCCTCTTAGCAACCTAATGCTTCAACCAACCTCTCCCTGAATAGCCCTGAATAGCCCAAAAAGAAGCAGCAATTCTCATATGAAGCCCAAAAATGTGACAGAGAAATGGGCTAGCGACTAAAATGTGACAACCCTAATGAAATAATACAATTATAAACCACTGCATGGTGTTTTACAATAAAATTATTCGAAAACATATCTACAGTGGGGAGAACAAGTATTTGATACACTGTCGATTTTGCAGGTTTTCCTACTTACAAAGCATGTAGAGGTCTTTTTATCATAGGTGCACTTCAACTGTGAGAGACGGAATCTAAAACAAAAATCCAGAAAATCACATTGTATGATTTTTAAGTAATTAATTTGCATTTTATTGCATGACATAAGTATTTGATACATCAGAAAAGCAGAACTTAATATTTGGTACAGAAACCTTTGTTTGCAATTACAGAGATCATAAGTTTCCTGTAGGTCTTGACCAGGTTTGCACACACTGCAGCAGGGATTTTGGCCCACTCCTCCATACAGACCTTCTCCAGATCCTTCAGGTTTCGGGGGCTGTCGCTGGGCAATACGGACTTTCAGCTCCCTCCAAAGATGTTCTATTGGGTTCAGGTCTGGAGACTGGCTAGGCCACTCCAGGACCTTGAGATGCTTCTTACGGAGCCACTCCTTAGTTGCCCTGGCTGTGTGTTTCGGGTCGTTGTCATGCTGGAAGACCCAGCCATGACCCATCTTCAATGCTCTTACTGAGGGAAGGAGGTTGTTGGCCAAGATCTCGCGATACATGGCCCCATCCATCCTCCCCTCAATACGGTGCAGTCGTCCTGTCCCCTTTGCAGAAAAGCATCCCAAAAGAATGATGTTTCCACCTTCATGCTTCACGGTTGGGATGGTGTTCTTGGGGTTGTACTCATCCTTCTTCTTCCTCCAAACACGGCGAGTGGAGTTTAGACCAAAAAGCTCTATTTTTGTCTCATCAGACCACATGACCTTCTCCCATTCCTCCTCTGGATCATCCAGATGGTCATTGGCAAACTTCAGACGGGCCTGGACATGGGCTGGCTTGAGCAGGGGGGACCTTGCGTGCGCTGCAGGATTTTAATCCATGACGGGCGTAGTGTGTTACTAATGGTTTTCTTTGAGACTGTGGTCCCAGCTCTCTTCAGGTCATTGACCAGGTCCTGCCGTGTAGTTCTGGGCTGATCCCTCACCTTCCTCATGATCATTGATGCCCCACGAGGTGAGATCTTGCATGGAGCCCCAGACCGAGGGTGATTGACTGTCATCTTGAACTTCTTCCATTTTCTAATAATTGCGCCAACAGTTGTTGCCTTCTCACCAAGCTGCTTGCCTATTGTCCTGTAGCCCATCCCAGCCTTGTGCAGGTGTACAATTTTATCCCTGATGTCCTTCCACAGCTCTCTGGTCTTAGCCATTGTGGAGAGGTTGGAGTCTGTTTGATTGAGTGTGTGGACAGGTGTCTTTTATACAGGTAACGAGTTCAAACAGGTGCAGTAAATACAGGTAATGAGTGGAGAACAGGAGGGCTTCTTAAAGAAAAACTAACAGGTCTGTGAGAGCCGGAATTCTTACTGGTTGGTAGGTGATCAAATACTTATGTCATGCAATAAAATGCAAATGAATTACTTAAAAATCATACAATGTGATTTTCTGGATTTTTGTTTTAGATTCCGTCTCTCACAGTTGAAGTGTACCTATGATAAAAATTACAGACCTCTACATGCTTTGTAAGTAGGAAAACCTGCAAAATCGGTAGTGTATCAAATACTTGTTCTCCCCACTGTATATGTTGTGTGATTAGTGACATTTACCATTACACCCAACCCAATACTATTACCATTGCAAAACACTATACAGTGTGTTTTTCGGGACTTTTACCATTGAAAACCCTTAGAGGCCATAATACTGAAACCATTAGAACTGCTGTAGCCTAAAAGTTTGCTTGTTCACCAAACACACACAGGGGCAGTTTCCTGGACAAAGATTGAATTAGGAAGATGACCACAATGCATTTTCATCATGAGGAAAAACTATTGGTTTTACATTTACATTTTAGTCATTTAGCAGACGCTCTTATCCAGAGCGACTTACAGGAGCAATTAGGGTTAAGTGCCTTGCTCAAGGGCACATCGACAGATTTTTCACCTAGTCGGCTCGGGGATTAGAACCACCTTTCGGTTACTGGCACAACGCTCTTAACCACTAAGCTACCTGCCACCCCAAAGTCGCAAAGACAATGTTGTGACACATTTTATAAACACAAGAGACCAGCAAAATGGATAAAAGTGCAGTAGCATGAACAGCGGCACATTTTTCTGAACATATATATTTTTTTACATAACCAAATTCCCTAAGAATACATTACATAGTATGAATAAACAATACTCCACGTCGCAGCTTCATATAACTTGTCAAATAGAGAACTGATACTATATACTGGCCATTGGGGTGGGCTTGGTGTGAGGTTTGGGGGTCCGTGGATGGCATTTGACCATTTATTTGGATTCCTCACATCTTAAATCATCGTTAAGTGGTTTTTGTGCAAAATCGGATGTTGGGTACTATATTTATTGAATATTATATGAATCCTATAAATTGAAATGGCCAATTCTCAAATCAAATGGTATTTCAACAAAGTAATGTTGCGGAAATGCTTATCTTATCTGTTTCTACCTACAGAAACAATTTCAGAACAATCTGAGATGACAACAAACGACCCAGTGAGCAGGCAGAAATGTTTTATTCAGTCACTGTTTATTTTATTTTTTGAATAACTGAATGGGATGATTTTTTTTATATGACAAGATAGGTATTGAATGAAAGGCAAAGGTCTAGACATAGGCTACTCCATCTCTCCTGTACCTTAACCAACTTTGGAGCTGTGAGATTAATCAGGGCAAAGGTTTGAGGCTTCAGTGCAGTAGTTTGATTAGGCACATCCTGGAAGACTAAAGCTTCTGTTGTATGTTCAACACAGCTCACGTTTCAGCATTACATAGAGGGATCTTTCATAACATTTTCACCTCAGACAAACCCTACATACACCCGCATAGCCACGACATCCATCATTGACGCAGACAGCACTCCGTGTTGCATCTGCGCAACTGGAACATTTACGTTTTCACTTGCATTGACGCCAATGGAGGACAAAGAAATGATGGTTCAGATACAAATGGTGGATTTATTTAGGAAATGTGCAATGCAGCCTAGGTCTAGGCCTAAGCCTATTTGTAGTGCATTTCCAAATTCATTACAAAGACAACTTCATTTGATTTCAGAACTAAAAAAAAAACATTTAGGCCCAATGTTCCCTCTAAGCTGAGCACGTGTGCGGCCACGCACCTCCTCCAGGACTGCCGCGCAGAGATGCATGAGATTGAACTTCACAGTTCGCCCCATTAGTTTCTTTTGACGAGCAGTCTATCAATCACCCGAATATGGATGCGCTTTTCAGATCAGAGTGCATTTTATTTTATTTGCTAGTTAGCGTGTTATTAGTCAAGTTCTAGGTAAGTACAGTGCATTTGGAAAGTATTCAGACTCCTTGACTTTTTCCACATTATGTTACGTTACAGCCTTATTCTAAAATGGATTCAATTGTTTTTTCCCCTCATCAATCTACACACAATACCCCATAATGACAAAGCAAAAACAGGTTTTTAGAAATGTTAGCAAATGTATAAAATAAAATAAACGGAAATATTACATTTACATAAGTATTCAGACCCTTTACTCAGCTCTAGGAAGAATCCTGGTGGTTCCAAATTTCTTCCATGTAATAATAATATAATAATAATAATAAATAATATGCCATTTAGCAGACGCTTTTATCCAAAGCGACTTACAGTCATGTGTGCATACATTTTAACGTATGGGTGGTCCCGGGGATCGAACCCACTACCCTGGCATTACAAGCGCCATGCTCTACCAATTGAGCTACAGAGGACAATTTAAGAATGATGGAGGCCACTGTGTTCTTGGGGACCTTCAATGCTGCAGAAATGTTTGGGTACGCTTCCCCAGATCTGTGACTCGACACAATCCTCTCTCGGAGCTCTATGGAAAATTCCATCGACCTCATGGCTTGGTTTTTGCTCTGACATGCACTGTCAACTGTGGGACCTTATATAGACAGGTGTGTGCCTTTCCAAATCATGTCCAATCAATTTAATACACCACAGGTGGACTCCAATCAAGTTGTAGAAACATCTCAAGGATGATCAATGGAAACAGGATGCACCTGAGCTCAATTGAGTCTCATTGCAAAGTTTCTGAACACTTATGTAAATAAGGTATCTGTTATTTATTTGTAATACATGTGCAAAAAAATAAAAAATAAAAAAACTGTTTTCACTTTGTCATTATGGGGTATTGTGTGTAGATTGATGAGGATTTTTTTTATTTAATCAATTTTAGAATAAGGCTGTAACGTAACAATGTGGAAAAAGTCAAGGGGTCTGAATACTTTCCGAATTCCCCCATTTCAGCAATGGGGGAACTACTGCTTCCTACAGGAGCATAAAACGTGTACATTTCAAGCTCTTTGAAAAGCGAGTCAGGTAAAAAGCTTGTTTAAGGGGCTGTGTTGTATTTTGAAACAGGCTTAAATATGCAAATAAGACAATAGGCAGAGGGTAGCCTACATTGTCTAGTTTTCTGTATGGTAATAATAATAATAATAATGATTTGTATTTTGTAAAGTGGTTTCGTGCATCATACAACACAATATAATGCAATTTACATTCATCTATTTGGCCCATGGTGTTACATTAATTAATTTTATTTTTATTTTATTTAACCTTTATTTAACCAGGAAGGGCTCATTGAGATTTAAAATCTCTTTTTCAAGAGCGTCCTGGCCAAGATAGGCAGCACCAAGTCATTACAAAAAATTACAGACAGACAACATGAAAAACTACAAGTAATCTAGTAAAAACCATTCATGAATTCACAAGAGTATAACAATATCAAAAACAGCAAATTAAAAACATTGACAGGTCAGGGAATCAGCCTCAAAATCCTTCATCAGAGATTTAAAAACACCAATCGGGACAAGTTCTTCCAGTTTAAAAATGTCAAGCCCTGCATAGTCTAAACAAGTTTTTAAAAGTCTCATGACGAATGTAGGCTTGCATTGAACACAACATAGGCTATATCATAGAAATCAAAATCTATTTCCATGTGAAAATGTTATGGGATTTTCTCTATTGGTTTTGTTGGTAGGCCACTCCTACATTATGCTCAAATACTGTAGGCACAATAGCTTATTGGCTACAGTCTAACAGTAACTTCAACGGGTACAGCCTCAGTTCACTGTAAAAACGCGCCGGAAGTTGCACAGAATTCTCACAAAATTCAACATTCCGTTCACAAGACCTGAAATTTGCTCAGCCCCCCCAAAAATGAGGGAACATTGTTAACAGGCCTATCCTTCAAAGATCTGGAATTGGATCTAAAACAGGATGGGGACTTCCTGTGTTTTCAGGTAACGCCTGGAATCCCAGAATGTTGTTTTGCAGCCAATTAGACTATGTGTCGAAAGAAAGGGTGGAGGATCTGTAGATACCTGCCCTTATCTGCAGTCAAACACAGGGAGGCCGTCAACCACTGGTCTTCTATGAATGGGAATACAACTGTCTAAAACAGCAGGCCATACGAGCAAATTGCTCCTCTATGGATAAAATGTGGACTACTGAGGACAAACTATGGCAGTAATGGGATTGGTTTATGAGTTCAATTTCATTGACTCGATTTAGGCCATTGCCTAAACCGATAGAGTTTGGGTGGTTTAGAAAAAAAACAATGATGTATTGTTAGAGGACAGGGATTATAAAAATCTGTGTTTAAACCTAAACTACAGCTAGAGATTTATGATATTGTAATAATTCACTTTAAAGCCTACTTCGTTATTCCTCAAATGAGGTGTGGATGAATAGAATATGAGGGCCACGATAAACCTTTTCTTCGGTCTTCCTTCTTCAGTCAACCTTTAATAGGCTTATGCACAATTCCCTTTCTCTGGCTAATGCACTGTCAACGTTTTCAAAGGATTCAAGCAGGGCACCACAAGCCTTATTAATGGGACATAATCCTAATCCGTATGGTGCTATGTTTGATATTCAGGGACGGACAGTTGGATCATGTCTTGCTTTTGAGTAACACAAACTAATGCTTAGGCCTAGGATGTGAAATCTAGGCCATGCCTACTTAAACAACATTTCTTCCCATAACTGGAAATTGTAATTGTTGTTCTGAGTGTTTACTAGCCTAATTGAAAAAATTGTAGACAGCTGCTATGGTGACCCTGAGCGCCCTATGAGAAGCAGCCATGACAAGCACTCTTTCAGCCTTAATAGAACTAAAATTGGCAGCTCAGCCAACAAGCAAGGACTGGGAGCATAATTGTTCTACCATACCTTGCCATTCTGTCATTCCACTGTGGCTAAACATTGGATACTCATTCGACACAATAATTGCTAAATAGCCAAAAAAGTCAAATGAATCCCCAATTTCACAGTTGAACTGTCAACCATTGAGAATGTTTCTTACTTAAAAAAAAAAAAAAGGCCAACTTCACTGAAAATGTAGATCCTTTTGCCTTTGGTTACATGTCTGGAACTTAATGACAAAACACTAAGAGAAGACAGGGTTTTTTTTTACTGGAAAAACATTGGGATCAGCCGGCCGGCATCCTTATTGAGTTATTTCAGCGGTGGAACGCAGTGACGTTGGAACACTGGTGCCTGCTGATCTGGAATCCTGGCCACTGAGGTCATTCACAGAATTGTCTGCTTACATCACAGCTCCGGCGAGTCACTTGAAAAAGTCAGGGGAGAGGAGGAGGGAAGTGGAGGCAAACATCCTGAGAGTGCTGGGACTCAGAGACAGGGCTGCTGCTGTCCATGGGCCACAGTACAATCATACTATTCACTGCAGCTACAGTAGGCTAGTCACTCGCCTGCTCTAAAACCCAAGTTCTCCAGAGCAAAACAAACAAATCTTAAGCTCACCTACATACTCAACTGTTGACACTTTCAATTTGAAATACAAGTCGTGACTTTTTTTTTAAAAAGCCACAACGATTAAAACAATGTTAGCCTAAAGCAAAAACCTGAACAGTGACACTCTCTCAAAATATTTCAGCACATTTGACCTCATCCTCATAATCATAAGACATCATTTAGCAGCTAAGATGTATTCATGGCTTACTAAACATGGTGTCAACTGACCCCTTAACATCAAGTGACTTTCCCAGGATATTAACAAAAAAAATAGGCCTGGCAGAACATTCCCAGGATTCCCTCGAGAACAACTTCATCCATAGAAAACATTACTGTATACCGAGGTCAAAATGTTCCATTTCCATTAAGAAAACGTCTCTCTTCTAGTCACTCTTCAAGTGGGCAGCAGTATTGCATATTAACAAGACACTGTCAACAACATCATTCTGCTTCTGTTCTTCGTTGTATCACCTCTATCCTCTGAAGGTTCAATAATAATCTTTGAGAGAAGAGCAAAAAATTGCTTGAAATCAATCCAGTCTTACAGTTAAATTACCCAAAGTTACTCTAGGTAGCTTATAACATGACCAAGGAAATGCAAAGCCAATGCAGGCCTTAGAGTTATTGCAAACATCAAAACTGGTTGCAAACATCAATTGAAATTGATACAGAATGCAATCCAATCTTAAAACATACAAGAAGAAAAACCAGTAGTGGAAAGCATGTTCTGGACGTTCTGTCTAAGCACAATATTATTGAGCTATCCCTTTCCTTTCATTGAAGTGAGCTACCATGACAACAGTCCCTGCCAACATGACTACAGGATGTAGGCTACAAAGACACATCAGTTCAAATTTAGCCAGCATTCTTACATCAAACCCTGGCTGTAAAGCCAAGCAATCAATAAATAGCATTGCCACTTTGTAATCTTAAATCAGGCAGTAAATTAACACCAGCTAAAAGCAGTTACTAATCTTCCTCTACCAAGTGTTAGTCCAAGATGGCGTAGTAGTGCGGTCGTGTATTGGGTTGTGTCCTCGTGTAAATAGCCAGTTTTTTTGTCTTTTATTCGTATATATTTCTCTATCTCACTTTCCATCCTTTAACTAAATATACTTTCCTGCAACCCGCCTCACCCAATGTGGAACAGATTCTATTATTTCTTTATTTTTTTTATCAAGAACCTACGGCTGAAACTAGCCAGCTAGCCAGCTAACTTGCTATTAGCGGTCTTCACCACTGTCCGTGGCCTGTGCTACCTACCAGCCAGCTCTAGCCTGGACAATTATCGGCCAGTCTGCACAGCGTGCTATCAACCCAGAGCATATCGGATTTTCTGCCGGAATCACTGGACCTTAACACCGGACCATCGCAACTAGCTAGCTGCAACCGAATGGCTGTTGTTGGCTAATATCCACTTCCCGACGTACCAGTTAGCCTTGAGCTAGCCTCGAGCCAGGCCCACCTCCCAGCTATCTACCTCTCTGTCAACTGGACGGGACCTCCTAGTGTCGACACAGAGCCCCGCCGATCCATCACGTCTGGTCTGCCGACGTAATTGTCTGATGTGGTTTCAACAGGCTTCCCGTTACGACGACCACGAAGATCCATCTGCTAGCCCCGGCCCGCTAGCACGCGCAATCAACAGCCGTGCCTCTTTCTCGCCTGTATTTTAGCAGCCTACGATCTGCTCCCGGACTTACTTAGTGCTGTTCACTGGACCTTATGATCACTCAGCTACACAGCTAATGCCTGCTGGACTGTTCCTTTACACGGTACCCCATCCTGTTTATCTGTTTAGCCTCACCCCAAACTTTCGTCGCCATTACCAGTTGTTTTCTTAGCCCTCTCGAATAACACCTGTGATTGCGTTATGCCTCTCTCCCATGTCAATATGCCTAGCCTATTGCTGTTTGGGTTAGTTCTTATTATACAATTTCAATGTAGAGCCCCAAGTTCAGCTCAACAAGCCTCAGAGAGCTCCTTTGTCCCACCCCCCATACACGCGGAGACCGGCTTAAATCGGTACATCCAGTGATGCTATCTCTTTCACAGTTACCCAATGCTTAGGTGTACCTCCACTGTACTCATATCCTTCCATATCCTTGTCTGTACATAATGCCCTGAATCTATTCTACAACGCCCGGAAATCTGCCCCCTTTCTCTGTACCCAACGCACTAGAAGACCAGTTCTTAAAGCCTTTAGCCATATCCTTATTCTATTCCTCCTCTGTTGATGTAGAGGTTAACCCATGCCCTGTAGCCCCCAGTATCACTCCTACCCCCCAGGCGCTATCATTTGTTGACTTCTGTAACCGTAAAAGCCTTGGTTTCTTACATGTTAACATCAGAAATCTCCTCCCCAAGTTTGAGTTATTCACTGCGTTAGCACACTCTGCCAACCCTGATGTTCTAGCAGTGTCTGAATATTGGCTTAGGAAGGCCACCAAAAATTCAGAAATGTCCATTCCGAACTACAACATTTTCCGTCTAGAAAGAACTGCCAAAGGGGGCGGAGTTGCAATCTACTGTAGAGATAGCCTGCAGAGCTCTATCATACTATCCAGGTCTGTGCCCAAACAGTTTGAGCTTCTATTTCTAAAAATCCACCTTTCCAGAAATATGTCTCTCACTGTTGCCGCTTGCTACAGACCCCCCCTCAGCCCCCAGTTGTGCCCTGGACACCATATGTGAATTGCTTGCCCCCCATCTATCCTCAGAGTTCGTACTGCTTGGTGACCTAAACTGGGATATGCTTAACACCCCGGCCGTCCTACAATCTAAACTAGATGCCCTCAATCTCACACAAATTATCAAGGAACCTACCAGGTACAACCCTAAATCCGTAAACATGGGCACCCTCATAGATATCATCCTGACTAATTTACCCTCTAAATACACCTCCTCTGTCTTCAACCAGGATCTCAGCGATCACTGCCTCATTGCCTGCGTCCGTAATGGGTCCGCGGTCAAACAACCACCCCTCATCACTGTCAAACGCTCCCTAAAACACTCCAGCGAGCAGGCCTTTCTAATTGACCTGGCCCGGGTATCCTGGATGGATATTGACCTCATTCCGTCAGTAGAGGATGCCTGGATGTTCTTCAAAAGTGCTTTCCTCTCCATCTTAAATAAGCATGCCCCATTCAAAAAATTCAGAACTAAGAACAGATATAGCCCCTGGTTCACCCCAGACGTGACTGCCCTTGACCATCACAAAAACATCCTGTGGCGTACTGCATTAGCATCGAACAGCCCCCGCGATATGCAACTTTTCAGGGAAGTCAGGAACCAATATACACAATCAGTTAGGAAAGCAAAGGCTAGCTTTTTCAAACAGAAATGTGCATCCTGTAGCACTAACTCCAAAAAGTTTTGGGACACTGTAAAGTCCATGGAGAATAAGAGCACCTCCTCCCAGCTACCCACTGCACTGAGGCTAGGAAACACTGTCACCACCGATAAATCTACGATAATCGAGAATTTCAATAAGCATTTTGCTACGGATGGCCATGCTTTCCACCAGGCTACCCCTACCCCGGCCACCAGCTCTGCACCCTCCACTGCAACTCCCCCACCCCGCTTCTCCTTCACCCAAATGCAGATAGCTGATGTCCTGAAAGAGCTGCTAAATCTGGACCCCTACAAATCAGCTGGGCTAGACAATCTGGACCCTTTCTTTCTAAAATTAGCCGCCGAAATTGTCGCAACCCCTATTACTAGCCTGTTCAACCTCTCTTTCGTATCGTCTGAGATCCCTAGAGATTGGAAAGCTGCCGCGGTCATCCCCCTCTTCAAAGGGGGTGACACTCTAGATCCAAACTGTTACAGACCTATATCCATCCTGCCCTGCCTTTCAAAAGTATTTGACAGCCTAGTTAACAAACAGATCACCGACCATTTCGAATCCCACCGTACCTTCTCCGCTATGCAATCTGATTTCCGAGCTGGTCATGGGTGCAGCTCAGCTACGCTCAAGGTCCTATACGATATAATAACCACGATCGATAAAAGACAGTACTGTGCAGTCGTCTTCATCGACCTGGCCAAGGCTTTTGACTCTGTCAATCACCGCATTCCTATTGGCAGACTAAATAGCCTTGGTTTCTCAAATGACTGCCTCGCCTGGTTCACCAACTACTTCTCAGATAGAGTTCAATGTGTCAAATCGGAGGGCCTGTTGTCTGGACCTCTGACAGTCTCTATGGGGGTGCCACAGGGTTCAATTCTCGGGCCGACTCTATTCTCTGTGTATATCCATGATGTCGCTCTTGCTGCTGGTGACTCTCAGATCCACCTCTACGCAGACGACACCATTTTGTATACATCTGGCCCTTCACTGGACACTGTGTTAACAAACCTCCAAACGAGCTTCAATGCCATACAACACTCCTTCCATGGCCTCCAACTGCTCTTAAACTCTAGTAAAACTAAATGCATGCTCTTCAAACGAACGCTGCTTGCGCCCGCCCGACTCGAATCACTACTCTCAGCTGGTCTGACTTAGAATATGTGGACAACTACAAATACCTAGGTGTCTGGTTAGACCGTAAACTCTCCTTCCAGACTCACATTAAGCATCTCCAATCCAAAATTAAATCTAGAATCGGCTTCCTATTTCGCAACAAAGCCTCCTTCACTCATGCTGCTAAACATGCCCTCGTAAAACTGACTATCCTACCGATCCTTGACTTCGGCGATGTCATTTACAAAATAGCTTCCAACACTCTACTCAGCAAATTGGATTTGGTCTATCACAGTGCCATCCGTTTTGTCACCAAAGCCCCATATACTACCCACCATTGTGACCTGTACACTCTCGTTGGCTGGCCCTCACTACATATTAGTCGCCAAACCCACTGGCTCCAGGTCATCTATAAATCACTTCTAGGCAAATCCCCGCCTTATCTTAGCTCATTGGTCACCATAGCAACACCCCCGTAGTATGCGTTCCAGCAGGTATATCTCACTGGTCATCCCCAAAGCCAACACCTCCTTTGGCCGCCATTCCTTCCAGTTCTCTGCTGCCAATGACTGGAACGAACTACAAAAATCTCTGAAGCTGGAGACTCTTATCTCCCTCACTAACTTTAAGCATCAGTTGTCAGAGCAGCTTACCGATCACTGCACCTGTACACAGCCCATCTGCAATTAGCCCACTCAACTACCTCATCCCCTTATTGTTATTTATTTTGCTCATTTGCACCCCAGTATCTCTATTTGCACATCATCTTCTGCACATCTATCACTCCAGTATTAATACTAAATTGTAATCATTTTGCACTATGGCCTATTTATTGCCTTACCTCCATAACTTACTACATTTGCACACACTGTATATAGATTTTTTATTGTGTTATTGACTGTACATTTGTTTTTGTTTATTCCATATGTAACTCTGTGTTGTTGTTGTTTTTAATCGCACTGCTTTGCTTTATCTTGGCCAGGTCGCAGTTGTAAATGAGAACTTGTTCTCAACTGGCTTACCTGGTTAAATAAAGGTGAAATAAAATAAAATAAATAAAGTGCTCATCTTCCTCTACCACACAAGATATGATCACAAGTCACAACCATATTGCATTTTTTTCAGAGGAAAACTCCCATCCATCACCTTGTCCATTCCTACTGCTCCTCATCCAGACCCAACAACAGGATCTGACTTAGTCATGTAGATACATAATAACGTGAGAGCCTGAAAATCCCCCACTACTACTGGTGGTGGCGGCATGCATTTCCCCCTGATAATATGGAGGTGTTTTAATTAACAGCTCTTTCGGTCTGTGTGTAACCTATAATGGTGCTTGGGAACTAAGCATGCCAAGTATTGAATATTATCTACTGCTCAGCCCAATAATGTCATATGAATTGAAGGCATGTCAAGAAGAAGAAATTACCTTCATATATATTTGGTTGTTGCCATATTTCATTGTGTTGACATGTGATGCACATGGAATTCTGAAAATGAGCCTTTCATGTCTTCTGAACTTGACATCTGTGTTCTAGTCACCAAAATATGTAATTCAATCCCTCCATGACTCACCTTAAACAAATATTAAATAAAGTTGGAAGTTAGATATCCTTCTGTTGGATGGCAAATATTTACCAATGCAATGGCAAACACTCTAAATACTGTGATGTTGGCAATAGGGTCAAGCAATTATGTAATATTATGTATGGGGTGTATAATGTCTATGGTTGGTTACATGGCTTGTTCCCTGAAGCCATGTAGCCTACCCTCCTATGTGACAGAAGAGCTTGGTTACAGTGGTGCCATTTTTTCCAACCAACGACACTGGTGTTTTTATGGCAACGTTGGAATGGGATTTGAGATGTCAAAACCAAAAGACATAGAACACCTCTCATCTCAGTGCACTATCTGGTTAACTAAGCATCTTTGAAAATATATGTCAATCTTACCATATACACGCACCCATCCTTGTTGCTGGCATAAAGAATCCATTAGGATTCTGTCCAGCAATGGATCCAAGGAAAGCAGCCCCCCATGAAGAGAATCCACGTCGCCTGTGACTGAGTCGGTCTCCATACTAGAATCACCTTTCCTATAACTTCCAGGTAGAAACAGTGTCCAAAACTGAGATGTCCACGACGTAATCGAAAGGGAAGTAATAACGTTCCTTAAATTTAACTGCTTGTGAGTTAGCTTTATGACAAAAAAAATGCACGTTTAACCGGGCTAAGTTTTCTCACGTTTACTAGCTCGCGCAAGCTATTTCATTGTTTGGCACAAGCTAACGTTCTGGCTAGACGAAAGCCCTACCATTATTCTTTATCTCGCAGACATTGTAAATGCTGGGTAGCTGTCTGTGCAGTCTAGTATGAAGACAGTTTTGTTTAGCTATGGCTAGCTACGCTGTTGACATTGTCGCTAGCGGTCTTGTTCACATATCCTCTCTGCCCAGAGATCAGAGGTGGAGTGCTGCTCCAACAGGACCACGCGCAAAAAAAGTCGCGAAAGTATAGTACGCGCCCTTGTTATTCCAAGCAAATGTGTGGGTAACAAAATAATAAGTGTGTGCGGCCGTGGCGTCAATTATGCGCCCATTCTTGAATAGAAGCATCACTCACGAGGTTGGGTTTCTCTTCACTCTTCCACGGGGGTGAAAAATCATTTTCACATTTAAAATCCAAACCAATGTTCCACTTCTATCACATGCCAGAGCAAAATTCTAGGGATTCAGGCGAGAGCAGTAGATCACAGAGAGAATCGTTTACGCATGGGTTCAAAGGGGCTGGGCCCTTCTCTGTCAAATTCCACGTAAACTAGTATAAGAAAAATTCCTAAGCATCTATGATGTACTGTATGTATCATGTACATATTTTTGATAATGATTATAAATATTTTAACTAGACTCCACCAATGGCACCGACTTGAATAGTATTTACATGGCAGATATAGGTCTGATGTAGACTGCAATTTAATATATTTTTGTAACTATTATTATTTAAAAAACAATGGCGCAGACATTTATTTTCTATTTGATATATTTAGTTGATACCTACTGGACTTATTTGATTGCCATTTAAAATGTGCTAAGTTTTCTTCAAGTAAGGGAAACTACCATACCTCATAATAATGTTATTGCTAGTGTTATAATTTATGTCAATACATTACATAAATACTACCTTTCAGCATGTCTTGAAATACATATTGATTTTCTCTCTCATTAAGACTCAGGCTTCTCCTAACACAGAACTTTGTACTATGTCTCTGCCCTGTGGTAAGTATAGTTCTCAGTCTGTTGAGAATTAAACCTTAAAACACTAACTCCAGTCATCAACCCAGTCATATTAATTTTCATCATCTGCTAACTTGCAAAGACAATGCACAAATAATACATGATGGTGGTTCTGATATTTTATTATTACAAATATTTTGATAGTACATGCAATGATGGACAAATTCCACTTTGGTCAGTTTAACTGTTTTAGACCTTCTCTGGACTATTTGTGAGCATATTTGATTGTGACACATTCTATATCATCAGTTTTTGGTTGCTTTAGCTGTGGCTTCAGCTGCAAATAGAAATAACAATTAATCACTCTCATGCCACAGATATTCAGTCAGTGGTATAGAAGTGGGTAGCATAGGTTAAGGAGATGATGCATAATCGGCTGTGTAGATAAGGGACACACTCTTTTCACGCCACTTCGATACAGCTACGACCAGAAGTGATTTTCGTAGCAGGTTAGGAGAGCATTTTCCCTAACCTTAACCTAATTCTCCTAACCTGCTGCGTTAATTCTCCTAACCTGCTGCGTAAATTCTCCTGACCTGCTACGAAAAAGTCACTTCCAGTTGTAGCTGTATCGAAGTGGTGTGAAAGGAGTGTTTCTCATGTAGATAAAAGGACATAGGAAAATGAGGTAGACTTGAATTAGATACATACTCAAATCAAATCAAATTGTATTGGTCACATGCGCCGAATACAACAGGTGTACACTTTACCGTGAAATGCTTACTTACAAGCCCATTCCCAACAATGCAGAGTTAAAAAGTAAGACAAATATTTTCTAAATAAAAAAGGAAATAGTAACACAATATAATAACGAGGCTATATACAAGGAGTACTGATACCGAGTCAATGTGCAGGGGTACAAGGTAGTTGAGGTAATTGAGGCAATGCAGTATGGACATCTAGGTAGGGTTAAAATTGACTAGGCAATCAGGATATATAATAAAATGAGTAGCAGCAGTGTATGTGAAGAGTGTGAAAGTGTGTCTATGTGTGAGTGTGTGTGTGTGTGTCTGGCGTCAATGCATGTGTGTGAGCGTATGTAGTGTGTATGTTGGAGTGTCAGTGTAGTATGTGATTAACTGTTTAGCAGTCTTATAGAAGCAGTCTTGTAGAAGCTGTTCAGGAGCCTTTTGGTCCCAGACTTAGCGATCCGGTACCGCTTGCCATGCGGTAGCAGAGAGAACAGTCTATGACTTGGGTGGCTGGAGTCTTTGACAATTTTTAGGGCCTTCCTCTGACACTGCCTGGTATAGAGGTCCTGGATGGCAGGGAGTTCGGCTGGGGCGGTATGTGAATTGGAGTGGGTCCAGGGTTTCTGGGATGATCGTGTTGATGTGAGCCATGACTAGCGTTTCAAAGCATTTCATGGCTACAGATGTGAGTGCTACGGGGCGGTAGTTATTTAGACAGGTTACCTTGGCGTTCTCAATAGTCATACTCACGTTGAGTCGTGAGCTTGGACAGAATGGGGATAATAATGTCCTGAAGATGCCTCCTCTGCTCAATTAAGTATTGGATAGATGGGTTCTTGGCATTCTGGATCCAATCCGACTTCGCTGAGCAGGTGTTTGTACATATGTTCTACATGCAGCACATGCTATGATAGGAAGTTTCTCTCTTCTCTCTCTCTCTCTCTCTCTCTCTCACACACACACACACACACACACACACACACACACACACACACACACACACACACACACACACACACACACACACATACAAGCATATACAGGTGCCTCATTCTCATACTTTCACACTATCTCACCTGCCCAGGTAAGATATTCTGCACAATCCATTTTGTAACAACGGGAGGCAACTTCCCTGGCCCTCCCCCTACATAAGTTGTTGGCCTGCAGGTCGGCAACAAGTTCCACCAAAGTTTTCACTGTCTCAAGCTGGCCCCAGAGGGCCGCACAATACAGTGGGAAACAACCTGTGTTTAAAAATCAAATTGTCCATGATATAATTGTGTATTATATATAATTGATATAATTGTGTATTATTAGAGATTATTATTTAATGTGTGTGTGTGTGTGTGTGTGTGTGTGTGTGTGTGTGTGTGTGTGTGTGTGTGTGTGTATGGTTGGAACTTGGAACACCTAGCCTACCTCATTCAGTAATTAAACTCATTAACTTGAGCTCCATGCTTGACAAGTTCCCGCACAGTGGTGCATCTTTCCAACATACATGCAGTGAAAAGTGCATTTCTACCCATCTCATCCTTTTCCCAAAAACAAATCCTCTGGTGGCTCTTCATTGCCACAAAGACACATTTTCCAAATGTTTTTGTACTCCTTCGATGTCTATAGATACATTATATTTATTGTTTCAATGGATAGAAGGGTCACTATTTTTTCCTTTCCTGCTAACATAAATCGCTAAAATAAAATGAAAGGATCACTACCTTTTTTGCATTTGCATTGGTGTGGAAAGTTTATATGCTAAAACAGTGCGTTTACGAGAAAAAAAATTCCCCACGAACAGTTATCCATTATTTATTTATTTTTGTGCAGTGGGCACATCGGAACGATGTACCAGTGGAACCCTAGCCAATAATCGTTCTGAGGGGGACCTTGCTCTCAAGTGCACATTTCTTGTTGATTGGAATTTTATGGAAAGTCAAAAGCGTAGCTTGCGATCATGCAAAGTATTTCAAATATTGTCTATCTGACACTTTGCTAGACGTTCGAATGGAAGTTTAAGGTAGGTAGTGGTTTTCTTGATCCAGTAACGATAGCATTTCTCTACCGAAAATATTTGTGCTTAGCTAGTTAGCTAACCCGTTAACGTATCAGGAAGCGGCTAGCTAACGTTAGCTTATTTCCAATTGGCTAGCCAGCTAGCTTGCTAAATGCTAACGTTTAATCCGCTATGATATAGACTTCGACAGTTTGTAGTCCTAAAACCCGGAAATTAGTTACCTCTAGTTCGTTCAGCCATCCCTATGGAGAAAATGAATGGGCAAAGAATAGGGTTTTGGATAAACACTGAAAATAAGGTCTAAGGTTAACAGGCTTAGGATATATTTTACGTTTTGTTATATGATATGCTAGTATCAGTCAGTTAACATTACCTTTATGAATTATGAAGCTTTTATATTCTTTTTTTTATTACATAAATGCATAAAGTGACGTTAGCTGATGAAGATGATCTCATAGAACAAAACGTACAAGATTTCCTAAGTGTTTACCACAGACCTTATTTTCGGCGTTTATCCAAAAAAAAACTACAAAAACGCCATTCATTTCCCCATAGGCTTTGTCCAACTGAGTTAGTGCTTACAAAAATACGCCATTAACGTTACTATTTATCTCTATAGCTAACGTTATATTTTTACTAGTCTGCTTGATAAATATATGAATTAGCTAGCTAGTAATCGTCAGTAATTCAGTAGCTTAGTTTGAGGTTTTGTCTAGCTTGTTTAGCTAGCTAGCTAAATTAGCTAGATAGATTTCAATCTCATCTGCATCAACAGAAGCCAGCAGGCTTGCTTACAGCTGCACTAGGGTCGGATAACCTTCATGTGTAGATTAAGACAGAGCAGAGCCAGTGCGAGATATGGTTCAGAAAACGTACCCCAATCGAGGGATGAGAAATGCATTGTACTCCGAATTGTCCCATTATCCCAACTGTTACACCGAGAAGATTGCACTACTGCTATTTTTTTTAGCAGTTGTAAAGTATTCTATGTGTAACAGTTGGGATAATGGGACAACTTGGAGTACAATGCATTTCTCATCCCTGGATTGAGGTACGTTTTCCGAGTCATATCTCACTCCAGCACCGCAGTGTCTTAATCTATACAGGAAGGCTGTCTGACCCTAGTGCAGCTGTAAGCAAGCGGGTCAGATCTGCTGGCTACATCAACAGTAACTAGTGGTAGTACAGTATCAGCCTGCTAGCTGGTCAACTATCTGCCAGGAGCCCCGGACCAAGCCATTTATCTCTGTGTGTTGCAGTGGTAGTGTCTTGTGTGGGCTAACATCCCTCCCTATCAATCAATTGTAACTTATCCCTCCCCTGTTTTTCTATTCACAAAGGTTGGCAAAAAGTTGTGAGACCAAAAGTTGTTTTCTGTGCATGGACGGAAAGCAAATGCGCAGGTATGTGATGACCTCCTGACGTTTTTTGTTGTTGTGTGGCTTGATTTTGTATTATTTTTTCTGTTAAAAGTAATTTTCCGTCCTTTCACATCCAATGACAATTGTGTCCTGGTTTAGTTCATCATTCTTCATTGCAAGTGACAGAAATTTGAGAGTAGTTCATTTTGTATTTTTTTAAATGGGCTAGATTTGTTGGAAATCATAAAATCAACATGTATAAATGTGTTATAATGTAATATGATCAGGGGATTAAGTTCTGCATGATTCACCTATGACTTGGAAATGACCCCAGCCCAGTGAGGTGTCTTGGGGTTGGTGAAACTGGGAGTGCTAGGCCTGCATCCAGTATCACTTGTGTCAGTACCCAAACTGCTGTGGCCCAATGTTTCAAGGTCAATTTGAGTCTTTGTGGTTTGACAAGTTAATCCACATTGAATCTACTTTTTGGGGGAAGAATGAAAAAAGTGGGGAGGAAACAATCATAGTTTATCTTATTTAGCCTGGTAAGTATTGATGTACCGTGGACCTCCTGTGAAATTAGATTTGAAAGACAGTCCTCTCTTGTTCTGTGTAGTAGCCAATGCTCCCTTCACATTATGTAGGAGATCAGAGACACTCTCCTGTTGCTACTGCATATTGAGCTATAATTGGAAGAGCTGATTGCTGTTTGACAACAAGAATTGCTGAGGAAATTGCTTGGGGGGGTGTAACAGATGCTAGCTGAAGAGACCTTGGATTGCACCCTAGACGACCAGTAAGTCATAGCCTAGTTGAAAGGAGATGTCTATTTTGGTACTTGGTTCTTTCACATCTAGACCTCAACTTTCCATAGTTCAGACAGACATAGCTGATGTCTTTTTAGCTTAAGGAATTATTACATCAACTTTGACTCTGGCTCCCACCAATACCAACGTTGACATGACCAAATATTAACCTTGATTGGATTTTTGTAGTGGCAGTTCTTTTGGGATAAATCAGTGTTAAAGTGTGAATTGTGGATGTTTATCCCTATTCTGTCTGGCTTTATGTGTCTGTTCTGCAGGGGTACCAGCGCACGCCCAGACAACACCGGAATGGACATCACCGCACGCTGCACACTGGGTGATCCCAACAAGCTCCCAGAGGGTGTGCCCCAGCCGGCACGCATGCCCTACGTGTCCGACAAGCACCCTCGCCAGACGTTAGAGGTCATCAATCTGCTACGCAAGCACAGGGAACTGTGTGATGTCGTGTTGGTGGTCGGCGCCAAAAAGATCTATGCCCACAGAGTGATCCTTTCGGCCTGCAGCCCTTACTTCAGGGCCATGTTCACAGGCGAGCTGGCCGAGAGCCGTCAGACGGAGGTTGTGATCCGGGACATTGACGAGCGGGCCATGGAGCTGCTCATTGACTTTGCCTACACTTCGCAGGTTACCGTTGAGGAAGGCAATGTGCAGACATTGCTGCCCGCCGCTTGTCTGTTACAGCTGGCTGAGATTCAGGAGGCTTGCTGCGAGTTCCTCAAGCGCCAGTTGGACCCCTCCAATTGCCTGGGTATCCGTGCCTTTGCTGACACCCACTCCTGCCGCGAGCTGCTGCGGATAGCTGACAAGTTTACACAGCACAACTTTCAAGAGGTAAGGTCTCTTATCTTGCATACATGTGAGTCTCTGTGCACTCACTCTCTGAGGTGCAATCTAAAAAGTGTTTCTTTGACATTTAGAAAATAATGTTGCTTATCTTACCTCTCTGCTTATCAGGATCCTGTTAGTTACTTAGTCTAGCTATTCATTTGAAAATCCACACTGGTTTCCGGTTAGTGAACACCAGAGAGAGGTGTCCCTTAGTGTAAATTTAGCCCCACAGCCTTAAAAGTGAATCCCAGCAATAAAGTTAATACCTTCTCTACATTGTCTTACGTTTTCTTTACACACAGTTTTAGGATTTCCACAAAGTTAAACCCCCATGTTATTTGTATCCTCAGGAAATAACTGCCACGGAACTTTCAGAATTTTAAAATGTGAATTAGATGCTGCTGCTGCTGGTTTAACTTGACTGCCTTACCGTGCATCATTCTCTTGAACACAGCCCCTGTCTTTTTGTGGACTTTGAACAGGTTTCACCTGATGAAAGTGTGCCTCAAGTAATTTTGCTTGCTTTGCCTTCAGGTGATGGAGAGTGAGGAGTTCATGCTGCTTCCAGCCAACCAGCTAATAGATATAATCTCCAGTGACGAACTGAATGTGCGAAGTGAAGAGCAGGTTTTCAATGCAGTCATGGCCTGGGTCAAGTACAGCATTCAGGAGCGCCGGCCACAGCTGCCACAGGTGATAATGCCTGCTGTATAAACAAAAGAAATGTAACACTAAGGACAGTCTGTTTTAAAATTGAAAGTGTTTGTGTGTAACTTATTCCACCTGGTAAGTCATTGATTCAGGAGATATTTTCTGGTTATAGGTCCTCCAGCATGTTCGTCTTCCTCTTCTGAGCCCCAAATTTCTGGTGGGAACGGTAGGATCAGACCCTCTCATCAAAAGTGATGAGGAGTGCAGAGACCTCGTTGATGAGGCAAAGAATTACCTGCTCTTGCCCCAAGAGCGCCCTCTAATGCAAGGGCCAAGAACACGCCCTCGGAAGCCCATCCGGTGTGGTGAAGTACTCTTTGCAGGTTAGTATCTTAAAACTGTTGAACCTCGCTGCATTCTCTTGGTACCCATGTCTGATCACGTCTGCTTTCAAAGGTATTTCAAAATGACAGTCATGCCTACTTTGGCCAACATGTTGGCCATTGAATATCCCAAATATTCCAAAGGGTAGGGTTAGAAGAAACAAAGTTCTACCAAGTTGAGTTTTTTTTATTTATTCTGTCATATTCCCAGTTGGAGGGTGGTGTAGTGGGGATGCCATCTCCAGTGTGGAGCGATACGACCCACAGACCAACGAGTGGCGCATGGTAGCTTCCATGAGTAAGAGGCGCTGTGGAGTGGGTGTCAGCGTCCTTGACGATCTTCTCTATGCTGTCGGCGGCCATGACGGGTCCTCGTATCTCAACAGTGTGGAGAGGTTAGCATTTCCTTCCCTGTTTTTATAGGGCCTTGTCCCAAATGGCACTCTGTCCTGAATATATTGCACTACTTATGACCAGGGTCCACAGGGCTCTGGTCAAAGTAGTGCACTATATAGGGAATATTGGGAAACACCCCAGATCTTATCAAAAGGCTGGTCTTCCTTCCATTGTTTAACTTCCTTATCTTAGTGTACTGTACTGAACTCACTCTCCACAACAGGTATGACCCCAAGACAAATCAGTGGAGTAGTGATGTAGCACCCACCAGCACGTGCAGGACCAGTGTGGGTGTGGCTGTCCTGGGAGGGTATCTGTACGCAGTAGGGGGCCAAGATGGAGTATCCTGTCTCAACATTGTTGAAAGGTCACACTATATCATACATATTCATTGTTTAATTTACTGTATTTGTCTTCTATAAATCACACCGTTTTCTATCATGCTGAGGCAAAGACATTTCATCTTGCAATACTAAAAGTATTATAACAAACAATTTACATGCCTCCTGAAATATCACAAAAAGCTGACTCCACTGAGTAATGTGACTGTATGATCTGTAACAGATATGACCCCAAGGAGAACAAATGGACGCGTGTGGCCTCGATGAGCACCAGGCGCCTGGGTGTAGCCGTGGCTGTACTGGGGGGCTTCCTCTATGCAGTGGGAGGTTCAGACGGCACATCCCCTCTCAATACCGGTACAGATGAAGTACTTAGAAAACAGTACAATATCTTTCATTACTCAGCACGTCACTAACAGGGTGTAAACTAATTTCTTTATTTATACAGATAAATCACAGTAGAAGCTCCAGAGATCCTAGGAAAAGAGATCCTAGAGTCACATAAATGTCCCTATAGTTCCCTAGAGATCTGGGTTGTATTCATTAGGCACCAAATGGATGAAAACGGACTGAAACAGGGAGAGACTATCTGAACTTGTCCAATAAGAAACACTTGTTTTTGTTATCTTGCTACACTTTGTTATAGTGTACACTAATGAATATGACCCTGCTCTAACCCCATTTCTTACTCCGTCTGCTCTGCCTCTGCTCTAATCTTACCACAGTGGAGAGGTACAACCCCCAGGAGAACCGCTGGCACACCGTCTCTCCCATGGGCACCAGGAGGAAACACCTAGGCTGTGCAGTGTACCAGGACATGATCTACTCCGTAGGAGGCCGGGACGACACCACCGAGCTGAGCAGCGCCGAGCGCTACAACCCCAGGACCAACCAGTGGTCACCTGTTGTAGCCATGACTTCAAGACGTAGTGGGGTCAGTCTGCATCTTTCACATTGATTTCTGTTTGGTTTTGGTGCTTTATTTTAGGATAAGGAGGCGAAGTGTTGGACTTTTCAATCAAATCAGGTAATTTAGTAATTGTTGTTGGGATTAATTAGATGAAATGTGGAGCAATAGGGAAATCATCTGTTGCTTTTCACCTGTTGATGTTTGGAGCATTGTTTGATTGCAGGTTGGACTAGCGGTGGTAAATGGCCAGTTAATGGCTGTGGGTGGCTTTGACGGGACAACGTATCTTAAAACAATAGAGGTCTATGATCCTGACGCTAACACATGGAGGTAGGTGACCGCATGCAACAGGTTACTTGAGACATATTATAATAATAATAATAATAATAATAATATGCCATTTAGCAGACGCTTTTATCCAAAGCGACTTACAGTCATTCGTGCATAATTTTTTTTTGTGTATGGGTGGTCCCGGGGATCGAACCCACTACCTTGGCGTTATATGCGCCGTGCTCTACCAGCTGAGCTACAGAGGACCACAAGCCTAGAGGGCTTGTGTTGAACATGAAGATATTTAATTTCCTTCTCTCCCTCCAGGCTCTACGGTGGAATGAACTATAGGCGACTTGGAGGAGGGGTTGGTGTTATCAAAATGACTCACTGTGAATCCCACATATGGTAACACCTCCAGGTCAAAGGCCTCACTGTCGCTTGTGCCTCCGAAATAAACATTGTTTATCATGCAAGGAACGAAGGAAGACAATATTAACTGTAACTCATCCACAGCCATGTTATTGGCAAGCCAATGAAATGTCTTGAGTGACTACAAGCTTTATTGTTCCTGTGTCAAGTCTGGAAGGCTTCTATTCTAGGAGCCTACGGTTCATCTCTCTCTTCTGTACTTCCTGTATTATGACTTGACTGGCCAAGGCCAAGAGGAACCAACTCTGAATAGATCAATCACGAGGAACTATTGTTTATGACATCATGGAGGCAAACACTTCATTTCCCCTTTTTCGGTTACTGAAATGGAATGCTGCAGCTGCACTTTAAGAGACAGTTGAGACTTTTGCTGTGTTATACTATACCAATGTTTAGTTTCCATTGAAATATTAAATGGGGCATGAAGAAGAATCTTCAAAGAGAGCTGAAGGTGCAGGATGTGGTCTCACTGCTTCTCCTGATCCTCGTTGTGAAAAGTGGATGAACTTGTTAGGCAGTTGTTTGAATCTCTAAATTGAATGCACTGTGATTATTATTTTAGATTGTTTTTTTTGTTGCTGTTTTTATTAGTTTGACACACTGAGCATAACCTGGAGTTCTACGTTCACAACTGGGGTCAATTGTTGGTTCACTAAGATATTGGTACGGTGGTGCTTACACAATATTATAACAACTGTTTCATACAAGATTGTTGCCCATTTAAGACTGTGTGACAGTGGATATAATTTTTTAGGAGCAACTCTTTTTACATTATAGGACACATTTCTGAGACAGTCTTGCACTTTAATCTATTATAGATTCTTCTTGAGGAATGAGTTGCATTTTGGGTAATCTAACACACAGTAAGGAATAATGAACTGGTTGATGTAGTATGCGTTTAACCTCTTCATTGGTAACCATGCAAAACATAGATGGACATTCAGTAATATGCTTTATTAAACAATATATATTTTTTAAATAATGTCTGTAAATCCTGATGTATCTCATGTTACCATTTGTCACTGTTATTGAGCGAAATAATATACGATCATGCGTTTTGCTGAAACTCAACCCCTGTGGATATGTTATCACCCAAATGTGTCAGATTCTGCAAGTGTTCGGAAGTAATTAGCCTAATCACCAATCATTTTGAAAAAGAACATGTCCCTTTGGCTGTGTTCAGTCAGCCCAATTCGGGTCATTTTTTTCTACTAATTGGTCTTTTGACCAATCAGGTCAGCTCTGAAAATGTGAAAAGCTCTAATGTGATTGGTCAAAAGAACAATAAGTGGAAAAAATATCAAATTGGGCTGCCGCTGTAAACCCAACCTTTCACACAAGTATGGAAGCGTTTTGGTAGCAAACGTATGGGTGCTTTATTTCTGCTGAAGGTCTGAGATTTCTCTGTATGAGCTGTAAGCCTTGACATACCAGACTGGCATTTTACCCCTATTAGACAATGTGGAATTGTCTGTACTGACAAAATACCCCATGCTGTTAATAAAAACAATTTTTTTATTTCAAACTTTAAGCTCATAAAAAATAATTTTGAAGATGGAAATGTATTTACAGGGACTGTTCTTTTAGATTGTTACATCACTCTCTCTACCGTTTAGGAAATCACTAGGCTAGTTCTCTGGGACACCAGGCTTTCTTACAGTTAGCCAATTACTGTGTATCTGGACTGAAACAATGATATCTTCAGGAGAACTGCCCAAGTTACTTGACGATTTACCATATATCAAACCTGATTAATCAACTATCACCACACTGACAGAACCAACATTTGAAGGGTTAAGCTGTAACACATTTACTTCTACACTATTGCGCTTGTAGTGAATACTGACTGAATAGTGACTGAAACCACAGAATAATGACAAGGTACACAATAAGCAAAAGCGTGGCTATTTTCAAATGTATGCATTTGCCTGTTCATACAATACAGGTACTTATATTTACATGAATAAAAAAAAGTGTCAAGGTTTAATTTCATATGGACAGTAATTTTGGGGTATACAGGTATTTTACAAACGACACAAAAGTTGATTTGTGATGTCAAAGACAGTCTGCTTAGATGGGCATCTTCAGGAGAGCACATTCAGTCAGCAGTTGCAGGATGGTGGGGATGTAATTAGGGCTTGCAATCTGTGAAGGAAAATGAGTAGTTAGATAACAGATACTACTTCCTATTTCAAACTACAAATGTCAGCTACAAAAGGGTTAGTTGGAAATCCATTCACAAGTTAAACATACTGTTTAATTATAATTGTTCACCTTTAAGTGTGTGGCTAAGCCCATTTGAAATGCAAGTTACATGTTACAAATAGCCAGTCACTTGCGTTTAGTCTAGATATAGATATGTTGGCCTTTACAGATGTGTGCATATCTACCTTGATTTTTCCACTATGGTGAGAAGAACCCAAAGCCGTGGAGATCTGCATCAGTGACCCAGCAGACAAGTCTATCCTGAAGTGCCTGAAGAAGTGTGACTGCAGCCCTTTGATGAACCTGGTGACCTCATCGATGCTGATGCTGTCCTCTGTAGTGTCAACCTGCCGCACGCTGTCCCAAAGCTCCCAGGCATCTTGTGGGTCGACGGTGTAGGTAACGTCCATAGGGGGTAGTGTTGGGAGAGTCCAGACCAGTTTCAGGTACTGGATGTTGATGGTGGGGTGGCACCCAGTCCATAGTGATGCGAGCCACTGGAGGTTGGTAGAGTTGATACCAAGAGGGCCGAAGCAACAGTCAAATGTCTTTTCAAACCAGGATTTGACCAACACTGTGAGCGATTCTGGTCCTCTGGTGCAGAGCAAAGGCAAACTGACAAATTCCGGGGGTAGTGATCGGAGATAATCCAAGTCACCGTTGACGCAGGTCAGCCAGCCACTCCACACAACCTTCTGAGCATCATCTTTTGCAGCAAACGCTTGTTTGGAGAGAATCTGTGATGATGAGAACAACAGATGGCATTGAACACCACAGTCAAAGGATTCCACAGAAGAATAAAGTATGAACTGCAAACTACATTTAGAGGAAAAACCCTTACCTGTATGAAAACCGTCTCAGCATCTTTATCTGTCTCTGCCAACCCAAGGACCACAGAAAAATTGACCTTGAAGCCCAACTCCTGACCAACTTCAATCGCCAGGCCCTGTTGCTTCTCTGATACGATGAAAGCTGATAGTTGCTTTGAGTAGGGTTTCAACTGAGTGTGTCTAAACTGGTACAAAGGTGTGACATACGACAGCTGCCATTCCTTCTTCACCAGAAGTGCTACTTGGTCTGGGTCAACCTGTTTCTAGACAGCAAAGAGACATGCATCAGAATATTCAAAATCAAAATATTACACTCAAATGATAATGTCTGATGAGAATATCTGAAGCAGGGCTACAGATCAAGCCTACAGATTAGTCGATTTGTCAACAATGTAGAACAATTATGAATACAACCACATTGATTGGCCTTAGCTACTTACTGTGATATCACGTGACTTTGGAGCACTTCTACTTCTTGGTATTCTTAGAGCTGTCAGATGGCCTGATGTGTATGCCAGATGAGTTGCTTCAACACAGCTTCGCATTGATCGCCTGTAACTCTTGCTCCTTCGTTGTGCCAAGACATTGTTGAGTGGGGTCTTCTCAGTGCTGTAAAGAACAGATTATCACATTAGGATAGCTAGTGAAACATTGTATTCTTATTTTACACCAAGCATACAATGTTAATAAAACTAGGCAAGCTGAAATGATGAAAAGTAGAAATGTGTCACAAACTAGCTAGATTCTTTTATTATTATTCAGACATTCAAAAATCAAACAGGCATTATTTATTTCAATAAATAATAAAAACACAGGATGGTCTATTTAGGAATCAAATTACAGAGATTATTATAAACCTCAAGGGCTTGTTTGGATTTAACCAATTTGAACAATTGTTTATTTAACTTTACCTTGTTTAAAACCTCTTAAAATGTAAAGTCCCCATACCTATTCGATTTTGTTTAAATTAAATTCAGTCTGGTATGAGAACTGTAGCACCTATCTGCAGAAAGCAGAGTATCTTGACTATTGATCGGTGCCTTCAAATCTTTGGTGTGACTTACTACCATATATGGGCATACGAATTTATAAGGGCAGGCCGAGCCGATGACCTAATTTCAAGATGGCTGCTACCTACATTCCGGTTAGCGTTGTGACGCATAAACGAAATAAACACGGAATACGTTGATACACACCGAAAGCCAGGACTCCACAGATCATGAGGATATCTTATTTGTCTACTGAGTACCCGGGGACTGGGAGGGAGCGCACACAGTGTAGGCTACCTATGATTTCATTATCTGATCAACTTTTTTTCCCGCTGTGTTAATTGACTGGATATACTCACTGCAGTATTAAGCCTAACATTGAGCTGATGAATTATGGGCTAATATGCATATGTATTACATCTCGAGCCTGCTGTCTTCATTGTTCTGTTGCGCAATTACGCACCTGGTCTCTTCTCTGCCACTACTATTCCTTTTCAATCTTGTGGAGTACAAGGAAAAAACTACAAAAGGTTGTTGGACACTTATTTCGGCTTCTTTTCTTTAGCCTACTAACAGCCTATTTGAGGAGAGATGTAGGCTTGCTCTTGCTTGCTGAATGTAAAATAGGCTACAGCATTAACTGGCAGGGAGTTCGAAGGAGAAGCCCATATTTTCCTATAGTCGGCCTATCTTAACACTGGACTAGATCCTGACAAAATAGGCCTACACCTTATGATTGGCCTGCTAAAAAGAAAAGGGGCAGTTAAAAAAAACCAATTGTTCATACATTCGGCTTTCCTGTTCTCCATAAAAAATGTATGATATTATTAAATGTTAAAGTGGGTATGAATAATTTTGATCATTATTAGATCAGTACTGAAATGCATCCCAACATGTTTTAGTAGGTTGATATGTGACAAAGATGCTCTGCCTTTCAATATCTGAGTTACAAAACACACAATGGTCAAAGTTAAATCTTCTGAAGAAATCAACTTCTTTAGGTTTAGGTCAGGGTTTCCAAAACTCTGTCTTGGGGACCACCCTGGGTGCACATAGTTTTTTGCCCTAGCACTGCACAGCTGATTAAAATAACCAACTCATCATCAAGCTTTAATTATTTGAATCAGCTGTGTAGTACTAGGGCAAAAACCAAAACGTGCACCCAGAGTGGGCCCCAGGACCGAGTTTGGGAAACCATGCTTTAGGTGTTAAAGGAAAAGAAAGGCATCTGGTTCTTATTTTGACTATAGAACTTCTAGTGAAATCTAACATATTTCCCTTTCAAAGGTGAATGGAAACTCTGTAGTAAAAGTAGTTCTTAAGAATATAACTAATGAAAACATACAGGTAACTGCCAAAATAATGGATTCACTTGAGTAAATGAGGGATACAAAGTGTATTGAAAGCAGGTGCTTCCACACAGGTGTGGTTCCTGAGTTAATTAAGCAGTTAACGTCCCATCATGCTTAGGGTCATGTATAAAAATGCTGGGAAGAGGTGAAGCGAGATAGAAGACTGATTTTGGGCCCAGTTATCTTCAGCAGGTGGTGGTTTTCATTTTTTTCACTCACCAAGCAAGGAATCAACGAGTGTCGAATTTGGTCAACAAAATGTATGGCTTATTTGATAGAAGTTTAGTAATGCTTAGGTTGTTACGAGTGTACTGATAAGTAGGACACGTGATATCTGAGTTGTGCCTGTTCACACACACATCTGCCCTCATTGGCTAGAATTGTCCCACCTGATCTTGCCTCCTCCCGACTGCCTTCAATTTTTTAAGAAATGTATTTCAATTGTGAGAGTGGCCACTTGAGTATCTGGTCAATATAATGGATAATCTGTGTGGGCAGGCCATTATTTTGGCTCCGTGGCTACTCCCCCATAGGATGACAATGCACCCATCCACAGGGCACGAGTGGTGACAATGGTTTGATGAGCATTAAAACAATTTAAACCATATACCATGGCCGTCTCAGTCACCAGATCAACCTAATTGAACACTTTGGGAGATTCTTGAGACAGCGTTTTCCTCCACCACCAACAAAACACCAAATTAATGGAATTTCTCATGGAAGAATGGTGTCACATCCCTCCAATAGAGTTCCAGACACTTGTAGAATCTATGCCAAGCCACATTTAAGCTGTTCTGGAGGCTCGTGGTGGCCCAACGCCCTATTAAGACAGTGTTTCCTTTATTTTGGCAGTTCGCTATATGTGGTACTGCAGCAGAATAAGTCTACATTCCTTTGACTAAAATAATCATTGCTTGTGGAATTGCCTTAACCACTGTAGTATATTGGTGCAAACAAGATCATTTTTTTAAATGAAATTGTTATGCAATAGAATATTTCCATTATCATCCATTAAAATGTTGAATAGACCAGATACCTTTCTCCATCCACTCATTGTAAAAGAAGGATTTTCTCTTAAATTAGTATGCATCTATTGTTCCAAATTGGAGTAGTACACGGAGTGAGGTTATGTTAATATATTTGTTTCCAATAATGGTTGCCAAGTACGTTATCAACAATAATGGATGACTTGTTGATGAAATGCAGATAACTTCAGGGGCAGTTTAGAAATCTCAATGACATCTTAATAAAAAATCTATGCCACCAAAACGAAAATGAAAACCAAAAACATTCACATTTTCAAGTAAAACATTGTAACCATTTTAATTTGATGGTACCATTCATTGGATCAAATTACATTAATAGAGCTTGCCAGATTGTAGTCCTAAAAAACAGAAATTAGTTACCTCTGGTTCGTTGGCCATTCCTATGGGAGAAAGAATGGGTTTTGGGATAAACGCCGAAAATAAGGTCTGAGGTTAACACAGGTTTAGGAGAGATTAAACATTTTGTTCTTTGAGATATCATTCAGTTAACATTACCTTTATGAAAATGAAGCCTTTATCTGCTTGTTTTGATTACATAATCAAATTATTCAGAATTCACAGAAATTGCGTTAGCTGATGAACAAATAGAACAAAATGTTACGCCCTCCGACAAACCATCAAACAGGCAAAGCGTCAATACTAGGGTTGTAACGATTCGTTTTAACAACGATTCGATTTGTATCACGATTCGTGGTTGTCGATACGATTCAAGGACGATATTGGTTCATTTAGAACGATACGATCCGAAACGATTCAGTGACTTGAAATCGATTCAGTAACCTTTTAGCCAAAAATTCAACCAGTGTGACTGAAATAAATACCTGGATACTGAACAGTGCAGGTGAAGTTTCCTAGATTCCTGTTTCTTGTAAGGACCGCAATGGTGGCTTGATAATTTCTCGCTCGTCGGCTTCTCCTCTGTCGTCCGCCATGCTATGTTTTGATGTCTTTGCGCCTTTGCGCTGCTGCTGGCGCGGGGCGATGACATCACGGATAGGCAGACTGAATCTAGTAATGTTTAAAGCCTTTATCATTAAAAGTGCTAAGAAAAAACATCCATATAAAGTCTGACGTGCTTAAATCCAATGGGTTATTTCCTAGTATCGATACAATCGATTTATTACATTTTAAAACGATGTTAGATTGATATATGTTGTCCAAAAGGCCAACTCGCCGAGCACAGATCGATGTAGTTGGATCATAGGAATATAAATCGATACATCGATGTAGTAGATGGATCGTTACACCCCTAGTCAATACAGGACTAAGAGCGAATCCTACTACACTGGCTTTGACACTCGTCAGATGTGGCAGAGTTTGCAAACTATCACTGATTACAAAGGGAAACCCAGCCGCGAGCTGCCCAGTGACGCTCGCTTCGAGGCAAGCAACACTGAACCATGCATGAGAGCCTGTGTGATCATGCTCTCCGTAGCTGATGTGAGTAAGACCTTTAAACAGGTTAACATTCACAAGGCCGCAGGGCCAGATGGATTAGCAGGATGCATACTCAGAGCATGCGCTGACCAGCAGGCAAGTGTCTTCATTGACATTTTCAACCTCTCCCTGACCCAGTCTGTAATACCTACATGTTTCAAGCAGACCACCATAGTCCCTGTGCCCAAGAACGCCAAAGTAACCTATCTAAATGACAAACGCCCCATAGCACTTACATCTGTAGCCATGAAATGCTTTGAAATGTTGGTCATCATGGCTCACACCAACACGATCATCCCAGAAGTTAATTGACAGCATGCCAGGGCGGATTGCAGAGGTCTTGAAAAAGAAGGGTCAACACTACAAATATTGACTCTTTGCATAAACTTAATGTAATTGTCAATAAAAGCCTTTGACACTTATGGAATGCTTGTAATTATACTTCAGTATAACATAGTAACATCTGACAAAAATATCTCATAACACTCAAGCAGCGAACGTTGTGAAAACCAATACTTGTGTCATTCTCAAAACTTTTGACCACGACTGTAGTACTCGCGCTGAAAAAACGCTCGACCACTGTTACTCCCCCTTCTGGGATGCCACGTTCCGGGTAGCCTCTGAGAATAACATTGATGTATACACGGACACGGTGACTGAGTTCATCAGGAAGTGTATAGGGGATGTTGTTCCCACTGTGACTATTAAAACCTACCCAAAACAGAAACTGTGGATAGATGGCAGCATTTGCGCAAAACTGAAAGCGAGAACCACTATATTTAACCATGGCAAGGTGACTGGGTATATGGTTGAATACAAACAGTGTATTTATTCCCTCTGTAAGGCAATCAAACAGGCAAAACGTCGGTACAGAGACAAAGTGGAGTCGCAGTTCAAAGGCTCAGACACGAGACGTATGTGGCAGGGTCTACAGGCAATCACGGATTACAAAGGGAGAACCAGCCACGTCACAAGGCTGCCGGCCCAGATGGCATTCCTAGCCGCGTCCTCAGAGCATGCGCAGACCAGCTGGCTGGAGTGTTTACGGACATATTAAATCTCTCCCTATACCAGTCTGCTGTCCCCACTTGCTTCAAGATGTCCACCATTGTTCCTGTACCCAAGAAAGCAAAGGTAACTGAACTAAATGACTATCACCCCGTAGCACTCACTTCTGTCATCATGAAGTGCTTTGAGAGGCTAGTTAAGGATCATATCACCTCCACCTTACCTGACACCCTAGACCCACTTAAAATGTGCATACCGCCCCAATAGATCTACAGACGATGCAATCGCCATCGCACTGCACACTGCCCTATCCCATCTGGACAAGAGGAATACCCATCTATGAATGCTGTTCATTGACTATAGCTCAGCCTTCAACACCATAGTACCCTCCAAGCTCATCATTAAGCTCGGGCCCTAGGTCTGAACCTCGCCCTGTACAACTGGGTCCTGAACTTCCTGACAGGCCGCCCCCAGGTGGTGAAGGTAGGAAATAACACCTCCACTTTGCTGATCCTCAACACAGGGGCTCCACAAGGGTGCGTGCTCAGCGCCCTCCTGTACTCCCTGTTCACCCATGACTGCGTGGCCACGCACGCCTCCAACTCAATCATCAAGTTTGCAGACGACAACAGTAGTAGGCCTGATTACCAACAATGATGAGACAGCCTACAGGGAGGAAGTGAGGGCCCTGGCGGAGTGGTGCCAGGTAAATAACCTCTCACTCAACATCAACAAAACGAAGGCGCTGATCGTGAACTTCAGGAAACAGCAGAGGGAGCACGCCCCTATCCACATCGACGGGACCGCAGTGGAGAAGGTGAAAAGCTTGAAGTTCATCGGCGTACACATCACTGACAATCTGAAATGGTCCACCCACACAGACAGTGTGGTGAAGAAGGAGCTACAGCGCCTCTCCAACCTCAGGAGGCTGAAGAAATTCGGCTTGGCCCCTAAGACCCTCACAAACTTTTACAGATGCACAATTGAGAGCATGTTGTCGGGCTGTATGACCGCCTGGTACGGCAACTGCACCGCCCGCAACTGCAGGGCTCTCCAGAGGGTGGTGCGGTATGCCCAACGCATCACCGGGGGTACACTGCCTGCCCTCCAGGACACCTACAGCACCTGATGTCACAGGAAGGCCAAAAAGATCATCAAGGACTTCAACCACCCGAGCCACGGCCTGTTCACCCCGCTACTATCCAGAAGGCGAGGTCAGTACAGGTGCATCAAAGCTGGGACCCAGAGACTGAAAAACAGCTTCTATCGCAAGGCCATCAGACTGTTAAATAGTCATCACTAGCCGGCTACCACCCGGTTACTCAACCCTGCACCTTAGAGGCTGCTGCCCTATATAGATAGACATGGAATCACTGGTCACTTTAATAAATGTTTACATACTGCTTTACTCATTTCATATGTAGATGGACCGCCCCCAGGTGGTAAGTAAGTAAGCATTTCACTCTAAGGTCTACACCTGCTGTGTGTATTTGGCACATGTGGCAAATAAAATGCATGCATATACTGTATTCTATTCTACTGTATTTTTGTCAATGCCACTCCGACATTGCTCGTTCTAATATTTATATATATATTTCTTAATTCCATTCTTTTAGATGTGTGTATTGTTGTGAATTGTTAGATACTACTGCACTGTTGGTGCTAGGAACACAAGCATTTCGCTACACCCGCAATAACATCTGCTAAATATGTGTATGTGACCAATAACATTTAATTTGAGATGACATAACGGTGGTAGGCCTGAACACTGACAACGATGAGACAGCCTACAGGGAAGAGGCATGGGCCCTCAAATTTATACAGCTGCACCGTTGAGAGCACCTTGATGGGCTGCATCACCGCTTGGTACACAACTGTTAGAGGGTAGTACATACAGCCCAATACATCACTGGGGCCGAGCTCCCTGCCATCCAGGACCTCTATACCAGGCGGTTTCGGAGGAAGGCCTTAAATTGTCATAAACTCCAGCCACCCAAGTCATAGAATGTTCCCTCTGCTACCGCACCCCGCACGGCACCAATGCGTCAAGTCTGGAATCAACAGGACCCTGAACAGCTTCTACCCCCAAGCCATAAGACTGCTAAATAATTAAATAGTTAACCAAATAGCTACCTGGACTATGTGCATTGACACTTTTTGCACTAACTTTGACTCGTCACATATGCTGCTGCTACTGTTTATCTGTTAATTTATTCAAAGTTATATGTACATCTCTACCTCGTACCCTAGCTCTTAATCATGACAGTTCAATTAAAATTACACATAAGAGTCATTGGACAAAGGTGTCTTCTTTATGGGGGAGTTTTGTTAAGAGCCCGTTGCTCGGTCTGAACATTAACATGCATCACTTGTGGCACGGTTTTGGAACCAATAGGACCTTATCTTTCATATCAGCGATAAATATTTTTCAAAAAACAAAACCTTAAATTGATACACACCTTTATAGTGTTAGTGTTCCCACACACCATATCTCCATGTTATTTTGTGTGTATCAAGGCGGAGGGACCACCTGTGCTAATTAGCCATCTAGCATGCGCATGTTCTGAACACCTGTGTGTAATGGAAGAAGTCCGCCAGAAACATTTCACTGAAAAATACTGTTGGCTGCAACTGTGATAACGTCGGTTAAAACAGTGTACAGTACAGACCCGGTACTGGTACCCCGTGTAAATAGCCAAGTTATCGTTACTCATTGTGTATTATTACTGTTATTATTAACGTTACGCGTTTTACATTTATATTATTTTATCGATTTTGCTGTTAGTCTCTACACCTGTTGTTTACGAAGCATGTGACGAATAACATTTGGATTTTAACATAAGAGTTTCTAAGCCTGTTTACCACCGACATTTTGGGCGTTCATCCAAAAACACTAGCTACAACAACCCCAGTCATTTCCCCATAGGCTTTGGCCAACGAGCCATGGCGGAGTTAGTGCCTACAAAAATACGCTAGTACTATTGCTCTCTATCCCCTTTTCCACATACTAACTAGCATGGCCTTGTTCTTTGTCAAAAAAGGGTTGCTAACGCTAGCTGGCAAGCTTTGCTTTGGCTAAGCAGACGCTGTTTTGATACGACCCCGTTTTCCTCACTGACCAACAGCTTAGTTAGCAATAATTCTATATGCTAACGTCGATAACATAGCTGTCTATCGACATGAATTAACAATAGGTAAGAAATTGTACTAGATTTGTACCTGTTTCGTTCCTCCATTACTGGAAAAAAAATAACACCAGCAAAGACAGGAAGTGGATTTGAAATTCGCGCTTTCCCATGATGCAACTTGAATCTTGATAAGGAAATGTAGTCAATTACAGCATCATTCAACATTGAATTCGAATCCTGGATTTATGTTCACTCGGCAATTATGCCGAATAAATCATGGACCCACATCTACAAATGTAGTTATATTTTCATACAGCTGAATCTTCAAATGCTCTCATAATAATGTGTATCATAAAGAAAACAAAGATTGTAATATATCCTTATCGTAGTTTCACTACTTTGGTCAGAAATAGAACGCTCCTCCCCGCCATGTGTTACACAAATTGAGCAAAAAAATCACTGATCTGTAAATCCAACGAATGGACACACTACAAAGTAACTGTCGGTACCAAGCACATCCACATTTATTGAGTTTTGTCAATCACGCTGTCTTTTCAGACTGAACACGGAGGAGGCATGGGCGGAATTTAGAGGACGCCGGTGCCACATTCACAAGGAATGAAGTAGCGCTTTTTAGCTGGCAAACGCTGTCGTTTGGGCATATCGACATGATGCAACTAACGTTTAATTTGCCACATCAAGGTTGCCAGTAAATCATATTTAGCTATCTAGCATCCATGTACAACAAGCGGTCAGCTTTCAAGACATATATTTACTAGGTTAGATGATAGCTAGCTATCTGTTTAGCTAGTGTTGCCAAACCCTCAGTAAGGAAAGTAGCTCTTAGCTGTCCTAAAAGTTGCTAGAAGTTACTAAATGATTTGCATAATTGACCATGTGCATGTAATTGTGATGGATGCTGTAGGAGAGAGGAATAACGTCGTGGGGGAGACAAAAAGTGAGTAAAAAACACCCTAAATATGTTTAGAACTACAAATGAACTTTCTTCTGTCGATTCTTTTTTTTTTTTTATGTCACAATTCCAACCCTCCTCCTTTATCCTGGCTTGGGACTGGCAAAAATGTCCCAAAAGAGACACTGTTATTATCTTTTTTTTGTGTGTGTGTGTTTAGTTTTCTTAAGTTTGGTTTGGTTTTTAACCCTATGGTCCACTTAGGAGCCTACGACAAGTCACAGTAAAACATTAACATTTGAACCATAACATTAAAAAAAAAAGTGTATACAATCTACATTAACAATCTAAATGGACCAAAAAGAGACTATCAACTATCAATGGCAATGTGAGAAAATGATGGTAACTACTCTGGCCTTAATTCAGGTTAATTGTTTGTTTTTTTCAGACCCCCCTCCACACACACACAGGCTGTGCTGGCTCTCAGAAATAGTGGGTCATCGTCATTTTGGTCAAGGCTCTCTATGGCAGGTTCAGCAACTGAGGGAGCAGACTTAAATGAGTAAGCAGCTGATGTGCCAAAAAGCTGCAAAACATTATCAGGCAGCTGGTGCTCATAGCAAGCCTCACCAGACAGCTTCAGTCCATATCGAATGTACAGGATGGAGTTAAGGGTCTGCAAGGACATCCGATTTCTAAGTTTGCTTTTTACCACACTCATCTGGCTGAATACTCTCTCGACTTCCGCATTCAAGTGTGGCAAGGACAACACAGACACAGCAGCCATGGCAAGTTCTTGAAACGCGTTGATATCAGCTGCATCCCTGAACTTCCAAATCTCACTCTAGAAGCCCAGTGTGTTTTTTGTCTCATTCCATTTACTAAGATGGATGGCACGCCATTGCTGTACAATCTTGTCTATCTCTGCAGGGGAGTAGCCAAGTAGCTTGGCAATTTTTTTATATTTCTTCAGGGCTCTTATTGTGGTTTAGAGTTTCCTCCACATTGAAAACTGATATGTACTGCAATGCTTCGATGTTGTCCGGCAGTCTCACCCTCAACTCATTAGTGAGGGAGATGGTGAAGGCTACACACCGCTTTCGGACATTGTACGGTTTGGGACTGATGTATCCATCTATTGGGTACATCAACATTTGCCAGTGGATTCAGGACCCTGCTGCTCACAGACTTGATCAGGCTAACCAAGCTGTCAAGTAGCTTAAGAGGATCTACTTGCTCTCCCTCAAAAGCCTTGATGGCCAACTGTACCTCACCCAGCACTGACTTCAAAAAAGTCAGATACAATATGTTTTGAGGATCACTGTACATGGAGTATAAAACCTCAGCCATGTAGCAGTGTTCACTGGACTTGGTGACTGCGAAATGCAGCCTAAGCTCCTCCCACTGGTCCAAAATGCGTGAAACCGCGGGTTCAATGGAGAGCCAATGTGTGGCACACACCTTGGTTATCTGTAAAGGTTTCTCCCCACAGTTGATGGTCTCATATATGGCTCCCTGCGCTTTGGAGACACTGAAAACCAGTTATAAGTCTCTCGTACCAAGTACTCCACACTACGGTGGATGGTGTCATTGGAAGCATGACTTACAGCAAGCTGCAGAGAGTGGCACACACAGCAAATAAGAACCAGATCTTTGAGGCCATACTCCTCCTTCAGCACTTTATGGACCCCATTGTTAATCAATGTCATAACAGAGGCATTGTCAGTCCATATCCCCAGGAGTTTCTCTTTTTTAAGACAACACTTTGGCATCTCCTCCCTCCAACTCAACAAGCCCCAGAAATGTTGATACAATTGTCTGCTTGGTGTCACTAAAGTACCTTATCACAACACCCAGGTACTTAGAAACACTTACATCCGTGAACTCATCGAGGAGGAGGCTGAAACGCTGGGCACCCACATCTGCGACCAACCTTTTCAGAAAGTATGGTGCTAGAACACAATTAATAATTTCTGTGCACTTTGTCCTGTGCATTTTTAAGTGGGTAGCAGCAGTGGAGTCTGAGAAAGCAGCTCTACATGCTTCTCCAATGTGATCACATGCCAGCATGGAACAGTGTTCAGCGATAGCTAATGCCATGGTGGCCTCAGCCTTTTTTGCAGAGTACATTTTTTAAACCATAAATGGCAGCTTGTTTTGGGTGGAACTGTTATATGGCTTTGCCTTTTGAGTATGTTTTTGAATTGTCATGTTTTTTTACATCACTAAGTTTGGCGTAGAAATCAGCCTTACAATACAGGCAGTATGCCCGTGTATCATCTCCAATAAACGGCTTCAACCAGCCTTTTGTGGGGATCTATTTTCTTACAACTAGATGTGATGCCTAGCTTAGAAAGAATACATTAATGATTAAACATAATAGGTTTGTGCTGTACTGATATAGATTGTTTAACATAACAAGCTGTGATTAATGTGAGGAACCGTTAGGGGGTAGGCTGAGATACACACACACACACACACTGCCTCTTTGTTAAACCGCTCAAGGACATGTGTTCTGCTACAATGAAGAAGAACAAACTATGTCTGAGGTTGCTGACTCGAGACAAGTTGTAAAGAAAACAACTAATGCCCGGCAACAGTGAAGCGCCAAGGGGCTGGGACCAGCCTGAGCGCCAACGATAGGTTGGGTAAGTTTAAACCACACCCAGCCTCTATTCTGACAGGCCCAGCAGGGAGCGGGAACTATCTCTGTCAGAGTATTAAAGAAGAACCTTGGGTTGAAAAAGTTAGTTCTCTGACTGCCCTGCGTGGTGTTTCAGTGGGCCAGTATATACAAACATCATATTTACCATTCAAGTGTTTGCATTAATTAAAATACTAGTCTATCTTAGAAGACGTGTATTCACCTCTTTTGTTCCTTATACCAGATTCGAATTGACGCAATTTGACACTTTGAATTCAGGGTTTGATTCCCACTCCTTTCTGTATTTTTTTGTGTACAGTTTAGACTGAGACATGATGAACTAGCCAGCTAGATGTTTAGCTTATGTCACAGAGGCGCACACACACAGTGGACGAGGTGAGTAAGTGACTGAGGCTGTGTGAGTCAAATGCAGTGATTTATTTTTGTGCAGTGATTTATTTTAGACAAAGAATATTTTACATTTACATCCCGCCCTGAATGTAAGCCAGGGCGGGATCAGCCAGCGGCGGCTTCCCGCATGCACGATTCATTTGCAGTCTGGACGCGGAGGAGTGAACATCTCCTGCTCTGACTGCAGCTGGGAGGGACTGCTGTGCGAGGACTGGGCTGCCTGTGAGTGCTTTGGCACTGGGGTGGGGCCCACGGCAGCACCCGCTGCTCGTTGAGAAGAGTAAGAACGATACGTGCTTTCACGTCAGAGTCTCAAAGTCTCCAATAACACCAGAAAAAGTCGCTAGATTTGTCGCTAGTCGATTTTTTTGAAAATATGTCGCTAGAGGGGTCTGAATACTCGCTAAATATAGCAACAAAGTCGCTAAGTTGGCAGCACTGCTAGTAAGTATCTGAAATGGCCAATAAAAGCAGAGCATTGGCACAGAGGATTCTTATCCTGTGTAGACAGGAGACCAGGGCGTATTCACTATGGCGAATGGCAACAATTACGATTGCAAGCCAATGACATCTAATCAAACACTGCATTAGGCATTTGAAGTGTTCTCTCAATGTTAACAAACGCTCAAAGTGCACGACAGGTAGCCTATATTACTTGCCATAATGTCAGGTAATTAATTCTGGTCTTGGAGACCCAGAGGTTGTGTGCAGGCCTTTGTTTTAGTCCAACACTAACACCTGATTCACATACTCAAGAACTATGTAACACCACATCATTCTCCAGGACTGGGGTTGGTGACCACTGCTGTTCTGGAATTCAGATCATGTGTGCAGGGTTTTGCCCCAGCATTAATATGTCAAGTGTCAACTACTCATGAAGCTCATGAATAGCTGAATCAGGTTTGTTACTATTGGGCTGGAACAAAATAGTTATTTCATGTGGGCGTTCAGGACCAGGATTGAAGAACACTCCTCAATGGAATAATGATGCCTATGCTTAATATAGAGCAAGCATAACACTAACTTTGTCTCTCCAGGATCTAGCAGCTTGTTCCTTCAGAGTCACACTTGGGGGGGAGCTACGGCCTGCCCATGTTGGAGAGGAAGTCACTCTGGCTGGGTTCAGTACCTGAGGTTTGACATGTTTCAATCACTAACATACTGTTTTATATTCATATTTAAAGTAGCCTTCAAATGGGAAGAAATGCATTGTGCTGACGTGATAACATATTGTTTTGCGCCAATCAGACAGGATTTATTTGTTATCCTGAGCGATTTTAAGCGGCTTGGCACAAATTCTTATATCTTAAGGCCCCGTGTAGCTCAGTTGGTAGAGCATGGTGCTTGCAACGCCAGGGTTGTGGGTTCGATTCCCACGGGGGGCCAGTATGAAAATGTATGCACTCACTAACTGTAAGTCGCTCTGGATAAGAGCGTCTGCTAAATGACTAAAATGTAAAAATGTTAAGACATGGTAAGACTGTTTTACCATTTCATTCATTATTCCAAAAACACTACTGTAACTATCTTATATTTCTGGTAATCAAATTCCAATGTAATATATTTTAACTTGACTATATATTTATTTGTCATTTGTCTCTCGGTCTTGGCCAAAATTTATCTGAAAAAAGCCCTGTGTGATTTACCCCCTGAATCAGTGATCAGGGTGAAAGGCACGGCCAAGCGTCGACCAGATGGACAAGATAACAAGGTGAGACTGTGGTGACAAGACAAGTGGCAGTAATATTCTCCATCAGTGTTCATGTGAATGACTCCCTTCTGATTGTGTCGCCATTTTGTAAATTGTAGGAGATGCCCACAGGAGAGGTTGAGGTTCTTGCTGAGAGTGTGGAGATTCTAAATGTCTGCCGAACGCTGCCCTTTGAAATCAAAGATTTTATGAAAGTGAGTATATGATTACGCTTACATTATTTATGCATAATAACATCAGACACATAAAAACATATTTATTGTTATCAATACTATTTTAGTATTGATGAGCTTTACTCTGTGTTTACAGAAATCTGAATCCTTTCGGATGCAATATTGGTATCTGGACCTTCGTTCGTGCAGTATAACCTGAGGCTGAGGTCCCAGCTAGTGATGAAGATGAGAGAGTACCTCTGCAATGTGCATGGTACGTGTCCTTGAGTTACCTCTCCAGTTCCTATCCTACTGTATTGTAGTGCATTTGTGTTGCATTATTTTTGTTTCCATTCTAGGGTTTGTGGACATTGAAACACCCACCTTATTTAAGAGGACTCCAGGGGTAGGTGCACTTCACACAACATTTTACTTTCTCCAAACACAATTTTGGATAAATTATGTGTATTATAGTCTCGTAGCTCCTCTATTAAATTATTTATAGAGCAGTGAGGAGCCAGTCCTCCCCTCATGTTTATGTATTTTCCAGGGTGCAAAGGAGTTTGTGGTAACCTCGAGAACCTGGTCGATGTTACTCCCTGCCTCAGTCCTCTGCAATTTAAACAGCTTTCACATGGTGGCTGGCATTGCCAGGTAAACAACATGGATTCGTTATATTGAATCACCAAGGCATTGTTACAGTTGATGCCCTGTGTCCATTGTTTCTTACTTAAACAACTTCTGTAGGGAAACTGATTTACATTTACTCTTAAAGTGAATGTGGGAGGAAGGAAGAAATAAGTTGGATAAATCTATGCACAGGTGCAACCCTGCCTTTTGATGTGCCTGCCTAGTTCAGAGGTTTTGAGAATATTTTTAAACATGAAAATTGGCATTCGAATTGGAACTCTCTGATGTCCATTTTTTATCTGGCAGGTACTTTCAACTGGCCCGGTGCTAAAGACATGAAGGTTCCAAACCAGACAGACAGACAGAATTCACCCAGGTAATGTGGGGATTAGCTCTATGAAGAGACTTGATCAACTACTTCTGAGGGCAGATACAGTAGAAAAACTTTGGCAGATGAGCGTCGAACAGCTTTAATGGGGTTCCTAATGGGGTTAACCCACTCTGTTAAAGATCTTTGCTGGCAACACACACACATATACACACACACATATACACACACATATAATTCAAGTTTAATTCTGCCCTCAATACTCTATAATGCCTCTTATCTATCCTCCCTAGGTGGACATTGAAATGTAATTTGTGGATCAAGCTGGAATCTGAGGGCTTGGTCCAGTACTCCTGGCCTGTGGAGAAAGGTCCTGTTTCCACACCCTTCACCTGCATGATGTATGAAGGACTATGGAGTGGACATGCCAGACACACGATTTGCCATGGTTTGCTCAAAATACTTAAATATGATTTTATATTTTGGGGGTTGGGGGGTATTTTTAAATGCTACAGTCTTATAGTGAAGGAAGAAAATATAAAATCCTGCTTCAGTTTCTTAAGTTTCTTACTGTACTTGTATCGCTCATGGACATCAGTGAAACATTTCCCAACACAGAAATAGAGTTCCTGAAAGAGGCCCTCAACCAACCAGAAGTTTGTTTCCAGGAAATATTTAGTCCCGGATGGAGCAGTAAGTACAGTTAAACAAAAACCTATATTTTTCTCGCAAACACAAGATTTGAGATAGGATTCTAGTAGACTGTTCTGGTAGGTTCTAGTAACCTATTACTTTTGTTAAGATTTGTGTGTCAAATAAAGATTGTCTAAGTTTGTTATGATGATATACACTGAGTGTACAAAACATTAGACACCTGCTCTTTCCATGACATACTGACCTGGTGAAAGCTATAATCCCTTATTGATGTCACTTGTTAAATCCACTTCAAATCAGTATAGATGAAGGGGAGGAGACAGGTTAAATAATACTTTTTAAGTCTTGAGACAATTGAGACATGGATTGTGTATGTGTGCCATTCAGAGGGTGATTGGGCAAGACAAAAGATTTAAGCGCCTTTGAACGGGGTATGGTAGTATGTGCCAGCCACACTGGTTTGTATCAAGAACTGCAACGCTGCTGGGTTTTTCACTCAACTGTTTCCCGTGTGTATCAAGAATGGTCCACCACCCAAAGGACATCCAGCCAACTTGACACAACTGTGGGAAGCATTAGATTCAACATGGGCCAGCATCCCTGTGGAATGCTTTCAACACCTTGTAGAGTCCATTCCCTGACGAATTGAGGCTATTCTGAGGGCAAAATGGGGTGCAACTCATTATTAGGAAGGTGTTCTTAATGTTTTTTACTCTCAGTGTATTAGAACATACTTTATTTCACTACAGAAACATTTGAAGGGCAAGGATCAGGAATCCCTAAAACAAACTGCCAGGACCCAGTTCTGCCAGGTATGTTTACCTCGTTTTAAAAAACCCTGCTGCTTTTACAGTACACTCAGCAAAAGAGAACAGACAATATTCATGAAATATGAATCTGGAATATGATCAATAAACCAAGATTATTGTGAAGAAAATGTTGAACGAAAGACATAGCATACTTGCCCTGAGGCAAGGGTAGACCTCACCAATCCTAGAGTGGTGCAATCCTGTACATCTTATAGGATCCCCTTTATAACGAAGTGAGATTATTGGTAAATGCACAGCTAATTTGTGACTCCATTTAGACTAATTATTTATTGGGTTCAGCAGTTCATGGTTAGAGAGCGATGAAAACCGATGACTCCTGGGCATTCAAGTATGTCGGCGCCCTGCCCAGGGGCTAGCTGCTTCAGAGGAATATCAAATAAGCCTGGTGTTTTTTGTTGTGGTGTATTTTGTCCATCCCTCCTAGGAAGTGAATGTAGTTTTGGTAAAGGCAGATGGTGCATTGAAGTCTGCTCCAGATGGCCCAGGCCAGACCTGGGGACCTGCTGCTCTTCTCTGCTGGTATGCAGAAATGTGTGGTGAGTTACACTCTGATCTGGTCACCCTGACCGCGTCCCAAATGACACCCTATTGCCTATATAGTGCACTACTTTTGACCAGGCCCCCTGGTCAAAAGTAGTGCACTAGGTAGGGAATATGGTGCAATATCGGACACAGACCCTGTCCTTCTGCATACCTCACCCCATTAAAGATAACCCTTTTAGTCAAAATGAGTGATGTGGTGGTCAAAGTGGCTGCTTTGATATGAACTACACAGTATAATTCATACACACAACACACTTCAAGGTTTGAGTTGCTGTTTTATCTTTTGAATTAAAAGCAATGTTTTATTTTTCTCAAACACGTAATTGGCTCTGGTGCACCAAAAATGATGGCTGTTTTGTTAAAAAGAAAAGGCCTTTCATAAAGCTGTGGATCAATAGTGTACTTTTGTCCTAAAGGATGTGGAAGCAATTGTAATAAAATGTCAGAATAGAAGAAAGAGAACAATCCACCCTCGCAATAGTCAATTGTCAGGCGTCAAAGATCATTTTGTGACCAAACAGTGAAGGCTGTTGCATTCTGAAAAGAAACAATCTTTTACTTTTGTTTTCCTGATTTCCATGATTCACTCCCACAGCGCTCTTTGTTGGGCAAGTTGAGACTTCAGTGTGCTGAACTCCTAGAGTGCCCAGGTATGGCTGTTCGAAACCCCTCAGCATTTCACTTCCTGTGGGTGGTAGACTTCCCACTGTTCCTGCCAAAAGAACAGGACCCTGGGCAGCTTGATTCAGCTCACCCTCCATTCACCGCACCTCTCCCTGAGGATACCCACCTCCTCTACTCCCAGCCTCACAGTGTCTCCTTGGGCACATATTTATAGAGAGACGAAACCTTCTCAACAGTGTTGACTGACCTTATGAAGCTTGTTTCTGTGCCCTTGCTTGCTGTTTTGTACAAATAGAAAACTCTTAGAAATGTACTGGGGTTGTTCCATGTCATTGCAGCAAGCCATGACACCCACCATCTCAGATTGTTCTGAAATCATTTCTGTAGTTAGAAAACAGATAAGATTAGCATTCCTGCAACATTATTTTGTTGAAATATACATTTGATCGTTGAGAAATTAAGCTAATTGATTGCACCCAAATTGGCCATTTTAATTTATAGGATTCACATAATATTCAATAAATATAGTACCTAACATCCAATTTGGAACACATTTTTTTCTAACAATGAGTAGGACATAAGGAATCCAGAGGAATTGTCAAAAGCCACCCACGGACCTCCCACACCCCACACCAATCCCACCCTAACAACGAGTATACAGTATCAGTTCTCTGTCTGACAAGTAGTATGGAGCTGCGGCTCGCAGTATTGTTTCTTCATCCTATGTAATGTATTCTCAGTGAATTTGGTGATGTTTTTTCCCCACTGTTCAAAGAAATTACTAATTGAAGTTGTTAGGGTTATGTCCTATCCTACATCCTGATATTTCCAGGTTCTGACGACTAGATGGTGCTGTTCCAGGTGATTTATTTTTTAAAGACCCCCCGCCCCCCTCAATGTTAAAGGGTTAGTTCGCCCAAATTACAAAATTACATCTTGGTTTCCTTAGCCTGTAAGCAGTTTATGGACAAGGTATGACAGCAATCCATGCTTTGATTTTGTCTACCTGGCCACGGTTTCAAATGCTAACTATTTGGCATTTGTGGCACAAATCCAATGCAAGTCAATGTTACCTATATTAGCATTTTCGTGCTTCACATCCAAATCCTCTTTCTTGTGCTTTTTCAGGTGGAACGACCCCCACTGAGTACTGTGTCTGTGTAACATTGCTGTCACTGCTATTTTCAAACAGGATGTAGTCCAAACAAGAAGTTTAGCAAACCAAACTATATATTCAAGGAAAATTCATAGCCAAGTATATTTAATTTGTATCGTCACAACAGTATCCCATAAGTCAGTATAAATAAACTTTACATCAGAGAGCATCCTGTAATGGCCTACACTGAGACCGTATGTCTGTGTCTGTATCATTCATCTATTCCTCCTGTGTCATTATGGCTGGTACGTGGCCAGCATTATGACCTGGTCCTGAACGGGTGTCAGATCGGGGGAGGATCCATTCTTATTCACAAGGCCTCAGAGCAGCAGCATGTCCTGGAGACGATTCTCAAGGTAATGAACTTGGACTGGATAAGTAAGAGCACCAGAATGCTGATTTCCCAAACAGTCATTTCTATCAGGCTGAGGAGGATATGCAAGCACAAATACCATTAGTACCGCAATTACAGCCTCTCAAAATAAACAATTGATTAGGATCGGTAATCACATCGCTCATTGCTCCCTCTTTATCTGAAAGTTTCTGAGCTGCACGTTCTCCTAACTTGTTGGAAGGTAATATTTATTATCACTGGTAATAAGACAGTATTCGCTACTGTAGCTATATACTAAATTCTACTGTCATTAGCCTTCCAGCGCAGTGATGAATAGAATAAGCCAGACTTGAGGACTAAACAGACTGTGCCAACGAACGGTTAAAAGCAACAGTGGCCACCCTATCGCCTCTGACAACTGAACATCAGGCGTAATTTTCTGTTCATTTCCTGAATTCTACATGTTGATTCGTCACCGTTCGTCAACACCCAGCAGGTTATCTGCTGCGCATGGCCAACTTTTGTAATGGTGTGTCTTGGCCTTAAGTGAATTCCTCTGTAGAGCACCACTGCTCTGATCAGATTTCTCCATTCAAATCTTACCTTAACATTAGAATACTGACAACGGATCAACTCCTAGAGAGATATTACCTTCTGGCTGCAAATATTGAGGTGGCTTGTTCTAATGCTTACCCTATAACAGGTGTCTCCAACCTTTTCTAGCATGAGAGCTACTTTTAAATTGTCGCGAGTTACTCCTTAATTCTTTCCTAGCTTTCAAATAGTCACTCTTTGTATTTTCCCGAATTCCGTTTTCTCGGTTTTACACACTCAAACTTACAATTATTCATAGAGAAACAATGACTTTGATGTTCTGAGCCCATGTCAATGCTTAAATCACATCAGAAGACCATTTTTGAGGGCTGAAAAAAAAAAAAAAGATTGATGATTTGAGTGTAATACCCCTTTCATTGCGCATTTTGCGAGAGAGGAATGTGCTGGTCTAGCTATGTTTTTGCTGCTGTGTATGTCATGACAGAGTTTGCAAAACAAAAGGCCAACTGAGTGATACAAATAATTATATAATTCTGCCCGATAAGCCTACCATAGACTAGTTAGCATTGGCTCACAAAACTACCTTTATCTTCATTCATACTGGATGCAGAGACAAAAATGGTATCCATGAGTAGTATCTCTTTAAGATACTTTTGGGAAACCGGGCCCTGACTGGTTTGTTCTGTCTTCCAAAAGAATCCATCTCTCCTCTCTCACCTGCTAGAGGCACGGGACTCTGGGGCTCCCCCTCATGGTGGGATTGCATTGGGTAAATCAGCCATAATAACCATCAAACCCAGCTGTGTTTCTCATGCTTTGATATTTCACCATTTGTTCTACAGATGCTAAGTAGTAGACTTAGTAGAACTTAGTAGACCAGGCCCCTTGTCTTCCTGCAGCCAAGCGTGATGCATCATTTGTGAGTCATCATTTAATTCCCCTGTTCATTCCCCTGTTCACTTTCTCTCTAGGTTTGCACCGCCTAGTATCCATTCTAGTCGGAGCCCCCAGCATCAGGGCCGTGATTGCCTTCCCCAAATCATTCAGGGACCATGACCTGATGATTCATGCCCTAGATTTTGTCTCTGAAAATGAGCTGAAACCCTACCACATCTCTGTCAACTGGCCAGCAGGCAGTGAAGGGAACCAGGAGAAATAGACATTGTTGCTGCTACACTTTTGTCCTAAAGCTGAGACTCTGACTCATATTAAAGGTGGGTTTACATTGGGGAGATGTGGGACAACTAAGTACCGTGACTTATATATGTGAACTAGAATTCGGAGCAGAATTCGGATGCGCTTCTATCCGATTCTCCTAGAGAATATTGTTGCTGAACATGCTGGTTTGTGCGAGTCGTGGATGACCATTAATAGCTCCAGTATAAATTGTGTGTCGGCCGTGTGGGGAAAAACTGTGGTGTCAGAGCTGGGATTGTCGTTTCCGCGTCACCACAACTTAAACCCAGTTTACACCATTGTCCTGAAGCTAAAACTTACTCACATATTGATGTTTCCACTTGGATCCAGGTTCTGGTTGAAGACATTTCCATTTGGCTCCATTTCTAAAGTTGCGCTTTTTTGCCAGCTTGTAGTTGTTCTCAGGGGCAGCTCCTCTGCTAGCCAAACTACAGTCCTGAAAGTGACATATTATACAGTGCCTTTGGAAAGTATTCAGACCCCTTGACTTTTTCCACATTTTGTTAGTTTACAGCCTTGTTCTAAAATGTATTAAATAGTTTTTTTCCCCTCATCGATCGACACACAATACCCCATAATGATGCTAATTTATATTTAAATTATTAAAACAAAAACTGAAATATTACAATTACGTAATTATTCAGACCCTTTGCTCAGTACTTTGTTGAAGCACCTTTGGCAGCGATTACAGCCTTGAGTCTTCTTGGGTATGACGCTATAAGCTTGGCACACCTGTATTTGGGGAGTTTCTCCCATTCTTCTCTGCAGATCCTCTCAAGATCTATCAGGTTGGATGGGGAGCGTTGCTGCACAGCTATTTTCAGGTTTCTCCAGAGATGGTCGATCGGGTTCAAGTCCAGGCTCTGGCAGGGCCACTCAAGGACATTCAGAGACTTGTCCTGTTGTCTTGGCTGTGTGCTTAGGGTCGTTGTCCTGTTGGAAGGTGAACCTTCGCCCCAGTCTGAGGTCCTGAGCGCTCTGGAGCAGGTTTTCATCAAGGATCTCTCTGTACTTTGCTCCGATCATCTTTCCCTCGATCCTGACTAGTCTCCCAGTCCCTGCCGCTGAAAAAACATCCCCACAGCTTGATGCTTCCACCACCATGCTTCACCGTAGTGATGGTGCCAGGTTTCCTCCAGACGTGACGCTTGGCATTCATGCCAAAGAGTTTAATCTTGGTTTCATCAGACCAGAGAATCTTGTTTCACATGGTCTGATAGTCTTTAGGTGCCTTTTGACAAACTCCAAGCAGGTTGTCATGTGCCTTTTACTGAGGAGTGGCTTCTGTCTGGCCACTCTACCATAAAGGCCTGATTGGTGGAGTGCTGCAGAGATGGTTGTCCTTCTGGAAGGTTCTCCCATCTCCACAGAAGAACTCTGGAGCTCTGTCAGAGTGACCATCAGGTTCTTGGTTATCTCCCTGACCAAGGCCCTTCTCTCCCGATTGCTCAGTTTGGCCGGGCGGCCAGCTCTAGGAAGTGTCTTGGTGGTTCCAAACTTCTTCCATTTAAGAATGATGGAGGCCACTGTGTTCTTGGGGACCTTTAATGCTGCTGACATTTTTTGGTACCCTTCCCCAGATCTGTGCCTCGACACAATCCTGTCTCTGAGCTCTACGGACAATTCCTTTGACCTCATGGCTTGGTTTTTGCTCTGACAGGCACAGTCAACTGTGGAACCTTATATATTTATTGGAGTCCACCTTATAGGTGTGTGTGCCTTTCCAAATCATGTCCAATCAATTGAATTTACCACCGGTGGACTCCAATCAAGTTGTAGAAACATCTCAAGGATGATCAATGGAAACAGGATGCACCTGAGCTCAATTTCGACTCTCATAGCAGAGGGTCTGAATAGTTATGTAAATAAGGTATTTCTGTTTTATTTTATTTTAATACATTTGCAAGCATTTCTAAAAACCTGTTTTCGCTTTGTCATTATGGGGTATTGTGTGTAGATTGCTGATGAATTTAATCAATTTTAGGTTAAGGCTGTAACATAACAAAATGTGGAAAACGTCAAGGTGTCTGAATACTTTCCGAATGCACAATGTAGACAGGAGACACTGTCACCAATAAATTGTTATGGTTTGACAAATTCATGTTTGTTGCTTATAATTCTCATGCTACACAATACAATCCTGTATACATTCTGCATCAAATATGTTACTCAGACTTTGTGAAAATATTGTAATGTCCAATAGGGGGGAGCATTGTTCCATTTGATCTTGTAAAATGTTTCCCGTCAGACAACCTTATCTAGGACAACATGACATTAACTGAAGCAATTAAGGTTAAACACATTTCTCCAGGGTACTACATTACCCTCTAGTATAGTAAGCCTCACATACATTGAACCGTCAACCTACAGATCACCTTTTACAACACATTTACCACCTCACTACTAAATCAAGTAGTGAGGTCAATCACCTCTGATGTTGTTTTTCTATAAGATTAAATTCCAAACAAATAAATATTACACAGACCGGGAACTTCAGAGACCAGTTAAGTTCTGGAGATAAAAAAAATAAAAAGTGCAGTGAGAATGTATTCATTCCCCTTCAGACTGCAGAGTTATTTTAGTGCCACGCTGATGTAACCTCCGTGCCAGTGTAAACTGCCACTTTTACAACAACAGCTGCCTGCCACACCGCCCGCCACCTTCGCTAGGAGACCGTTGCTAAGTCTGGCAGGTACCACACAGATGTTCTCATTAGTGCACAAAATGCAGCCAACACTACAGCTTGTCCTGGATGCCATTTTGTCTGTTGTCTGAGGGGTGAAGGTGGTAGTGGTGGAGAGAGGCTTTCCACATGCCTTGGCGACTATAGAGTGAAGTTCAAATACTTAATTTTTTTAGTGGCTTTTTGGGTAAGAGGATGGCTGAGGAAAGGAGAAGGGCTCACTTGTCTCTCCACAGTCAGTGTTGAGAGGGCAGTGGAAAGAAAGAGAGCTGTTGCAACCCTCAGTGCCAACCTACACAGGTTCCACATCGTGATGTGAAGGCTGACTATGCCTCTTCATGTATGTGCAGTGCAGAGGGAAAGCCCTTGGTGCAAAATGAATGGGATTGCAAGGCTACTGATTGTAGGCATATTGTCTTGCTGCCTATTTTTACAAAACGTTGAAGCTGTGAATTGTGAATTTATTCAGAGTCACTGCCGTGCCAAATTTACCTGTGGTCCATTGACAATTATGCATCAAACATAAAAGGGCAAAGAGAGGACCATGTTTACCCTCTGCAAAATGGTGTGAGCTTGCAGGTTTAAAGTAACACTGCATAACCATGACTGAGGCATAAATATAATGAATTCCAGCAGCTCAGCTACCATCGTCCTCAATTTAATGAGACTGTATAATTCCAAACATTTTGTAATCTCTTAGGACAAGCAGTCTCAAGAGTGTAATCCAGGTTGATGTGGTCGGGGGGGGGGGTTTCTACCGGCATCTCTGAGACAAGCCCAGGGATAATGAGCACTCTGACACATCCTTTGTCCCTAATGGACATTTGTTATGGAAAGCACTTGACCAATAATAAACAGGAAGATTGCATTGTGTAATTTTCTGCTACATCCAACCATACATTTATTTTGACAGTTTGTGTAGTCACGTTAATTAGGTTGTAATTATTCTAGAATTAATGTATATAACTGCATGTTTTCTCCCTATTATTTATCTTGCTAAGCACCTGTCATTATCAGTAATAGTTAGCAATTTCATCTATAACATTTTCAGTATCCATTCCTTCAGACAAATTGAGCTTGCTCTTTCTCCTGCCATCCGTCACAATGTGTTGAGGATTAAATGATAGATTGTCATGTCAGCGGATGTCAGTTTCTGTCAATATTCTAGCAGCTTGTGTAACAGTATGCTAGGGACTCTGTCACAGGAACTAGACGGCACCACGGCGCTAATGTATTCTGTGGACAAATATAAACAAATTGAATATTCTATGTTGACATACAGTATTTACCAATGATAACTGAGTTCCAGAGCAGTGGGTAGTTGGGTGTGTGGTGTCTGATTGGAACATTTGATTAGGCATGCCTTAGACGTGGTTAGATACAGTGGAAACGAATAGAAGCATCTAAATCACCATGATGTAACTTGAAAGAAACATTGTAGAATTGCAAGCTTATGTAGCTTTTATAAGTAGTATAACAGCAGAACGGAGTACCTCAAATTGTAATTGTATCAAACAACAAATCTGAATATGCTTAGAGGTTGCTTAAATTCTAGCACAGTTTACTTGGATACTGCTGGAATAATCGGAAGTAGTTATCCAATCTTTTTTGTGCATGTCAACCATTTAGTAATATGTGGTTCTCAGGGAGACATTAAGGGCTCTTTTACTGGTTGCAAACATTCCCCAGGATGTTGGAATAGTAATGTGATCAATACAGGAAATATGGCCTGCTTTGTATCTATTCAAATGTATATTGCTCTCCAACATTTTGAGAGTAGAATATAATGCATTCAGTGTATATATAGATCTTTCATTATAATCTGGAGGGTGTTATAATTATTTATATTGTGGGGAATATTTGTTCTTGACCTAGTTAAATGATAATAGTTCCCTCTGTATCTTGTGCGAGAGATGAAGTTTAAATCAATTAGCCATTGGCTTTTAGTGCCTGATTGATACTATCGTTAATATTTAACTCTCAGAAGGATACAATTCTTTAAGAGGTATATCTGCTTTCTCTCTCCTCTGAAAATTGAGTGTAGGCAACATTAATGGCACATACACATCAATACGTGTCCTTTTTAAATTAGTAATACAATCACTCCATTCACTATACTCTAGATGTCTATTGATATCACACAGATGGTATGATGGTCAAAAATACCAATTTATCTCCTCTTTAAAATCTTTGTCCAGGATACAGTATGTCCCTGCCATTTAGGTGTTGATGTTTATACTGTAAGTCTCAGTTGACATTTTCTCTTTCCTTTGCTGAAAGCGAGCTGACAATTGTATGGTATCTTATAAGTTCTCACATACAACCATAGATTGAGTGCAATGGAGCGCAAATATACCAATCATGCTGTTCTGGCGCAAGGTTTCTCTATTATCATTACAGCTATTGTTCCTATAAAACCCAGAAACAGTTTCACGCCATATTACAAGCAATAACACTTAGTGCACAGGCTATATTAGACCTAGATTTATTAAAATATGTCAAATGCAAAGCATCATGGGATTGCTCTGCTATTTAGGCATCCCACTGAGTGAATATAAAGCAGGACAGCAAGAGTCACCTGTGCCAAGTGTTGTTAGGCATTTGAGTAATGCCAGCAGGTCTCAAGGCAAGGATCTATACTGCATTGTAATAATAAACTGAGGGTGGGCAGGCAGAAAGGCAGGCATGAACACATCACTAACTAGACTTCAGAGGTCACCCTGTTTAGAGAGTTTCAAATCAGTGGGTCCCAGTTTTCTGCCCTGTCATACAATGCAAATAAAAGTTTAGACAATTTATTAAACTTTATATGTCGAACACAAATCATCACATTACTTTTAGAATAAATATTCTAGTTGAGAGGGCTGACGTTAAGAATCAATAAATGATAATTCTAATGGTTGGTTTATTGATTAATCAGTTTTAGGGAACCATTGGGAATTATAATTTACTGACTTGGAGTGGCAACATTTAGAGAGAAGCATGAAAAGGCATGCCCAAGTGGGGAGTTGTTAATACAGTGAACTGAATCATATTTTGGCATAGCCAAGTGTGTATAATCCTCACTCTAATATTTGCAATGTGAAATTAGATACAGCAGTCTGCCACTGCATGCCATTTGAAAGAATAGAGAAAAGTGTTGTTTATTAGACTGGGGCAATTGTGTCTGGTTTATATATGGTTCTAAACAGCTCTGCAGGCAGGGAGTGTGAAGGAGAGAGACGTTTTCTTGGCTCAGACAGTAAGGGTCTGGTCATGGTAGGTTTCACTTTATGGTGGAACATCCTTAGGAGAATTTCTCTCAGGGAAATACAAATATCCATAATTTTTCAACCAAGATATGCTCTGTGTGGCCGGAGGTTGCATCATACTAAGAAGCACTTTTTACTTTTACATTATGGTGAAATAAGACCTATGATATTGTTGGAACAATCAAGATTACCAGTGTGCTGGAGTTGTTCTTTTTTTTATTGAGTAGCCTATGCTTTTACATTACTAGGATGGATTCTTATAGCATGGATTTTCAAAGGGTAATCAGAAATACAGAAAAAAATATATAGAAAAATAAACAGTACTGAAGTTAGTCAGAACGACATGTCCTTGGTTCTTGCACATTATTCCAATTTAGTTTTTGATGTAGACTTCCTACACTTCCTACTTTCCTATGAATCTTGTCAACATTCAAATGTATCAATGAAAATTCCATTGGGCTCTGAGTCATTACATGTTGAGCCCCTCTTTGATCTTGAAGAGGTGGTAAAATTCCTCTTGTAACACCTGGGAGGGAAACCGGATCTGAGAGAACGAGCTTAGGAACCTTACTCTTTAATAGTGTATACACTCTGTGAAATGCCTGGTGAGCTAGACACCACCTCCCTTATAGTTGGTGTGTGGTCTGACTGATGCTTGCAACTGCGTGCGTCACTCAGGCACTCTCTCTCTGACCATGGTGGATCAAACAAAGTGTGTGTGTACGTGCATCAAATGTAATGTCAGTTATTTAATGTCAATAAATGAGTGCTTGCGTGCTTGCTCAAACATGAAGAAGCCTGAGTGAAACATCCCCAGGACAAGACACATATGGAAATAGGGCCCTGCTCTGCAATGATGTGTAGACCTGCTGTTTGAGAATACAGATGATTGGTGGTGGGAGCGGAACCGAACTGCAACAGTGGAACGTAAGGGGTGGAAAGGCCCCCCACCCCCCTTCATTGGGTAATTATTCCATGGCAGGGTTCCAATGGACTGTAGTTTCCTTCCAGAAGTGTTTTAAGCCTCAATGTCTATTTGAATTCAATCACTCATGTGGCTGGTGGCAGGTTAGCAGTGCTTTCCATTGATTTCAATGTGGGGACCACAAGCCGACAAGGTGCATTTTCAGTCTCGCCCCGTGTAGTTCAGTTGGTAGAGCATGGCGTTTGCAAAGCCAGGGTTGTGGGTTCGATTCCCACGGGGGGCCAGTATGAAAAATGTATGCACTCACTAACTGTAAGTCGCTCTGGATAAGAGCGTCTGCTAAATGACTAAATGTAAATGTAAAATGTCTGTGAAAGTCGCATACATAATGCATTTTTTATCGCCACTGTTCTCAGCTCTCTGTGCATGCAATGACTTGGTTGAGAGGACAGGAAAGGGATATGTTGAGAATCCTCAACTCTACACGCCTTGTCCTCTACTATCAAACCAACAGCACATGCCTCCCTCCAGCTTAATTTGTTTCTCAGATTCATCAATACTACACACAATCATTTATGACATGGTATGCCGGCGACCATGAGTGAATAGTTATTAATACCGGCATCTGCTGACAGTGATTAACTGGAATTATTACTACGTTGTGTCCAGAATCGCACCTTTCTCCCTTTGTAGTGCACTACTTGTGACCAGGGCCTATATGGCTCTGGTCAAAAGTAGTGCACTACAAAGGGAATAGGTTGCCATTTGGGACACAACCCATGTTCTCGCTGCCATATGCAACACATTCTGTCTCTGTGGTGTTATGATGGAGGTCGCCACCATCCTGAGATATAACAGAGTTCAAAGAGATCCCATCTGCTAATCTTCCACTTCTATTTATTTTTAATAACTGCACATTTTTCATATTTTTAGGATACATCCACCATGATATTTCAGGTCATTTTATTCATAGAGATTTATACAATGCCTCTGACATTTTTTTTTTTTTTTTAAGATCAAAACAGTGACTAATGTCCTGGGGATGTGTTGAGATTCTATTCATGCCATTAATATTAGTGGGTGCATCCCAAATGGCATCTTATTCCCTATATATTGCACTACTTTTGAACAGAGCCCTAAGGGCCCTGGTCAAAGCTAGTGCAGTACATCAGGAATAAGGTGCCATTTGGGACGCATCCAGTGTCGGAACCGGTTGGCAGCTCGTATTCGAAGCTCTGTTAAAGCAGCCAGTCACACCTTACCTTGGTTAACCTTGAGCCTGTACTTCACAATTCCTCCCCTTCGTTTTGGGTCAAGTTGTTCGTATGCTCTCATATAAAAACAGACTATTAAACAGAAAATGTATATGTTTTATTATTTGTGGAAGAAAGTGTACTATGGTCGTTTCGGTGCCTTTTGAGAAGTGTAACTTGGTAAAAAACAACAATTGATTTCACTTAATTTTAACATTCTTTCTTAAAGAGCACATGTTCAGCTTCATAAAAACAAAATAATTTTCCCATCTCAAGAGGTTAGTTAAAAAGAAATAGACTATAGTAAGTGCTTATTAAGTGCCAAATAAAGTAACAGGGTTGACCGTAAAACACGTGTGACAGGGGGAATGGAAGCGTGTTGTGTGCAACAGGGAGTGGCAATTGAATGCAAGCTTCACCAAAAAAAGGAAATTGTTAAAACATTTCTAGCCTGTCTATCTATGGGTAACGGTGTTGACGTGTTATGCTCCACCAGCTCAGTTTTCCACCACAAAACATGAGAAAATGGCCAAAAAGAGTAGAACCAGCTCACCTGCTTTTACTCTGTGATTTGACTATTAGATTTTCAATGTTCCTTTTGAATAAAAAAAATATATATATAGTTTCACCATATTAAAATGAGAGTTCAGTTCACATAACAGGGTTGACCTTAAAATGAGGGACAGATGTAAATTAATCACTAATCACATGAAATAAATATTAATCTTCAGAAATGGCTTTGTCAAAGCAACAAAATAACTAGGGCTTTACAAAGATGGTGAAACTTTGAAACATCCTGGGAATAAGTGGGTTAAAACCTCCTAGAAGTGACAGGGTTGACGGAGGGACATGCAAAAATGCTGAATTTCAGCACTTTAGCAAGCCTTTATTCATATAAAAAATCTGATTTATTGAACTCTCCATGTGGTCTATATTAAAGGACACTTAATTTAATATACAAGGCTATTATAGGCTTTTAAAATGCAATTTTGCTGCACAATTTCTACTTAATATATCAAAGGGCACTCATTTCGTGGAACGACCCATTAGCCGATGATTATAATACAGGTGTACTATGAGAGTCAATTGAACATGCCAATTGGACATGTTTCCAAAGACAGTGGGGGAATATTCAACTCTCCCTCGATAAATATAACAGCTGTACCTGGTTGAGGAGATTGTCACCGTTGGAGGTACTGGACCAATTTCCATGCCATGTCCCATCATGCACTCTGCCCAGGGATTAGTATGACCTCAAGCATTGATTGATGGTGTTTTGCATAATTTTTCTGTGGTCTGTAATTACAAGACTGTCTTAATCCTCCTATTTTATCCTGCTGCCATTTTCCTTGTGAGGCTTGACCTCTATCAAAGATAAAGAGCCCATCTACTTTCCACTCTCAACAAAGCGTCTGAGCTTCACTGATAAACTAACACATGCAGCTTTAGCTTAAACAGCCTTTCGTCATCTATCATTTTATTTTTTCTACAGCCTGTTTGGTGTGAACATGGACTATTTACCTGTGGAGCTTGACAAATCAAGAGCCATCCAAATTATGTTTTGTCTGTAGAGGGCAGTATTGACCTGGCAGTCTCTGTATGAATGGCTCCTCTGTAACCAATGATTGCATCTATGTATGTTTTTTGTGACCTAAATGTATATATAAAAAAAAATGAATATGAGGTCAAATTGAGGCCCGATCATCATCAAGCTAGTTCAATTTAGAATCTGCAATAACAATTGAACTCCAATTCAAACTCATTTTCATACTGTAAAACATCAACATCATACTTAGTCATCTATTTGTTGGATATTAGCTGTAACCTCAGTCTTGTTGAATATAATCTCAGTGTTCTAGCGTGTCTTTGTATTCGCTCTCTGCTCCTCATTTGCAGAGAAGGTCTTGGTTGTCTCAGTTCTTTGTGTTGATGTGATGCTGTGCAGAAGTGGCAGCCTCGGAATGGAGATAGAGGAGGGTGCTTGTTGTGATGACAGAGACTTGCTACTAAACAAGACATGAAGCACACTCACGGACACGCTCGCTGCTGATGGGTGGCTGGGGAGCTGTAAATTACTTCCAGAAAAGCCCTTACTGGATAATAATCCAAGAATTGGCTGCTTGTACCTGGAGAAGAAAGCCTATATCATCCACACTCAAGACATTGAACTGATATTCACAATACTCAAAAGGCTCTCGCTCTTCCTCCTCTGCATTTCAGAGTAGCTGGTTCAGGCATTAAACCAATCAGTGCTTACATAGCAGTATACAGCAACACATTGTCAAGCAGAATGTTAGATACAGTGCCTTGCAAAAGTATTCATCCCCCTTGGCGTTTTTCCTATTTTTTTGCATTACAACCTGTAATTTAAATGGATTTCTATTTGGATTTCATGTAATGGACATACACAAAATAGTCCAAATTGGTGAAGTGAAATGAAAAAAATAACTTGTTAAAAAATATTCAAAAAAATAAATAACGGAAAAGTGGTGCGTGCATATGTATTCACCCCCTTTGCTATGAAGCCCCTAAATAAGATCTGGTGCAACCAATTACCTTCAGAAGTCACATAATGAGTGTTACGGATACAGGTATCCTGTGTGTGTTTTTGTGTTTTTCCTCTCCTTCTGCCCTAATCACAGGTGTCCTTTATGTTCCTGATTGGTGGTCGTTGGGGTGTCCCACCTGTCCGACATCCGTTTGGCTGCTGATTGCTGAGGTGGACCAATCAGTGGACATTCCTCTGTATTGCACCACCTGTTTCTGGTTTTTCACTTACACCTCCCATTGTTTTAAAAGCCAGTCAGTTGTGTTTGTATGGAGAGACTATTTTCCGTATGTGAGTATGGATACTGTGGTGTCCTGTATACTCACTCATTTGCTGGTTACTCTGTTTGGTAACTTTGTTTCTGGGAAAAGGGGGATTTAAGCAAGTTGCCCTTGGGCATACATTACCCATAGGAAGAAAATTGTCTAAAAACACTAGTTAGACCTGAGCGGACCACCCACTGTAATTTTTGTATGATTAGCAGTAGCTTAGCGGTTCTTGAGGCAGGCAAGATCAGTTTAGTTTGTTTTTACACTATTGTTTCATTTCTTGGGTCCTACTCAGCCCTTTTTCCCAAACCTTGACCGTGTGACCGTTTGACGGTAACTTATGGTTGTCGGTGTATTTTTTGTTCTCACTGTTTCCATGTCACGATTCTAATTTGCATGAATTATGTTACGGGTCTCTTGTCCATCCACCCTAGACGTTTAAAGCCACGGGGTTCGTAACATAATGTGGGGGCTCGTCTGGGATCATTCTCATTGATACCCATGCTACTCATGCAAATTAGTGTAGTGTCTGGTTCAGTATTGAGCTTGGCAGCTGTAACTAATTGGTTTTTTGTTCAGTATTCGTCGGCTCGTGTTGCTAGTTTAGGATGGCTACTTTTGAGTTGGATGCATTTTTGGAAAACCCTACGTGGGAGGTTTTGAGAATTGCCGTAGAGTGGATCTACAGGCTTTGGCTGACCACTTTTCTGTACCCATATCAAGGGTTTTAGTGAAAGCAGAAGTTAGGAAAGCAGTGTTAGAGATATTATTGAACGAACGAGTGCTTGAGTTACTGCCGCCTGAGCCTGCTGCTCCTGTAGGGGATGTGGTTGCTGCTCCTGTAAGCCTGTCGGTGTCTGAGGACGAGGCTAAGGCTCCAGCCACAATGCCCCGTTTTGACCCACTCTCCCCACTGTCTGACAGTGATGCCAGGCTGGATGTCCGCTCGACACGACTCTAAATGGAGGCGGAAGAGAGGGCACAAATCAGGCAAGACAAGCTGGAAACGCGTAAGCTAGAGGCAGAACAGGAGACGCGTAAGATGGAACTGGAAACGCGTAGGCTTGATCAAGAACTGGAGACGCGTAGGCTTGATCAAGAACTGGAGACGCGTAGGCTTGATCAGGAACTAGAGATGCATAAACTGGAACTGGAGGCAGAAACCGCAAGGTTAGTCTCTGCTCATACTATGCCTGCTAGTGAGCCATCCTCACCAGCTGTCTCGTCTGCTACTTTTGATATTAGTAGACAGATCACCTTGGTACCTGTGTTTAGGGAGTCAGAGGTTGATTCCTATTTCAGTGTTTTTGAGTGTATAGCAGTAGCATTGAAATGGCCCGAAGAGGTATGGCGCCTATTACTTCAGTGTAAATTAACAGGTAAAGCCCAAGAAGTTCTGTCAGCGCTACCTCTTGAAGACAGCTTGAATTATGACGTGGTCAAAGCTACTGTTCTTCGTGCCTATGAGTTGGTTCCTGAGGCATATCGACAGAGATTTAGGTCTCATAAAAAGTATTCTACTCAGGCTTATGTGGAGTTTGCTAGAGACAAAGGAAATATGTTTGACAAATGGCACACTGCTAGTAAGATAACTGATTTTAACTCTCTACGGGAGTTAATATTGTTAGAACAGTTTAAAAATTGCTTACCCGAACGCATTGTAGTTTATCCGAACGAACAGAAAGTATCCTCACTGTCAGAAGCGTCTGTATTGGCAGACGAGTTTGTGTTGACGCATAAGAGCGTGTTTTCGGCTCGTACGGAGAGCAGGGCCGCAGAGTTGCTAACTTTTAGTCCTAGTCGACCAGCAGTACATTCAACACGCCCAAAAGATGTGCGTCACTGTTTCTATTGTCATAAGGTGTTCAACTGGAAGCCAGTGGAGTGTGCGGAGGAGGGGGGTGACGTGAGAGAACTTGGGAAGGTTGAACACCAGACGGGCTGCGGCATTCTGGATGAGTTGTAGGGGTTTAATGGCACAGGCAGGGAGCCCAGCCAACAGCGAGTTGCAGTAATCCAGACGGGAGATGACAAGTGCCTGGATTAGGACCTGTGCTGCTTCCTGTGTAAGGCAGGGTCGTACTCTCCGAATGTTGTAGAGCATGAACCTGCAGGATCGGGTCACCGCCTTGATGTTAGCGGAGAACGACAGGGTGTTGTCCAGGGTCACGCCAAGGCTCTTCGCACTCTGGGAGGAGGACACAACGGAGTTGTCAACCGTGATGGCGAGATCATGGAACGGGCAGTCCTTCCCCGGGAGGAAGAGCAGCTCCGTCTTGCCAGGGTTCAGCTTGAGGTGGTGATCCGTCATCCATACTGATATGTCGGCCAGACATGCAGAGATGCGATTCGCCACCTGGTTATCAGAAGGGGGAAAGGAGAAGATTAGTTGTGTATCGTCAGCGTAGCAATGATAGGAGAGGCCATGTGAGGATATGACAGAGCCAAGTGACTTGGTGTATAGGGAGAAAAGGAGAGGGCCTAGAACTGAGCCCTGGGGGACACCAGTGGTGAGAGCACGTGGTGCGGAGACAGCTTCTCGCCATGCCACTTGGTAGGAGCGACCGGTCAGGTAGGACGCAATCCAGGAGTGAGCCGCGCCGGAGATGCCCAGCTCGGAGAGGGTGGAGAGGAGGATCTGATGGTTCACTGTATCAAAGGCAGCAGACAGGTCTAGAAGGACAAGAGCAGAGGAGAGAGAGTTAGCTTTAGCAGTGCGGAGAGCCTCCGTGACACAGAGAAGAGCAGTCTCAGTTGAATGACCAGTCCTGAAACCTGACTGGTTTGGATCAAGAAGGTCATTCTGAGAGAGATAGCAAGAGAGTTGGCTAAAGACGGCACGCTCAATAGTTTTGGAAAGAAAAGAAAGAAGGGATACTGGTCTGTAGTTGTTGACATCAGTGGGATCGAGTGTTGGTTTTTTGAGAAGGGGTGCAACTCTCGCTCTCTTGAAGACGGAAGGGACATGGCCAGCGGTCAAGGATGAGTTGATCAGCGAGGTGAGGTAGGGGAGAAGGTCACCGGAGATGGTCTGGAGAAGAGAGGAGGGGATGGGGTCAAGCGGGCAGGTTGTTGGGCGGCCTGCAGTCACTAGTCGCAAGATTTTATCTGGAGAGAGAGGGGAGAAAGAAGTCAAAGCATAGGGTAGGGCAGTGTGAGCAGGACCAGCAGTGTCATTAGACTTAACAAACGAGGATCGGATGTCGTCAACCTTCTTGGAGAATGTGGCAAAGAGCTTCCTAGGGTTAGAGGCAGATGCTTGGAATGTAGAGTGGTAGAAAGTGGCCTTAGCAGCAGAAACAGATGAAGAAAATGTAGAGAGGAGGGAATGAAAAGATGCCAGGTCGGCAGGGAGTTTAGTTTTCTTCCATTTCCGCTCAGCTGCCCGGAGCTCTGTTCTGTGAGCTCGCAATGAGTCATCAAGCCACGGAGCTGGAGGGGAGGACCGAGCCGGCCGGGAGGATAGGGGACACAGGGAGTCAAAGGATGCAGAAAGGGAGGAGAGGAGGGTTGAGGAGGCAGAATCAGGAGATTGGAGGGAGAAGGATTGAGCAGAGGGAAGAGATGATAGGATGGAAGAGGAGAGAGTAGTGGGAAAGAGAGAGCGAAGGTTGCGGCGGCGCGTTACCATCTGTGTAGGGGCAGAGTGAGTAGTGTTGGAGGAGAGCGAGAGAGAAAAGGATACAAAGTAGTGGTCGGAGACATGGAGGGGAGTTGCAGTGAGATTAGTAGAAGAGCAACATCTAGTAAAGATGAAGTCAAGCGTATTGCCTGCCTTGTGACTGGGGGGATGGTGAGAGGGTGAGGTCAAAAGAGGAGAGGAGTGGAAAGAAGGAGGCAGAGAGAAATGAGTCAAATGTAGACGTAGGGGAGGTTGAAATCCCCCAAAACTGTGAAGGGTGAGCCATCCTCAGGAAAGGAACTTATCAAGGCGTCAAGCTCATTGATGAACTCTCCAAGGGAACCTGGAGGGCGATAGATGACAAGGATATTAAGCTTAAATGGGCTAGTGACTGTGACAGCGTGGAATTCAAATGAGGAGATAGGCAGATGGGTTAGGGGAAAAATTGAGAATGACCACTTGGGAGAGATGAGGATTCCTGTGCCACCAACATGTTCCGGGATTCTTCAGACAGCATTGAGGAGTACACCACATCAGTCACTGGCTTCATCAATAAGTGCATCGATGATGTCGTCCCCACAGTGACCGTACGTACATACCCCAACCAGAAGCCATGGATTACAGGAAACATCCGCACTGAGCTAAAGGGTAGAGCTGCCGCTTTCAAGGAACGGGACTCTAACCCGGACGCTTATAAGAAATCCCGCTATGACCTCCGACGAACCATCAAACAGGCAAAGAGTCAATACAGGTCTAAGATTGAATCGTACTACACTGGCTCTGACGCTCGTCGGATGTGGCAGGGCTTGAAAACTATTACAGACTACAAAGGGAAGCACAGCCGCGAGCTGCCCAGTGACACAAGCCTACCAGACGAGCTAAACCACTTCTATGCTCGCTCGAGGCAAGCAACACTGAAGCATGCATGAGAGCACCAGCTGTTCCGGATGACTATGTGATCACGCTCTCCGTAGCCGATGTGAGTAAGACTTTTAAGCAGGTCAACATTCACAAGGCCGCAGGGCCAGACGGATTACCAGGACGTGTACTCCGAGCATGTGCTGACCAACTGGCAAGTGTCTTCACTGACATTTTCAACATGTCCCTGACTGAGTCTGTAATACCAACATGTTTCAAGCAGACCACCATAGTCCCCGTGCCCAAGGACTCTAAGATAACCTGCCTAAATGACTACCGACCCGTAGCACTGACGTCTGTAGCCATGAAGTGCTTTGAAAGGCTGGTCATGGCTCACATCAACAGCATTATCCCAGAAACCCTAGACCCACTCCAATTTGCATACCGCCCCAACAGATCCACAGATGATGCAATCTCTATTGCACTCCACACTGCCCTTTCCCACCTGGACAAGAGGAACACCTACGTGAGAATGCTATTCATTGACTACAGCTCAGCATTCAACACCATAGTGCCCTCTAAGCTCATCACTAAGCTAAGGATCCTGGGACTAAACACCTCCCTCTGTAACTGGATCCTGGACTTCCTGACGGGCCGCCCCCAGGTGGTAAGGGTAGGTAACAACACATCTGCCACACTGATCCTCAACATGGGGGCCCCTCAGGGGTGCGTGCTCAGTCCCCTCCTGTACTCTCTGTTCACCCATGACTGCATGGCCAGGCACGACTCCAACACCATCATTAAGTTTGCCGACGACACAACAGTGGTAGGCCTGATCACCGACAACGATGAGACAGCCTATAGGGAGGAGGTCAGAGATCTGGCCGTGTGGTGCCAGGACAACAACCTCTCCCTCAACGTGACCAAGACAAAGGAGATGATTGTGGACTACAGGAAAAAAAAGAGGACTGAGCACGCCCCCCATTCTCATCGACGGGGCTGTAGTGGAACAGGTTGAGAGCTTCAAGTTCCTTGGTGTCCACATCACCAACGAACTATCATGGTCCAAACACACCAAGACAGTCGTGAAGAGGGCACGACAAAGCCTATTCCCCCTCAGGAGACTAAAAAGATTTGGCATGGGTCCTCAGATCCTCAAAAAATTCTACAGCTGCACCATCGAGAGCATCCTGACTGGTTGCATCACCGCCTGGTATGGCAACTGCTTGGCCTCCGACCGCAAGGCACTACAGAGGGTAGTGCGTACGGCCCAGTACATCACTGGGGCAAAGCTTCCTGCCATCCAGGACCTCTATACCAGGCGGTGTCAGAGGAAGGCCCTCAAAATTGTCAAAGACTCCAGCCACCCTAGTCATAGACTGTTCTCTCTGCTACCGCATGGCAAGCGGTACCGGAGTGCCAAGTCTAGGTCCAAAATACTTCTCAACAGCTTCTACCCCCAAGCCATAAGACTCCTGAACAGCTAATCATGGCTACCCGGACTATTTGCACTGCCCCCCCCACCCCATCCTTTTTACGCTGCTGCTACTCTGTTAAGTATTTATGCATAGTCACTTTAACTCTACCCACATGTACATATTACCTCAACTACCTCAACTAGCCGGTGCCCCCGCACATTGACTCTGCAACGGTACCCCCCTGTATATATAGCCTCCCTACTGTCACTTTATTTTACTTCTGCTCTTTTTTTCTCAACACTTTTTTTGTTGTTGTTTTATTTTTACTTTTTTTGTTTAAAATAAATGCACTGTTGGTTAAGGGCTGTAAGTAAGCATTTCACTGTAATGTCTGCACCTGTTGTATTCGGCGCATGTGACCAATAAGATTTGATTTGATTTGATTTGGAGTGTTCAGAGTTGGAGTACGTCCTATGTTGCCAGTAAAAGGTGTGACATTTATAATGGGCAACGATATTGCCGGAGGAAAGGTGATACCCGTATTGGAGGTAATGGATAAAAGTGACCAGTCTCTCTCCGAGGAGCTGGCACAGGGTTATCCAGATGTGTTCCCCATAAAGCACGACAAGTGGGTGACGTGATAGATTTGTCGAACACGATTCTATTCAGAGAGTGTGATCCAGAGGATAGCTCGGGTGCTACCTCTGGTAAGCTGGTGCAGTCTGACCAACAGCCCAGGGAAAGGAAGAAGTATGTGGAACTTGTTGCCGAGGCAATACAGTTACCAGTCACTCGTGAGCAGCTGATCGCTAACCAGAATGTTGACATTAGCCTGGCTAAATGTTTTTCTAGTGTTGTCTCAGAGGAGGAGCTAAAGAAGAAAAACCTCGCATACTTTATTGATGGTAATCTCCTCATGCGTAAATGGACATCCCATGTTGACGCTGGCGGAGATTGGAATGCTGTTTACCAAATAGTGATTCCTACAGCCTTTCGACAAAATGTTTTATCCCTCGCTCATGATCACCAGTGGTCCGGACATCTGGGAGTCACCAAGACTTATGATCGAGTTTTGTGACATTTCTTTTGGCCTGGTTTAAAACAAGATGTGGCTCAGTTCTGTCGGACTTGCCACACCTGTCAAGTAACTGGGAAACCGAACCAGGTTATTACTCCCGCGCCTCTTTGTCCCATACCTGCCATAGGTGAACCATTCGAATATGTGATTGTTGATTGTGTTGGACCATTACCTAAGACAAAATCTGGTAACCAGTTTCTGTTGACGATTATGTGTGTGGCCACCAGGTACCCAGAGGCCCTTCCTCTGCGAAGGATTACTGCTCCGGTGGTGAGTAAAGCTTTGATCAAATTCTTCTCAACTTTTGGGTTACCTAAGGTGGTACAAACTGATCAGGGTACGAATTTCCTTTCTAAGCTTTTCAAACAAGTGTTAAAATCCTTGTCAGTTACACACCGTGTGTCAAGCGCATATCACCCAGAGTCTCAGGGTGCGCTTGAACGTTGGCATCAGACACTGAAGTCTATGCTCGGTAAATATTGCTTGGAATCTGAGAAGGATTGGGATGAGGGAGTTCCTCTAGTTTTGTTTGCTGTCCGTGAGACAGTACAGGAATCCCTAGGGTTCAGCCCAGCTGAACTGGTGTTTGGACACACCATGAGAGGACCTATGGAAGTCCTTAAGGATAAGTTTTTATCACAAGAGTTGTGTGTGAAAGAAAATTAGTTGGACTACGTTAGTTGCTTTCGTGAGTGCCTACATGGTGCCTGTGCTCTAGCAAAGGAAGCGCTGTCTTCCTCACAGAGACGGATGAAACGGCACTATGACAACCAGGCTGTTTCTCGTTCACTGCAGCCAGGTGACCAAGTTCTTGTATTGTTGCCTGTGCCAGGAGCATCATTGTCAGCACGTTTCTCTGGTCCTTATGTAATTGAAAATAAACTAAGTGAAACTGACTACGTGATACAGACTCCTGATAGAAAACGCCAATCTCGTGTGTGCCACGTTAACATGTTGAAGACATACCACACCAGACCCGTCACTCAGATAGACAGTCCAGAGAAACTGGCCGAGTCGGCTATCTCTATTGCTGCTACGGCTGTAGTGGGAGGTCATGTTAATGATAAGGACGGAGATGGTTTGGAGTTGCGCAATACTCCGCAGCAGTGTGCTAGATTGCCCAATTCAGAGATGCTGCTGTCTCTCCCGTCAAGCCTGATTCATTTATCGGACGGACAGTCAGATGATATTGTGAGACTATTACACAGCTTTCCATGTCTTTTTAATGATGTTCCTACATGCACAAATGTGTTAGAACATGACATTAATGTTGGAAACGCTGCACCTATCAAGTAACATGCTTATCGTGTCAACGTCTCTAAAAGAAAGATAATGAAGGATGAGGTCGGTTATTTGCTGGAGAATAACCTGGCTATGCCAAGTTCAAGTCCTTGGAGTTCTCCATGCATTCTGGTTCCTAAACCTGATGGGACATCCAGGTTATGTACGGACTATCGGAAGGTCAATGCTGTCACAGTGCCCGACTCGTTCCCGTTACCCAGACTGGATGACTGTATTGACACTGTTGGTGCTGCTACTTATGTAACCAAACTAGATCTTCTAAAAGGTTACTGGCAGGTGCCGTTAACCTCACGTGCCTCTGACATCTCTGCCTTTGTGACCCCAGACCACTTCCTACAATATGCTGTCATGGCATTTGGGATGCGGAACGCACCAGCCACTTTCCAACGCCTGGATAACACAGTATTGGCTGGAGTTCCTAATTGTAGTGCTTACCTTGATGATCTGGTAATTTATTCAACTTAGTGGTCTGATCATGTTAACACTCTAAGGGTAGTGTGTGAACGTCTAGCAGCCACTTCTCTAACCCTGAACTTAGCAAAGTGCGAGTTTGGGAAGGCCACTGTTACTTATCTCGGTAAACAGGTCGGCCATGGTCAGGTGCGCCCTGTAGATGCCAAGGTCTCAGCTATAAATGCATTTCCCACACCTACCACCAGAAGAGAGCTACGCCGCTTTTTAGGGATGGTTGGCTACTACCGTAGTTTCTGTAAAAATGTATCTGCGGTAGTTGCTCCATTAATGGATTTGCTCAGTCCGGCGAGAAAATGTGTATGGTCTGAAGATTGTCGTACTGCTTTCAACACTGCTAAAGCACTCTTATGTAGTACTCCTGTTCTTGCTGCGCAGGATTTTGAACGACCGTTTAAACTGGAGGTAGATGCAAGTGCCAGAGGTGCTGGTGCTGTTCTACTGCAGCCGGACCAGAGTGGAGTGGACCATCCTGTCTGTTATTTTTCACGGAAATTTAACAAATGTCAGACAAACTATTCCACCATTGAACAAGAAGCTCTAGCTTTGTTATTAGCTCTGCAGTACTTTGAAGTATATGTTGGTTCCAGTGCATTACCAGTGATAGTGTATACTGACCATAACCCCTTAGTTTTTCTCCACCGGATGTACAACCAGAACCAACGCCTTATGCGTTGGGCACTTGTAGTGCAAAATTATAATTTGGAGGTCTGCCACAAAAAGGGGTCGGATAATGTGTTGGCAGATGCTTTGTCTCGCGTTTAGAGAACTAGGTTTTTTTTGTTATCCCGTCAGGATGCTGTTGATCTTTGAATTTTGGGTGTTGTGATGGTACGTGTGTCGCAAACCCTTGGGGTTTGCTCTTTTAAGGGTGGGAGTGTTACGGATACAGGTATCCTGTGTGCTTTTGTGTTTTTCCTCTCCTTCTGCCCTAATCACAGGTGTCCTTTATGTTCCTGATTGGTGGTCGTTGGGGTGTCCCACCTGTCCGACATCCGTTTGGCTGCTGATTGCTGAGGTGGACCAATCAGTGGACATTCTTCTGTATTGCACCACCTGTTTCTGGTTTTTCACTTACACCTCCCATTGTTTTATAAGCCAGTCAGTTGTGTTTGTATGGAGATACTATTTTCCGTATGTGAGTATGGATACTGTGGTGTCCTGTGTTTTGTGTACTCACTCATTTGCTGGTTACTTTGTTTGGTAACTTTGTTGTGTGTTTCTGGGAAAAGGGGGATTTAAGCAAGTTGCCCTTGGGCATACATTACCCGTAGGAAGAAAATGGTCTAAAAACACTAGTAGACCTGAGCGGACCACCCACTGTAATTTTTGTATGATTAGCAGTAGCTTAGCGGTTCTTGAGGCAGGCAAGATCAGTTTAGTTTAGTTTTACACTATTGTTTCATTTCTTGGGTCCTGCTCAGCCCTTTTTCCCAAACCTTTACCGTGTGTTCAAAATAAACATTTGGTTGTCGGTGTAATTTTTTTCTCACTGTTTCCATGTCACGATTCTAATTTGCATGAATTATGTTACGGGTCTCTTGTCCATCCACCCTAGACGTTTAAAGCCACGGGGTTCGTAACATAATGTGGGGGCTCGTCTGGGATCATTCTCATTGATACCCATGCTACTCATGCAAATTAGTGTAGTGTCTGGTTCAGTATTGAGCTTGGCAGCTGTAACTAATTGGTTTTTTGTTCAGTATTCGTCGGCTCGTGTTGCTAGTTTAGGATGGCTACTTTTGAGTTGGATGCATTTTTGGAAAACCCTACGTGGGAGGTTTTTGAGAATTGCCGTAGAGTGGATCTACAGGCTTTGGCTGACCACTTTTCTGTACCCATATCAAGGGTTTTAGTGAAAGCAGAAGTTAGGAAAGCAGTGTTAGAGATATTATTGAACGAACGAGTGCTTGAGTTACTGCCGCCTGAGCCTGCTGCTCCTGTAGGGGATGTGGTTGCTGCTCCTGTAAGCCTGTCGGTGTCTGAGGACGAGGCTAAGGCTCCAGCCACAATGCCCCGTTTTGACCCACTCTCCCCACTGTCTGACAGTGATGCCAGGCTGGATGTCCGCTCGACACGACTCTAAATGGAGGCGGAAGAGAGGGCACAAATCAGGCAAGACAAGCTGGAAACGCGTAAGCTAGAGGCAGAACAGGAGACGCGTAAGATGGAACTGGAAACGCGTAGGCTTGATCAAGAACTGGAGACGCGTAGGCTTGATCAAGAACTGGAGACGCGTAGGCTTGATCAGGAACTAGAGATGCATAAACTGGAACTGGAGGCAGAAACCGCAAGGTTAGTCTCTGCTCATACTATGCCTGCTAGTGAGCCATCCTCACCAGCTGTCTCGTCTGCTACTTTTGATATTAGTAGACAGATCACCTTGGTACCTGTGTTTAGGGAGTCAGAGGTTGATTCCTATTTCAGTGTTTTTGAGTGTATAGCAGTAGCATTGAAATGGCCCGAAGAGGTATGGCGCCTATTACTTCAGTGTAAATTAACAGGTAAAGCCCAAGAAGTTCTGTCAGCGCTACCTCTTGAAGACAGCTTGAATTATGACGTGGTCAAAGCTACTGTTCTTCGTGCCTATGAGTTGGTTCCTGAGGCATATCGACAGAGATTTAGGTCTCATAAAAAGTATTCTACTCAGGCTTATGTGGAGTTTGCTAGAGACAAAGGAAATATGTTTGACAAATGGCACACTGCTAGTAAGATAACTGATTTTAACTCTCTACGGGAGTTAATATTGTTAGAACAGTTTAAAAATTGCTTACCCGAACGCATTGTAGTTTATCCGAACGAACAGAAAGTATCCTCACTGTCAGAAGCATCTGTATTGGCAGACGAGTTTGTGTTGACGCATAAGAGCGTGTTTTCGGCTCGTACGGAGAGCAGGGCCGCAGAGTTGCTAACTTTTAGTCCTAGTCGACCAGCAGTACATTCAACACGCCCAAAAGATGTGCGTCACTGTTTCTATTGTCATAAGGTGTTCAACTGGAAGCCAGTGGAGTGTGCGGAGGAGGGGGGTGACGTGAGAGAACTTGGGAAGGTTGAACACCAGACGGGCTGCGGCATTCTGGATGAGTTGTAGGGGTTTAATGGCACAGGCAGGGAGCCCAGCCAACAGCGAGTTGCAGTAATCCAGACGGGAGATGACAAGTGCCTGGATTAGGACCTGTGCCGCTTCCTGTGTAAGGCAGGGTCGTACTCTCCGAATGTTGTAGAGCATGAACCTGCAGGATCGGGTCACCGCCTTGATGTTAGCGGAGAACGACAGGGTGTTGTCCAGGGTCACGCCAAGGCTCTTCGCACTCTGGGAGGAGGACACAACGGAGTTGTCAACCGTGATGGCGAGATCATGGAACGGGCAGTCCTTCCCCGGGAGGAAGAGCAGCTCCGTCTTGCCAGGGTTCAGCTTGAGGTGGTGATCCATCATCCATACTGATATGTCGGCCAGACATGCAGAGATGCGATTCGCCACCTGGTTATCAGAAGGGGGAAAGGAGAAGATTAGTTGTGTATCGTCAGCGTAGCAATGATAGGAGAGGCCATGTGAGGATATGACAGAGCCAAGTGACTTGGTGTATAGGGAGAAAAGGAGAGGGCCTAGAACTGAGCCCTGGGGGACACCAGTGGTGAGAGCACGTGGTGCGGAGACAGCTTCTCGCCATGCCACTTGGTAGGAGCGACCGGTCAGGTAGGACGCAATCCAGGAGTGAGCCGCGCCGGAGATGCCCAGCTCGGAGAGGGTGGAGAGGAGGATCTGATGGTTCACTGTATCAAAGGCAGCAGACAGGTCTAGAAGGACAAGAGCAGAGGAGAGAGAGTTAGCTTTAGCAGTGCGGAGAGCCTCCGTGACACAGAGAAGAGCAGTCTCAGTTGAATGACCAGTCCTGAAACCTGACTGGTTTGGATCAAGAAGGTCATTCTGAGAGAGATAGCAAGAGAGTTGGCTAAAGACGGCACGCTCAATAGTTTTGGAAAGAAAAGAAAGAAGGGATACTGGTCTGTAGTTGTTGACATCAGTGGGATCGAGTGTTGGTTTTTTGAGAAGGGGTGCAACTCTCGCTCTCTTGAAGACGGAAGGGACATGGCCAGCGGTCAAGGATGAGTTGATCAGCGAGATGAGGTAGGGGAGAAGGTCACCGGAGATGGTCTGGAGAAGAGAGGAGGGGATGGGGTCAAGCGGGCAGGTTGTTGGGCGGCCTGCAGTCACTAGTCGCAAGATTTTATCTGGAGAGAGAGGGGAGAAAGAAGTCAAAGCATAGGGTAGGGCAGTGTGAGCAGGACCAGCAGTGTCATTAGACTTAACAAACGAGGATCGGATGTCGTCAACCTTCTTTTCAAAGTGGTTGGATTCAGCAGGGAGGAGAATGTGGCAAAGAGCTTCCTAGGTTTAGAGGCAGATGCTTGGAATTTAGAGTGGTAGAAAGTGGCCTTAGCAGCAGAAACAGATGAAGAAAATGTAGAGAGGAGGGAGTGAAAAGATGCCAGGTCGGCAGGGAGTTTAGTTTTCTTCCATTTCCGCTCAGCTGCCCGGAGCTCTGTTCTGTGAGCTCGCAATGAGTCATCAAGCCACGGAGCTGGAGGGGAGGACCGAGCCGGCCGGGAGGATAGGGGACACAGGGAGTCAAAAGATGCAGAAAGGGAGGAGAGGAGGGTTGAGGAGGCAGAATCAGGAGATTGGAGGGAGAAGGATTGAGCAGAGGGAAGAGATGATAGGATGGAAGAGGAGAGAGTAGTGGGAAAGAGAGAGCGAAGGTTGCGGCGGCGCGTTACCATCTGTGTAGGGGCAGAGTGAGTAGTGTTGGAGGAGAGCGAGAGAGAAAAGGATACAAAGTAGTGGTCGGAGACATGGAGGGGAGTTGCAGTGAGATTAGTAGAAGAGCAACATCTAGTAAAGATGAAGTCAAGCGTATTGCCTGCCTTGTGACTGGGGGGGGATGGTGAGAGGGTGAGGTCAAAAGAGGAGAGGAGTGGAAAGAAGGAGGCAGAGAGAAATGAGTCAAATGTAGACGTAGGGAGGTTGAAATCCCCCAAAACTGTGAAGGGTGAGCCATCTTGAATGTAGTGGCTTCCTTTCCTCTTTACCATAGCCACTGCCCTAGCCTGAAGCGGGGTTGTTTCGGACGCATACAGTCCACACTCAACGTTTCCAAACGGCCAAACATTCAATGAGATCCAGGGATATAGTGCAACAAAAAATGTTTATTCTTCTTATCTAACAAAAAGGTATTCTCCAATCAACTTAAAGCAGAGATTACTTGAAATGCAAATACATAATATAATATGACCTGTCTGTCTGTATTTCTGTATGTCTATATGGTCAAAAAACTATACCGCTCCCGCATCTAGCAAGGACTCCTCCCCCGAAGGCCCAACTTCCTGCCTTTATACTAACACAATTAACACAGTACAATGAATGGGCAAGAGGGGGGCCAAAAACTGAGTTACACTAATAACAAATGAATATATCTCAATCCGGTAAATAAATCATAAAGGTACGTACCTAATATTTCATCATATACATTAATATTTAATATATTTACACAAATGTACATGGAGCTCAGTATGTTCAGTCTTTTATACAAAATATGCCCAAATCAGCTCTAACATACCGCCCCTAATTGTTGACTGCACTGAATGCACAACAATTACTTAATATTCAAACGTAGAGCCAATACAAAAACATTCTATACCAGAGCACCATTACAGTTCATAGCTATATACAAATATACAAGGTGCCATATAGGAAAATAGTCCATAGATCTCAGTCTGAGTTGAAGTGTAAAGGTGTTCAACTTCCAAAAAATGTCAAGAGTTTGACGTCCAAAAAATTTATGACATCAAAGAATGTAAGAGTACGACATCAACGAATCAGAGGTGCACGTGATTCAAAGATGGAGCACTGTGTGTGTGTGTGTGTGTGTCTCACTTCGTCGCCTCAAGGAGCAGACAGAGTTTATTGATAGGTCTCTGTAGGATATTGGTTTTAGTCTTAACCATGACGCTCCGGACAAGACCTTTGGCCCCTGGCAAAGCCTTCACCACACGCCCCATTAGCCAAGAGTTCCTTGGGGCGGTGTCATCGACGATGACCACAAGGTCACCAGGACTGAAGTTTCTCTTAGTTTTGTTCCACTTGTTCCGCTCCTGCATAAGTGGAAGATACTCCCTGATCCATCTCTTCCAGAAGAGGTCAGTGATATATTGTACTTGCTTCCATCTCCTTCGTGAGTATAGGTCACTTCTCTGGAATAGTCCTGGTGGCAGGACTGGCTTTGCTTTCAGATGAAGCAGATGGTTCGGAGTCAGGGGTTCTAGATCGTTAGGGTCATTTGTTACAGTAGTGATTGGTCTGTCGTTCATAATCGCCTCAACTTCACACAAGGCTGTCTGCAAAGCCTCATCATCCAGTACTTGCTCTTTAAGGACTGAATAGAGGATCTTTTTCACCAGTCGGATCAACCTCTCCCATACCCCCCCATGGTGGGCTCCAGAGGGAGGGTTGAATGACCATGTCACTCCTTCCTTCAGTAATTTATTTTGAATCTTGTTGTGATCCAGCTCTTTCAGAGCTTCTCCTAGCTCTCTGTGTGTTCCAACAAAGTTGGTGCCATTGTCTGTTCTGATACTTGTTACTGGGCCCCTTCGACAGATGAACCGCTTCACATGAACGCGGCCTCGCTTCACCTCTATGGGGCCAAAGTAATCTATGCCCACATGGGTGAAAGGCGGCAAATCAGGTGCTACCCGATCTTGTGGAAGGTCAGCCATCTTCTGTTCCCCAGCTCTAGCTTGCATCCGCCTGCAGAAGACACAGCTCTTAAGGATCTTCCTTGCTAAGGAGTTGGCACAGGGTATCCAATATCGCTGGCGAAGTCTAGAAAGCATGTGACCTCTCCCAGAGTGGCCAACCTGCTCATGGATGTGGAGTAAGATCAGTTTGGAGATGTAGGAGTCTTTGGGCAGGATCATAGGATTCTTTAGTTCCGTAGGCATAGCAGCTTTGCTTAACCTTCCTCCTACTCTCAGAATGCCATTGTCAACTATTGGATCAAGCTTACAGATTGAGCCGCTTCTCTTGGCACATTGTTTTCCTTTTACAACTAGTGCAATTTCTTGTTTAAAGTGCTGTCGTTGCTCAAATCGAATGATGACCTTTTCTGCTTCATCTAGGTCATCTACAGACAGACTTTCTTTTCCAAACGTCAGTTTGAACTTGTCAATTTGTTCCTTCAGTGAGTTTGTCAGACTCTGATCTGATCCTGGATCAGTTTGGGTGAGAACTTTCCTTTTCTGGCTTAACTGTAGTAGAAGTCTCTTCAGTTTCAGCATCCAGGCAACTGCTTTCTTCAAGCTGTTCCATGTTGAATAGTACTCAATCAGTTTGCTGGTCGGACTCTTTTCTTCCACACATGTACTGTTTACGATGACGTCTTTTCTCACCTCTGGATCATCTGGAGGGATGGAGCCAAGCTCCTCGGGGACTTTCGGCCATTGTGTTTCTGTTTTCTCCAGGAATTCTGGTCCTTTGCGCCATCTCTTTGAGTTCAGGAAAGTTTCAACATGTAATCCTCTTGAGGCATCATCGGCTGGGTTGTGTTTGGAGTTCAAATACCTCCACTGTTTTGCTTTCGATAGGTCACGGATCATAGCAACCCTATTAGCCACAAAAGTATGGAATCTCTTGGTATCGTTGCGGATGTATTTTAGCACCGACTGGCTGTCTGTCCAGAAAGTTGACTCCTCAAGTTCAATCTGGAGCTCCAACCTTAACATCCTGTCCACTCGCACTGCCAATGTTGCTGCAGCAAGTTCCAGTCTGGGGATCGTCATCTGCTTGAGTGGAGTCACCCTTGATTTCCCCAGTATGAATGCGATGTGGACCTTTTCCATAACGTTTGTGAACCTAAGGTAGCTTGCCGTGCCATAACCTTGTTCACTTGCATCACCGAAGTGATGCAGCTGTGCGGTCTTGATTTGACCAAAGTTCTCCGGCATCATACACCTGTTGATCTGGAATCTGGAGAGCTGGTCCAGCTCTGAGAGCCATCTCTTCCATGAAATAGAGTGTTCTTCAGGGATGACTTCGTCCCATCCACACTTTAGCTTGCAGAGCACTTGAAGAATTTGCTTTGCCTTTAATACGAATGGGGCGAGGAAACCTAATGGATCATAAATAGAGCTGACAGTTGAGAGAATATCTCTTCTTGTAAGGGGTCTGTTCTTGACAGTGACCTGGAAGTTAAACACATCCCTTTCAATGTTCCATCGGATTCCAAGTGCTCTTTCAACAGGCAGCTTTTCTCTGTCCAGGTCCAGTTCTTTTATCTGCTTGGCTTTGTGTTCATCAGGGATAGAAGCTAGTACAGTGCGGCTGTTGCTGACCCACTTGGTCAATTTGAACCCACCTTGAGAGCACACATCCCTGAGGTTTCTTGTGAGAGCTATGGCTTGTTCTTCTGTGGCCACTGACTTGAGGCAGTCATCAACATAGAAGTTGGACTTGACTGTTTGAATCACCTCTTCATCGTACCCCTCACAGTTGTCTTCTGCAGTCTTTCGCAGTGCAAAGTTTGCACAACTTGGAGAGGATATAGCACCGAAAAGATGTACTGTCATTCTGTACTCCTCCAATCTTTTGTTAGTATCACCATCCGGCCACCATAGGAATCGCAGGAAGTCTAAGTCATCTTCATGGACACGTACTTGATGGAACATTCCTTCGATGTCTGCCATCATGGCAATGTGCTCTTGCCGAAATCTTAGCAAGACTCCTATAAGCGTGTTTGCCAGGTCAGGGCCTTGAAGGAGTTCACGGTTAAGAGATGTACCTTTATAGGATGATGAACGGTCAAACACCACTCGTATCGTTCCTTTGCGCTTATGGTGAACGCCATGGTGTGGTATGTACCATACCTTGCCTTTCTCTCTGAGGAGCTGTTCTTGTGGTACCTTCTCGGCGTAACCTTTTGTTATCATCTCTTCCATGAAGCCTTTGTACTCTGCAGCGTAACCTTTGTCCTTCTTGAACTTCCTGATAATATTTAGAGCCCGCTGCTTTGCCATGTCACGGTTGTTTGGCAGGACTACATCTTTGTTGCGAAAGGGCAACGGTAAGTAGTAGTGATGGTCTTTGAGGGTTATGGAGCTTGATACTATCTCCATAAACCTACGATCCTCAGCTGACATCTCACTTTTCTCTTCATACTCTCTCTCAGGGAAGTCATGGTTGTACTGATTTACAAGAAGAACCCCCAGGTCGGCCATTGAGATACGATTGGCCATCACCGTAGGACCCCGGATTCTTCTGCCATGGTACAACTGTTGAGAGGACCATTCATCACCCATCCAAAGAGGGTTTTCACTGCATACGGTCCGTTGCCTTGGCTATTTATGATTTGCCAGGGTTCCATTGCCTTTGGAGCATTTACGCCAATCAGAAGTTCGACGTCGGCATCAATCTCCTTCAACTGAACCTCTTTCAGGTATGGCCACCTTTTGAGCTCTTTCTGAGTGGGAATGTTCTCTCTTGTCACTGGGATCTTATGTTGGGTGTAGACCTTTGGTAATGCAAGAAATGTGTCGCCTTCCACATTGCCAATCTCTAATCCAGATATCTCAAAGCTCTTGGTAGGACTCTCCTGCCCCATTGTGCGTAGCAGAATTTCAGTCGCACTGCCTTTAGCTTGCAACTGCCTCATGAGTCTCTCCGTACAAAATGTTGCTGAGCTACCAGAATCGAGAAACGCATAGGTTAACACAGACTTGCTTCCATTTGCCACCTTTACTTGAACTGGCACAATTGCAAGTGCACAATCTGTACCGGCCCGGTATCTTCACCAGCTTCCAGTGAAACAAGAGCACTGCTGACAGTCTCCTCCCGCTTTACTGCTACACCACTCATATCTGCCTTTTGAGATCTAAATCTCTCTCTTCCTTCAATGTGCAGGATAGTGGGGTGCTTTCTTTGACAGCTCTGACAGGTCATCCTTCTTTTACATTCTCTGCTTAAGTGTCCTCTCATCAAACAGCCAAAACAAAGGCCTTTTGATCTCAGAAACTCAACCTTGAATTCATGTGGCTGTGCCTTCACCTGTTGGCAGTCGACCAATAAATGCGCACCAGCACAAAATATACATGAGATACTGGGAGCATCAGAAGGGTAGGTGCCTGGTCTCTTTACTTTGAATGTTTGTTCTTTTAAAGGTTTTTCAGAGTCACAATCTGCCACTATAGCTACTGTAGTGGCAAAGCTGCTTCCCCTACTCTTGGACTTGAACTGCTGTTTAAAGTCAGCTTCTGTTTTGGGTTTTAAAAACCTTTTGTTGTACAGGGGATCTTGAATATCTCCATACAACGGATCCTGCAGTATTTTGGCCTGTTTTTCCATGAACGTTACCAGGTCACTGAACTGGGCCCTCAGGTGACTTCTCTCTAAAATATCACATGCCATAGACCTCCATTTTTCCCTTAGTTTGTGGGGAAGTTTTGACATGATCAGCTTTATGTTGGAGGGAAGATTAAGCTCTTCCATGTTCTGTAGGTCTTGCATAGCGTTACAGCAACCTCTTAGATAGAGTGCATAACCACCCAGTCCCTTTCCATCATCGGGTTTGATGTTTGTCCAGTTCCAAGCCTTTTCCATGTAAGCAGTGGTGACTTTGATTTCATTGCCAAAGTGTTCCTTTAACAACCTCTTAGCTACTGCATAGCCTCTTCTGGCTTCCATATGCAGACAACTACGGACCAGATCCTTGGGCTGACCAGAGGTGTATTGTTCCAGGTAATAGAGCCTATCCTGGTGACTGCTTGTCTTATCTTCTATACCATGCTCAAATGCACGCATGAATGGCCTAAAGTTTAGAGGATCACCGTCAAACATAGGTATCTCCCCTAACAGGGAGTGTGGCTTGTTTGTGCTGTAGTACAAGGAGGTCAGCAATTTCATTCTGCCTTTGCATGACAGTAGAGAGGTTATCATGGCTGGTATTATGGCTGATACCCGCAGTGTTGATTCTGTGTCGATTGCTAGACCTTGCTGTTGGCTGCTGAAGAGTGTGGTTTACGACTGTTTTCGAATAGGGTTTGATGGCTTTGTGGTCGGTTGTTGTAAAACTCTTTGTAGTGGGGTCTTTGGAACTGCACCTAATGCAGCAAACTCAACAGGTGATGGTTCAGGTTCCACATAGACCTCTGGTTCCTGTTTCTCAAAATAAGAGTTCATTCCATCTTCTTGGCTTAGTAAATGGGCTGCCACAGAATGGGATTGAGAAGTTGACTCGGTACTCTCCAGGACCTTCAGTTTGGCATTATATGCTGCTATGTCCGTTTCCAGTGCCATTTTTTCCATCCTAACATTCAGTTGAGCTTTCTCCAGTTCCAATGCATGCTTGTCTTGTAATGATGCTTGGCGAGCTAGTAGAGCTGCTCGTTCTGCCTCGGCTTTAAGGCGTTCAGAGGACACTGAGGAAGCAGTCTTAGAATACTTAGTTTTACTTGATATTTTTGACACATTGGAAATGCTGTCATGTGGTTCAATGAGCGTTTGTGGCTCAACTTCAGCCTTTTTCCATATTTCCACCTCTTTCAGGAAATGTTCATAAGTTCTCATTCTTGGTTGATAATAGTTAATGCTCTCCTGTTCCTGTTCCTCCTCTGTGACCAGCTCTAGCACAGATTCATGAGCCTTCTTAAAGTCATTGAGCACAGCATCAAATGCTTCAAGACTCTCATTCACAGTTGCAATGTTTCCTCCATCAACAAGAAGGACTTTTATTTCATTCATTTTGCGTGTACACACTCCAAGTTTGCCTCTCCGGGCTGCATAGAGTGAATTTAGATGCTCCTCTGCCCTCTCCAGTGGAGTCTTATTTGGGATTTCCTCCTCCATCATTCACTTTTAGTTCACTCAATTTACGATGACACGGTTGTTGGTTTGATTGTTAAACGTAATGCCCCTTTAGACCTCCTTTAATCTTTAAAAACACAGTCATCCATTTCAGCATATTGACCCATTTTGAATTGCACATGTGCAAGTTTGGCATTTTAGATGCGTTTTAAACATTTCATCCCGTTGAGGTTTTGTCCCTTTAATTAAGTTTTAACACGCAGTATCTTTAGATCCTTAAGTTGCATTCGTTGCGTTGATGGATTGCATTTCCACGTTAGGCCAAATATTAGATATATGATTAGGCTACATTGTGCATAGGATCTGTGTTTCCCAAACTTAAACTTCTTAATTGTTTTCACAGCGCTGTATTTTGAATTCCATTCCCAAGTTTATCAAACATTCCAATTATAAGCACATTTGCGCTTCCATAATATGCATGATCAAACGATCGCCTTGAACAGGGCAGCTCATTCATTCGCAGTGGTTACTCACGGCTGGCGAAATCTAGGAGTTCAAATCCTTCCAAGCGAGCTGTCCTTATGGTCCGAATGCAATTACAAATAGAACAAAATCCAGCGTGTGTCCGAACCGGAGATTTCCTTCCGGTAGTAATCCTTCACGGAGTTTTTTGACTTGAATGTAGTGGCTTCCTTTCCTCTTTACCATAGCCACTGCCCTAGCCTGAAGCGGGGTTGTTTCGGACATACAGTCCACACTCAACGCTTTCCAAACGGCCAAACATTCAATGAGATCCAGGGATATAGTGCAACAAAAAATGTTTATTCTTCTTATCTAACAAAAAGGTATTCTCCAATCAACTTAAAGCAGAGATTACTTGAAATGCAAATACATAATATAATATGACCTGTCTGTCTGTATTTCTGTATGTCTATATGGTCAAAAAACTATACCGCTCCCGCATCTAGCAAGGACTCCTCCCCCGAAGGCCCAACTTCCTGCCTTTATACTAACACAATTAACACAGTACAATGAATGGGCAAGAGGGGGGGCCAAAAACTGAGTTACACTAATAACAAATGAATATATCTCAATCCGGTAAATAAATCATAAAGGTACGTACCTAATATTTCATCATATACATTAATATTTAATATATTTACACAAATGTACATGGAGCTCAGTATGTTCAGTCTTTTATACAAAATATGCCCAAATCAGCTCTAACACTCAGGAAAGGAACTTATCAAGGTGTCAAGCTCATTGATGAACTCTCCAAGGGAACCTGGAGGGCGATAGATGACAAGGATATTAAGCTTAAATGGGCTAGTGACTGTGACAGCGTGGAATTCAAATGAGGAGATAGGCAGATGGGTTAGGGGAAAAATTGAGAATGACCACTTGGGAGAGATGAGGATTCCTGTGCCACCAACATGTGCCGGGATTCTTCAGACAGCATTGAGGAGTACACCACATCAGTCACTGGCTTCATCAATAAGTGCATCGATGATGTCGTCCCCACAGTGACCGTACGTACATACCCCAACCAGAAGCCATGGATTACAGGAAACATCCGCACTGAGCTAAAGGGTAGAGCTGCCGCTTTCAAGGAACGGGACTCTAACCCGGACGCTTATAAGAAATCCCGCTATGACCTCCGACGAACCATCAAACAGGCAAAGAGTCAATACAGGTCTAAGATTGAATCGTACTACACTGGCTCTGACGCTCGTCGGATGTGGCAGGGCTTGAAAACTATTACAGACTACAAAGGGAAGCACAGCCGCGAGCTGCCCAGTGACACAAGCCTACCAGACGAGCTAAACCACTTCTATGCTCGCTTCGAGGCAAGCAACACTGAAGCATGCATGAGAGCACCAGCTGTTCCGGATGACTATGTGATCACGCTCTCCGTAGCCGATGTGAGTAAGACTTTTAAGCAGGTCAACATTCACAAGGCCGCAGGGGCCAGACGGATTACCAGGACGTGTACTCCGAGCATGTGCTGACCAACTGGCAAGTGTCTTCACTGACATTTTCAACATGTCCCTGACTGAGTCTGTAATACCAACATGTTTCAAGCAGACCACCATAGTCCCCGTGCCCAAGGACTCTAAGATAACCTGCCTAAATGACTACCGACCCGTAGCACTGACGTCTGTAGCCATGAAGTGCTTTGAAAGGCTGGTCATGGCTCACATCAACAGCATTATCCCAGAAACCCTAGACCCACTCCAATTTGCATACCGCCCCAACAGATCCACAGATGATGCAATCTCTATTGCACTCCACACTGCCCTTTCCCACCTGGACAAGAGGAACACCTACGTGAGAATGCTATTCATTGACTACAGCTCAGCATTCAACACCATAGTGCCCTCTAAGCTCATCACTAAGCTAAGGATCCTGGGACTAAACACCTCCCTCTGCAACTGGATCCTGGACTTCCTGACGGGCCGCCCCCAGGTGGTAAGGGTAGGTAACAACACATCTGCCACACTGATCCTCAACATGGGGGCCCCTCAGGGGTGCGTGCTCAGTCCCCTCCTGTACTCTCTGTTCACCCATGACTGCATGGCCAGGCACGACTCCAACACCATCATTAAGTTTGCCGACGACACAACAGTGGTAGGCCTGATCACCGACAACGATGAGACAGCCTATAGGGAGGAGGTCAGAGATCTGGCCGTGTGGTGCCAGGACAACAACCTCTCCCTCAACGTGACCAAGACAAAGGAGATGATTGTGGACTACAGGAAAAAATAGAGGACTGAGTACGCCCCCATTCTCATCGACGGGGCTGTAGTGGAACAGGTTGAGAGCTTCAAGTTCCTTGGTGTCCACATCACCAACGAACTATCATGGTCCAAACACACCAAGACAGTCGTGAAGAGGGCACGACAAAGCCTATTCCCCCTCAGGAGACTAAAAAGATTTGGCATGGGTCCTCAGATCCTCAAAAAATTCTACAGCTGCACCATCGAGAGCATCCTGACTGGTTGCATCACCGCCTGGTATGGCAACTGCTTGGCCTCCGACCGCAAGGCACTACAGAGGGTAGTGCGTACGGCCCAGTACATCACTGGGGCAAAGCTTCCTGCCATCCAGGACCTCTATACCAGGCGGTGTCAGAGGAAGGCCCTCAAAATTGTCAAAGACTCCAGCCACCCTAGTCATAGACTGTTCTCTCTGCTACCGCATGGCAAGCGGTACCGGAGTGCCAAGTCTAGGTCCAAAATACTTCTCAACAGCTTCTACCCCCAAGCCATAAGACTCCTGAACAGCTAATCATGGCTACCCTGACTATTTGCACTGCCCCCCCACCCCATCCTTTTTACGCTGCTGCTACTCTGTTAAGTATTTATGCATAGTCACTTTAACTCTACCCACATGTACATATTACCTCAACTACCTCAACTAGCCGGTGCCCCCGCACATTGACTCTGCAACGGTACCCCCCTGTATATATAGCCTCCCTACTGTCACTTTATTTTACTTCTGCTCTTTTTTTTCTCAACACTTTTTTTGTTGTTGTTTTATTTTTACTTTTTTTGTTTAAAATAAATGCACTGTTGGTTAAGGGCTGTAAGTAAGCATTTCACTGTAATGTCTGCACCTGTTGTATTCGGCGCATGTGACCAATAAGATTTGATTTGATTTGATTTGGAGTGTTCAGAGTTGGAGTACGTCCTATGTTGCCAGTAAAAGGTGTGACATTTATAATGGGCAACGATATTGCCGGAGGAAAGGTGATACCCGTATTGGAGGTAATGGATAAAAGTGACCAGTCTCTCTCCGAGGAGCTGGCACAGGGTTATCCAGATGTGTTCCCCGCAAGCACGACAAGTGGGTGACGTGATAGATTTGTCGAACACGATTCTATTCAGAGAGTGTGATCCAGAGGATAGCTCGGGTGCTACCTCTGGTAAGCTGGTGCAGTCTGACCAACAGCCCAGGGAAAGGAAGAAGTATGTGGAACTTGTTGCCGAGGCAATACAGTTACCAGTCACTCGTGAGCAGCTGATCGCTAACCAGAATGTTGACATTAGCCTGGCTAAATGTTTTTCTAGTGTTGTCTCAGAGGAGGAGCTAAAGAAGAAAAACCTCGCATACTTTATTGATGGTAATCTCCTCATGCGTAAATGGACATCCCATGTTGACGCTGGCGGAGATTGGAATGCTGTTTACCAAATAGTGATTCCTACAGCCTTTCGACAAAATGTTTTATCCCTCGCTCATGATCACCAGTGGTCCGGACATCTGGGAGTCACCAAGACTTATGATCGAGTTTTGTGACATTTCTTTTGGCCTGGTTTAAAACAAGATGTGGCTCAGTTCTGTCGGACTTGCCACACCTGTCAAGTAACTGGGAAACCGAACCAGGTTATTACTCCCGCGCCTCTTTGTCCCATACCTGCCATAGGTGAACCATTCGAATATGTGATTGTTGATTGTGTTGGACCATTACCTAAGACAAAATCTGGTAACCAGTTTCTGTTGACGATTATGTGTGTGGCCACCAGGTACCCAGAGGCCCTTCCTCTGCGAAGGATTACTGCTCCGGTGGTGAGTAAAGCTTTGATCAAATTCTTCTCAACTTTTGGGTTACCTAAGGTGGTACAAACTGATCAGGGTACGAATTTCCTTTCTAAGCTTTTCAAACAAGTGTTAAAATCCTTGTCAGTTACACACCGTGTGTCAAGCGCATATCACCCAGAGTCTCAGGGTGCGCTTGAACGTTGGCATCAGACACTGAAGTCTATGCTCGGTAAATATTGCTTGGAATCTGAGAAGGATTGGGATGAGGGAGTTCCTCTAGTTTTGTTTGCTGTCCGTGAGACAGTACAGGAATCCCTAGGGTTCAGCCCAGCTGAACTGGTGTTTGGACACACCATGAGAGGACCTATGGAAGTCCTTAAGGATCAGTTTTTATCACAAGAGTTGTGTGTGAAAGAAAATTAGTTGGACTACGTTAGTTGCTTTCGTGAGTGCCTACATGGTGCCTGTGCTCTAGCAAAGGAAGCGCTGTCTTCCTCACAGAGACGGATGAAACGGCACTATGACAACCAGGCTGTTTCTCGTTCACTGCAGCCAGGTGACCAAGTTCTTGTATTGTTGCCTGTGCCAGGAGCATCATTGTCAGCACGTTTCTCTGGTCCTTATGTAATTGAAAATAAACTAAGTGAAACTGACTACGTGATACAGACTCCTGATAGAAAACGCCAATCTCGTGTGTGCCACGTTAACATGTTGAAGACATACCACACCAGACCCGTCACTCAGATAGACAGTCCAGAGAAACTGGCCGAGTCGGCTATCTCTATTGCTGCTACGGCTGTAGTGGGAGGTCATGTTAATGATAAGGACGGAGATGGTTTGGAGTTGCGCAATACTCCGCAGCAGTGTGCTAGATTGCCCAATTCAGAGATGCTGCTGTCTCTCCCGTCAAGCCTGATTCATTTATCGGACGGACAGTCAGATGATATTGTGAGACTATTACACAGCTTTCCATGTCTTTTTAATGATGTTCCTACATGCACAAATGTGTTAGAACATGACATTAATGTTGGAAACGCTGCACCTATCAAGTAACATGCTTATCGTGTCAACGTCTCTAAAAGAAAGATAATGAAGGATGAGGTCGGTTATTTGCTGGAGAATAACCTGGCTATGCCAAGTTCAAGTCCTTGGAGTTCTCCATGCATTCTGGTTCCTAAACCTGATGGGACATCCAGGTTATGTACGGACTATCGGAAGGTCAATGCTGTCACAGTGCCCGACTCGTTCCCGTTACCCAGACTGGATGACTGTATTGACACTGTTGGTGCTGCTACTTATGTAACCAAACTAGATCTTCTAAAAGGTTACTGGCAGGTGCCGTTAACCTCACGTGCCTCTGACATCTCTGCCTTTGTGACCCCAGACCACTTCCTACAATATGCTGTCATGGCATTTGGGATGCGGAACGCACCAGCCACTTTCCAACGCCTGGTTAACACAGTATTGGCTGGAGTTCCTAATTGTAGTGCTTACCTTGATGATCTGGTAATTTATTCAACTTAGTGGTCTGATCATGTTAACACTCTAAGGGTAGTGTGTGAACGTCTAGCAGCCACTTCTCTAACCCTGAACTTAGCAAAGTGCGAGTTTGGGAAGGCCACTGTTACTTATCTCGGTAAACAGGTCGGCCATGGTCAGGTGCGCCCTGTAGATGCCAAGGTCTCAGCTATAAATGCATTTCCCACACCTACCACCAGAAGAGAGCTACGCCGCTTTTTTAGGGATGGTTGGCTACTACCGTAGTTTCTGTAAAAATGTATCTGCGGTAGTTGCTCCATTAATGGATTTGCTCAGTCCGGCGAGAAAATGTGTATGGTCTGAAGATTGTCGTACTGCTTTCAACACTGCTAAAGCACTCTTATGTAGTACTCCTGTTCTTGCTGCGCAGGATTTTGAACGACCGTTTAAACTGGAGGTAGATGCAAGTGCCAGAGGTGCTGGTGCTGTTCTACTGCAGCCGGACCAGAGTGGAGTGGACCATCCTGTCTGTTATTTTTCACGGAAATTTAACAAATGTCAGACAAACTATTCCACCATTGAACAAGAAGCTCTGGCTTTGTTATTAGCTCTGCAGTACTTTGAAGTATATGTTGGTTCCAGTGCATTACCAGTGATAGTGTATACTGACCATAACCCCTTAGTTTTTCTCCACCGGATGTACAACCAGAACCAACGCCTTATGCGTTGGGCACTTGTAGTGCAAAATTATAATTTGGAGGTCTGCCACAAAAAGGGGTCGGATAATGTGTTGGCAGATGCTTTGTCTCGCGTTTAGAGAACTAGGTTTTTTTTGTTATCCCGTCAGGATGCTGTTGATCTTTGAATTTTGGGTGTTGTGATGGTACGTGTGTCGCAAACCCTTGGGGTTTTCTCTTTTAAGGGTGGGAGTGTTACGGATACAGGTATCCTGTGTGCTTTTGTGTTTTTCCTCTCCTTCTGCCCTAATCACAGGTGTCCTTTATGTTCCTGATTGGTGGTCGTTGGGGTGTCCCACCTGTCCGACATCCGTTTGGCTGCTGATTGCTGAGGTGGACCAATCAGTGGACATTCTTCTGTATTGCACCACCTGTTTCTGGTTTTTCACTTACACCTCCCATTGTTTTAAAAGCCAGTCAGTTGTGTTTGTATGGAGAGACTATTTTCCGTATGTGAGTATGGATACTGTGGTGTCCTGTGTTTTGTGTACTCACTCATTTGCTGGTTACTTTGTTTGGTAACTTTGTTGTGTGTTTCTGGGAAAAGGGGGATTTAAGCAAGTTGCCCTTGGGCATACATTACCCGTAGGAAGAAAATGGTCTAAAAACACTAGTAGACCTGAGCGGACCACCCACTGTAATTTTTGTATGATTAGCAGTAGCTTAGCGGTTCTTGAGGCAGGCAAGATCAGTTTAGTTTAGTTTTACACTATTGTTTCATTTCTTGGGTCCTGCTCAGCCCTTTTTCCCAAACCTTTACCGTGTGTTCAAAATAAACATTTGGTTGTCGGTGTAATTTTTTTCTCACTGTTTCCATGTCACGATTCTAATTTGCATGAATTATGTTACGGGTCTCTTGTCCATCCACCCTAGACGTTTAAAGCCACGGGGTTCGTAACATTAGTTAAATAAAGTCCACCTGTGTGCAATCTAAGTATCACATGATCTGTCACATGATCTCAGTAGATATACACCTGTTCTGAAAGGCCCCAGAGTCTGCAAAACCACTAAGCAAGGGGCACCACCAAGCAAGCGGCACCATGAAGACCAACGAGCTCTCCAAACAGGTCAGGGACAAAGTTGTGGAGAAGTACAGATCAGCGTTGGGTTATAAAAAAATATCTGAAACTTTCAACATCCCACGGAGCACCATTAAATCCATTATAAAAAAATGGAAAGAATGTCACCACAACAACCCTGCCAAGAGAGGGCCGCCCACCAAAACTCACAGACCAGGCAAGGAGGGCATTAATCAGAGAGGCAACAAAGAGACCAAAGATAACCCTGAAGGATCTGCAAAGCTCCACAGCGGAGATTGGAGTATCTGTCCATAGGACCACTTTAAGCCGTACACTCCACAGAGCTGGGCTTTATGGAAGAGTGGCCAGAAAAAAGCCATTGCGTTAAAAAAAAATTTGCAAACACATTTGGTGTTCGCCAAAAGGCATGTGGGAGACTCCCCAAATATATGGAAGAAGGTACTCTGGTCAGATGAGACTAAAATTGAGCTTTTTGGCCATCAAGGAAAACGCTATGTCTGGTGCAAACCCAACACCTCTCATCACCCTGAGAACACCATCCCCACAGTGAAGCATGGTGGTGGCAGCATCATGCTGTGGGGATGCTTTTCATCGACAGGGACTGGGAAACTGGTCAGAATTGAAGGAATGATGGATGCCGCTAAATACAGGGAAATTCTTGAGGGAAACCTGTTTCAGTCTTCCAGAGATTTGAGACTGGGACAGAGGTTCACCTTCCAGCAGGACAATGACCCTAAGCATACTGCTAAAGCAACACTCGAGTGGTTTAAGGGGAAACATTTAAATGTATTGGAATGGCCTAGTCAAAGCCCAGACCTCAATCCAATTGAGAATCTGTGGTATGACTGATTGCTGTACACCAGCGGAACCCATCCAACTTGAAGGAGCTGGAGCAGTTTTGCGTTGAAGAATGGGCAAAAATCCCAGTGGCTAGATGTGCCAGGCTTATAGAGACATACCCCAAGAGACTTGCAGCTGTAATTGCTGCAAAAGGTGGCAAAAGGGGGGTGAATAGTTATGCACGCTCAAGTTGTTTGTTTCACAATAAAACATATTTTGCATCTTCAAAGTGGTAGGCATGTTGTGTAAATCAAATGATACAAACCCCCCCAAAATCAATTTAAGGCAACAAAATAGGAAAAATGCCAAGGGGGGTGAATACTTTCGCAAACTACTGTATATGGCACATTATTAGATTTTTGACACATTGAACATTGGAAGTCACTCAGTGAGTGAATGCAATTGACTGAAATGTCAATTTAGTGGAGGTGGTTTGAAGCTAACATAGTCATTCGTTCACTTTCATTGAAAACTGATGTGTAGTTTCATGGTACGATGTAATGTATTTTCAGAAATGATCATTTTGTTTTGTTGGTAGGTTATGAAAAAGCATTTCGGAATGATAGAATCTCATATTATTGTGAAAATGTAAAATTGAACTAAATTCTGAATGTTTGAAGTAAAGAAACCAATATGGTTAAGAGCAAGTAAAATGGTGCGAGTGAGTAATAAGCTATTAAGCTCTTCTATATTGAAGATAATTGATATGCTGCTTGAACAAATAATATTCAGAGGTGTAACTACACAGGTGGTCGTTATGGTCAAAGTGGATACTGTACTGTGGTTACCCAGGTTGCATCCCAAATGGCACCCTATTCCCTATATAGTGCCGTAGGGCTCTTGTCCAAAATAGTGTGCTATGTTGGGAATAGGGTGCCATTTGAGACATATCACCCGTCTTGAGGGAGGGGGCGTTTCAGCCTAAACACATTCATAATAATATTTCTTAAAGGTGAACTGCACTCACCTATTCCGCATGTGTTTCTTCCGGTGCTCATTAAGAAATGCAGCGGCCATTACTGAAGCCCAAACGCGAGTGGTCTTTGGGGTGTAGTTTAATGTGGGGGTTTCTTGGGTGTGTCTTTGCTATTCAATCACAACAAACAAGGGCAGTAGTGAATAACTTAGTGACAGCGAGGTAGGCTAAACTAGCTTTGCTATGGAGAGAAGTTTTGAAGTTGAGGACTTCTCCCCTGCTAACTGACACGCCATCTCAAGATGATCTGTTAATTCAGTTCTATGTGTAGGCTAAAGCCTGCGCTGACCTTGTGTTTAGCTAACCTGACAGCAGCTAGCTAGCATAGCATGGGGATAGCTACAGCTGGCTAGACTATCTATACTGAACAAAAATATAAACGCAACATGCCACAATTTCAAAGATTTTACTGAGTTACAGTTCATATAAAGAAATCAGTAAATGTAAATAAATTCATTCGATTTCACATGACTGGGAATACAGATATGCATCTGTTGGTCACAGATACCTTAAAAAATAGTAGGGGTGTGGATCAGAAAACCAGTCAGTATCTGGGGTGACCACCATTTGTTCATGCAGTGCGGCATCTCCTTTGCATAGAGTTGATCAGTCTGTTGATTGTGGCGTTGAGTGGGGTGACCACTCCTCTTCAATGGCTGTGCGAAGTTGCTGGATATTGGCGGGAACTGGAACATGCTGTTGCACACATTGATCCAGAGCATCCCAAACATGCTCAATGGGTATCATGTCTGGTGAGTGCACCTGTGTAATGATCATGCTGTTTAATCAGCTTCTTGATATGTCACACCTGTCAGGTGGATGGATTACCTTGGCAAAGGAGAAATGCTCACTAACAGGGATGTAAACAAATTTGTACACCAAATTTGAGAGAAATAAGCTTTTTGTGCGTATGGAACATTTTTTATTTCAGCTCATGTAACATGGGACCAACAATTTACATGTCACGTTTATATTTTTGTTTAGTGTAGCTCGCTGATATTTCTCTGTCAAATCACAGTTATGCCAAGATAGCAATAAGTACCAGTGTCTGGAATGTGTTTCATGAGACACTCGTTCTACAACACATTACTGCGAAAGTAGCTTACAACTTTTTTTATCACGACATGTACATTTTAGCACGTCAGGTAAAGACATGGTACCGAGGAAACCAGTGGTGTAGTGGTGCCTGGAGAAGTGGGTATATTCTAATTTTGCCAAACATTTCCCAAACGGCCCACCCGGCAAAGGAAATGCACCCTGTGTGAAAAAGTATATGACAAACAGTGAAATACACTCTGAATTACCTAAAATGATAAATCCCATATTGGTCTTTCACAGTTAGGCCAACCCAAGCTGTACTGTGTAAGTAGGCTAATAGTAGGCCTACTATTGAAACAGATAAATGAGGGTGTCAACTGAGTCAGATTTGTCCCATTTCTTTCAGGTTTTCACTCTCAAAGTCACACTTTTTTAATAGAAAAACAACAAAATTGGATGTTCTATGTCCACAACAATGCTTAACCCTTTAGACCCCAATATAATTCTAGAATGCTGCTGTAGATTACTGAGAATTTTCAAGATAAAGATAATTTTCTCACACATTTCAAACAAACAGACTTAGCTCAAAAACAAAGAACAAATGACAATTACAAGTTAACTTACTTTTAAAGAGCACAACCTCTTCTTTAATATGACACCACATTCATGTCAATTGGAATAACAATTATTTTGTCTTCCATTGTGTAAAGACACTCACTATCAAAAAACTATTAACACTCCACACAACAAAAAACCTTAGAGTATTTAAATTGTAGTAAATTTGACTAAATTACTCACTAAAAATGTACCAAGTATAATATATTATACTTATAAATATTATTTACATAAAAATAAATAGAATTATCCAAAATGTGACCAGAGGACAATATTCAGAAAGTATTTCAAAACCCACACAAAGTAGGCTATTTGATTGTTACAGAAGTAAGAATCATTGTCAATGTAAAAATGCAAACAACTATTCAGAGACTATTTCGAAATGTAGGTAACCTCTCTCAATAAGATTTAGTAAAGACCAGGCCTGACACAAAATGTGGAAATAGTAGCCTACTTTGACAACAATGCAGTGAATGCAACTAGTATTAGATAGAGACAGATAAAGAGAGAACATACAAAGCAACAACTGTTCAGAGACAATAAAAGATTTGTAGGACAAATTCATATTTCACAATGTCACTTTAGTGTTTGCATTTAGCCTACAACATATCATGGAACTTCTAGAAGCACTGCCCCATCCTGCAAAGTGGCACAGAACACATAGAGCACCCAAAGGAGGTTTCTACACTTCTCCCACTCTTTGCCCTGTGTCCACTCCAGATGCACACCATCTCTTGCGCCCTTCAAACTTCACCTGCTTTCAAATGAGTTACAACTCGGTCCACACGCCTTGGTTCCACACTCTTGGCTCCCCTCTTCCTGCCACTGTAGCCATATCACAAAGTGAATGCACAAGCTGCATTTTGAATGCCTTCAGGGACCAGCGCCTGCGGTTTCTGGGAAAGGGCCTTTGCAGGGTCCCCTGCACAATGTACGCATTTATGATGCCAATGTTGAGCTTCCCCAAAAACACATACTTCCACCATTTCTGCCTGTGCATCCAACATTGTAATAGCTCCTCAGTTGGTCAAGATGGTCAACCCTGCCCATTTTCTTGTTGTAATCCATGACAATGTCTGGAACAGATATAAGTTCCTACCACAAACAACTCCAAAACCCCTGCCACTGTTACTTTAGGCACAGGCTGTGTGGTACAAGGGTGAATGTTGGGACTTGGGGCAGACACTCTCGGGTGTGCGCTCTCTCTCCCCCTCCCTCTGCTTCATCCTCTCCCTCCTCCTCTCTTGCTCTACTCTCCCTCCTCTTCACTCTCCTCTTCCTCTCTCCTTCCACTCTCCTCTCCTCCACATCTATATCCCTCCAATAATCTCTAACTCCTCTTCCTCCCTGCCTTCTGCTGCTGAGCCCTGACTCTCCACATCACTTCCCTCACTTTCACTGACCCAGAGGAACAGAGCAACATAATGAGAGGAGAAACAAATAGGATACAATTGTAGTCAGGAACATAATCTCTCTCTCCCTCTCGCACGGGTCTCTCTCTTTCTTTTTCTCAACCATCCACATACTCTCTTCCTAATAAGGGGTTTCCGTAATAAATTGTGTGATACAGTTACAAGCCTCTCTCTCTCTCTCTCTCTCTCTCTCTCTCTCTCTCTCTCTCTCTCTCTCTCTCTCTCTCTCTCTCTCTCTCTCTCTCTCTCTCTCTCTCTCTCTCTCTCTCTCTCTCTCTCTCTCTCTCTTATCAACTCTTGCTTTCTTGCCTGACAGACTAACTACAGAGTTTGCCAATATTAGCTGATTAGTTACAAAGCTGGGACAATTTCCAAATGAATTGCATTGGTAGAAACAGGACAAAACAAGCAACGTGTTAGCTGGCTATGTAAACAAATATCCAACTCATCATATGAGCTCCACTGCGCAGGCATCTACTACCCTAACACGACAGCTAAGCTGTCAAATAATAGGAAAACGAGGCAATGTATAGCCTATGAATATCTGCACCTAGTAAACATGACAAACCATAACCTAAACCCAACAGATAAAAAAACTCTAGCCTTCATTTTGGTGGCTAGTTAGCTGGTGGTTTGTATGGCTAGCTAGTGAATTTACAGACTTAATTTATCGCTACACACAACTTTTCTTGCCTGACAGACTAACTAGTTAGCTAGCTATAGCAAGCAGCTTGGGCCGTTTCCATATGAATAACATCGGTAGAAACAAGACAAAACAACCAACTATATAGTTAGCTGACTATATACAGCTAAACACTGCAACTACAGTATTTCCATGAGACAGAGGGCAATCATTCGAGCTCCACCGCTGATGTGCTCACCTGTATCAACCAAGCTATCATGACATGATTTGCTAATCTGAGAGCTATTCCTCAAGTTTCACAGCATCAAACATCGACAACACCAAACATATATCTACTGTTTACTTATTTCACTCACCTCGACATCATTGCTTTTCAAGTGTAAGGATGCTTCCGAATACGTATCACCAACCAACATAGATACAGCCTCTTTCACAGTGAAAAGTCATGTCTGCTTCGGCGTTATCATTTTGAGGAATGAAGTAAAGAAAATGTTGAGAAGTCAAATGACAGCATACCCTGTTTCTGGTTGATGACAACAGCCACGCAAATACGACAACAGGTTGTTAGCAAGTTAATTTTGCGATATTGACACAGATATTATTGTTAGAAAAACAAGTCCGTTCAAGGCCACTATAGTAATTTAAAGAAAGGCCGTCGACGGCCGCAATGGGTTCTAAAGGGTTTACCATTTGAGGTCTAGTGTAGTTACCATTTTAATTCAACTGTGCAGGCACCAAGCACTGTTGTTTGGTTAGTGGTGTTTCTGTAGCGCACATGAGATGGAGTTTGCAAAACAAATTACCACTGGATTGATGCAAATAGTTCTGATATCATTATACCAGGTAGGTATACGCTACTTTGTAGCTAGTTAACGTTTAATTGAGAAGGGTTTTGAGAGCCTTTCCATCTACCAGAAGACGGTTAGGCCTATCATTAGCATCGCTAAATTTGACTGTTCCTTAATTGTTTGACACCTGGACATTTTACTTCATATTATGAGGCATGTCTTACCTTGCTTCAAAGTAGCCTATAGCCAAAATCCCACCATAGAAACGTGGAGGCAATTATTTCCATATGACTTCCTCATATGCGCTCTCCTGTTCTATTGGTTTTCAAATCAACTTTCTTTCATTGTCTAGCAGCCAAAGGCATTATCCTAGTCATATTAGGAACCCATGCTAGTTGTTGCATCTATAGATCTCCCCTCTTTCTACATTTCTAACTGATATTTCCATCTCTGTCCATGAAACTACTTGCATTTTCAAATTGCATTTTGGAACATTTGCGCGTAGGCCTACCACAGTGTGCACATTGCTGCGCTTAAAATGTGAAGAAATAATAATTGATCAACATTTTAAGCTAAACATTCGGATCTGTTCCATCAGCCTTATTAATTGGTACACTGTATACCTCCACTACACTACTTTGATGCACATTGTGGGGATTAAGAAGTGAGTCTACGCAATGCCCACAAAAAAAGTGTGTATACGGCATATACCTGCGTACACCCTCCACTACACCACTGGTGGAAACGATATACTCCAAGTTGATATTCACATCATAATAATTATTTCCCCTCAACCACGCCTATATATTGGGAAAACAAACATTCTTTCCCATTGAACCCCATTGTAAAAAAGCCCACTTCATCGTTGATCTTTAGTTATAACAAAATATGCCGAACAGCTGCCGTGTTGTTTAATGTACATGTAACCAGGTCAAAAATCCTGACCTCCTGACCCAGGTACGGAAATAGAGCCTGCGAGAAGAGCCCTGTGGCTTCAGGCTATTAGGCGTGGCTATGTGTGTGGAAAATATTTTATCCCAGGTAAGCCATTTGACTTGTTTAGTATAGTCCGTTTGTAATGCCACTCACTACCTGTAGCTGTATAGTCCGTTAGTTTGTGTTGTTGGTTTTGGCTAGATTATTGTTCTGATCGGTAGCTAGGTAACACCCACTCACGTGGCTACTAGCACCATAATGAAAAGGGTCATGAGGGAAGCCCTACAATATTACGTTTTCCTAAGTAGTGAGAATGCTTGGGAGCAGGCAATGTTGAAATGTAATGTTTATACATGTTGTACATTTCTTAAATGTAGTTTTTATAATTGACTAAAACAAGCAGACAACAAGAAAGTTGTGTTTGAAAAAGGTCACATTTTTGCTTTGAGTCGGCAGGTCCGCAACGTTCTATTTAATACCGACTGAGACTATCAACAACTGCAATTTGAATGCCTGGTCTTCAGTCAGCTCAGCTGTCAACACAATGTTCTATAACTGCCTAGTTTTGTCTCTGCTTATGTCCGCTGTTAGATCTTTCCTGGGGGACAAATCCCAGAACTAAAATCCCCACAGGTGTAGGCTACATATGAACATTGCACAAACATGGCCAGCTTGAGTGTAGATATCTTTTATCAACAAAAAATCGATCGAAGTGTTTGTGTTACAAAGACAACATTTTCTGCTGTAAATAGGCTATCATATTGATTTGCTTGTAAAGACAGTATGCTTACACTTTACCTAGCAAATGAAAATAAGTTGAAATCTTCTTAGCTAGCCAGTTCGAATTGAAACATTATCGATAGCAAGCTGGCTAATTTTACATCCTATCAAACCTTATCGTCAGGTGCAACGTTAGCTATACACATATTGGAGAGGCTATGTATTTAGCTAGATACATCACAGTAGCTACTCACCACACACCAGTCACAGCCATCATGTCATACGTTTGTTGTATGTCATCTATTCCTTGCCATCATGCACAATATTGTTGAATGCATTAGAAGTTTGCACCAACTTTATGAAAGCCCATTTTCACTCTTATTTTCGAGCAAGTGTGCATGCGTTACAACACATGGCAGCTGGGGGCGGAACACACCTTGTTGTCTCTGGGCAATTGGACATCATTGGCAGAAGTAATCCATAGCTAACCCATCGTGACGCACTCACTCACTGACGAGACTGATGTTATGACCAAAATTATTTTATTTACACTTTGTAGTCAATTTTGACACTACAATTAATGTATCTGACTCATATCGACGCCACATAGGCTGTTTATAACCAGACAAGTTAGTTCTAGGAGACAATTCCCCTTTAATTATTAAACGGACAGTGTAGACAAAAACGTAATTTTCCTTTGTTTTATATATATTTCCACACTATGAGTTTGAAATAATACTGTTAAATTGTGTAAATTATGATAATGCACTTTTAGTGTAAGACCTGTTTGAAAAGACCACCTGAAATGTCAGCTTGTTTGGCTGGGTGGGGTTTTTGGACCAACTGATCACATCACCAGGCGGTATAGATGGCTTGCAGTTGCGTCACAAATCACCTCGCAACTGCACCAAGCGCCATGTTGAAAGACCAAACTCAGTCTGTTGGAAGTCCTCCAATGGTCCAAATGGCTGGCTGCGTTTTGCAACCACCGGAAACTTTGGGTAGATTATGCCCATTATTTCGTTTTTCTAAGGACCCAGAAAACAGAGGCAGTGGGAGAACCTATTCAAGTAAGTAAATATATTTTGAAAGTGATCAAAAGTGATGTATTATTAACTAGCTAGCTTGCTACAGAAACGTAGTGTGCAGGCTAACTCAAATGAGCTGCTAACGTAATGTTAGATACAGTTGAAGTCGGAAGTTTACATACACCTTAACCAAATACATTTAAACTCAGTATTTCACAATTCCTACATTTCATCCTAGTAAAAATTGTATTAGGTCTGTTAGGATCACCACTTTATTTTAAGAATGTGAAATGTCAGAATAATAGTAGAGAGAATTATTTATTTCAGCTTTTATTTCTTTCATCACATTCCCAGTGGGTCAAAAGTTTACATACACTAAATTAGTATTTTGTAGCATTGCCTTTAAATTGTTTAACTTGGGTCAAACGTTTCGGGTAGCCTTCCACAAGCTTCCCACAATAAGTTGGGTGAATTTTTGCCCATTCCTCCCGACAGAGCTGGTGTAACTGAGTCAAGTTTGTAGGCCTCCTTGCTCGCACACACTTTTTCAGTTCTGCCCACACATTTTCTGTAGGATTGAGGTCAGGGCTTTGTGATGGCCACTCCAATACCTTGACGCTGTTGTCCTTAAGCCATTTTGCCACAACTTTGGAAGTATGCTTGGGGTCATTGTCCATTTGGAAGACCCATTTGCGACCAAGCTTTAACTTCCTGACTGATGTCTTGAGATGTTGCTTCAATATATCCACATAATTTTCCTTCCTCATGATGCCATCTATTTTGTGAAGTGCACCAGACCCTCCTGCAGCAAAGCACCCCCACAGCATGATGCTGGCACCCCCGTGCTTCACGGTTGGGATGGTGTTCTTCGTCTTGCAAGCATCCCCCTTTTTCCTCCAAACATAACGATGGTCATTATGGCCAAACAGTTCTATTTTTGTTTCATCAGACCAGAGGACATTTCTCCAAAAAGTACGATCTTTGTCCCCAGGTGCAGTTGCAAACCGTAGTCTGGCTTTTTTATGGCGGTTTTGGAGCAGTGGCTTCTTCCTTGCTGAGCAGCCTTTCAGGTTATGTCGATATAGGACTCGTTTTACTGTGGATATAGATAGTTTTGTACCTGTTTCCTCCACAAGGTCCTTTGCTGTTGTTCTGGGTAGATTTTTCGCACCAAAGTACGTTCATCTCTAGGAGACAGAACACGTCTCCTTCCTGAGCGGTATGACGCTGCATGTTCCCATGGTGTTTATATTTGCGTACTATTGTTTGTACAGATAAACGTGGTACCTTCAGGAATTTGGAAATTGCTCCCAAGGATGAACCAGACTTGTGGAGGAGGTCTACCATTTTTTTTCTGAGGTCTTGGCTGATTTCTTTTGATTTTCCCATGATGTCAAGCAACGAGGCACTGAGTTTGAAGGTAGGCCTTGAAATACATCCACAGGTACACCTCCAATTGACTCAAATGATGTCAATTAGCCTATCAGAAGCTTCTAAAGCCATGACATCATTTTCTGGAATTTTCCAAGCTGTTTAAAGGCACAGTCAACTTAGTGTATGTAAACTTCTGACCCACTGGAATTGTGATACAGTGATTTATAAGTGAAATAATCTGTCTGTAAATAATTGTTGGAAATATTACTTGTGTCATGCACAAAGTAGATGTCCTAACTGACTTGCCAAAACTATAGTTTGTTAACAGGAAATGTGTGTAGCGGTTGAAAAACGAGATTTAATGACTCCAACCTAAGTGTATGCAAACTTCCGATTTCAACTGTAGGTAGCTAAATTTACATACTGTATAGCTAGCTACGTGAATTAAATATCACCAGCTTGCTAACTTCATATTAGCTAGTAAGCTATCTTGATGTATTTATCGTTGTAACTACAAATGCATTTGTAGCTAGGTAGGTAGCTAGCTAACAGCCATGGAAGAAGGTGAAAGGATTAGCTAGCACTTCCAGCTGTCAGAGAAGGGAGAGTAGGCTACTCTTGATAGGACAGGTACCTTTGTGGGAGGACATTATGAAACTATTCTCAGGTTCCAGTCCCTAGTGAGAAAAACGGAAGACTGAGAGATATAGCAACATAATATTCAGGGCTGTGTACTGTTAATTGGGTATAATGCAGCCTGTTTCTTTGTGATGTTTTCTGTCCTCAGATACAGAGAGCCGTCAAACCCTGTCTGCAGATGAAGAGGTCCCAATGAATGTCCCAAGAGAGTAAGGGTACATCCTTGTATGCCATAGATGATATGTGTACTTATGTTAGCAAATTTTGTGAACAAAAATGCAGTTTTAAAGTCACACAATGTATAAACCTTTTACAACTGGAGCAGGCCAACCCTGCTTGTTGTGCACACTTCTGTTCCAGCCCAGCACTAACACACCTGATTCAATATATCAAACCTAATTAGTTAATAATCAAGTGTGCTATTGCCGGGCTGGATCAGTGGAGTGAGGTTGGCCACCTCTGGTATTGACTTTTTTTGTTTACCTGAAATTATGTTTTAGTAATAATAGCCTACTTGTTACTAAAATGTCTAACCTTTACATATGAGTTAGCTTACTTCTACACTTTGAAATTATATTAAAGTGTTGATTCTTTGAAGTTAAGTGTTTAAACTTGTTTTAATTGTTAACTTAACTATTATTCAATATGAACAAGTGTTGATGTTGATTAATCACAGATCACAATCCTGCAATAAAGAGGGGAAGGGAATCTGTCTCTAATTTGTCTGTGTTTCTATGTTGTATTCTCAAATGAACATTACCTTTTTGTTCAGTCATAAGCTCTCCACAAGCTCTCCACAGGCTACACAAACGCCCCACACCGCGTGGCTGCTGCCTCTCTAACCTGGTGGTCCCTGCACGCACCCCACACCTGGAGTTCCAGGTCTCAGGCAGCCTCTGGAACTGCCGTTCTGCTGCCAACAAAGCTGACTTCATCCCAGCCTATGCTAATCTCCAGTCCCTCGACTTCCTGGCGCTGACGGAAACATGGATTACCACTGAAAACACTGCTACTCCTACTGCTCTCTCCTCGTCTGACCATGTGTTCTCGCATACCCCGAGAGCATCTGGTCAGAGGGGTGGTGGCACAGGAATCCTCATCTCTCCCAAGTGGACATTCTCAATTTTTCCCCTAACCCATCTGTCTATCTCCTCATTTGAATTCCATGCTGTCACAGTCACTAGCCCATTTAAGCTTAATATCCTTGTCATCTATCGCCCTCCAGGTTCCCTTGGAGAGTTCATCAATGAGCTTGACGCCTTGATAAGTTCCTTTCCTGAGGATGGCTCACCCCTCACAGTTTTGGGGGATTTCAACCTCCCTATGTCCACATTTGACTCATTTCTCTCTGCCTCCTTCTTTCCACTCCTCTCCTCTTTTGACCTCACCCTCTCACCGTCCCCCCTACTCACAAGGCAGGCAATACGCTTGACCTCATCTTTACTAGATGCTGCTCTTCTACTAATCTCACTGCAACTCCCCTCCATGTCTCCGACCACTACTTTGTTTCCTTTTCTCTCTCGCTCTCCTCCCACACTACTCACTCTGCCCCTACACAGATGGTAATGCGCGGCCGCAACCTTCGCTCTCTCTCTCCCACTACTCTCTCCTCTTCCATCCTATCATCTCTTCCCTCTGCTCAATCCTTCTCCCTCCAATCTCCTGATTCTGCCTCCTCAACCCTCCTCTCCTCCCTTTCTGCATCCTTTGACTCTCTGTGTCCCCTATCCTCCCGGCCGGCTCGGTCCTCCCCTCCAGCTCCGTGGCTTGATGACTCATTGCGAGCTCACAGAACAGAGCTCCGGGCAGCGGAGCGGAAATGGAAGAAAACTAAACTCCCTGCCGACCTGGCATCTTTTCACTCCCTCCTCTCTACATTTTCTTCATCTGTTTCTGCTGCTAAGGCCACTTTCTACCACTCTAAATTCCAAGCATCTGCCTCTAACCCTAGGAAGCTCTTTGCCACATTTTCCTCCCTGCTGAATGACTTCGTCAACCACTTTGAAAAAAAGGTTGACGACTTCCGATCCTCGTTTGTTAAGTCTAATGACACTGCTGGTCCTACTCACACTGCCCTACCATATGCTTTGACTTCTTTCTCCCCTCTCTCTCCAGATAAAATCCTGCGACTTGTGACTGCAGGCCGCCCAACAACCTGCCCGCTTGACCCCATCCCCTCCTCTCTTCTCCAGACCATCTCCGGTGACCTTCTCCCCTACCTCACCTCGCTGATCAACTCATCCTTGACCGCTGGCCATGTCCCTTCCGTCTTCAAGAGAGCGAGAGTTGCTCCCCCTTCTCAAAAAACCAACACTCGATCCCACTGATGTCAACAACTACAGACCAGTATCCCTTCTTTCTTTTCTTTCCAAAACTATTGAGCGTGCCGTCTTTAGCCAACTCTCTTGCTATCTCTCTCAGAATCACCTTCTTGATCCAAACCAGTCAGGTTTCAGGACTGGTCATTCAACTGAGACTGCTCTTCTCTGTGTCACGGAGGCTCTCCGCACTGCTAAAGCTAACTCTCTCTCCTCTGCTCTTGTCCTTCTAGACCTGTCTGCTGCCTTTGACACTGTGAACCATCAGATCCTCCTCTCCACCCTCTCCGAGCTGGGCATCTCCGGCGCGGCTCACTCCTGGATTGCGTCCTACCTGACCGGTCGCTCCTACCAAGTGGCGTGGCGAGAAGCTGTCTCCGCACCACGTGCTCTCACCACTGGTGTCCCCCAGGGCTCAGTTCTAGGCCCTCTCCTTTTCTCCCTATACACCAAGTCACTTGGCTCTGTCATATCCTCACATGGCCTCTCCTATCATTGCTACGCTGACGATACACAACTAATCTTCTCCTTTCCCCCTTCTGATAACCAGGTGGCGAATCGCATCTCTGCATGTCTGGCAGACATATCAGTATGGATGACGGATCACCACCTCAAGCTGAACCCTGGCAAGACGGAGCTGCTCTTCCTCCCGGGGAAGGACTGCCCGTTCCATGATCTCGCCATCACGGTTGACAACTCCGTTGTGTCCTCCTCCCAGAGTGCGAAGAGCCTTGGCGTGACCCTGGACAACACCCTGTCGTTCTCCGCTAACATCAAGGCGGTGACCCGCTCCTGCAGGTTCATGCTCTACAACATTCGGAGAGTACGACCCTGCCTTACACAGGAAGCGGCACAGGTCCTAATCCAGGCACTTGTCATCTCCCGTCTGGACTACTGCAACTCGCTGTTGGCTGGCCTCCCTGCCTGTGCCATTAAACCCCTACAACTCATCCAGAATGCCGCAGCCCGTCTGGTGTTCAACCTTCCCAAGTTCTCTCACGTCACCCCCCTCCTCCGCACACTCCACTGGCTTCCAGTTGAAGCTCGCATCCGTTACAAGACCATGGTGCTTGCCTATGGAGCAGTGAGGGGACGGCACCTCTGTACCTTCGGGCTCTGATCAGTCCCTACACCCAAACGAGGGCATTGCGTTCATCTACCTCTGGCCTGCTGGCTCCCCTTCCTCTGCGGAAGCATAGTTCCCGCTCAGCCCAGTCAAAACTGTTCGCTGCTCTGGCACCCCAATGGTGGAACAAGCTCCCTCACGACGCCAGGACAGCGGAGTCACTCACCACCTTCCGGAGACATTTGAAACCCCACCTCTTTAAGGAATACCTGGGATAGGATAAAGTAATCCTTCTACCCCCCAAAAAAAAAAAAAAAATTGTAAAGTGGTTATCCCACTGGCTATAGGGTGAATGCACCAATTTGTGAGTCGCTCTGGATAAGAGCGTCTGCTAAATGACGTAAATGTGCCCTTGAGCAAGGCACTTAACCCTAATTGCTCCTGTAAGTCGCTCTGGATAAGAGCGTCTGCTAAATGACTAAAATGTAAATGTAAATGTCACTATTTTTCAGGATATCAGCCATGTGAACCCATTTTGCAGCTGATAATGGCATGCAACGCCAATGCAGCCATAGGCCTACAGCAGCAGTTCCCAACTCCAGTCCTTGAGTATCCCCAACAGTACACATTTTTGTTGTAGCCCCGGACAAACATACCTGTTTCAACTCATTGAGAGCCTGATGATTAGTTGACCAGTTGAATCAGGCATGTTTGTCCGGGGCTACAATAAAACTGTTCTGTTGGGGGTACTCGAGAACCGGACTTGGGAACCACTGGCCTACAGTATGATGGCATTAGCCTTATGGGCATTTGCAATGCACCCCTTGACATTGTGAATCTAATGCAGAGAATAGCTTAACTCACACACTGTTTACATATTGTTCAGCTATATGTTCTCAAATTAAAAACGATACCAGTAGACAATGTATATGAGGCTAATCATTATACTAGATTTTGTACATGCCTTGTGCTGACATGACATTTTTTGGTGCAAATCCAACCCTTGTAATCTAGGTGGGGAAATGTCTGGAAGCAGGAGATGGGATCCTTATCTTAAAACATACATACAACTACTACTACCAAGTCCAATGCCAGATACTTTTCTCCAAGAAGGTCTGAGTGGCACTTGGAGGTATCACCAGGGCTCTTAATTGTTTGGTTGTGTTTAATTCATTCAGGTGTCTTAGTGTCATCTATAATTTATTACATCTATTGTTGGGCTGGAACAATCAATAGTCAACACAGCAGGTTGTCGTATCCCATTGAGGCCTTTGTCCTATGCTGTAATGTCCATACATTTTCCCTCCTCTTATGAATAAAGTTCTCAACAAATTATCATTATATGATAACCACTGCAGTTTTTTTGGACAATAATGTTCTCCAGGCTATATGGACGTCATATTGTACAATTTGTGTCTCCCCTTTTCATGGTCATGGCTAGAAGGGATTCAGCTTTCGTCAAATTAACACCATATTTGACATTTCGTAGCAGATTAGGAGAATTTAGGCAGCAGGTTAGGAGACTCAGGTTACGGTTAGGAAAAGGGTTAGCTAAAATGAAAAAATATATACTTTTGACAAAGGCCACATTTTCCCTGTGCAAAGGAAACGTCTTTGATATAGCCTATGCCACTACACATTTATTATTCGCCTAAATTATCACTATCCAATCTACTCATCACATTAGAAATAGTAGGCTTACATTAGTCTGCAAATGTGATGATAGAGGCATGCAATCCTTTGTTATAAAGGTGCATTTTTATGGTGAAAAATAGCTTCCCCAAAACTTTTAGCTCACACACACATGCTAATTGCTAGACTGCAAGCTATCTAGCTAGCTAATTGTGGCTAACAGTGTTGTTGTGAACACCTGGTTAGAATAACAGCTAAACTAAACTGGAAATCGATCAGAATTGACTTACCAGTGATGAAATGATTGTAGCAGACCTGTTACTGACAGCTACCTAGGTTCAGGTCTTGACGGGCAAAAAGGTTTCTTCACTTTTCAGACAGTTCTTGAGTCTTATCTCATTGGTGTCACCAATGGTGTTTCATGATTGCGGGAATCTGTAAACATATTTGTTTTCCTGTTGTCTTTCCTGCCTTGTTAGAGCAGCCAAATACTCTACAGAAAATGAACGTGGTGATGAATCAACTAGTTTTACGCACTGTTATCATGCAGTTTGGGGTAGCCGCTCGGCTGTTGTTGTCAGAATAATTAATGCAGTGATCTTCCAACATGGCCGCCAGGAGGCCTCGTACGTCAACTGCAAGCCCTCTGTAAGTTCTTCTTCTTCTTCTTCTTCTTCTTCTTCTTCTTCTTCTTCAATGAGGTTTAACGGCGGTTGGCATTCAATTTGTTGCATTACCATCACCTACTAGACTGGAGTTCAACTCCCTTATCTTTCCTTGAAAAATAAAATAAAACAAAGCAAAGAAATATCCTACCATCTAACACTACACTCACAACTTCAAAACTACTAATAATAATTAACCCCACTGTTATGTATGGTACGACGTGCTGTACGTCGTACTGTACGTTGTTATGGTTTACGACAGTGTGCTGCGTTACGGATGAATGGGTTGTCAGAATGCGTGGCACATGTCATTAAACGACAGAGTGATGTTCAATGTGAAACTGTGCAGATGTCCGTTCTTTTACAACTAGGCTAGATATAACATTGAACATCACTCTGTCGTTTAATGACATTGAACATCACTCTGTCGTTTAATGACATGTGCCACGCATTCTGACAACCCATTCATCCGTAACGCAGCACACTGTCGTAAACCATAACAACGTACAGTACGACGTACAGCACGTCGTACCATACATAACATTTCCCCCCCCTTTCCAAAACCAGGGACTGGTACCATATATAAAATGTCCATAGGGCAAGAACCTAGAGTGATACCTGTAAGAAATAAACATTAACCCTTAAACGGATGGACTCTCCAAACTAGCCAGTTCAGTCCATTAACCTGGAGGTTGACTAAGACACCTAACGGAGCCTAAGAATGAAAAGAGGTTAAGTAGTCCCCCAGATAAGCAGGGCGAGTTCGTGCCCACATAGGCCTTTCTTCCACCGTCACCGCTTGTGGCTCTGGCCCTTGGGGAACCCACAGAGGCTGGGGCTCAGGTGGTAGTGGTGGAGGAGGTCCATCCGGTGGCGTCTCTGGCCTGCATGTCTGTTTTGTGTGCCTTCGTGTTCCTTGAGGGGCAGGGACTTTTCTGAGGCGGCTGGCGTGCCAGCGTGATCCATTGCTCATCATGAATGTGGCGGGCCCCAGTTGTCGACTGACCTGCAAGGGGTCCGACCAGAATGAGGCCATTTTGTTGCACCGCTGAGGCCGTCGGGCTCGGACCCAGTCTGACACTTGAATGATCAACTTCTTCACCCTGTGTGCCTTGTCAAAACGCTGTTTCATTGCTCTTTGGTGCCTGGTCACTGCCTGCTGTTCTTGGGTGCGCCTAGTCGCCGGTTCTGCTACTCTCTGTGTTCTGAGTCTGTCCAGTGGCAGTTCCATCTCACGACCTAGCATGAGGGATGCCGGGGAGACCTGTGTTGTTGTGTGTTTGCTTGCTCTGTAGTGCATTAGCGTTTGATTCAAAGCAGTTTGGAACGTGCACCCCTGGACCAGGTGCGCTCTGATGCCGTTCTTCAGCGTTTGGTTGAAGCGTTCCACCCCTCCGTTAGCTTGTGGGTTGTAGTAGGCCGTGCGGATGTGTTTGATTCCCTTGTTGCTGAGATATGAGGAGAACTCGGCAGAGGTTAGCTGGGGCCCATTGTCCGTGGTAAGGGTGAGGGGGTAGGCCCCACCTTGTGAACAGGCTGTCTAGGATGTCCACGATGGCCTGTGCTGTGACAGTTCCGACAGGAACCACTTCTGGCCACTTAGAGTGGAGGTCATACACCACCACCAGGAAGCGCTGATGGTGAGGGACTGCGTGTCCATGGATCTCGCCACAGATGTCCAGTTGGATGTGCTCCCAGGGGTGGGACGGCCATGCGAGAGGCTGCAGGGGGGTGGGGCGGACTGTCCTGTTTTCCCACTGAGGAGGCATGCAGCACAATCCCTGACCAGGGCTTCAATGTCGTGGTCGATGCCTGGCCACCACACAAGGTCTCGACATCGCTGTTTGACCTTGACTATGCCCAAGTGACCCTCGTGCGCCATGGATAGAACACGCGCACGCAGGCCACTCGGGACCACAGTGCAAAACCCTCGAGAGACACAGACTTCTTCCCAGCAAGAAAGTTTGTGCTTCACTCTGGCGAAAGTCGCCAGCTCTTCCGGCACATGTGCTGGCCATTTAGTGCGTATGTAGGTGCGCAGGGTAGACAGTGTGGGATCCTGTTCCGATGCTTGCTTCAGCTCCTCCAGTGAGACGACTGACTGAAGAGGAGCGTAGAGCATTTGTACAAGCTCTGTTTCGTTGTCGTCTGGCAAGACGGTTGGAGTAGGAGCGTCAAAGGAGCGTGAGAGGAGGTCTGCCACCACGTTATCCCTCCCCGGAGTGAACTTCAGCTGATAGTCATACTGTCTGAGGCGGTCGGCCCATCTGTGCAGCCGAAGTGGCTTGTGGCCAGTTCCTGATGCTGACAGTAGCGTTGTGAGGGACTGGTGGTCGGTTCGGAGTGTGAACAGACGGCCATATAGGTAGAGGTGCCACCTTTCGCACGCCCAGACACAGGCCAGTGCTTCTCGTTCGCCCACAGAGTACCGTTGTTCTGTGGGGCTCAGGGCCCCTTGAGGCGAAGGCGACGGGCCTCTCAATGCCATTCTGCAGCTGTGAGAGGACAGCTCCTAGTGCTCCAGCTGAGGCGTCACATGTGACAATGGTGTGGCAGACGGGGTCAAAGTGAGCCAAGACTGGGGCTGTGGTGAGCTGGCTCTTCAGTGAGCGGACCGCGTCTGAGCAGGCTGCCGTCCAGGCCCATGGCTCATCCTTCTTGAGGAGCTGGCGAAGGGGCGCTGTGGTCTGAGAGTAGTGGGGCAGAAACCGGAGGTAGTAAGCTGTCATGCCCAAGAATGAGGCCACCTGAGAGGCTGAGGTCGGTTCCGGGATCCGGTGGACGGCTTCAATGTTCGACATGAGTGGGGCAATGCCTTTGGCCGACAGGCGGAAGCCCACAAACTCGACGGCTGGAGCTGCAAAGGTGCACTTTCCACCGTTCAGGGTCAGGTTGTTCCGCAGTAGAGCACTGAATACTCTGTGGAGTCGATAATCATGGATGTGGAGGTCAGGGCCGTGGACCACGATGTCATCCAGATAGACCGCCACCCCAGGTATTCCAGCGAGGATGGTGCTCATCACCTTCTGGAAGCAGCTGGGGGCGGAGCTAAGTCCAAAAGGCATGCGTGTATATCTGAACACGCCAGCATGTGTGACAAAGGCCATGAGGTCTCTGCTAGCTGCATGGAGGGGTACCTGAAGATAACCCTGACGAAGGTCAAGCTTCGTGAAGATCGTGGAGCCATGGAATTGTGCGGTCAGCTCCTCAGCTGTAGGCAAGGGGTACTTATCCGGGACAACGGCCTTGTTCACAGCACGGAGATCCACACAGGTCCGGATTCCACTGGACTTTTTGGTTGCAATGACCAAGTTTGAAATCCAGGGGGCAGCGTTGACTGGCTCAATGATGCCTGCATCCAACTGTGACTGGAGATCTTTTGTGACATCATCACGCAGTGCAAAGGGAATGCGCCGCAGGGGCTGCATGACTGGGGTCACTTCCCGGATTCACTAGGGGCCTGTGAGTAAAGGCTGTGAGGCAGCCCAGTCCATCAAACAGAGTCGGCCAGTTCTGTTGCCATGTGCAGGTAACCTGGTAGATAGCTGACCCACTGTCATCTCTCAGTGTGAATCCCAAGCCTGTGAAGAGGTCGAGGCCCAGGAGGTTGGCACCCCGCTTTGCAACATGAAATGTGAATGATGGCAGATGTTTGGTGCCGTAGTGTACTGGGACCTGGAGGGTGCCTACAATGTCTATCTTAGATCTACCGTACCCACACAGGGCAGTGGAGGGCTGTTGGAGTGGTAGGTGACTGAAAAACTTGTAGTAAGTGGCAAGGTTGAGCAACGACACCGCAGCGCCAGTATCCAGCAGCAAAGGCAAACCCACCTCACCCAGCTGCACAGTGCATGTCCTGAATGACACATGGTTGGTGGAGACGGTTCGGATTTCCGTGTGTTCATGTTGAGAGTGAGATGAAACGAAGGGCCTGTTCTGGGTGGAGCTAGTAGCAGGGGCAGAACGACACACTTTCGCAAAGTGATTGTATTTTGAACAGTTCTTGCATATTTTCCCACGGGCTGGGCAGTTTGAAGCCCTTGAATTGTGAGAGCTAGCCCCACAGTTGCCACAGCTAGTTCTGTTTGTTTGTCTGTGTGCCTGCTGCACGGGCATGTCGATGTCTGTGTCCATGCAGCTATCGACGCGGGAGGGCGTGCGCAGCGCGTGATCGTTGTAGTGCGCCTGCTCGGGCTGAAGCTGCTGTGTGAGAATGGCTGGGGGCCGAGTGTATGCTGCAGAGCTGTCTGTTAGCATAGAAGAGCATTCCAACGCCGCTTCAACCTGGAGTGCTATTTTAATAGCTCCATCTAGTTGTAAATTATCCGATTCCAAAAGCAGTTTCTCCCTTGTCTTTTCACATAACGTCCCCTCTATCAACTGATCCCTGATGATCTCGTCCTGAAGTGTCCCGTAGTTACAAGAGCTAGCCAAATCCCTCAGATTAGCCACGTAGCTTTGAATGGACTCACCCGGCCGTTGGTGTCTCTTCCGTAGCCGGTGGCGTCGGAGGAGCACTCGCTCTTTCCCGGCGAAGTGGTTCCGTAAGAGGCTGACTGCAGCAGTGAATGTAGGAGCCGATCCAAGCGCTCTGAAAATCCTCTGTCCCTCTGTACCAAGGCAGTGACGGAGCAGTGCTGTCCTCCGCTTGTCGGAGATTGTAGAAAAGTCCATAGCTTCTAAATAAGTGTTAAAACTATCAAGCCAGTTATTCCACGGGACTGGAGGTTCGCCAGGCACGGCGAGGAATGGTGCTGGCGGTGGTAAACTGAATTCAGCCATCTTCGTCGCCAATGTTATATCTAGCCTAGTTGTAAAAGAACGGACATCTGCACAGTTTCACATTGAACATCACTCTGTCGTTTAATGACATGTGCCACGCATTCTGACAACCCATTCATCCGTAACGCAGCACACTGTCGTAAACCATAACAACGTACAGTACGACGTACAGCACGTCGTACCATACATAACACCCACCCTTCTCCACTATTTAAATATACTCACTCCTACCTCAACCTGAAATGATGGGACATCACCACTTAACACTCCCTGTAACTCTTCTGCTGTCAAGTCTCCCACACCCAAATATCTCTCTGCAGCTGCCACCACAACCTCAATTTTCTTCGATTTGCGTTCCATCCCTGCAGTACAATTAATAACCATTGCTATAAACGCTAAAAACCCAATCTTACTGAAACATATATCACTTGCTTGCCTATCCCACTGTACTGGTATATATCTCCTACTCTCACCACTCCCCCCCCCCTTGACCCCTCTTCCTCTACTTTCTTCACTGCCTCCGCATATGACAACTTCTTCTCTACTCTTACTCTGGAAACTTCAACCTGCTTCTCTCGCACTGGACATGTCTGATCCCCAGCCCCATGGCCACCCCTACAATTAGCACATACCACCACTTTCCCCACTACTTCACACTCCTTAGTCTCATGCCCTTCTGCACACTTCTCACACCTTGGAATCTCCCTCCTACATACTGCTGCCACATGCCCATAAGTTTGACACCTGTAACATCGTAATGTACTCGGCACATAAGCTCGCACAGGATAACATATATATCCTAACTTCACTTTATCCGGCAAAGACTCAACTTCAAAACTCTAAAGAATAGACAATGACTCTTCTGTTTGCCCACTCTCGCCACCCTGTTTACGTCGCACCAAACGACGAGCATCACACACACCGGGAATCTTCTCCTTCAGTTGATCCACTTTTACATTTACTGCTACCCCAGTAATCACTCCTCTCAATGGCACCCTTTTCTTAAGAGCGAAACAATTCACAATTCTTTCCCCCATTTGTTTAACTCTGAGCGCCTTCTCCCTCAGCCCAACAGAAACACAAACAATTATCACTAGACCACTTCTGGTTACCCTCACCGATTCCACTATACCCAACACTTTTTTCACCCATCTTGAAACCACAAATGGATCAGCCAAAAGGCAAGGATCCACTTTAACATCTGCAAGTTTTTGTTTTGTTTCAACTGATATGCAATATATACACCATATAAAATATTTTCTTGATAAAATGCCCCTATGATGTACTCAATGATGTGATTTTAGGGTACTTCAAGGTCTCCGAACGGGTGACGTCACAGATTGAATGTAACTGGCGCGCACCGCTAACTAGCTAGCCATTTCACATTGACTACACTCACACACACACACACACACACACACACACACCCCTTTGACCTCCGCAGCAGCAGCAACCCCAGCAGAGCCCAACTGAATGATCGGGTCAACAGCATCAATGTAACAGTTTTGCTTCTGTCCCTCTCCTTGCCCCAACCTGGGCTCGAACCAGAGACCCTCTGAATGCATGCATCGAAAACCTACAAAGCATTGTTACCTGTCGCTCCACAAAAGCCAGCGGAGCAAGAGAGACAACTACTTCAAGGTCTCAAAGCGGGTGACGTCACTGGTGGACCGCTACTACCGTGCACCGCTGACTAGCTAGCCATTTCACATTGTCTATATTTAGCACAACAGCAAGTGCCTCCAGAAAGTATTCATACCCCTTGACTTATTTCACATTTTGTTGTGTTACAGCCTGAATTCAAAATGGATTAAATATATATATATATATTCTCACCCATCTACACACAATACCCAATAATGACGAAGTGAAAACATGTTTTTAGACAATATCAAATGTACATACAGTACCAGTCAAACGTTTGGACACACCTACTCATTCTAGGGTTTTTCTTTATTTTTACTATTTTCTACATTACAGAATAATAGTGAAGACATCAAAACTATGAAATAACACATATGGAATAATGTAGTAACCAAACAAGTGTTAGAAAGATCTACATATATTTTATATTTGAGATTCTTCAAAGTAGCAACCCCTTGCCTTGATGACAGCTTTGCACACTCTTGGCATTCTCTCAACCAGCTTCATGAGGTAGTCACCTGGAATGCATTTCAATTAACAGGTGTGCCTTGTTAAAAGTTAATTTGTGCAATTTCTTTCCTTCTTAATGCGTTTGAGCCAATCAGTTGTGTTGTGACAAGGTAGGGGGGTATACAGAAGATAGCCCTATTTGGTAAAAGACCAAGTCCATATTATGGCAAGAACAGCTCAAATAAGCAAAGAGAAACGACAGTCCATCATTACTTTAAGACATGAAAGTCAGTCAATCCGGCAAATTTCAAGAACTTTGAAAGTTTCTTCAAGTGCAGTCGCATAAACCATCAAGTGCTATGATGAAACTGGCTCTCATGAGGACCGCCACAGGAAAGGAAGACCCAGAGTTACCTCTGCTGCAGAGGATAAGTTCATTAGAGTTACCAGCCTCAGAAATTGCAGCCCAAATAAATGCTTCACAGAGTTCAAGTAACAGACACATCTCAACATCAGCTGTTCAGAGGAGACTGCGTGAATCAGGCCTTCATGTGTAAGGGTTGGTGTGAGGTGTGACCCAGGTGCGATGCAGGATATACTGTACAGTAGGCAGTAGGCAGAGATGGTGAAACAAGGACCTTCACTGGTGGTCCCGAAGCCAGAATACAAAATAACGGACTTATCACGATAAAAGAAAGGCGGAGCAAATAAGTCTCCAAAAACTGGCTGACTGCCAAAATATGAAATACTACCTACGACTGAAACAAATAATGAAACAGGGAGAACACTTCTCAAGTACCTGTACATAGGTCTCCGATCAGACACTGAGTAGTACTAATGGACACTGATTAGTCCAGACTGTGAGTGAGGAGGTGCCTAAGGTTGTCGGAGGATGACACCTAGTGGGTCGCTCTGGAACTGCGACCCCCTCCTGTAACATTCATGGTCGAATTGCTGCAAAGAAACCACTACTAAAGGACACCAATAAGAAGAAGAGACTTGCTTGGGCCAAGAAACATGAGCAATGGACATTAGACTGGTGGAAATCTGTTCAAATTTGAGATTTTTAGTTCCAACCGCCTTTTCTTTGTGAGACGCAGAGTAGGTGAACGGATGATCTCCACATGTGTGGTTCCCACCGTGAAGCATGGAGGAGGAGGTGTGATGGTGTGGGGGTGCTTTGCTGGTGACACTGTCAGTGATTTATTTAGAATTCAAGGCACACTTAACCAGCATGGCTACCACAGCATTCTGCAGTGATACATCATCCCATCTGGTTTGCCCTTAGTGGGACTATCATTTGTTTTTCAACAGGACAATGACCCAACACACCTCCAGGCTGTGTAAGGTCTATTTTACCAAGAAGGAGAGTGATGGAGTGCTGCATCAGATGACCTGTTCTCCACAATCACCCGACCTCAACCCAATTGAGATGGTTTGGGATTAGTTGGACCGCAGAGTGAAGGAAAAGCAGCCAACAAGTGCTCAGCATATGTGGGAACTCCTTCAAAACTGTTGGAAAAGCATTCCTCATGAAGCTGGTTGAGAGAATGCCAAGAGTGTGCAAAGCTGTCATCAAGGCAAAGGGTGGCTACTTTGAAGAATCTAAAATCTAAACTATATTTTGATTTGTTTAACACTTTTTTTTTGGATACTACATGATTCCATATGTGTTATTTCATAGTTTTGATGTCTTCACTATTATTCTCCAATGTAGAAAATAGTAAAATAAATTTAAAAAAAATTGAATGAGTAGGTGTGTCCAAACGTTTGACTGGTGCTGTAAGTATTCACACCCCTGAGTCAATACACGTTAGAATCACCTTTAGCAGCGATTTTAGCTGTGAGTCTTACTGGATAAATCTCTAAGAGCTTTGCACACCTGGATTGTAAAATATTAGCGCATTATTCTTTTCAAAATTCTTCAAACTTTGTCAAATTCGTTGTCGATCATTTCTTGACAGCCATTGTCAAGTCTCGCCATAGATTTCAAAACTGTAACTCGGCCATTTAGGAACATTCACTGTCTTCTTGGTAAGCAACTCCAGTGTAGATTTGGGCTTGTGTTTTAGGTTATTGTCCTGCTGAAAGGTGAATTCATCTCCCAGAGTCTGGTGGAAAGCAGAATGAACCAGGTTTTCCTCTAGGCTTTTGCATTTCTTTTTTATCTTGAAAAACTCCCCTGTCCTTAATGATTACAAGCATACTGTGGTGGCCCATAACATGATGCAGCCTCCACTATGCTTGAAAAATATGGAGAGTGGTATTTAGTAATGTGTTGTAATGTATTTGCCCCAAACAGAACACTTTGTATTCAGGTCAAAAAGTGAATTGCTTTGCCACATTTTTTGCAGTATTACTTTAGTTTCTTGTTGCAAACAGGATTCATGTTTTGGAATATTTTTTATTCTGTACAGGCTTCCTTCTTTTCACTCTGTCAATTAGGTTAGTATTGTTAAGTAACTACAATATTGTTGATCGATCCTCAGTTCAATTAATAACTTCACCATGCTCAAAAGGATATTCATCGTCTGCTTTTTTTATTTTTACCAATCTATCAATATGTGCCCTTCTTTGCGAGGCATTGGAAAACCTCCCTGGTCTTTGTGGTTGAATCTGTGTTTGAAATTCACTGCTCGATTGAGGGACCTGGACCTTATAGATAATTGTATGTGTGGGGTACAGAGATGAGGTAGTCATTCAAAATCATGTTAAACACTATTATTGTACAAAGAGTGAGTCCATGCCACTTATTATGGGACTTGTTAAGCAAGTCTTTACTCCTAAATTTATTTAGGCTTGCCATATCTAAATGTAATCCATTTTAAATTCAAGCTGTAACACAACAAAATGTGGGGGAATACTTTGTGAAGGCACTATATGGTTTTGAGAACATGCAAGTACAGAAATATGTCGCAGGCAGCTACCATTTGTGTGCCTGTAACCTGTAGATTCATATGAATATTCATTCATATTCCAAGTCAAGATTAATAATTTTGTCTTGACCAGTGTTGTAGTGCTATTTTTTTAGGTGAGGAACCGCAAATAAATAATTAAATGATGTCATCATTTCTCAAAGTTTGCACCAACAGATTTAATATTATTATAGAATAGGTGCAGAAATTGCATCCTCCAATTGCAACGTCTGCCTATATGCCCACACATATCCTTAAACACCAAGTTAGGTATATCTAATTTCAAAATAGCCCATTATCACTGTCAATCGTGAATGATAATCTACCGGTAAAACGTCCAAAGTGCATGCCAAATTAGCCTACTGTTTCGAGAGCGAATTAACGAATGAATGGTGTTAACAAACTATTTGTAATAATAATAATAAGTGATGAGTAGGACTATCTTGATGAGGGTTAGCCTAACTTAAGCGATTTGAGCGCCCTTCGAATCGTGGTGCTGAAAGGACAGCAGCCATCACATATCGTTCTGGATTCCACTGCGCAAGGGTGTCCGTGGAGATTTATGAAAATCAAGGCAGACACGCAGTGAATTTGGATCCTAGTTCTCGTTGGTGTGATGATAAGGTTCATGCGGTGGATCAAAATTGTCTGCATATGTAATAAAGGTGGTACGTTTATGTAAGCTAAGCACACGGACAGTAGGGCGAGTTCAAGTGCGTCGTACAAGAGCGCCAATTCAATTCCATAACAAACTGTTTTGAGGACAGCCGTTTTAGCAACCCCAGGTAGAGTTTTCTGTCTGTGGCTATTCTTGTTATGTCAGATTTGGCCCGCTCAAAGTGGTCAAGTGGCCGACGGACGTGCCTCTGTACACACGCCTACAGTTATTCATCATTCGCACCACCGCAATAGAGAGAGAATACAGGGAAGAAACCACAATTTACCTACCTATAGGCTGCTATAGCCTACATATTTATTTAATTTGTCATTCTATCGTTTTCATGGAATTTTTGCGGTATTTCAATATAATTTATTTAGAATTTATAGGAATTAATTAAGCAATAAGGCCCGAGGGGTGTGGTATATGGCCAATATACCAAGGCTAAGGGCTGTTCTTATGCACCACGCAACGCGGAGTGCCTGGATACATCCCTTAGCCATGGTATATTGGCCATATACCACAAACCCCTGAGGTGCCTTATTGCTATTATAAACTGGTTACCAATGTAATTAGAGCAGTAAAAGTAAATGTTTTGTCATACCCGTGGTATCTGACACACGGCTGTCAGCCAATCAGCATTCAGGGCTGAACCACCCAGTTTATAATAATATTTTTAGCATTCAGCTCCGTGTATTCTTAAATTGAAAAAGGTGACGCTGCTCCCTCCCGCTATGGCAGCACTACATCCCAGGTCTTGACTGAGATAGAGAGTCAACTGTCTGTACTAGAAGCCAGCTTTTCCAGCTGTATGGTAGAGGCCTACTGGGCACTTTGAAGTGTGGAGCATTGACCAACAGCAGAGTTTTTGAAACCAGTCGGTTTGCTGTGCTGTACTGTGCTGTGCTTAGACCACAGCAGTTCTCCTTTGCAGAGGAGAAGGAAGGAGAAAGCTTTTAAAAGTACAAAGTTAATGAGGAGTCCTTCATCTATTTGTGGAAAACCAGAATCCCCTTTTCTCCAAAGTCCATGGCGTAAAACCATCAGAAGGACTCAAAGGAGATGCAGGCCATTATTGCTGAATATCAAAGAGGCAGCTCCTCTCACTGCCTTTCCCCTTGACTGTTCAGGCTAAGCAGCATACCCATTGAAATTATTGGGAAAAGACATTTGGACATTTTTATGTCAGTTTCAAGTGTTTACTGATATACACATATCACTGAAATAGATGGATATTACACTATATACACAATAAAACATTTAAATTAAAATTACAAGTGCAATTCATGACAATATGGGATCTTGGTGCAGGGGAGAGCTTTGTAAATGCAAAATGCCTCTACTATTTTTGACCCACTTCTTGTTTTAGAGTGCACTGGTTTTTCAACATAAGAATCAGCCATCCATCACATCTGTTGGCTCTATAGAGGTTCACAGAGAGTGTTGGATGAGTGTTTGGGAAAATTTGTCACGTACCGTTTTCTGAGGAACTGTGTGTGTGTGGGGGGGCGAATGAATAAAAGTTCATTAACTGAGCCCTGTGCACCCGCTCCCTCCAGTGATGGGCTTAGTTAATTGTCTCCCCAACTGCTGTTTGGTACGAAATGTCTGAATCATACAGTGAAAGGGAGTGTGTGTCTGGGGTATAAACACTATGGATTGACAGAACTTTTTACAAGGAGTAAACAGCCCCTTAGCACTGCAGTCACTTTGTTACTTATAACAGCTATCATTACTGCAAGGGACTTACTTGCTCACTTTTGTACTTAGTAAAGCAAAAACTAAAGTGGTACGTTGTAAGTGCAGGCTTCTCATCCCAAAGATCTTGCCAATTGTTTTTGCAGAAGTTTAGAAACGGTATTATGATCACTACATGCCAATTAATTACTTAAAAATCATACAATGTGATTTTCTGGATTTTTGTTTTAGATTCTGTCTCTCACAGTTGAAGTGTACCTATGATAAAAATTACAGACCTCTACATGCTTTGTAAGTAGGAAAACCTGCAAAATCGGCAGTGTATCAAATACTTGTTCTCCCCACTGTACATAATACACTGACTGTTAATCTGCCAGCAAGGAGCCTTACCTATAAAACAGCCTACAAGGCAGAATCCTGATTTATAAGCCTCTGAGGCTGCTATTGAATCTGATCAAGCTCTGAGGCTGAAATTGAATCTGATCAGCCTGTCAGGAATGGCGCTCACCCACTCTGTAAATTTCCATATTATCCATAAAACATTGTGTCCCTTACAATTATACACATATCAGTTATGCAAGCTAACAACCAGCATAGATAACAAGCTAGCTAGCTAGCTAACAAGACTACCTAGCTAACTAGCTAGCTTGCTCGCTCACAAGACTAGCCAAGTTAGCTGCGGCGGTGCTTGCATGCGATTTGCTGTGGTCTTCGGGGTGCCACACAGGCTGGGAGACAGGATTGCCTGTCAGGCATCGTTCAGGCCTTAAATGCCCCAAGAGCTCTTAGCTCAAGGTGAGGGACATTTAGATTGCTAACATTCTAATTTATAAACACAAATAGCAACCAATAAAACATATGCGCTGATCCACCATGGACTCTGCAGCCTCAGCCATACAGTCAATCTATCATCAATACGTCCACTCCTATTTATAGAGTTTATTTCGTGATCTTGACAAAACAACTTTTGTTATGTTGTGATCATGAGAAAATTATTTTCTGATCTCGGCAAAACAACTTTGTTACAGTATTTTGTGATAAATAAGTTGTGATCTCGACATGAAGGAATTATTTTTTTATTCATATGTCCTCTGGACTTCTGTAGTATTGAATTCTCTCCGACTACCCAACAACAAACCAAGCAAGAAGCACACACTTTCCCCTCGCAGCATGCCTCTGTGCAGACGATTTGCATGGTGTGTAATCCGACATGGTGCTTGAGCATCTCTGCTCTGCTCAGAAATATCCCCCTGTGCCATTTTATTCCAGTAATTTAGGGGGAATTGTTTTATGCAGACTAAGATTTTTCAATTGATGTTGATCTCCGCTGGATTATTTGGGGATCATTGTGCAAATTATAATGGATATTACACCTTGATTTAAACCTTGTTTAGCCACAGTTATTGATTTTCACTTAAGGCCTCTGAAAGTATCTGCCAGTGCCATGGTGTGACCAGAAAATTGTACGTCCAATTTAATAAATGGAGGCAGAAGGTAAAAATGCCCTTCATTAGAGACACATAAGTAAGCTTTGGAGATCCATCCATGTTATGTTAAATACTATCTGTAGTATGAAGCCTCTGTAGAGTAGATTACAGTGTAGCTGTAATAAGTGATCTGTGGATATCCTTTAAATAGGTGTCGTTTCTGTTGCTACAGACAGAGCACATTGCCATTGCCACTCTCACTGACTGCTTTGCATACAGTAGTAGGATATAAATGGAATGACCTTCTGATTACCTTCCTGGAATGCTGACTAGTACAGAGAGCAGTGTATCATTCACAGCAGCTCTGTGCCCCAGTCAAGGGGTAGCGAGCTGGACAGTCACCTCTGCCTCTGTAAGGAGTGAGTGCTATTAATAAGCCCACCTCTGGATCGTTCTCTCTGTTAGGAGAAAGAGCTAAGAGCAAATCTCATGTGATGAAAATTTCAGCTCCTAGGTTTGTTTTCATCCATTTCGATTAAAGATAAAAGTGTAATGTGAATTATTAGTTCCTAAAGGTAACATTGGGAATAGTGTGTACAAATTCTATAATTGCTTCATCGCTCAAAAGCATTTGAAATGCAAGAGTGGATGTTTTCAATCCCTGGCAAGGAGAGAAGCAAGCAATCAGCTTTGTACAGAGCATCCATCCTAATAAGGTAAAGAAGTCGAGGGATTGACCTAGCCATTAGCCTAAAACAGGGGGTACACGGGGTAAGAGTGGAAGACACAGCTGGAAGTAGAATGAACAGAATGCAGATTATGCAATGCATTCATTCTCTTTTGATTGTTTGTTTGGAATGTTTTCCATCCACTGATATTGGTCCTCCCCAAATGTACGTTTAGAAAAGAACAGAACATCCCCTTGAAGGCAATCAGACAGACAAACATGAAGAGTGAGCTAAAATTCAATGGTACCCTATTATCTTTATAGTGCACTACTTTAGACCAGGGCCCTTGGCGAGTAGGGTGCCATTTGGGATGCATCACATTGACATCAACAACCCCTGCTGGACAGACGTTGTTGAGAATCTATTCTGTCAATGGAAGTTAGAAATAACTATTGGACTAATAACTAACTGGACTAATTAGGTGGTTTCATGTAGGCTTCTCTATGCATAGCTTACACATGTGCAGTAGCAGGGGATTTATTAATGGATGAGACCACAGATTTGCTGATTCTACAGGTTCAATACTCACAGCACCAATTTAAACACCAACATGATTTCCAATATTTCCATATTTCATATAAAACTGTCAGGAGGGGAATTCAAAGAGAAATGCAAGACTTTGTATGTTGAATTGAAATACCAGTTTATTTTATAGAGAGATTTTTATTTATACAGCAAAAAGCATTATGTTAATAGACTCAATAAGCAATGTAAAATACCCTATTTGTCTTCACAGTTTTCACTGATTGTTATTCTTCTGTGAGACTGAGTAATTTCTCTGTAGCTTGGCGGTGAGAAAAGCCACCCGTTGTTGCAAGCTCATTGATGGTGATGATATAGTGAAGATTTAGGTGGTGAAGATATCGTTTTTTTCAGGGTCTTTTTTCAAAGCGAATCATTTCTGCTGATGGTTCTCTGCGATAATTCACCAGCCGGGTTTTTATGAATACTCATTGCATAGTTTGTTTGTATAAATGTGCTGATTAGGTTTGCAAGTCAGGTGCCCATTAAGGTAGAGGAAATAACAAGATGGTATCTATTTTAGTAATAGCTCTAAACAAATTTTTCCCCGCGGGCCGCATTCGGTCTTCACTGAGGACCAGGGGGTGGAGGGTGTGAGGGCATTGTTCAGATTTAGTGCAGCCTGAACTGATTGATTCCAATCTCTGAGGAAGTAATTGATTTTATTCCTCAAAGTGCTCTCTGCGCCATACTCATATAAACATTTTCTATTAAACCCATCTATGTAATACAGTTTGTTATTTTCTGAGGATCTCTTTCACCTCATTAACTTCACCCCATTTCAAGCATGCATTGGTATTTCACTTGATGATCAGAGCCTAACACTTTCTGTTGTATGACAAGTAATGTAGAGAAAAAAGCATCATCAAAACTCAAGGAGGCATTTGTTGTCTGCTCATTCTGGTCTGTGGATTCATGTCTGTCATAACAGGGTTCTTACAAATGAAGTGAGAAGTCATGAAGCTTAGCATAACAGTATGTAACAGTTTTTTGAGAGCTAGCGTACAGTAATGACAAAAACATTACATTTAAGATTTGCTTCCCCATGTATCACTGTATTTAACTAATATTGTGGTATGCTAAGTGTGGCAGATGGTGGATGTGGCAGACAGTCTATTGTCCTTGATTGTATCTTACTAAAACAGATCACTAAGAAACATTGATTACAATTCTTTTCTCCTGACATGACAGCATGTTCTAATTTCTTACAAAGTATAACTAAGAGTTACAATGTTTTGCAGGCAAGAAGAAAAGATAACCGTGTTACTGATTTATTTGCTTTGATGTTAATATGAAAAAAATCCATGTTTCTCACCAGATATGTGTGCCGTATGATAATGTAGTACATCTATTGATCCTGCTGATGCCTTCATTATCATACACAAACACGGCATTACAGCAATACCCAACCCTCTTCGTGAGACGTTCATTGTTGTTTTACAGCATGTGTGTATGTTTTGTGTGTCTCACACTTTGAACACTGACGCAGGGAGCTGTGTTCAAACAAGTTCCAGCTAGCAAACACTGGACTGCACAGGGACAGACAGACAGTCTCATGACGGCACAAACAATTTTGAATGACCTTTTCACATCCCCACCATTGCAGAGGGAATGGTAAAACCATCGATCTGAGCTGAACTGCAAGGGAGGCAAGGCCACACATCAGCTACAAATGACTTGTGAAACCACAGTGACAGGATCACAGCTTTATGGGCTGCTGGCGTTAAGGAAGGGGGGGGGGGGTTGGGGGGGCTCTGAGGTGAGATGAGTGGAGGCAGGAAGAAGGTTAACAACTTTAGATCTGGCAAAGGATCATCTATTGTGCCCCACTAAAGTCCAGGGGCCTCATTTATCAATATTGCGTAGAAACTATTCTAAAATACTACTTGCAAATTGAATTTTTTATGTTCGTACGAATAGAAACAATTGTTCTCAGTGCTCATGCACGATCTTGGCTATTAGCATTTAGAAATGCCCCAATTAACCATATATGGTCAACATTATCCCTTTAAAGCCTGTGGGGAATATACAACTCCGTACTATGAAATACAATGATGCAACCCAAAAAAGCAAAGAAAAAATAACTTTTCTGAGACTGAAATAGCGGCGCTAGTGTCAGAGATTGAGTACAACCAAAAGGTTTTATTTGGCTCCCTCCATTGTGGCTTGACCAGTAAAAATAAAAACATAGCTGTTTGGGATTTTAGGCTGGGTTTCTGTATAGCACTTTGTGACATCTGCTGATGTAAAAATGGCTTTATATATACATTTGATTGATAGCTACAATGAGAGGACAATTAGGACAATTCAACTTGCTTTAGCCATGGCAAATATACTTAAAATGAGTAGGCAACACTCACCAGTAAGCCATCCATCCTCAACATCTCCCTCCCATTGGCGCATAGGTCAACATTGCTATTCTGCAGAATGAACGAGTTGTGCGTTCCACTGGCTGCCTTGCCACCACATTCAGCAGCATCTTTCACCTGCACATTAAGAGTGGAAACCTTTTCTGTTCACATAGTTGATTATTTTAGGATGGTTCTTTTATGGTGATGTGAGTGCCCAACCTGGTCTCAGAGCGTTTCGGATTATTACGCACGTAAATCCGAGACACTCCATTTAGTATGATATGTTACGTTTTGCAGGGGCGCAACTTTGGTTATAGAAGTGGGGGGAACATAACCTGGCAGGGGGTCCTCCCTCAGATTTTTTTGGGGCATCTAAAGTGCATTTCCTTCATTTCTACTAGGGCTGTCCCTGACAAAAGAGTAGTCTTTTCATTTGACCAATCGACTGATCTAAATTTTAAAACGTATGTTTTTCCATATATAGACACACCCTATGTGTTTTAATAAAATCAACTGTATGTACTGAACTTGTCTGAAGCTTTAAGCACGCTGTTTGATTAAATAATGAAGAACACAAATGACTCGAGGGAGCCAGAGATCAAGATAGCCTAATCAGCAGAAAAAAACCTGTTCTCGACCCTCCTTCTCCCACTGCTGCTGGCCTTCACAGATTCTGACATTATCCTCCTCAAGTTGCCAGTAACAGGCTACACCAGTAGTCGGCAAACTTTTCCATTTGGAGTGCCAATTTATCTTACTATTTATACCAATCTGCGGCCCAGTTATGATTTGATGTGCACATTTTCGTGGAACAGTTTAATTTATAATAGTCTTTGTATCTCAAAATCATTGTCTGTGATTAATTCTATCCAAATCTAAATGAAAATTATACAAATCTAAAAGTAACTTTTATTGCCATTGCCAACACATAAAAACATTGCAGCCTGCAGGTAGAACATATCCTGATAAATATAAATATGGCCTGTCTGCAACGATCTTGAAACGTATCAACTATCAACTGGGTCACCCCAAAACTCTTGCTAGCAAACTTGAAACATTCTCTAAAATATTCTGGGGCCTCAGAGTTTCCCGTGCCAGTGAGCTCGATACAGACAAAGCTGTAGGCTATTTGTGCAAGGGATAAAAAGTAATCAGAGCATTAAGTTTTTCCCTTTCATGCCGAGTGAATATCGAATAGGAGAGAGCTGGAAATATTGTTTGAATACTTTGAGGAACTATTGTCATTCTTAATTGATTCTAAAAACATACTTTGTTTACTTGCTGTTTGAGGTGTAGAGCATTTTCTTTGAGAAGCTCCACAGCTCATTAGTGCCGGTGAGTTAAGACAATCAGAAATACAATCAGATATCCCCAAATGGGCATATTTATAGGCCTACATTTGCGCACAGGCCAGGTAGACTAATTTTACTTCTATATGCGAAATCAGGTGCGTGTCCTTACTCAACATTGACAGGAGTGTTTCAAACAAAAGACGATTAATAAATTGACAAAACTCGTAAATGTAATGAAATAAACAAAAACTTGTTTCTCACAAGTGTAGCATAGGTTGTGAGTTCTGCAAAACATATGTCCACTCCGACAATGAGAATGAATGGTAAATGACTGTAATAATAATATTGAATGCAGTAACAGAAATTACCATAACCAAACAAACATTGCAGATGAGAAATTATGGGAATTAACGATAAATGTAGGCTACTACTGGTGATGTTTGTAATGGGGAATTGATAGACACAGCAAACAATGAACACAATTAAGTTATGAAACAATGAATATGAAATGGCAGGAGAAAGCACATTCTAGAGAGAGACGTGCCTTGTGCATCTGAACCACAATATCCATATTCTTGGACCGTGGCATCCCCGAGGCCTCCTCAATGTATTAGTCCACTGAGACAGGCGCAAATCACACAGGTGTCTCGTGTGCTATGAAAATAAAATATCTATTTGCGACTACTCGACTAAAAAAACTCATGTTTTCAATACAGACCCCTTTTGTCATACAGCAGGCTATTCCATACAAGGCCCCCAGACCTTATGAAAGTTGCACAGTATACCCTTAATCGTGTAAGAAATCAAATCTAGTAATACAGAACTTGACATTTCTGCCATCCATTGTGACATTGTGGGAGGATAACCAACCTTTCAATGAATGACAATGCATTTCTTAGCCGCTATAAATGCTAGGTTACACAGTTTCTTCTGGTCCCCCGAGTGGTGCAGTGGTCTAAGGCACTGTATTGCAGTGCTATCTGTGCTACTAGAGATCCTGGTTTGAATCCAGGCTCTGTTGTAGCCGGCCGTGACTGGGAGACCCATGGGGCGGCGCACAATTGGCCCAGCGTCGTCCAGGATAGGGGAGGGAATGGCCGGCAGGGATGTAGCTCAGTTGGTTGAGCATGGTGTTTGCAACGCCAGGGTTGTGGGTTCAATTCCCACGGGGGGCCAGAAAAAAATAAATATATAAAAATTTAAAAAAGAATGACTCACTAACTGTAAGTCGCTCTGGATAAGAGCATCTGCTAAATGACGTAAATGTAATAACAGTCTCCAGTATCAACATTTCCAATCAAACAAAAACAGGAAGAAGGGAGAATCTGTAGACATGCTGAGATAAAATTACCTACTCTTTGCCAGAATTCAGCAAGCCTTCACAGGATCCTAACATATGCAAATATGTCCCCTTTTGAGTTTTACACTTCCAGCAGAGTTATTACATTTCGGAGTGCATGATATTCAGTTTGACTGGCATATAGGATGTTCTATGGATGGTATTAAACTGCAGTAATTTATGTCTGAGATTATATGAACATGACTGGGCATTCAAACATATCTGTATCCATTCATCATCATCAATATTGTGTTGTGTACTGACTACGCACCATGACAGTGTAGTCTGTAGAGCTGTTTATACTGTGTCAGTGTGAAAAGTAGGATATTAGCTAGGGAAACTGACAGATCAATAACACTACATTGCTATACTGACTCTAATAAAAACTCACATTGCGCTGTCAATAAACGTCAGAATATCGGTCTTCAATTGTTTGGCCACTGGTTTCATCGTTTGATTCAGGTTTTGTCATGCCCTGATCTGTTTCACTTGTCTTGTGCTTGTCTCCACCCCCCACCAGGTGTCTCCTATTTGTCCCCATTATCCCCTGTGTATTTAAACCAGTGTTTTCTGTTTGTCTGTTGCCAGTTCGTCTTGTTCCGTCAAGTCCTACCTGTAGTTTTTCCTAGTCTTCCCACTTCTGACCTTTCTGCCTGTCCTGACCCTGATCCTGCCTGCCGTCCTGTACCTGCCTGACTCTGATTTGGATTATGACTCTTTGCCTGCCTTGACCTACCGATTGCCTGCTGTCCTGCACCTGCCTGACTCTGATTTGGATTACGACTCTTTGCCTGCCTTGACCTACCGATTGCCTGCTGTCCTGCACCTGCCTGACTCTGATCTGGATTACGACTCTTTGCCTGCCTTGACATACCTTTTGCCTGCCCCTTGTACTGAGACTCGGACTATCCACCTCCTATATCTGCATCTGTGTCTTAGCCTGAGTCCTAATAGTACGAACTGGCCTTGACTGACCCAGCAGACTCGGACCAGCTCCGCGACACTGTCTCCTCCCACAGAACCACCATTAGAAGACACGAGGAGTTACTTCACAACCTTATGGAAGGATTCCAGACCTTGGCGGATTGCCACGACCGTGCTTCCATACAGTGCTGGAGCAAGTCCACGGATTGTCTATTAGGCAGCCAGCCACTACTGTAATTCCACTGAATCTCAGCAACCCCGCCACTAGTGGCGCTTCTTCCCAGCCTACCCCGGTGTCCCGAGAACCTCGCTTACCTCCTCTGGAGTGCTACGCTGGAGATTCTGGAACCTACCAGGCTTTTCTCTCCCAGTGCTCGCTCATCTTCGAGCTGCAGCCTTCTTCGTTCCCCTCAGACCACTTAAAGATAGCATACCTCATAACGCTGATGCCCGGGAGGGCACTCGCCTGGGCTATGGCGGTGTGGGAGCAACAGTCCACTGTTTGCCTCAGTCTGGAGGAGTTCGTGGCAGAGGAACGAAAAGTGTTTGATTCTCCGTTGTCCGGGAGAGAGCTGCTCCAACTACATCAAGACTCCCGTAGTGTGGCAGACTACGTAGTGGATTTTTGCACATTGCCGGCTGAGAGTGACTGGAACTCGGAAGCCCTGTTCGACACGTTTCTTCACTGATTATCGGAGGTGATTAAAGATGAGCTCGCAGCCCGGGAGCTGCCTATGGACCTCGACTCCCTCATAGCCTTGACCATCCGGATCGATGGTTGGCTACGGGAACATAGGAGAGAGAGGGAGTCTGTTCCCTGTCGCCCTCGCTCGTCCTCAATTTCCACCTCGCCTCCAAGGAATGCTGGAAATCCCCGAAGTCTACACTTCCGAGTGAATCCGATGTCACCCTAGTTATCTCGGAAATCACAGAGGGTTGCCGACTTGCCTCCTCCGGAGCCTATGCAACTTGGCAGTGCTAGATTGTCTCCTGCCGAACGGTTACACAGACTGAACACCAAGAGCTGTCTGTGGGACTACAGGTCATTACATTTCTACCTGTCCTGTAAAAAGACTCGGTTCATCTGGAGGTATGAGAACTCTGGTGGACATTACGGAGAATGTCCAGTCTCCTCTTACTCGTACCCCTTTTCATGCCATCCTGCTGTGGGGTGACCGGTCCAAATCTCTCCGGGTTCTCATTGACTCTGGGGCCGACGAGAGTTTTATGGATGCTACCTGGTGTCAGAGTTGGGAATCCCCACTCAAACCCTCCCCATTCCCATGGACGTCAGAGTGCTGGATGGGCGTTCTATTGGCAGAGTCACCCACAACATGGTTCCTATCAACCTGCGAGTTTCAGGCAACCACAGCATGTCAATCCAGTTTCTACTTATCAAATCCCCTCAGGTACCCGTTGTGTTGGGGTTTTCATGGCTCCAGAGACACAATCCCCTTGTGGACTGGACTGTGGGTTTGATCAAGGGTTGGAGCCCGTTCTGCCAAGCTCATTGCCTGAAGTCGGCGCAGCCTGCCCCGGGACGTCTTCCTGCGGGCTTGGGTAAAGCCTCGGACCTCTCCGCCGTTTCCACGGGATTACCAGGACCACCGGAAGGTTTTCAGCAAGGCCCGTGCCACCTCGTTTCCTCCGCATCGGCCCTATGACTGTGCCATCACCTTCTCCCGGGCACCACACTGCCTCGGGGGCAGCTTCATTCCCTGTCGGGTCCGGAGACCAAGGTGATGGAAATGTACATTGAGGACTCCCTGGCTCCCCCGCCGGCGTAGGGTTCTTCTTTGTGGAGAAGAAGGACAAAACCCTGTGCCCATGTATCGACTACTGGGGCCTGAATGACATCACGGTTAAAAACCGATACCCGCTTCCACTCATCACCTCGGATTTCGAGCCTCTCCAGGAGGCTACCATCTTCTCCAAGTTGGACCACCAGAACGTCTAGCATCTGGTACGGATACGGGAAGGGGACGAGTGGAAAACCGCCTTTAACATGGCTAGCGGGCACTACGAATACCTGGTGATGCCATTAGGACTGACCAATGCTCCTGCCATGTTCCATGGCCCTGGTTAACCATGTTCTCTTTGACACGTAGACATGGTTTGTGTTCGTCTACCTCGATGACATTCTCATGTTTTCCCGCTCGGAGAGTCTTCTGGAGAACCAGCTTTTCGTCAAAGCGTAGAAATGCGAATTCCATCGCTCAACCATCTCCTTCCTTGGATACATCATCGCTGAAGGCAATTTACAGATGGATCCTGGAAAGGTGAGAGCGGTGGTGGATTGGCCTCAACCCACCTCCAGAGTGCAGCTGCAACGCTTCTTGGGGTTCACCCTGGCTTCCCCCCTTTCTGCACTCACCTTTCCCAAGGTCCCGTTCACGTGGTCTCCAGCTGCAGACTGGGCGTTCTTGTACCTCAAGCACCAATTCAAGACCACCCCCATCCTAATCCATCCAGATCCGTCCCGGCAGTTCGTGGTGAAGGTCGACGCCTCGGACCTCGGAGTGTGGTCTGTCCTGTCCCAGCGTTTGGCCCAAGACCAAAAGCTGCATCCCTGCGCTTTCCTCTCCCATCGTCTCAACACCACTGAAAGGAATTACGACGTGGTTAACCGAGAACTACTCGCTGTGAAGATGGCGTTGGAGGAGTGGAGGCAATGGTTAGAGGGGGCGGAACACCCTTTCATAGTGTGGATGGATGACAAGAACCTGGAATATATCCGCACCGCCAAGCGCCTCAACTCCAGGCAAGCTCAATGGGCCCTGCTATTCAATTGGTTCAACTTCACCATCTCCTACCGCCCGGGGTCCAAGAATGTGAAGCCGGATGCGCTTTTCACGCCTCTATAGCCCCGCTGGTACACCATCGGACCCAGAGACCATCCTCCCTACCTCTTGTCTCGCGGCTGCACTCATCTGGGGTATGGAGAACCAGGTCCGTGAGGCGCAGCGTTCCCAGCTGGAGCCCGGGGGTAGGGGGGGGGTTAACCGCATGTTTGTCCCGGACTCTTCCCATTCTCTGGTTTTGAAATGGGCTCATTCCTCCCTCCTGGTCTGCCATCCTGGCTCCCGTCAGGCCCATGGCCTTTGCACGTCAACATTTTTGGTGGCCCACCTTTGTTCCTGATGTCTCCGCGTTCGTTTTTAACGCCTGCACCGTGTGTGCTCAGAACAAAACTCTGCGGCAAGCTCTGACTGGCCTCCTTCATCCTCTTCCCATTCCTCACCGCCCCTGGTCCCATATATCCCTGGACTTCGTCACGGATCTCCCTCCATCAGATGGCAACACCACTATCCTCACGGTGGTGGATAGGTTTTCCAAAGCTGCCCATTTCATTCCCCTTCCCAAGTTACCCTCAGCCAAGGAAACGGCCCAGCTCATGGTGCAGCACATTTTTCTGGTTCCATGGATTTCCGGTGGACATGGTCTCCGATCGCGGTCCTCAGTTCTCGTCCCGGTTCTGGAAGGCGTTCTGCACCCTCATTGAGGCATCGTCCAGCCTGTCCTCAGGTTTTCACCCCAAATCTAATGGCCAGTCGGAGCGAGCCAATCAGGACCTGGAGACGACTCTTCGTTGCCTTGTCTCCGCCAAGCCTACCTCCTGGAGCCAGCAACTCGTGTGGGTGGAATACGCCCGCAACACCCTTCCCTGCTCGGCCACTGGTCTCTCGCCGTTCGAGTGTTCCATGGGTTATCAGCCCCCGCTCTTCCCTGAGCAAGAGGAAGAGGTCAGCATACCTTCTTCCCAGATGTTCGTCCGTCGCTGTTGCCGTACCTGGAAGAGAGCCCGGGCCGCTCTTCTCAAGACCACCTCCAGGTATCGACGACAAGCGGACCACCTCCGGTCCCCTGCTCCCCGCTACCATCTTGGGCAGAGGGTGTGGCTGTCCACTCCGGATCTTGGGTGGAGTCCCGCAAACTTTCTCCCCGTTTTATCGGCCCTTTCCCCATCTCTAAGATGTTTTGCCCCTCTGCTGTTCGTCTCCTGTGGCCCCGCACCCTCCGTATACATCCCACATTCCATGTGTCTAGAATTAAACCCCTGTCTCACAGCCCTTTGTCTCCTGTTTCCAGGCTCACCCCTCTCCCCTGTCTCATTGACGGCCATCCGGCATACACGGTGAGGTGCCTCCTGAGTGTTTGACCTCAGGGCAGGGGTTTCTAGTACCTGGTTGACTGGGAGGGTTATGGCCTGAGGAGAGGTGCTGGGTCCCCGCTAGGAACATCCTGGACCCAGCCCTCATTGCTGAGTTCCGCCGCAGGCACCCCGGTCAACCAGGTATGTGCCCGGGTAGGACGCCAGGTGGCGTCCCTAGAGGGGGGATACTGTCACGCCCTGATCTGTTTCACCTGTCTTGTGCTTGTCTCCACCCCCCACCAGGTGTCTCCCATTTGTCCCCATTATCCCCTGTGTATTTATACCAGTGTTTTCTGTTTGTCTGTTGCCAGTTCGCCTTGTTCCGTCAAGTCCTACCTGCTTGTTCCCATGTTTCCTGTGCTCTAGTTTTCTTCCCAGTACTGACCTTTCTGCCTGTTCTGACCCTGATCCTGCCTGCCGTCCTGTACCTGCCTGACTCTGATTTGGATTACGACTCTTTGCCTGCCTTGACTTACCTTTTGCCTGCCCCTTGTACTATTATAAATTCTGAGACTCATACTATCCGCCTCCTGTGTCTGCATTTGTGTCTTAGCCTGAGTCCTGATAGGTCTAGTGTGATTGAGGCAAAAATAATACCTAAAGTTAGTGAGCTAGCTAGCTAACGTTAGCCAACTTTTGGCTACCTCTAATGGTACATCAACTGGTGAAAACTAGCCAAGTTAATTTACTTCTGTTGAAATGGGAAAAAAAGGCTACAAAACATTTCCATACACATAACTGCTGTTAGATACTGCTATCTGACAGATAGCTAGAGGCTTGAGCTGAACTCGCTGTGGTAGCTACTAGCTAGCTAGCTAGTTAATTCTCTTCAGACATAACTTCAGTCGAGAGGGGATGAAACATTAGCTAACGTTACATGTCAGTTACACTACTAGCTCATCATTGGAAATACATACTTTTTTTCTGTTAAGCAGTTACTTTGCCAGCTACATCAGTCAAATAATTAGTAGACAGTTTCTGCTCTGCTTGCTTTTACAACTCTGAGAAAAAGCGCAACGCGATCGTGTATGGAAATTGTATGTGTTACCGTTAGTTCTGCTGATGGTTGCATCCAAATCATTGTCTCATCGAGGGCTGTGATATGCCGATCGTCAAGTGCACCTGAGGGTGGATAGCGCTTGAATGTGCACCTGAATGGCATGTGTTTGCCTTTTTAAAGTAGGTCTTACATCCTTGCAAAAATCCTATACGATTACATATAAAGTAATTACTGTACTTTATATGGATCATTATCTTAAAAAATGCACTGATGTGGTCAAATTATATATAGCCTGTTCAGATACAGTATGTTACATGAATTCCCTATGGAAATACAATTGAATCGGAAAATCATAAAATTATTACTCTCACAATGTCACACATTTTCAACATATATTTTCCCTATTCTACGCTTGACAAGCAGTTCCTTATTCCACCACTTGGCACTGTACGTAGCATGGTCATGGCTATGCGTACATTTACCCACACTCTCAAGCAAACGTTCATATTGATAGATCTCACACTTTGCGTGGAAATGATCCTACACACTATGCAGATTTGTGCCTACGCATGATTGATAAATGAGGCCCCAGGAATTGTATTATTTTTCACTGTTTATAAGTAAATAAAGAATCTGCTGAACTGTTCGTGCGTTACATTGTTAAAACGTGATTGTGTTTTCCTTATTAACATAAACATTGATTTTTGCTTAATCCAAACTATTTACATTTAAGATTTTTCTGCTTCAGAGCAATTTCAATGCAAGGGGAACTGGGTATGGGTATGAACATTATGTGTGAATTTCTGTAACACATAATATTCTATCATCTGCTCAGATCCACATGGGGTTTGGTAACACTGCCTCAAGCCTTCTCCAGGCTCACATACCTGTCAACAGTAGGAGTGTAAATTGGAATTATCACCTTTGTGCAATGTGCACAAAAATACCCACTTAACCAGCGTACCACTTTTAGGTTCACATGTTTTACCCTAAAGTGTATTACATGTAAAATGCACATGAAAGGAAATATCACAAAATCTACAGTCCTGTCCTAAGGTTTCCTTGTGTTCTTTTGGAAGCACGAATGAATGATTTCATAACTCTGCTCTTTAAGTACCCAGAGACGACTGCAACAACATAATGAGTGATGGTGACCTTTGCTGTATTTTGTTTTCAATTCAGAGCCCCTATTAACCAGTCTCCTCAGCATCTGTAGTGACCTCAGTCTATTACGGCTCTTGATTATTATCGTAGCATGATCAACATCTGGGGAACCCTTTACATTAAGGTGCTCTTTATAACGCTTTACGAATTATTAAATAACAGTTAATAGTGTAATTATAAACCCTTAATAAGCCCTTTCTTATTAATTAATTAATTATTATTATTATATGATCTCTGCTGGTTGGTTGTTCCCTCCTCATCCAAGGCACTCCATCTAGAAATGTTGGTCAGAGGAGCTCCACACCACTCGAGGCACTGCCACCATCTTTGCCTCATCAACCTCAAGTTGCTCTGTAGATCACCCCCCTGCGGAGGCCAGCACCCTACTGGTGATCTGCTCCCACTAGGAGCTCCTTTAGCCTGCCAGTTTACAGCTACTCCTTATCCCTTTGCTTGAGCCGGCAGAGCCCTCCTCATATCCCATGTCCTGTGCACTTGTACCCAAAGCCATATACTATAGATATGTATGTATAAAAAATATATATTAGGTATTTTCTTACATTTTATTATCAGATACAGATATAATTGTAGATGGACAGATAGAGGTGAGGAATATAGCATAGAAGTGCTAGAGGCGGAATGGGGAATTTAATCGTTGCCTCCAGGGGCATATGTGGTCCGGGGGCTGAGCAACACAGCTAGACCAGCCCTGGCACTTCCAATGTTTATCTTGTTGCTATGCCATACTGTTTCACTCCCTGCAAGCAGTAGGATACTTTTCAAAATGCTCCACTCAGCATCTTGGTTTTCATGTGCTATTACCTGGTCGTTCTAATTACTGTTGGGTTCTATTGTATGACCTACATCTCAATGCCCTAGACAGGAACTCCCTCAACCAGACAATGAAATACACATAGGCTACATCCTAAATGGCACCACATTCCCTATTTAATGCACTACTTTGGACCGGGCACATAGGGCTCTGGTCAAAAGTAGTGCACTATATTGGAAATATTGTGCCATTTGGGATGCAGACATATTACAGAGGCTCTAGGGTATACTGTCGCTATAGAAAAAAATAAATATTTAAAACAATGTGCTTAAAGTACTCTAGGCCTAATAAGTGCAGTAAACACAAATATGCCACAGCCATGTATTCCTGACCTGCCCTTTAGAAGAAATACAATATTCGACATAATGTGTTTAAAGTACTGCAGGCTTATAAATACAAATATGCCACAGCGAATATACATACATATACAGTATCCCTGACCTTCTGTCTAATGTACACCACAATGCCTTGTTTAAATAGAAAGCAGCCGCTCAAGCATCAAGCATTTAGGGCCTATTTATTTGCTCAAGCCTTTCGGGCCTATTTATACTGAACAAAAATATAAATGCAACATGTAAAGTCCCATTTTCATGAGCTGAAATAAAAGATCCCAGAATTTTTTTATACGCACAAAAAGCTTATTCCTCTCAAATTTGGTGTAGAAATTTGTTTACATCCCCGTTAGTGAGCATTTCTCCTTTGCCAAGATAATCCATCTACCTGACAGGTGTGGCATATCAAGAAGCTGATTAAACACCATTATCATTAAACAGGTGCACCTTGTGCTGGGGACAATGAAAGGCCACTCTAAAATGTGCAGTTTTGTCACACAACACAATGCCAAAGATGTTTCAAGTTTTGAGGGAGTGTGCAATTGGCATGCTGACTGCAGGAATGTCCAACAGAGCTGTTGCCAGAGAATTGAATGTAAATTTTTCTACCATAAGCAGCCTCCAACGTCGTGTTAGAGAATTTGGCAATACATCCAACCGGCCTCACAACCGCAGACCACGTGTAACCACGCCAGCCCAGGACCTCCACATCCGGCTTCTTCACCTGCGGGATCGTCTGAGGAGGGGGAGGGAGGGGTGCTGAGGATTATTTCTGTCTTTAATAAAGCCCTTTTGCGTGGAAAAACATATTCTTATTTTTTTATTTGTTTTATTTTTACCTTTATTTAACTAGGCAAGTCAGTTAAGAACAAATTCTTATTTACAATGACAGCCTACACCGGCCAAACCCGGACAACGCTGGGCCAATTGTGCGCCGCCCTATGGGACTCCCAATCACGGCCGGTTGTGATATAGCCTGGAATCGAACCAGGGGGTCTGTAGTGACGCCTCAAGCACTGAGATGCAGTGCCTTAGACCACTGCGCCACTCAGGAGCCCGGCTGGGCCTGGCACCCCAGTGGGTGGACCTGGCTCCCAAGTGAGTGGGCCTATGCCCTCCAATGCCCACCCATGGCTATGCCCCTGCCCAGTCAAGTGAAATCCATAGATTAGGGCCTAATTAATTTATTTCAATTGACTGATTTCCTTCTATGAACTGTAACTCAGTAAAATCTTTGAAATTGTTGCATGTTGAGTTTATATTTGTGTTCAGTATATTTGGTGCCAGAATGGGAGAAGCGTACTTCTTCTGAGCCACGTGGTTATCCATGTCACGGTTTCGGCCGAGGCTGCCTCTCTTCCTTGTTCGGGCAGGCTTCGGCGTTCGTTGTCTCCGGAATACTAGCTGCCACCGTTGTATGTTTCATGTTCGTTTGCTTTTGTCTGTTTGTTGTGACACCTGTTTCTCGTTTAGCGTAATTAGTGTCCTATAAGTTTCTCGTTGTGTTTGTCTATTGTTGTGTGTTATTGTATTATTTGCTGTCGTTGTGTTGCTTGTTAGTTGCATTCTCGCTCGGTTGAGCTTCACTCCACTGCGTTGGAGCATTTTCGCACATGTTTAGTGCGCCGTTATTTTGTCGCCTTCGTGCGTAATTTTGCCTTCGGGCAAGTGAGTTCATATTTTCCTTGTTGGAAATATTACTAAAGTCTTTTGGACTATACTTCGGTGTCCTGCGCTTGATTCCACCACTACACCCACCTACAGCACTCCTGACAGAATAACACACCTTTAAGAATGGAATCAGCAGGAGCCGCAGCAGCCCAGGCGACGCTGGAGGACAAGGTCCGGGAACAAAGTGACCAGATCCTGCAGATGGGGACCGCACTGCAGGAGGTGATCACCACCATCCGAGGCTGGGGGACGCCTCCACCGCCATCCTCCCTGCCAGCACCATCGGCCAGTCAGCCCATTCCCGCACCGGAACACCGAGGAGTCCGACTCTCGCTCCCGAGGGCCTACGATGGGACCGCGGCCGGGTGTCAGGGATTCATTCTCCAGATGGAGCTGTACCTGGCCACCGTGCACCCGGCGCCCTCGGGACATGAGAGCGTGTCCGCCCTGATCTCCTGCCTTTCCGGGAAGGCGTTGGAATGGGCCAACGCGGAGTGGAGGAGGATCGACGCGGACACCATCACATACGACGAGTTCTCCCGCCGCTTCAGGGCGGTGTTTGACCATCCCCCGGAGGGGAAGCGGCGGGGAGCGTCTGGTCTTCCTCCGGCAGGGGAGGAGGAGTGCCCAGGAGTTCGCCCTAGAATTCCGTACTCTAGCGGCAGATGCAGGGTGGAATGAGCGGGCTCTCGTCGATCACTACAGATGTAGTCTACGAGAGGACGTCCGTCGGGAGCTGGCCTGTAGGGACACCAGCCTCTCGTTCGACCAGTTGGTCACCATGTCCATCAGGCTGGATAACCTGCTAGCTACCCGCGGACGTCCCGAGGGGGGTCCGTCCATTTCACCCTCCAGCGCCTCCGAGCCGTGCCCCATGGAGCTCGGGGGCGCTGGCGCTAGAGAGAGGAGGGGTCGGCTTTCTAGGGGGTCTATCTCCTGCACCAACTGTGGTCGGGGAGGACACACCGCGGCTAGGTGCTGGGGATGGCCTCCTAGGGGAGAGGACGACAGGTCCCGCACTGGGGATTCCTTCCAGGTGAGTAGGCGCCCCACTCACCCAGAGCTCTCTGTTGCACATTTCTGTATACCTGTGAGTTTTCCACAGGTAGCACCTCATTCCCAGCATAAGGCGCTGGTAGATTCAGGCGCGGCTGGGAATTTTGTTGATAAGAAGTTTTGTTTAACGTTAGGGATTCCCCTTCTTCCTGTTGATGTCCCTTTCCCGTTCATGCCCTAGATAGCCGTCCGTTGGAGTGCGGGCTTGATCAGGGAAGTCACTGCGCCACTTAGGATGTGTGCGCAGGGGGTCATCAGGAGATGATTCAGCTATTTCTGATTGACTCGCCTGCGTATCCGGTGGTGCTGGGCATGCCCTGGTTGAGTACCCATAACCCATTTATTTCGTGGCAGGAGAGGGCTCTGATGGAGTGGTCTGCCCAGTGTGTGGGTCGATGTTTGGGCGTTTCCGTAGGGGCTACCTCGGTGGAGAGTCCAAACCAGGTGCCCGCATTGCACGTTCCCCCTGAGTATGGGGATTTGGCTATTGCGTTTAGTAAGTCGAGGGCGACGCAGTTGCCGCCCCATAGGCAGGAGATTGTGCGATAGACCTCCAGGCAGGAGCTGCGCTCCCACGGAGCCATGTGTATCCTTTGTCTCAGGAGGAGAAGAAAGCTATGGAGACTTACATAGACGAATCTCTGAGACAAGGATACATACGGCCTTCCACTTCCCCCTGCGTCCTCGAGTTTCTTTTTTGTGAAGAAAAAGGATGGGGGTTTACGCCCGTGCATCGATTATCGTGGTCTCAATCAGATCACGGTGAAGTACAGTTATCCACTCCCGCTGATTGCGACCATGACTGAGTCATTGCATGGGGCGCGTTTCTTCACTAAATTAGATCTCAGGAGCGAGTACAACTTGGTGCGCATCAGGGAGGGCGATGAATGGAAGACAGCCTTTAGTACCACCTCGGGCCATTACGAGTATCTTGTCATGCCATACGGGTTGATGAACGCTCCGTCAGTTTTCCAATCATTCGTGGATGAGATCTTCAGGGACATGCAGGGGCAGGGGGTGGTTGTGTACATAGATGACATTCTCGTGTACTCGCCTACCCGTGTCGAGCATGTGGCCCTGGTGCGCAGAGTGTTGCGGAGGCTGGTGGAGCACGACCTGTATGTTAAGGCAGAGAAGTGTCTGTTTTTCCAGGAGTCGGTCTCCTTTTTTGGGGGTATCAGTTGTCTGCGTCAGGGGTGAAGATGGAGGTAGACCGGGTGTCAGCCGTGCGTAATTGGCAGACACCAACCACTGTGAAGGAGGTGCAGCAGTTTTTGGGGTTTGCGAATTACTACCGGAGGTTTATCCGGGGTTTTGGACAGGTGGCAGCTCCCATCACGTCTCTTTTGAAGGGGGGTCCGGTGCGTCTACAGTGGTCTGCCGAGGCGGACAGGGCGTTTGGGAGGCTGAAGGACCTGTTTACCTCGGCCCCGGTGCTGGCGCATCCGGATCCCTCTTTGCCATTTCAGGTAGAGGTGGACGCGTCTGAGGCCGGTATAGGAGCCGTGCTTTCACAACGGTCAGGTGCGCCACCTAAACTCCGCCCCTGTGCTTTTTATTCCAAGAAGCTCAGTCCGGGCGGAGCGAAACTATGACGTAGGGGACAGGGAGCTGTTAGCCGTGGTACAGGCCCTAAAGGTGTGGAGGCACTGGCTTGAGGGGGCTCAACACCCTTTCCTCATTTTGACGGACCACCGTAACCTGGAGTACATCCGGGCAGCGAGGAGGCTGAACCCTCGCCAGGCAAGATGGAATATGTTTTTGACCCGGTTTACATTTAAGATCACGTACATCCCTGGGTCACAGAACGGTAAGGCAGATGCACTGTCTCGGCGGTATGACACGGAGGAGAGGTCCGTGGAGCCCACTCCCATACTGCCGGAGTCGTGTCTGGTGGCACCGGTAGTGTGGGAGGTCGATGCTGAGCTCGAGCGGGCGTTACGCACCGACCCTAGTCCACCGCAATGCCCGGAGGGTCGGAAGTACGTTCCGCTCGAGGTTCGGGATCGATTGATCTATTGGGCTCACACGTCACCCTCCTCTGGACACCCTGGTATCGGCCGGACAGTGCACTGTCTTAGTGCCAAGTACTGGTGGCCCACGTTGGCAAGGGATGTGAGGGTTTATGTTTCCTCCTGCTCGGTGTGCGCCCAGTGTAAGGCGCCTAGACATCTGCCTAGGGGTAAGTTACTACCCCTGCCCGTTCCACAACGACCATGGTCTCACCTCTCGGTGGATTTCCTTACTGACCTTCCTCCTTCTCAGGGGAATACCACTATACTGGTCGTTGTGGACCGGTTTTCTAAGGCCTGTCGTTTGCTCCCCATGCCGGGCCTTCCTACCGCCCTGCAAACTGCCGAGGCACTATTCACCCATGTGTTCCGGCACTACGGGGTACCCGAGGATATTGTGTCTGACCGAGGTCCCCAATTTACCTCCAGGGTCTGGAGAGCCTTTATGGAGTGGTTGGGGGTCTCGGTGAGCCTCACCTCGGGTTACCACCCGGAGAGTAATGGGCAGGTGGAACGCGTGAACCAGGATGTGGGTAGGTTTCTTAGAACATACTGCCAGGACCGGCCGGAGGAGTGGGCAAGGTACGTTCCCTGGGCCGAGATGGCCCAGAATTCCCTACGCCATTCCTCCACTAACCTAACCCCTTTCCAATGTGTGTTGGGTTACCAGCCGGTTCTGGCACCTTGGCAGCAGAGCCAGATCGAGGCTCCTGCGGTGGATGAGTGGGCACGGCGCTCGGAGGAGACATGGAACGCTGCACACGTCCACCTGCAGCGGGCCCTTCGACGTCATAAGGCGAGCGCCGATCTCCACCGCAGTGAGGGACCGGTGTACGCACCTGGTGATCGAGTCTGGCTCTCTACCAGAAACCTGCCCCTCCGCCTGCCCTGTCGGAAACTGGGTCGGCGGTTTGTAGAGGCCATTTAAAGTCCTGAGAAGGTTGAACGAGGTGTGTTACAAATTACAACTACCTGTTGAATATAAAAGTATTAACCCCTCGTTCCATGTGTCTCTTCTCAGGCCGGGTGGTAGCTGGCCCACTCCAAGAAAGTGAGATCAGGGAGACTCCTCCGCCCCCATTGGACATCGAGGGGGCACCGGCGTACTCCGTGAAGTCCATCTTGGATTCGAGACGTCGGATGGGGGTCTCCAATATCTAGTGGAGTGGGAGGGTGCGGTCCGGAGGAACGGTGCTGGGTGCCGAGGAGAGACATTTTGGACCCGTCTCTCCTGACGGAATTCCATCGTGGGCACCCGACGCACCCTGCTCCGCGTCCTCCTGGTCGTCCCCGAGGCCGGAGTCGGCGCACGTCTGGAGCCGCGCGTCAAGGGGGGGGGTACTGTCACGGTTTCGGCCGAGGCTGCCTCTCTTCCTTGGCAGGCTTCGGCGTTCGTTGTCTCCGGAATACTAGCTGCCACCGTTGTATGTTTCATGTTCGTTTGCTTTTGTCTGTTTGTTGTGACACCTGTTTCTCGTTTAGCGTAATTAGTGTCCTATAAGTTTCTCGTTGTGTTTGTCTAGTGCTGTGTGTTATTGTATTATTTGCTGTCGTTGTGTTGCTTGTTAGTTGCATTCTCGCTCGGTTGAGCTTCACTCCACTGCGTTGGAGCATTTTCGCACATGTTTAGTGCGCCGTTATTTTGTCGCCTTCGTGCGTAATTTCGCCTTCGGGCAAGTGAGTTCATATTTTCCTTGTTGGAAATATTACTAAAGTCTTTTGGACTATACTTCGGTGTCCTGCGCTTGATTCCACCACTACACCCACCTACAGCACTCCTGACAATCCAAAAACCCTAATGGGAGTTCTTGATCTCCAAACATCGTTCCCTTCTGGGCAAAAAGGAAATTACATTTCCATTTTATTTTCATTTTTTCTCTTGCAACCCTCTCACCTCCTAGCCGACTTTGTAATACACTCCTGCATGCAGTTTGATGGACTGTGAAATAATTTCTACATAGGCCCTGGCAGTCCCCATTATGAACAGGAGGTGAATGTGAAGGTCATGCAGCATGAAAATTCCAATGAATTCATTGTTGTGCTCATAATGAGAGACAGGGAACCCCTGGCTTACATGCCAACATGGATAATGAATATTCCTGTCACCTTCCTGCCATAGGGTGCGTTCGTAAATTCACTCTGGCTATCTACTCCGATTTCAGAGCACTCTCGTCTGAGTGTGTCAGAGCGCAGAATAACTGATGAATTTACAAATGCGCAACACCCGCCGAATATGACCGGTGTCAGTAAATGTCGGCAAAAAGTAATTAAATTGTTGGCATCAGCACAGTTACAGTCACTAATGCTCTAGATAACATGAAAACAGCCTAACCAGCTCTGTTAGGGTGCGTAAAATGGTCAGAGTGAGGTGTTCTCTCACTTGTGTCTGGAAGTAGCTAGCAAGCTAGTCAACTTTAGCCAGTTAGCTTAGGTGCTTGACTGCCATTTTGAAGTTAGAACACTCAGATCAACCCTATTCCTCAGCCAGAGCATTAATGTGCGCTCTGAACACTCCAAGAGCAAAACGCTCTGAATTTACCAATGACCCAGTGTGCACTCTGATACACTGGAAGCAATTTAAGAACGCACCCATTGCCATACTGTACTGTGAAGAAAAAGGGATCATGGCTGATTTCAGAGGGCTAGTAAAATTGACACTTTCAGGGGTGACACATAATTTACCACGTGTTGGTTTACGTTGCTTTACGTTGGTTGCTTTCCCACATGCCATATAAATAATAATTGGTAAACAGCTTGACTTCCTCGACTTCTATCCACCTCATTTTCAAACGTTGCTATGGGCACAGCCAAACAAAGGAAGTGATGGATTTGACTTTGCTTTACTTCCCTACTGGAGCTCTGGTGGCAAACTTGCCAGAGTCAATTATTTGAAAGAGTCAATTTATAGAGTATAAAAGTCAAGTAAACCAGTATAAGTGTATAAGTGTAATTTTACAAGTTCGCTAACGTTAGCTAGACTTACTAGTAGGCTAGTTCTGTTGTGATAATACGTTTTAGTTGTGATGTGTCAGAGTTAAGTTAAGGCCCGGGCCATCTACAAAACCAATAACTATAACAATAACTATAATGATAAACTATAGACTACATAACTACAAAACGTTGGTGAGCATCCACACTAAAGGAACGTTTATCGTTATAGTTCTACAGTCCTACACCTGTCAATCAACTGATCAACGCATCCTACTGCACGCAGCCTATAATAACAAGGTGGTAACACAAGACCATTCATGAGGTCTCTAACGCACAGATACTGGTTCAGACCTTTCAGTACTTTCAGGGTGTGTTCATTGTCATAGTGACAACTGCAAATAATACTTCAATGTACATGTAGGCCTAATGAAAAATAATATAGTAACTCGTATTTAAATGTAGCAATTTAACAACAAACACCGTTTAGCCTTGCGCATCTTTTACAGCATGTCATTGCCTCGTTGCTCAAGTCGTTTGCAAGTGACTTCCATTTTTCTAATTTTCACTGTGCTCATATCTGTATGTCCTGTGCAACTATTTGCAATGCATCAGTACAACAAGTTTATCATAACCAGACAAAAGTGATCACGCCAATACACTTTCTCTCCTCAACTGTCCCCGACATTTTCTATGCTGTAGGCCTGTTTTACATTCAGCAATTAGCAAGAGCAAGCCTGCTTCTTTCCTCGAATAGGCTATTAGGCCTAGTATAAGAAATGATCAAAATAAATGTCATATAGCTTTTGTAGCCTAGCGCTTTTCCTGGGATTTCACGAGAAGAGGAATGGCCTATTGTGGAGAGGCTTGCGTAGGCTATAGCCTGTTGCACACGGGAACAGATTGAAGAGAGAGGCTATGTGTTTAAACATACCGTTGATAAACATTTTGAGAATGTTTTATTAAAGGGGGGAGATGTGATGAATGGGTTAATTCATATTGTTTACATCAAATCTAACGACGAGGATGACGAAATGCCCAAGTTCAACCCACCAGAGCAATTCAAGTTTGAAAGCCCCGCAGAATGGCCGGAGTTGAGACAGAGATTCTGACGTTTCAGGACTGCTACAAAACTGGACAAAGATGATGGAGTCATCCAGCGATGGGCTGTGAGGCAGAGAAAATACTCAGCTCATTTCAATTCGCTCAGGAGGAGGATAAAACAAACTTTGATATAGTGTTGGAAAAGTATGACAACTACTTCATTCCACAAGGGAATCAAATTCACGAGCGGGCATGTTTTTACCAATGCAGCTAAAGAGAGAGAGAAAAGGCAGAAATGTACATCAGAGCTTTTATGAGCTAGCTGTGAACTGTGATTTCGGTGCTAAAAGGGATGAACATATCCAAAACCGTTTAGTAGTCGGCATCACAGATAAAGAACTCTCTCAAAAGTTACAGTTGATGCCGACATTGACCTTAGCACAGGCTATTCAACAAGTGCGTTTGGCATTCTGAGGATGTTGTTAGGCAGATTAGCTTGCAGACGAGGGAACGGCAGCATGGGCTAATACAGCATGTAGCTAGCAGCAGCTCCACTAGGAAGAGAGAGGGCTACGGGGAGGAAAAGGGCGCTAGTCAAGGACATGGCGGCGCTAAAACAAGCCACAATGCAAGGAACTGTGAAAGATGTGGTTATAGCAGGCATGCTAACCAGGAAAGATGCCCAGTGCTCTAAAGCACTTGCAACAAGTATATTAAGAAAGGACATTGTGAACGTGCATGCAACAGCAAACCACAATCTGTGAGGGAGATCACCAAAGAGATAGATAGATCATTTTCTGGGCTCAGTTAGCAAGGAGGCTAGTGAGAAAAACAAGAAAACTGGACTGTGCTGCTCAACATAGGGGACACCCCTACAAGATTTAAAATAGACACAAGCAGACGCAAACATTATTAGTGAAGATAGTTTTTAGCAACTCTCACGAGGAGAGAATTGTGCCCCGCCGATGCGCATCTGAGCAGCCCAGGGGGCGAGTTAAAGTTTTTAGGTCAGTTTCAGGCTAACACTAGCTACAAGGGACAACAGTACAGTTTCCTTGTGTACATGATACCAGGAGCGGGTGTCAACAATCTGCTTAGCTGTGTAACTGCTGCAGATATGGGCATGGTTAAGAGCATAAACAAGGTGTGATGTTTTCGGGTACTGCGGCAAGCTAAAAATGGAACCAGAGAAAATAGCAGTACATGCAGCCAGGCGAGTACCACTGCCGCTAATGGCTGAAGTCAAAATGCATCTCAATCGCATGGAAAATAAGGACATAGCGGTAAAAGTAACAGAGCTGACAGATTGGTGTGCGGCTATGGTGCCAGTGCTAAAGCCAAATGTCAACATCCGAATCTGTGTCTATCTAAAACCACTGAATAAAGTAGTGAAAAGGGAAAAGTACATTCTTCCCACGATGGAGGAAATTGTGTCGAAACTGTCAGGAGCCAAAGTGTTCACCACGCTAGATGCAGCTAGTGGGTTCTACCAAATCCCTCTACACGAGGAGAGTAGCAAGCTGACTACTTTCATTACTCCTTTTGGGAGATACCGCTTCAAACGTCTCCCGTTCAAGATAACCAGTGTCCTTGAGATTTTTCAAAGGAAAATAACGGAAACTGCAAGGGCTCGAGGGTGTGGCTATATACACTGAACATAAATATAAACGCAACATGTAAAGTGTTGGTCCCATGTTTCATGAGCTGAAATAAAAAAGGCTTATTTCTCTCAAATTTTGTGTACAAATTTGTTTACATCCCTGTTAGTGAGCATTTTTCCTTTGCCAAGATAATCCACCCTGACAGGTGTGGCATATCAAGAAGCTGATTAAACAGCATGATCATTACACAGGTGCACCTTGTGCTGGGGACAATAAAAGGCCACTCTAAAATGTGCAGTTTTGTCACACAACACAATGTCACATATGTCTCAAGTTTTGAGGGAGCATGCAATTGGCATGCTGACTGCAGGAATGTCCACCAGAGCTGTTGCAAGAGAAATTAATGTTCATTTCTCTACCATAAGCCACCTCCAATGTCATTTTAGAGAATTTGGCAGTACTTCCAACCGGCCTCACAAACTCAGACCACGTTTATGGCGTTGCGTGGGCGAGCGGTTTGCTGATGTCAATGTTGTGAACAGAGTGCCTCATGTTGGCGGTGGGTTTATGGTTTGGGCAGGCATAAGCTACGGACAACGAACACAATTGCATTTTATTGCATTTTATTGTTTTGAATTTGAATGCACAGAGATACCGTGACGAGATCCTGAGGCCCATTCATCCGCCGCCAGCACCTTATATTTTAGCATGATAATGCATGCCACATGTCACAAGGATCTGCACACAGTTCCTGGAAGCTTAAAATGTCCCAGTTCTTCCATGGCCTGCATACTCCCCAGATATGTCACCCATTGTGCAGGTTTGGGAAGCTCTGGGTCGACGTGTACGACAGCGTGTTCCCGCTAATATCCAGCAACTTCACACAGCCATTGAAGAGGAGTGGGTGAACATTCCACAGGCCACAATCAACAGTCTGATCAACTCTATGCGAAGGAGATGTGTCGCGCTGCATGAGACAAATGTTGGTCACACCAGAAACTGACTGGTTTTCTGATCAACGCCCTTAACTTTTAAAAAAAGTTATCTGTAGCCAACATCTGTATTCCCAGTCATGTGAAATCCATAGATTAGGGCCTAATGAATTTATTTCAATTGACTGATTTCCTTATATGAACTGTAACTCAGTAACATCTATGAAATTGTTGCATGTTGCGTTTATATTTCTGTTCAGTATACATGGACGATGTACTGATCCATGCCAATTCTGAGCAGGAACATGACGAGCGCCTGAGAAACGTGCTCAAAGTCATTGAAGCAACAGGCCTCAAGCTCAACAAGGACAATTGTAAATTCAAACCAAGCCAGCTTTGTTTCCTTGGGCACATCACTGACAAACGGCATCAGGCCAGACTTGGAAAAGGTCACGGGGATAAGCAATTATTATTTAATTTTTGTAAATAATATTTAGTTGACATTTTCGTTTTTTGTTAATAAAATATATATTTTTAACTCAAAATATGTCACTAAACCATGACTCCTGACCTGAGGGACAAGCCATTTTCATGGTGCAATATAACTGTCTTTAAAAAAAGTATTAAAAAATAGCCCCTCCACCCCGTCTTTGGAGGACAACTTTGTTTTTAAATTTTTTTGTTACATATACATTTTACACACATTTTACATACACTACCGTTAAAAAGTTTGGGGTCACTTAGAAATAAGTTTTCGACAGAAAAGCATATTTTTTGTCAATTTTGTCCAGAAATACAGTGTAGACATTGTTAATGTTGTAAATGGCTATTGTAGCTGGAAACGGCAGATTTTTTATGGAATATCTACATAGGCGTACAGAGGCCCATTATCAGCAACCATCAGTCCTGTGTTCCAATGGCACATTGTGTTTGATAATCCAAGTTTATCATTATAAAAGGCTAATTGATCATTAGAAAACACTTTTGCAATTATGTTAGCACAGCTGAAAAGTGTTGTGCTGATTAAAGAAGCAATAAAACAGGCATTTTTTAGACTAGTTAAGGATCTGGAGCATCAGCAATTGTGGGTTTGATTACAGGCTCAAAATGGCGACTCCGGGATGCAAAGAAAAAGCCATATCTCAGACTGCCCATCTTAATATTTTATTTTTATTGGCCAGTCTGAGATATGGCTTTTAATTTGCAACTCTGCCTAGAAGGTCAGCATCCCAGAGTCGCCACTTCACTGTTGACGTTGAGACTGGTGTTTTGCGGGTACTATTTAATGAAGCTGCCAGTTGAGGACCTGTGAGGCGTCTTTTTCTCAAACTAGACACTCTAATGTATTTGTCCTCTTGCTCAGTTGTGCACCGGGGTCTCCCACTCCTCTTTCTATTCTGGTTAGATCCAGTTTGCGCTGTTCTGTGAAGGGAGTAGTACACGGCGTTGTACGAGATCTTCAGTTTCTTGGCAATTTCTCGCATGGAAAATCCTTAATTTCTCGGAACAAGAATAGACTGACGAGTTTCAGAAGAAAGTTATTTGTTTCTTTGGGGCGGCGCACAATTGGCCCAGCGTCATCCAGGGTAGGGGAGGGAATGGCCGGCAGGGATGTAGCTCAGTTGGTAGAGCATGGCGTTTGCAACGCCAGGGTTGTGGGTTCGTTTCCTACGGGGGGGGGGTATAAAAAAAAGTAATGTATGCACTCACTAACTTTAAGTCGCTCTGGATAAGAGCGTCTGCTAAATGACTAAAATGTAAATGTTTCTGGCCATTTTGAGCATGTAATCGAACCCACAATTGCTGATGCTCCAGATACTCAATTAGTCTCAAGAAGGTTTTATTGCTTCTTTAATCAGCACAACAGTTTTCAGCTGTGCTAAATGGTTTTCTAATGATCAATTATCCTTTTAAAATGATAAACTTGGATTAGCAAACACAACGTGCCATTGGAACACAGGACTGATGGTTGCTGATAATGGGCCTCTGTACGCCTATGTAGATATTCCATAAAAAAATCAGCCGTTTCCAGCTACAATAGCCATTTACAACATTAACAATGTCTACACTGTATTTCTGATCAATTTGATGTTATTTTAATGGACAAAAAAATTGCTTTTCTTTCGAAGACAAGGACATTTCTAAGTGACCCCAGACTTTTGAATGGTAGTGTACATGGTACTTTTTTTATACAGTTAATTCACAAAGACATCATTTAAAAAATATATATACACACAACATTTTGGATAGTTAGTACTCGGACATCTATCTAATGTTTTCAGTAATAACTATTACCGATCATGAGCTTTTTAAACCCAGCCCTCTGCTACTCTCAGCCCATCCCACCTATCTCCGTATATTTTTCAACTGTGCTGTGATGTCTCACATGAACTTTGAACTTCTCTAATCGCATAGTATCCACAGATTGTACATTAAAGATAAATATTTTTCCTAAGAGTATTATGATATTGTTAATTGATCGACTATGGTCTTCCAAATCGCCCAACACTGCTATTTGTAAGGTTAATTTTAAGTGAATGTTGTGATTGTTTTATCCATTCCTGAACCTGTGACCTGAAACAAGCTACATAGGGACAATACCAGCATAAATTATCTAATGATTCTGTTTCTTCAGAGCAAAATCTGCAGAGCTGATATTGTTATATGCCCCATACATATATAACATTATGTTTGTGGCAAGAATTTTGTATAACAATTGAAATGGAAAAACTCGAACTATTGAATCAAGCATTGTTTTGGTATTAGTTCATGCACCATGTGCCATGGAATTGGTAAATCAACTATTTCTTCCCAGCTATTTTGCAACCTGTATGGCACAGCTGTCAACATTTTTGTCCTCAAATGAAACTGGTATATTTGTCTATTTATGCAAATATCTTTCAGCCTGCTTTGGTCTTTAATATATGGCAGACAAACAGATTCCCTACCTTCTCTCCCTTCCACCTGTTGGTTGTAACTTTGGATTGAGCAAACATTACCATATATTTTCGAAAGCTACATGTGTGACATAACTCCACCATTACTATTCATAATATCATTAATAAATATAATACAATAAAAATAAAAACAATCCATATTTGTAAAACATTTTTTTTATCAATGAGTATATTTTAGTTTAACCATAATGTCCTCTTTTCTGGAGGATAACATTTAAATAGTAACCAACTTTGTATGGCTTGTTTCAGAAAGGGCGATACCTTGAACAAGGTTTAATTTTCAATTAGACAAAAATGAGAAGTTGTAATCTGTATAAAGGAAAAAAGGCCATTTAACAAATGGTGAGCCTTTCTTAGTAATGTACTGGAGAACCAGTTTGGGTTTAAGTATAACTTGTGTATGAGTGAAGCTTTTAGTGAGAGGTTTAATGCTTTAATATTTAATAATTTCAGCCCCCCAAACTCATATTCGTTATATAAATAGGCACTTTTAATTTTGTCTGGCTTAGCGTTCCAAATAAAGTGCAATATTTTATGTTCATATTATTTTTTTAAAGAATCGTCTGGAGTAGGCTGCGCCATAAGTAAATAAGCAAACTGTGATATGACTAAAGAATTGATTAGTGTGATTTTTCCATAATTAGATAAGTATTTACCTCCATGTTTGCAGAATCTTGTCTAGAATGTGCTAATTTTCTATTCAAATTTGTTGTGGTAAGTTCATTTATATCTTCAGGGATATAAATACCAAGTATGTCAACTTCACCATCAGTCCATTATTGGTAAACTACATGGTAATGTAAAAGCTGTATCTTTTAATAATCCAATACGTAATATGGTGCACTTTGGTTTTAGTCCAGAGAGGCTTGAGAAGTGATCTTCAATGAGACCGTGCAGAGATCCAGATTGCGGACTTAAGAGGAAACTTGAGTCATCGGCATACATTGACACTTTTGTTTTTAAGCCCTGGATTTCTAACCCCTTGATGTTCTTCAAAAAGAAAGGAGGACCAAGGCACTCTTCATATAATAAATTAATTAAAATGCCTTTATTTGTACGACATGTTCAATGGAAACAAAGTTTCTTTTTAAACTCGGACGCGTTTCGACTACATGGCCTTCGTCAGGGAGTACAAAAATATGATAATACAATGTCCTCTTTTGAACTGATTTTTCCAATCAACCCTGATTAGAAGAGGGAGTGGTTACAGAATTCATTGGACAACACCTATTAAGCAATACTATACCCATTAAAAAGTGAAATACTGTAGATATGTTATCAAAAATAGAAGCATCAGAACCCCCAGAAAGGTAGTTCTAACCTTGAACATGACTGGGCAAAGTGTTAAGAACAGAAGAGCCATCCATTCTATAGTACACAAGAACACAGTAAACATGGGCCAAAACAGTCCAAACATAGCTGAGGGCAATAGAGCAAAAAGAGCAGAAAATCCACTGGATGCCAGGAAAGGGACCTCTCACGACCCTAATGGAAAGGTGAGAAATCCATATCTTCATTTAAACCAGGGTACTTAGTGGCCTGTAGTTTGTAAATCCAAAAATGTTCCCTTTAGATTAGCTGTTTAAGATGGTCCCCTTAATGTTCTTGTAGGATCTAATTTTAATAGCTCGCATTTCTGCAGCCATAACAAATAGATATGGAGACAGTGGACAGCCTTGTTTTCACTCCTCTTGACAGTTCAATACTTTCTGAGAAGTAACCATTATTTACTATTGTACACCTGGGGTTGGTATACTTAAGTGATAATGCCAGAGAAGCCGGTGTTTGGAGGATATATTGGCACGGATGTTGTTAGGCCCGAGACGATGTCGAGGGCTGGCAAACCGTGCCAATATATCCTCCAAACACCAGCTACGAGGGCATTATCACTTTTATACAATGGGTTACCAACATATTCAAATAATGATTGACATATTTTCATTGAAAATGTTATTTTTATTAATTTATTCATACTATTTAATCCTTCCACAAGCTATAGTAATGACACAAATCTAGGGTTGCTACCCAAGCCGGCTGGTCGTTCGTTCTATCGGTTCGGTTGCCAGAGTCTTTTATTTTTTATCTATGGACGCGACCCAGTCATTCGTTCTAAATGTTCCATTGTCATATTGGCTGGCAACGCTCTTATCCCTTGCTTTCTAGCTAGCCAACTACGGCTAACAATGCAGCCAGAATAACAATTAAGTAGCTGCATTTGCATTTGTTTAAGCTGTTTTCTAGTTACCTTTATTTGGATACATCCATAACAATGAGCTAATGATGTGCGATTTCAGCTGGCATAGAAAATGTGCTCTCTCGTCAGGACACTGTTGTTTAGAGGAGCTAGCCAACAACACAGCTAAAACAATCACTTCAAACTGAAGCTGGAAAGACTTTAAACTAGCTGCACTTCGTTTCGTTTTACCTGTTTTCTACAAATGTGAGATAAAGTCTAGATGCTTTTTATAGTGGAGATCATGTTTATAAATTGCCTGGCTGGGCTAATGAGACAGACTTCTTGCTGAGTACCTGATAGTCAACCATTTTTATAGGATCTTTAAATATATCAAAAGAGGTTTGATATATCTCTACTGGTATGCCATCAAGCCCTGGGGTTTTTCCAGACTGAAAGGATTTAATTGCCTCAAGAAGTTCCTCCTCTGTAAGTTGTCCTTCACACAGGTCTTTCTGTACATTTGTTAATTTTACATTATTATTGTTAAAAAATCCTTACAGTTAACATCATTCATTCAGTGGAGATGGAGGAGACTGAAAAGAAAACATATGCATAAAATATTTTGCTCCTCAAAACAAAGGTAGAGTGGGCCTGTGGAGACACACAGGAGGCAGCATTTCTCCAGTGTTAATTTATTATGATTCCAGGAAGCCTATAGCAGTGTCAGCTGATGCTAGCAGCTACGGAGTAGGTGTTGTCCTAGTTCAACCGCATGGAGAGGACTGGAAACCAGTCGCCTACTGCAGCAGGCATCTAAGTGATGCAGAGACAAGGTGCGCCAAATTGAAAAAGTTTGTTTAGCGAGCGTGTGGGCTTGTGAACGCTTCGAGAAGTACATTTACGGACTAGACAGCTTCAGGCTGGTCACCGACCTCATTAACAGCAAGGACTTGGACAATGTTCCTATCAGGTGTCAAAGACTGTGGAATTGCAGAGTACGCACCAGGAAAGACACTCGCCGTAGCTGATGTTCTGTCCAGGGGTCCACTGAGAAACCACGAGGGTGCAGCAGACTCCCACAGCAACCTGACAGCGTATGTCGCATCAGTTGTAAGTAATCTACCTGCTTCTCCACAGAGAATGGAGGACATCAGACTGAACACAGATTCCGACCCACAGCTACAGTCAGTGCTGTGGTTCATCAGAAATGAGTAGCCTGAGTACTTAGAGAAAACCCCTGAATCTATAAGATACTTTTATCAGGTGAGAAGGGAACTATCAGAAGAACATGGACTAGCGATCAGGGGAAACCGCATAGTAATTCCCATATGCAATCCTACATAGGATTCATGATGGACACCAAGGGCTAGTTAAGTGCAGTAAGAGAGCTTAACCAGTCAGTGTGGTGGCCTAAAATCTCACAGGAGATAATCACAGAGGTGCAAATGTGTGCATTTAGCAGTGAAACTAGGAGCACACAGAGGAAGGAGCCATTAATATCTAATGAGCTTCCCTCCAGACGTTGGCAGAAAATAGCAATAGACGTGTGAGTGCAAAAAGCAAAACTACCTAGTAGTGTCAGACTACTATTCTAGATTCCTAGAAATCCTTCACCTCCCAACCTCCACCACTGTAACTTTTGCTACCTCAATCTCCTTCACCCTTACAGGGCACTTCAGGAACTCGGGATCATGATCCCCACCACAATTGCAACACTGTCGTCCTTCTACACACCGTTCTTCAATACACTCTGTCCGTCTGCACACACTTGAAACGTGGCCAAATCCTTTACAATTCTTACACTGCAATGGTTTGGGGACAAAGCTCTTACACCGTATTTTACATAACCAAGCTTCACATGCGTAGGTATATGCTCTTTATCAAAGAACAACAGGACCGACAGACTTTCTTATTTTTCTCCATTCACCAGTGGGTCAGAAGCTGTGCACCAACCACACCAGGAATTTTCTTCAGGGATTCAACCTGAACATCCATCGTCACCCCTGAGATGACTTATTTGACGGGTGCTCTACTCCGAAGTTCAAAACACAAAACTTCTGTTGTTCCGATTCTTTTGAGGCTCACTGCAATCTTCCTCTGTTCTTCAGAAATACAATTAATCAAAATAAGACCACTCCTGGTCACTCTGACAGACTCCACTTTTCCCAGCGCATACTTCACAGTTTTCGACACCTCAAACGGGTTTCCCACATATGCATTCTTACTCAACAAATGCATCCCAACAAGAAGCGATTAATTATCATTCATACACATATCCTCCACTCCAATTTTAGAACATTTCCTTTTTGTTTTCGCTATGACTGTCCATTCAGAACATTCCAACTTTGCTCGACGCACTGCTTGATTCGAACTCAGCATCCACTTCCGCCATCTTTTTTTCCTCAAGCTCACTCATAACATTCAACCTGTATAGCAATTTGTGACCGGAACCATTTCCTTGTTTGACTGCTAGGCTTTATGGGTATCATTACTCTTACTGTGGTCCTCTATTGTTTCAGTTTTTTAGGGACAAGAAATGTACCCTACCTAGGCTACAACAACACAATATAATGAAGGATGTTATTATTGTTTTCAAGTGAGTACAAAACTCTAGTCTAGGCTGTAAACTGCAGTGTATAGCCTGTCATTTGAATAACCGCTCAAAACCCTGCGTTTTGAATGCATGTTAATTTCGAAATAACTACATCTAGCCTGCCTGATTGGGGACCATTTGGATCAGTTCTGGGGTTTTTCATGTCTGTTTAGCCTACAAGGTCCAGGCACATTAGCAGGACAGTAATATCACAGATAGAACAATCTTTGGTAATATGCTGTATTTTGTCATGATATATCAGCTAACAGAAACATGTTATGAAACACAGAGCTAGTCTATTCCTGTACATCCTGTGTTTATGAACTGAAAGACCTATAATGTGGGAGTGGAGAGTAACCAAACCAACATACTGTACTGCAAAAAAATACACATTTATTGAGTAAAAATTACATGAACTTTGAGTATAGATATAAAAAACATAGATAGAGCAATATAATGATTGTAGCTCATTTTAGACTATGGTGATTATGCTCTATGCCTATTCCTCTCTTTGACTTCCTGTAAGGTGAAGCAGCATATTTCATTGGCATTCTGAAGCTACCTCATTCATTCAGTCAATGTTTGTAATCAATGTGTGCCTAATTCTATTTGCCATTAAGACCAAAAACCACGACAAGGGAGTGTAAAATAGCAGCTATTGCCTTTAAAAGCAAACTGAGTGTGGTATTATTTTAACCTCCCCTAATTAATGACAGAGATGATTCTCCTTCCACTAATAGGACAGCGACCTTGAAAGGGATAAGCTCTGTTACTCTAGTCTAGCTGACGCGTAGAAGAGGGTAAATATTAAAATGTTCTCCGTTTGGCCTGATTATAGAAATTCTCTCTGTAAACCATCCCCGGGTTCAGAACCATTTGAGGAAGTAATTGGGACAGATTTTGTTTCTATGGAGACTGGTTTAGTATCAGTTTGAACTCAGCCGCAGAGCTGGTAGAGGGAGAAATGTGTGAGAATGGAAGGCATTTGGCTGATGTAAAAGGAACATGATTCAATTTCATAAGCATTGCAAATGGGAAGTAGAATATACAGTCCTGTAACCTACACACTCTCCCTCTGTATCTCATAGCTTCATAGTTGTGTACAAAACTTGCCAGAGGAAACAAGAGAGGAATAAGACGGGTAATACAATGTAGGGATAACTCAACTCATATCCCTATACTCATTCCATTAACAACCAACATCTTATGATCTTCATTTATATCTCTCCTCTTGGTCACAAATCAGTGATCATAAGGATTACACCCATTACCATTTATGTTGTGGTGTTTTGTTTGATTGCAGCTCAGATATGCTCTGTCCTCCTCTGTTTGTACCTCCATCTGGTTGAAGAAATAATCCTGCTGTAATGCTGAGTGTTTGTCGATAGAAGCTCCTATATTCTTGAGCAAATATATACCAAAGGCTTTACTCACTGACTAAGTGGACTGAATTTGAATGCATAGATTTAGATAATGGCTTGCCTGAACACTAGAGGGCATTCTTTCACCTTCAAAGACTTCCAGAAGTTCATTCTCATTTAAAATGTTCACATCAATTTCAAGACAACCTTTCTCAATGTTAAGGGTAGGAAAAGTTTCCATAAAGGTGCTGTCAATGCATTACCTAACCATGTAGGCACATATTTATTTAGAAAGCCTTTGCACAGATACATGCTGAGATTGATTAGATGGCAACTTCACAACAGCTGGTTTCTGCTTTCAGACTGAGTAAATTAAATTAGGCACTTGGGTTAGTAGAAAGGCTTCATATTGCACTGTGTATGAGGGAGACAAACATCCGCTTCATCAGTGTTTGTAGTTTTGATATTAGTCATAGACACACACACAGCTGTGTTGCATTAACTGCCAGCTCCTGCAATTTGAAGGAAGCAGACACTTGAGAAAACAGTGCCAGGCAAGAATGAAAACAACGGAAATGAATAGAAAAGTGCATTAAAGCTACTTAAATGTAAATTACTATCTCCATTAGTGAAACCATTAATTTTTGCTTACAAAAGAGAATACTGTATTTCAGCCATGAATCGCCTCAAACTTTTGCTCTCAAACATGAGTAACAATTGTTACAGTGGAATTGGGGAGGTAGCTGTGGCAATCACAAGTGGTACTTTGGCAATAACCCATGAACATTGACACACTCCTCTTTTAAACTGTTGTTTAATCAGAATATGGGGGTGTACTTACTGTTCAAACCATGGATCATGACAGTGTCACTGAAATATTTGGCTTTGTGGTCAGCTACAGGCTCTTGTCTAAAGTGTACGTCTCAAGAGTTGATAGTATTCATTAATGTTAAAAAAACAGCAAATAGTCCAACCAATAAAGTGATTTTGTTCAGGTTTAAAATGGCCCACCCTTTAGGGCCAGCAGTTGGACAGTTTGAGGGTTGAGATCAAGAACATGCCCAGCATTAACTCAGCCTGGAACTGCGTCCCAAATGGCACCCTATTCCCTATTTAGTACACTACCTTTGACCAGGACCCAAAGGGCTATGGCAAAAAGTAGTGCACTATAAAGGGAATAGGTTGCCATTTGGGACTCAGGCTAGATAATGTCACCTGCAAGCAACGATGATAAACTAGAGTTGTCCGGAAACCTCTGGTCTGACCAAACCTTAGGGTTTTGATCAAAGAGGAAGAACAATGGCAGGTTCTCTCCTCTCCGTGCATGGTGGTGTCAGTTGGCATCATTTGAGCTCTAGAGAGCTGAATACAACCACCACAGCTGCAGTCTCCTGTGAGGTTGGAGGTTTTGTCGGTTGCCAGGTATGCAGCATCCCCTTAAAATGTTATTAAAAGGATTCTCACGTTGCTCCATCGATCCTTCACAGGCCTGCGAGGACACATGCTGTGCAGCCTACCCAGCAGGAAGGATAACCCACAAAAGCAGACAGAAGACTCTTCTCTTTTCCATTTCACAACGGCCAGTGCCCTCTGCAGAGGTTTTCACTGTAGCAGGTTATTTTGACCCAGGTGCAGTGCTCTGTTGTGCTCTATTACAGGAGGTTGCTAAGTTGATCTGCAGACAATTTAAAGTAACAGTCCAGTGTTTCCAGATTTCTATGAAATATGACCTATACTTAATTACTATATGAGTGAAATAGTTTTCTTTCCAAATAATGGTAATTAAGAATGTTAAACAGCATTTCTTTGTTTGATTGGTGTCGGTGTACTCCAACAACAGAATGGTGTGGGCGTATAACGGTCATTAAAAATATTAATGCGAGTAAACCGCTGATTGGCCATGTCAGCCATTGAGCCAACATGACATCATGTTCTACAAGGAAATAGCAAGCGTTTTTGAAATGGTCTGTTTGAGATACAAGTTTGATATGGGGTTTTTGAAATGTTTTTTTTTCTCTCCAGTTTATGCTTTGGCCATAAATACGAGTATAGGACAAGTCAACAACATTATTTGGATATGAGTTAACAAAATATGAACTTTTAAAAGTGAGATTTTCACTGGACAGTTACTGTAAAAACGTCCTGTTCCCTGTCAAAATATTTTTGTTTGTTGTTATACAATAAAAGAGGTTCATAACAGTGAACCTTTAGGTGCTGAGAGAAGTAACATTGTTTGACTTAACTTGACACTTTTGGTTGATTTTCAGGCTCTGCAAATTGGTGCGTGGAAAATTGTAATTTCACATTCAAATACATAATGTTGTGAGGTTTCTGGCAAGACTGGCATGCCACAAATACGAAAAAACTAATATTCCCATTTCTCATTTATGAGGTGTAAACAGAAGCCGATATACGATGGAGGAAACTTGGATGGGAATATTTGATGAATTATTGAGAACAGCATAATCTTTCATCTCTCGGTGTAATCACTATAACTTTCTTTGTGTATTTATCTAAAGTAACATATTCTACCGATGACGCTGCACTGATGGAATCTGATTTGTTTACACACAAATGAAACAAGCATCTAAAACTACTCGTAAATAAAGTACATTTTCCATTGGCAGTCTCCTACTTCAGGCATACCAAAGCACTTTTGCTCCTGTTCTCTACAATCTCAATCTCAGCAAATCTCCAAAATCGTCAAAAATTCTACCTGAGTTATGAGCTATGCAATTCTGTTTGAAATCTCTTATTTGACAACAACTAAATGTCTCATGGAATTATGTTGATTAAAATATAAACCATCTGTTCTAAAATAAGATGATTCAGTCCAAAAGAGGACACTTCAATTCCAAGGATTTGCATTTGGACTCACTCAACCTCTTTTTTGTATTCATTGTATGAAAGAGTGACAGCCCGTCATTAGCGCCTATCTTGAAATCAATGAAAACTTTTCAATTGTAATAATAAAACAAGCACTGTATACACTTCTAGACTAGAAATAATTGTTGCACATTTACTGAAAATGAAATACAGAAACATCTAATTTACATAAGTATTCACACCCCTGAGTGAATATACAGTGGGGAGAACAAGTATTTGATACACTGCCGATTTTGCAGGTTTTCCTACTTACAAAGCATGTGGAGGTCTGTAATTTTTTATCATAGGTACACTTCAACTGTGAGAGACAGAATCTAAAACAAAAATCCAGAAAATCACATTGTATGATTTTTAAGTAATTAATTTGCATTCTATTGCAGACTCCAACCTCTCCACAATGGCCAAGACCAGAGAGCTGTGTAAGGACATCAGGGATAAAATTGTAGACCTGCACAAGGCTGGGATGGGCTACAGGACAATAGGCAAGCAGCTTGGTGAGAAGGGAACAACTGTTGGCACAATTATTAGAAAATGGAAGAAGTTCAAGATGACGGTCAATCACCCTCGGTCTGGGGCTCCATGCAAGATCTCACCTCGTGGGGCATCAATGATCATGAGGAAGGTGAGGGATCAGCTCAGAACTACACGGCAGGACCTGGTCAATGATCTGAAGAGAGCTGGGACCACAGTCTCAAAGAAAACCATTAGTAACACACTATGCTGTCATGGATTAAAATCCTGCAGTGCACGCAAGGTCCCCCCGCTCAAGCCAGCGCATGTCCAGGCCCGTCTGAAGTTTGCCAATGACCATCTGGATGATCCAGAGGAGGAATGGGAGAAGGTCATGTGGTCTGATGAGACAAAAATATAGCTTTTTGGTCTAAACTCCACTCGCCGTGTTTGGAGGAAGAAGAAGGATGAGTACAACCCCAAGAACACCATCCCAACCGTGAAGCATGGAGGTTGAAACATCATTCTTTGGGGATGTTTTTCTGCAAAGGGGACAGGACGACTGCACCGTATTGAGGGGAGGATGGATGGGGCCATGTATCGCGAGATCTTGGCCAACAACCTCCTTCCCTCAGTAAGAGCATTGAAGATGAGTCGTGAATGGGTCTTCCAGCATGACAACGACCCGAAACACACAGCCAGGGCAACTAAGGAGTGGCTCCGTAAGAAGCATCTCAAGGTCCTGGAGTGGCCTAGCCAGTATCCAGACCTGAACCCAATAGAACATCTTTGGAGGGAGCTGAAAGTCCGTATTGCCCAGCGACAGCCCCGAAACCTGAAGGATCTGGAGAAGGTCTGTATGGAGGAGTGGGCCAAAATCCCTGCTGCAGTGTGTGCAAACCTGGTCAAGACCTACAGGAAACGTATGATCTCTGTAATTGCAAACAAAGGTTTCTGTACCAAATATTAAATTCTGCTGTTCTGATGTATCAAATACTTATGTCATGCAATAAAATGCAAATTAATTACTTAAAAATCATACAATGTGATTTTCTGGATTTTTGTTTTAGTTTCCGTCTCTCACAGTTGAAGTGTACCTATGATAAAAACTAGGAAAACCTGCAAAATCATCAGTGTATCAAATACTTGTTCTCCCCACTGTATGTTAGAATCACCTTTGGCAGCGATGAGTCTTTCTGGGTAAGTCTCTAAGAGCTTTGCACATCTGGATTGTACAATAACATTCTTCAAGCTTTGTCAAGTTGGTTGTTGATCATTGCTAGACAGCCATTTTCATGTCTTGCCATAGATTTCCGAGCCAATTTAAGTCAGAACTGTAACTCGGCCACTCAGGAACATTCACTGTCTTCTTGGTAAGCAACTCCAGTGTACATTTGGACTTGTGTTTTAGGTTATTGTCCTGCTGAAAGGTGTTCTCCCGAGTGGCGCAGTGGTCTAAGGCACTGCATCGCCTTGCTAGCTGTGCCACTAGATCCTGTTCGAATCCAGGCTCTGTTGTAGCCAGCCGCGACCGGGAGACCCATGGGGCGGCGCACAATTGGCCCAGGGTAGGGGAGGGAATGGCCGGCAGGGATGTAGCTCAGTTGGTAGGGCATGGTGTTTGCAACGCCAGGGTTGTGGGTTCGATTCCCACGGGGGGCTAGTATGAAAAAATAAATAAAAATAATGTATGCACTCACTAACTGTAAGTTGCTCTGGATAAGAGTGTCTGCTAAATGACGTAAATGTAATTAATATCCCAGTGTTTGGTGGAAAGCAGACTGAACCAGGTTTTCCTCTAGGATTTTGCCTGTGCTTAGCTCCATTCTGTTTCTTTTTTATTCTGAAAAACTCCCTAGTCCATAACGTTTACAAGCATACCCATAACATGATGCAGCCACCACTATGCTTGAAAACATGGAGAGTGGTACTCAGTAATGTGTTGAATTGGATTTGCCCCAAACATAAAACTTTATATTCAGGACAAAAAGTTAATTGCTTTGACACATTTTTTGCAGTATTACTTTAGTGCCTTCTTGCAAACAGGATGCATGTTTTGGACAGGCTTCCTTCATTTCACTCTGTCAATTAGGTTAGTATTGTGGATTAACTACAATATTGTTGATCCATCCTCAGTTTTCTTCTATCACAGCCATTAAACTCTGTAACTGTTTAAAAGTTTTATGGTATCATGGTGAAATCCCCGAGCGGTTTCCTTCCTCTCCGGCAACTGAGTTAGGAAGGATGCCTGTATCTTTGTAGTGACTGGGTGTATTGATACACCATCCAAAGTGTAATTAATAACTTCACCATGCTCAAAGGGATATTCAATGTCTGCTTTTTTTATTCTTACCCATCTACCAATAGGTGCCCTTCAATGCTAGGCATTGGACAACCTCCCTGGTCTTTGTGGTTGAATCTGTGTTTGAAATTCACTGCTTGACTGAGGGACCTTACAGATAATTGTATGTGTGGGGTACAGAGATGAGGTATTCATTCTAGAATCATGTTAAACACTATTATTGTACACAGAGTGAGTCCATTATTATGTGACTTGTTAAGCACATTTTTACTCCTTAACTTATTTAGGCTTGCCATAACAAAGGGGTTGAATACTTATTGACTCAAGACATTTCAGATTTTCATTTTTAATTAATTTGTAAAAGTGTCTAAAAACACAATTCCACTTCGACATGATGGGGTATTGTGTTTAGGCCAGTGACACAAAATCTCAATTTAATCAATTTTAAATTCAGCCTGTAACACAACAAAATGTGGAAAATGTCAAGGGGTTTGAATACTTTCTGAAGGCACGGTAGATGGTAGAATGCTGGGTTATTAATAGTTATTTTGAGAAGCTAACATGAAAACAATACATTGGCTGTGTCCCAAATGACACTATTCCCTATATAGTGCACTACTTTTGACCAGGGCCCTATGGGGCCATTTGGGACACAGCCAATGTATTGTTTTCATTGCATTCAGAGAGGAATTGAAATGGAAACTGGAATGTGGCTGTGAGATGGTGAGAGACTCTGCTCTCCCCTCCCCCCATTAATTATTAATCTTCTGTCCTCAGAAGAAGGCCGTTGGATAATCTTAAGAATAAGACTTGCGACGGAATGATTAAGGTAAAATAAATTAGCCAGCTTATTCTATGAATAGAGAATAATCGTAAGGGTATAAACAACTTAAGAGGCCTCAAGTCTTTGTGTGACTTTGCAGAATTTGAGGGAACGGTATATACAATTATCTGTTCCTCCATAAAAACAGCCGTAGATTTATTTGAGTCCCCCCCTTAGTCAGTATAGATAAAATTGATGAAATATGGTCTGTTAAATAATGATACATGTATAAGCATAAACCCATTTTTGGCATATCTAGTCCATGCTCAAGGCATCGTTCTGCCTTGCTTGTGAAATTAGAGTTGTATATAATCTGGCTTTTCAACACCTTCTTGTTTTAATGAGCTTAGTCTGCCTTTATTCTATTCCTTCATCAACTGCTTCTGACAGCTCAACGGTCGGTGGATGTCTGGATGCTGTAGAAAGCCATGCAGAGATCCTTTACATTCACAACTATTTATTCAATGGTAATATTTTGGTGTTGACAGATGCCGCTGTTGTATTTTGGTCTCTTTGCTATGGAGAGGAAGACTGGTCGATATCAATGAGGGAATGTTCACCAAGATCAGTCAGACTACATCAATAGTCTTAACAGGCAACAGATACTCAAGACTGTACAATGAATACGACAGTACAGAGTGAGTGTGTAAGAAAATGTTTCACTGTTGAGTAAGAGGGCATGACCCACTTATTAGATTATCTATTCATACTCGCTTTCATTCAAAGGTACTCAATGTGAAGAACATGCACTATCTGCCATCATAAATAGTATATTTGTAGAGGTATTTTTATCATAACAGTCACACAGTTATGAGTACAGCCACCAAATCCCCTGGCTGGCCATTTCAAAGACATATACAGCGTTGCCTGTAGTGATTTCAAAACATCCGGGAACATGGAATGCAACACCCATGGTTATATGTATTTATATATTAAGGTTATCAAGAAAGATGCAGTCTCATTTTCTGCTTGCCTCACCTCACAAATGTATGATATTGGCGCCCCATACTCCTAAAGATGGAAGGATTTATTTTATTAGCCTGAGTACCAGTCTCTTTAGCTAACATTCCACTCATTGCTACGCCATGTCATTGCCAAAGAAAGGCCAGTCTCTTTGGCAATGACAAGCAGCAGCAAGGAGTGGAATGCTAGCTAAAGAGACTGGTTCTCAGGCTAATATTGTACAAGTTGCAACAATGTAAGGCTGCTTTACTTCTCTGATCTATAGTAGCCTAGTAGGAATATAGGTAATATCCTGAAATTGGCCTGAATTAATTCACGCCCTATTAGAACAGCTTTGGACTATTGAGTTTTGTCCAGTGTATTGATCAGTCTCTTGTCTCCATCTATAATTCTCATTCCCTTGTTCTGTGGTAAAGAATCATAGTATTTATGTCAAAACGCCTGAGAGACTTATCTGGTTTTCAGTGGTTCACTGCACTGTTTCAGTCCCCGATGACTGCTGGACTACCTGGTCATTATACCATGAATCTTCAAGACATTGGCATTAGAAGCTAAAAGTATAGTTTCTTTGGATTAACGTTTCTCACCTGACAGAGCAGAGCCATATTGTTGAGGTACATTTCCTCTAAATAAAATCAGTTTTCCTCAACCCCCGCTTCGACATTTAATTTTCTCTCTGTTTACTTAGGTTTCAAGTTCAGATTGCTTTTGTTATTTGCTCAGTATGAGATAGGTGACACTGGCCGCCATGGCATGAACTTGTTAACTTGTGACATTCAAAGTCCTTTCCAGTTTGTTCACATTGACCTTGAATTACATCTAAAGTAATTTAATTGATTCCAACTGTCCTAGTATGCTCCAAATGAACAAATAGCAAATTACAATTTATACTCCAATTTGTGAAGAACATCTCTGAGGAAATTATCTTATGATTTTTTTTCCGATCCCCATTAGCTGTTTAAGAAGCAGCAGCTATTCTTCTTGGGGTCCACACAAAACATAGAACATGACAAAATACAGAACACTAATGGACAAGAACAGCAACACAAATTTTAACTAAGAACACTACGACTAAAGAACAATACGACTAAAGTCTCTTAGGTTTCATAGTAAGACATTCCTATTGAGGCAAGTTTCCAGAGAATTGACACAAAACTGTGTTATATAAAATAAGAAGAAAGAGAAAATAAATAAAAATAAATAAATAAATAATACTAATCTCAAACATTAAATTGCTTTGTCATGTAGACACTTTTAGGCTATTGCAACTAAAGAATACAACTGAAGAATAATGTGTGGGTGCGTGTAGTGTGTTTGTGTGTGTATCTCATCACATGTTCCTTGAGGTGTTGTTTTATCTGTTTTTTTAACTGGTTTTATTCCTGTCCTGAGTTACCTGAGGTGGAAGAGAATTCCATGTAGTCATTGCTATATACAAGACTGTGCGCTTCCCAGCCTCTGTTCTGGACTTGGACTGTGAAGTGACCCCTGATTGCGTGTCTTGTGGGGTAAGTATGGGTTTCTGAGCTGTGTGTTAACTGGCTGAACAGACAATTCGGTACTTTCAGCACGTCAATACTTCTTACAAAGACCAGCAGTGATGCAGACCATTTCTTTATCACAGACAGACTTCTCCCCATCTTTACTACAATATAATCAATATGTTTGACCATGACAGTTTACTTGGTTCCAAGTTTTGTCACGTGCACAAATACAGTGAAATGCCTTTCTTGCAAGCTCTAAACCCAACAATGCAGTAATCAATATTTATGTAGTACTAAAAATAACATAAGGTAGAACAAAAACATACTAGAAATAAAAATACGAAATAAGAAGAACACGAGAAGTAAGTAAGCATAGTATATACAGGGTCAGTTCCAATATCATATTTACAATGTGCAGGGATACTGGAGGTAGATATGTATAGGTGTAAGGTGACTAAGCATCAGGATATATAATAAACAGAGTAGCAGCAGCGTATATTATGATTGTATGCGAGTGTGTGTGCGTGTGTGTGCAGAGTCAGTATAAATGTGTGTGCATGTTATGTGTGTGTGAGCAAATTAAGTGAGTGTGTGTGCATGAGTGTATCAAGTCCTGTGAGTATGCATAGAGACAAGGGTCAACTCAGACCGTGTAGCCATTTTGGTAGCTATTTAGCAGTCTTATGGCTTTTGGATAGAAGCTGTTCAGGATCCTGTTGGTGTCAGACTTGATGCACCAGTAGCGCTTGTCGTGTGGAAGCAAAGAGAACAGTCTATGGATTGGGTGGCTGGGGCCTTCCTTTCACACTGCCTGATATAGAGGTCCAGGATGGCAGGGAGCTCGGCCCCACTGATGTACTGGGCTGTCCGCATCACCCTCTGTAGTGCCATGCGATCGAGGGTGGTGCTGTTGCCATACCAAGCAGTGATGCAGCCAGTCAAGATGCTCTCAATGGTGCAGCTGTATAACTTTTTGAGGATTTGAGGGCCCATGCCAAACCTTTTCAACATCCTGAGGGGGAAGAGGCGCTGTCATGCCATCTTCATGACTGTGAACGTGTGTGTGGACCATTTTAAGTCCTTAGTGATTTTGACACCAAGGAACTTGAAGCTCTCGACCCGCTCCACTGCAGCCATGTTGATGTAATATAACACCAATAAGTTTAGTATCTTCTACTTGCTCAACATTCACATTATTCATTATCAGATCCAGCCGTCCAGAACTTAGGAAGTGATTTGTACCAAATACAATGGTTTTGGTTTTAGATATGTTCAGGACCAGTTTATTCCTAGCCACCCATTCTAAAACTGACTGCAATTTTTTGTTTAGGGTTGCAGTGATATCACTAGCGGTTGCTGACATGTATTGTGTTGAATCATCTGCGTACATAGACACACAGGCTTTAAAGCATTAGATCATTAGTAAAAATAGAGAACAGTAAAAGGCCAAGACAGCTACCTTGTGGAATACCACACTTTACATGTTTTAAGTTAGAGAAGCCTCCATTACAGAACACCCTCTGTGTTCTATTAGATATATAGCTCTCTATCCATGAAATGGCAGATGTAAAGTGATAACACATTCATTTTTTCAGTAACAATGATGGTCAATAACATCAAAATATGCACTGACATCTAAAAATACAGCTCCCACAATCTTCTTATTATCAATTTCTTTCAGCCAATCATCAGTCATTTGTGCCAGTGCAGAACATGTTGAGTGTCCTTCCCTATAAGCGTGCTGAAAGTCAGTTGTTAAATTGTTCACAGAGAAATAGCATTGTATCTGGTCAAACATAATATTTTCCATAAGTTTGCTAAGAACTGGCAGCAAGCTGATTGGTCGGCTGTTAGAGCCAGCAAAGGGAGCTTTACAATTTTTGGGTAGCGGAATGACTTTAGCTTCCCTTCAGGTCTGTAGACAAACACTTCTCCAGGTTCAGATTAAAGATTTGGCAAATGAGAGTGGCAAAATAGTCCGCTACCATTCTCAGTAGCTTTCCATCTAAGTTGTCAAAACCAGGTGGTTTCTCATTATTGATTGACAGCAATAATTTTTCCACCTCTCCTACACTAACTTTACACAATTCAAAATTACAATGCTTTTCTTTCATTATTAGGTATTTTATACATGAATATGATGGCTCACAGTCTGTTGTTGGAATGTCATGCCTAAGTTTGCCCACTTAGCCAATTAAATCAAATCACATTTTATTGATCACATGCCCATTTTATGAGTGACCGTCTATGTTTTAAGCCTGCCATTTGTAAAACATTTGTAAAAAAAGACGTCCAAAAGACGTTGGCTCGTGCTTACTGGTGTGTAGCCTGCCATGTTGGCCCCCAATGCAATTTTATGAATGCCCATCCATGTGGTAGGCCCACCATTTGTAAAACAGGCCATTGCACTGGCTTTATTAGTCCTGATTCCTGTGACTAATGAATTTGGCTATTTAAGCTCTGAATATCAGCTACCCAACTTTATCAGGAGTTATCGTGAGCCTATTTGCAATGCGTTTACACATAGGGAAATACAGAAGTATTTTATTTTCTCTATGATCAGCTTGTCAAAAATGTATGGATACAAACTTGAAACCACTAATCATGACAATGGGGTGAAACTCCTGGACAATAATTTATGATTGTCCATTCCATATTGTCAATTTTACTGTGACATTTTTAGGCTATGTTGTTTGTTAACATGACAGCACATTTTTTATTTGATTGGGCGCCATTTAAGTTAGGCTATTTGATCTGAGAAACCTACATGATGTAAAAAGTGTCTGTCTCATTACATTGTCATACATTTTATCTCCAGTCTGTAGCCTACAGAAAAGGCCACATACTCTTTCTAACATATCCTATATCTGCTACCTTATTCACAGTGCATTCGGGAAAGTATTAAGACCCCTTGACTTTTTCCACATTTTGTTCCGATACAGCCTTATTCTAAAATTGATTAAAAACATTTTTCAGGACAAAAAGTTAATTGATTTGCCACATTTTTTCCAGTATTACTTTAGTGCCTTATTGCAAACAGGATGCATGTTTTGGAATATTTGTATTCTGTACAGGCTTCCTTCTTTAAACTCTGTCAATTAGGTTCGTATTGTGGAGTACAGTGCATTCGGAAAGTATTCAGACCCATTCCATTTTTCCACATTTTGTTACGTTACAGCCTTTGTGTCGAGGCACAGATCTGGGGAAGGGTACCAAAACATTTCTGCAGCATTAAAGGTCCTCAAGAACACAGTAGCCTCCATCATTCTTAAATGGAAGAAGTTTGGTACCACCAAGACTCTTCCTACAGCTGGCCGCCCGGCCAAACTGAGCAATCGGGGGAGAAGGGCCTTGTTCAGGGAGGTGACCAAGAACCCGATGGTCACTCTGACAGAGCTTCAGAGTTCCTCTGTGGAGATGGGAGAACCTTCCAGAAGGACAACCATCTCTGCAGCACTCCACCAATCAGGCCTTTATGGTAGAGTGGCCAGACGGAAGCCACTCCTCAGTAAAAGGCACATGAAAGCCTGCTTGGAGTTTGCGAATTAATAAACATTATTTCAAAAAAGCAGCAGAAAACCTGCTGTTTCTATGTCAAACAGTTTTGTTATATTTCAGTCTTCTGTGATTTATATAAAGTGTAATATTGGGATGCAAACTCAATGTAATACATTTAAACTCTATATCTGACATGGTAGAGGTGTCTTCTTTTTTTAAGCCCATAACCATCTGTGTGAGGTGTATAATTTTGTTTCAAAGTAGATTTGTTTAAGACTACCAAGAAACACTCTGTGTGACCCTGATTTAGCCAACTGCAGTAAAGGGTTAAAGGTCTTACTTACATTGGCTACGTTCAGTGTTGCTTGCCTCAAAGCGAGCATAGAAGGCATTTAGCTCATCTGGTAGTCTTACGTCACTGGGCAGCTCTCGGCTGGGTTTCCCTTTGTAATCCGTGATAGTTTGCAAGCCCTTTAACATCCGACGAGCGTCAGAGCCGGTGTAATAGGATTCGATCTTAGTCCAGCATTGACGCTTTGGCTGTTTGATGGTTCGTCAGAGGGCGTAGCAGGATTTCCTATAAGCATCCAGATTAGTGTCCTGCTCCTTGAACGTGTCAGTACGAATGTTGCCTGTAATCCATGGCTTCTGGTTGGGATATGTACAGTGGGGAGAACAAGTATTTGATACACTGCCGATTTTGCAGGTTTTCCTACTTACAAAGCATGTAGAGGTCTGTAATTTTTTATCATAGGTACACTTCAACTGTGAGAGACGGAATCTAAAACAAAAATCCAGAAAATCACATTGTATGATTTTTAAGTAATACATTTGCATTTTATTGCATGACATAAGTATTTGATCACCTACCAACCAGTCAGAATTCCGACTCTCACAGACCTGTTAGTTTTTCTTTAAGAAGCCCTCCTGTTCTCCACTCATTACCTGTATTAACTGCACCTGTTTGAACTCGTTACCTGTATAAAAGACACCTGTCCACACACTCAATCAAACAGACTCCAACCTCTCCACAATGGCCAAGACCAGAGAGCTGTGTAAGGACATCAGGGATAAAATTGTAGACCTGCACAAAGCTGGGATGGGCTACAGGACAATAGGCAAGCGGCTTGGTGAGAAGGCAAGAACTGTTGGCGCAATTATTAGAAAATGGAAGAAGTTCAAGATGACGGTCAATCACCCTCGGTCTGGGGCTCCATGCAAGATCTCACCTCGTGGGGCATCAATGATCATGAGGAAGGTGAGGGATCAGACCAGAACTACACGGGAGGACCTGGTCAATGACCTGAAGCATGGAGGTGGAAACATCATTCTTTGGGGATGCTTTTCTGAAAAGGGGACAGGACGACTGCACCATATTGAGGGGAGGATGGATGGGGCCATGTATCGCGAGATCTTGGCCAACAACCTCCTTCCCTCAGTAAGAGCATTGAAGATGGGTCGTGGCTGGGTCTTCCAGCATGACAACGACCCGAAACACACAGCCAGGGCAACTAAGGAGTGGCTCCGTAAGAAGCATCTCAAGGTCCTGGAGTGGCCTAGCCAGTCTCCAGACCTGAACCCAATAGAAATTATTTGGAGGGAGCTGAAAGTCCGTATTGCCCAGCGACAGCCCCGAAACCTGAAGGATCTGGAGAAGGTCTGTATGGAGGAGTGGGCCAAAATCCCTGCTGCAGTGTGTGCAAACCTGGTCAAGACCTACAGGAAACGTATGATCTCTGTAATTGCAAACAAAGGTTTCTGTACCAAATATTAAGTTTTGCTTTTCTGATGTATCAAATACTTATGTCATGCAATAAAATGCAAATTAATTACTTAAAAATCATACAATGTGATTTTCTGGATTTTTGTTTTAGATTCCGTCTCTCACAGTTGAAGTGTACCTATGATAAAAAATTACAGACCTCTACATGCTTTGTAAGTAGGAAAACCTGCAAAATCGTCATCGATGCACTTATTAATGAAGCCGGTGACTGATGTGGTAAATTCCGATGAATTCCGATGAATCCCGGAACATATTCCAGCCTGTAGCTTAGCATCTGCTTCATCGGACCACTTCCGTATTGAGTGCATCACTGGTGCTTCCTGTTTGAGTTTTTGTTGTAAGCAGGAATCAGGAAGATAGAGTTATGGTTCCGATTTGCCAAATGGAGGGCTTGGTATGTATCTATCTGTGTTTGGAGTAAAGGTGATCTAGAGTTTTTTCCCCCTCTAGTTGCACAGATGACATGCTAGTAGAAATGAGGTCAAACGGATTTCAGTTGTCCTGCATTAAAATCACCGGCCACTAGGAGGGCTGAATGAGCATTTTCTTGTTTGCTTATGACCCGATACAGCTCGTTGAGTGTTAGTTCCAGCATCGGTTTGCGGTGGTAAATAGACAGCTACAATGAGGGAAAAAAGTATTTGGTCCCCTGCTGATTTTGTACGTTTGCCCACTGACAAAGACATGATCAGTCTATAATTTTAATGGTAGGTTTATTTGAACAGTGAGAGACAGAATAACAACAAATAAATCCAGAAAAACGCATGTCAAAAATGTTATAAATTGATTTACATTTTAATGAGGGAAATAAGTATTTGACCCCTCTGCAAAACATGACTTAGTACTTGGTGGCAAAACCCTTGTTGGCAATCACAGAGGTCAGTCGTTTCTTGTAGTTGGCCACCAGGTTTGCACACACCTCAGGAGGGATTTTGTCCCACTCCTCTTTGCAGATCTTCTCCAAGTCATTAAGGTTTCGAGGCTGACATTTGGCAACTCGAACCTTCAGCTCACTCCACAGGTTTTCTATGCGATTAAGGTCTGGAGACTGGCTAGGCCACTCCAGGACCTTAATGTGCTTCTTCTTGAGCCACTCCTTTGTTGCCTTGGCCGTGTGTTTTGGGTCATTGTCATGCTGCAATACCCATCCACGACCCATTTTCAATGCCCTGGCTGAGGGAAGGAGGTTCTCACCCAAGATTTGACGGTACATGGCCCCGTCCATTGTCCCTTTGATGCGGTGAACTGGTCCTGTCCCCTTAGCAGAAAAACACCCCCAAAGCATAATGTTTCCACCTCCATGTTTGACGGTGGGGATGGTGTTCTTGGGGTCATAGGCAGCATTCCTCCTCCTCCAAACACGGCGAGTTGAGTTGATGCCAAAGAGCTCAATTTTGGTCTCATCTGACTACAACACTTTCACCCAGTTCTCCTCTGAATCATTCAGATGTTCATTGGCAAACTTCAGATGGGCCTGTATATGTGCTTTCTTGAGCAGGGGGACCTTGCGGGCGCTGCAGGATTTTAGTCCTTCACGGCGTAGTGTGTTACCAATTGTTTTCTATGGTCCCAGCTGCCTTGAGATCATTGACAAGATCTTCCCGTGTAGTTCTGGGCTTTCCTCACCGTTCTCGTGATCATTGCAACTCCACGAAGTGAGATCTTGCATGGAGCCCCAGGCCAAGGGAGATTGACAGTTATTTTGTGTTTCTTCCATTTGCGAATAATCGCACCAACTGTTGTCACCTTCTCACCAAGCTGCTTGGCGATGGTCTTGTAGCCCATTCCAGCCTTGTGTAGGTCTACAATCTTGTCCCTGACATCCTTGGAGAGCTCTTTGGTCTTGGCCATGGTGGAGAGTTTGGAATCTGATTGATTGATTGCTTCTGTGGACTGGTGTCTTTTATACAGGTAACAAGCTGAGATTAGGAGCACTCCCTTTAAGAGTGTGCTCCTAATCTCAGCTCGTTACCTGTAGAAAAGACACCTGGGAGCCAGAAATCTTTCTGATTGAGAGGGGTTCAAATACTTATTTTCCTCATTAAAATGCAAATCAATTTATAACATTTTTGACATGCGTTTTTCTGGATTGTTATTCTGTCTCTCACTGTTCAAATAAACCTACCATTAAAATTATAGACTGATCATTTCTTTGTCAGTGGGCAAAAGTACAAAATCAGCAGGGGATCAAATACTTTTTACCCTCACTGTACGTAAAATACAGATAAAAACTATCTTGGTAAATAGTATCGTCTACAGCTTATCATGAGGTATTCTAACTCAGGCGAGCAGAACCTCGAGACTTCCTTAATATTAGAGATCGCACACCAGCTGTTGTTGACAAAGAGACACACACCATCCCCCCTAATCTTACGGTTTGTCCTGCCGATGCATAGAATAACCAGCTAGATGTATATTATCCATGTCCTTGTTCAGCCATGACTCCGAGAAGCATAGTACAGTACAGTTCTTAATGTCCCATTGATAGGATAGTCTTGAACGGAACTCGTCCAGTTTATTCTCCAGCGTTTGCACATTCACCAATAGAACAGAGGGTAGAGGCGATTTATTCATTCGCCGCCGTAGTCTCACCCGCGCGCCGGCCTCTATAGAGCCGTCTTCTCCTTCTTCGAGTGTTGGGGATTTGGGCCTGGTCCGGGATAATCAATATGTATTTCGCCCCCGACTCATTAAAGTAGGTTATCATCCAAATTGAGGATAGTGATAGCTGTTCTGATGTCCAGAAGCTCTTTTCGGTCACAGGAAACGATGGCGGAAATATTACGTACCAAAAAAGTTCAGATCAGCACAAAAACTTTAACAAAATAGCACAATTGGTCAGGAGCCCGTAAAACAGCCACCATTCCCTCCATTAGTAGTTTAAATCATTGCCAATGTCAAAAGGTTTTGAAATCTATGTTACTGTAGCCTGTTTTATGGATGTGCACATATCTCTGCTCCATAGAGAGCTGAACCAAATATTTTTGTTGCATTAGTGACTAATAGAAATTAGCTGCATCATGTGGGTAGGAGGGCTCAATCTTTATCAATAATTTTTAAGTTTCACTCCAATCACAATAAATTCATGTTACCACAGCAATAGGCTACATTAGCTTGATTTGTAATGATGATAACACTTAGTTGCTATTATGCCTGTGTAAAAACACTGTAGAACATCAAACTACTGTAAATATCAAACTATTCTGATAGCCATAAAACCATTAGAAATTGAAAGTTGAAAGTATAAATGAAAATTCTGAAAAGATGTTCAATAGCCTATACAAGTCATATTTCCAGCTGGAGTGACTCATGTAATCTCTGTCAGTTCCCCAAAGGCTTTCCCACCTCCTCATCTCCACACATGCTGAAGTGATGCTGGTTGTTCTTTTCTAAACTACTGTATACATTTGTATTAGGTACTGCTGTCATTTTAGAGATCTGCATTTCAAATTAGTCTGAATGAATTCACATTTTACTTGACTTCCTTATTTTGGGACTTGTTACAGTAGTGAAGATCATTGTTGGAGAAGCTTCTCTGAAAATATAGTTTACCAAGCTACCAATTACTTCACACTGGAAGAAGTTAAGCTACCCCAAAGCTATCCATAAGAAAGATACAGTTTATTTACCGGTAACTAAAGTTACTTTGAAAAAGTAGTTCACTACATCCAAACAACTTTGTGATAAATTATCAGATCTAAATCTGAAATGTCATAGACTACAGATTGCAAGAACAGATCACTCTGGAGTCAGATGTTAACAGAATGTGTAATTTATCCTATTAAACACAAAAGTGATAATTAGGCATGTCTGATGCTGAAAAAGAAAGGAAATTCTTGCCAACTTCACCCATATTTTATTTTTGCACAAAAGGTTGTGTGTAGTTCCACTAGTTAGCTACACCACTACATGGAAAAACAGTAATTAAATACTGAAAACACAACATAGATTTTTACATTTTAGTCATTTAGCAGACGCTCTTATCCAGAGCGACTTACAGTTAGTGAGTGCATACATTATATATATATTTTTACTGGCCCCCGTGGGAATTGAACCCACAACCCTGGCGTTGCAAACGCCATGCTCAACCAACTGAGCTACATCCCTGCCGGCCATTCCCTCCCCTACTCTAGATGACGCTGGGCCAATTGTGCGCCGCCCCATGGGTCTCCCGGTCGCGGCTGGCTACGACAGAGCCTGGATTCGAACCAGGATCTCTAGTGGCACAGCTAGCACTGCAATACAGTGCCTTAGACCACTGCACCACTCGGGAGATAAGTTAAACTACCATTGAGTTAAACTTGATTGAGTTAAACTACCACCAAGCTACTGAAAATTACCAGTTGAACTACAGTGCCTTGCAAAATGATTCATCCCCATTGGCGTTTTTCCTATTTTGTTGCATTACAACCTGTAATTTAAATGGATTTTTATTTGGATTTCATGTAATGGACATACAGAAAATAGTCCAAATTGGTGAAGTGATATGAAAAAAAGAACTTGTTTCAAAAAATTCTAAAAAATAAATAACGGAAAAGTGGTGCTATGAAGCCCCTAAATAAGATCTGGTGCATCCAATTACCTTCAGAAGTCACATAATAAATTAAATAAAGTCCACCTGTGTGCAATCTAAGTGTCACATGATCTCAGTATTTATACACCTGTTCTGAAAGGCCCCATAGTCTGCAACACCCCTAAGCAAGTGGCACCACCAAGCAAGCGGCACCATGAAGACCAAGGAGCTCTCCAAACAGGTCAGGGACAAAGTTGTGGAGAAGTACAGATCAGTGTTGTTTTATAAAAAAAAATAGAAACTTTGAACATCCCACGGAGCACCATTAAATCTATTATTAAAAAATTGAAAGAATATGGCACCACAACAAACCTGCCAAGAGAGGGCTGCCCTCCAAAACTCACGGACCAGGCAAGGAGGGCATTAATCAGAGAGGCAACAAAGAGACCAAAGATAACCCTGAAGGAGCTGCAAAGCTCCACAATGGAGATTGGAGTATCTGTCCAACCACTTTAAGCCGTACACTCCACAGAGCTGGGCTTTATGGAAGAGTGGCCAGAAAAAAGCCATTGCTTAAAGAAAAAAATAAGCAAACACGTTTGGTGTTCGCCAAGAGGCATGTTGGAGACTCCCCAAACATATGGAAGAAGGTACTCTGGTCAGATTAGACTAAAATTGAGCTTTTTGGCCATCAAGGAAAACGCTATGTCTGGCGCAAATCCAACATCTCTCATCACCCGAGAACACCATCCCCACAGTGAAGCATGGTGGTGGCAGCATCATGTGGTGGGGATGTTTTTCATTGGCAGGGACTGGGAAACTGGTCAGAATTGAAGGAATGATGGATGGCGCTAAATACAGGGAAATTATTGAGGGAAACCTGTTTCAGTCTTCCAGAGATTTGAGACTGGGACGGAGGTTCACCTTCCAGCAGGACAATGACACTAAGCATACTGCTAAAGCAACACTCGAGTGGTTTAAGGGGAAACATTTAAATGTCTTTGAATGGCCTAGTCAAAGCCCAGACCTCATTCCAATTGAGAATCTGTGGTATGACTTAAAGATTGCTGTACACCAGCGGAACCCATCCAACTTGAAGGAGCTGGAGCAGTTTTGCCTTGAAGAATGGGAAAAAAATCCCAGGGGGGTGAATAGTTATGCACGCTCAAGTTTTCTGTTTTTTTTGTCTTATTTCTTGTTTGTTTCACAATACACACATTTTTGCATCTTCAAAGTGGTAGGCATGTTGTGTAAATCAAATGATACAAACCCCCCAAAATCCATTTTAATTCCAGGTTGTAAGGCAACAAAATAGGAAAAATGCCAAGGGGGGTGAATACTTTCACAAGCCACTGTACATGTAGTTCACTGCTCCCCAACACTGGTGAAGATACGGAATGAACCATTGTTTAAACCCAAATGCCACGTTGAAGTCATAACACTGAAAATGACTTTTTGCTTCTCTTTGCTTTTATGCGACAATGACCTTTAGCCCTTAAAGTTTAAAGCTGTGGTTTAAATGTCAAAGGAAGATCCCGCTCCTGCTGATGATTTCTCTCGTTGTAAAACAGAGATTTTATTTATTGATCTGAAAATGTTCTAAATGTTTCCAATCTCCCTCCCCAGTATAATTTGATTTACTGTACCATGCCACGCATAATCAGCACTTTGACTATAACAGTATGACAAGTTATACAGGTCACCCATATAATCCTGCTTTGTATCATGTGGCCAGTGGATTGTACATTTGAATTGATTTGCTCAATAATTCAATTTAAAGGAAAAGATCATTGAAAAGACCACTACAGTGGCATAGTCTCTCATTGGTTATGTAAAGCTCTTATACAGTTGCTCGCAATTGAAAAAGGATCACAAAGCTCCTCTTACAATATTAAAAACTAAATATCAAGTACTTGATACATGGTGCTCAACCAGACATAAGAGTCAGGAACTTGCCCTTTGTTTGCCTTGGGGGAAACATAGTGGAATATAGTACTACTGATAGACATGAAGGTACCCATGTTGACACATTTAAAAATATTCATGAGAGCATGTCAAAGCAGTCAGAATCAACCCAATACCTTCGGGGATCTCATGAGTGGAACAATTGGTCAATATCATGCATGATAGCTGTGGGTTCCTGCCCAGACAGATTCGCCCTGTCAGATTTCACACTTTTGTCTGTCCCCTATTGAGTGTATGTGTTTTTGTAAGCCAATATTTTGGTATCTTTTAAAAGTTTATTTCAAAAGTTTAGTTCAAACGTTGACTTGTTTACTGAGTTCAAGTATAGTGTGCATAATTCATGATTTTCCACACCTTGTGCTTGGTCAAATTAATCCTACAATCCATCTACTGTGTTTTTCTGGGAGAAATCTTCAGTCTTCAAATCTTTTAAAACCCTATAAAAAAATCAGTGAAATGTACAATGGGATTAAATGAGCACATCACAAGTATTAGTTTCATCACCTAATAGCGACCTCGGCAGAACAGTGTACCTGCCGATATTTAAGAGTATGACATATAGTGTGACATAGAGTATGGGTACGACAAAGTTTGGGCACAGCCAGGAGAGAGAATTCATGCTGTGCTTTGATATGGTGTTGATCACTAGCGGAAATCTTTGATGTCGAGGGAAGGCAATGGATTAAAGTAGTGTGGGGCTGGCTGACTGAGGTGGGGTTGGCAGGACAGGTAGGATCAAAAGACAAATGAAGTCACCACCGCATGTGTACTCGACTGAACCTCCACATTGACATTTGATCTATCCCCGCCTCCCACGCATCTAACTAACCAGTTGTAGAAATGGCATATCACTGCTGTCAAGGAAATGGATATATCGAAAGAGGCACAAATGCCACATAAATATATAGTGTATAGAATCATGAATAAGAATACAGCTGAGAGAGGGAGCAATCCCAAAGCTGGTGGGATTGTGTGAAGAAACCTGGCTGTGTCTCAAATGGGACCATATTATCTACAGTTGAAGTCGGAAGTTTACATACACCTTAGTAAAATACATTTAAACTCAGTTTTTCACAATTCCTGACATTTAATCCTAGTAAAAATTACCTGTCTTAGGTCAATTAGGATCACCACGTTATTTTAAGAATGTGAAATGTCAGAATAATAGTAGAGAGACTGATTTATTTCAGCTTTTATTTCTTTCATCACATTCCCAGTGGGTCAGAAATGTACATACACTCAATTAGTATTTGGTAGCATTGCCTTTAAATTGTTTAACTTGGGTCAAACGTTTCGGGTAGCCTTCCACAAGCTTCCCACAATAAGTTGGGTGAATTTTGGCCCATTCCTCCTGACAGAGCTGGTGTAACCGAGTCAGGTTTGTAGGTCTCCTTGCTCACACACACTTTTTCAGTTCTGCCCACACATTTTCTATAGGATTGAGGTCAGGGCTTTGTGATGGCCACTCCAATACCTTGACTTTGTTGTCCTTAAGCCATTTTGCCACAACTTTGGAAGTATGCTTGGGGTCATTGTCGATTTGTAAGACCCATTTGCGACCAAGCTTTAACTTCCTGACTGATGTCTTGAGATGTTGCTTCAATATATCCACCTAATTTTCCTTCCTCATGATGCCATCTATTTTGTGAAGTGCACCAGACCCTCCAGCAGCAAAGCACCCCCACAGCATGATGCTGCCACCCCGTGCTTCACGGTTGGGATGGTGTTCTTCGGCTTGCAAGCAGCCTCCTTTTTCCTCCAAACATAACGGTGGTCATTATGGCCAAACAGTTCTATTTTTGTTTCATCAGACCAGAGGACATTTCTCCAAAAAGTATGATCTTTGTCCCCATGTGCAGTTGCAAACCGTAGTCTGGCTTTTTTATGGCGGTTTTGGAGCAGTGGCTTCTTCCTTGCTGAGCGGCCTTTCAGGTTATGTCGATATAGGACTTGTTTTACTGTGGATATAGATACTTTTGTACCCGTTTCCTCCAGCATCTTCACAAGGTCCTTTGCTGTTGCTCTGGGATTGATTTGCACTTTTCGCACCAAAGTATGTTCATCTCTAGGAGACATAACGCATCTCCTTCCTGAGCCGTATGACAGCTGCGTGGTCCCATGGTGTTTATACTTGCGTACAATTATTTGTACAGATGAACGTGGTACCTTCAGGCATTTAGAAATTGCTCCCAAGGATGAACCAGACTTGTGGAGGTCTACAATTTCTTTCTGAGGTCTTGGTTGATTTCTTTTGATTTTCCCATGATGTCAAGCAAAGAGCCACTGAGTTTGAAGGTAGGCCTTGAAATACATCCACAGGTACACCTCCAATTGACTCAAATTATGTCAATTAGCCTATCAGAAGCTTCTAAAGCAATTACATCATTTTCTGGAATTTTCCAAGCTGTTTAAAAGCACAGTCAACTTAGTGTATGTAAACTTCTGATGCACTGGAATTGTGATACAGTGAATTATAAGTGAAATAATCTCTCTGTAAACAATTGTTGGAAAAATTACTTGTGTCATGCACAAAGTAACCGACTTGCCAAAACTATAGTTTGTTAACAAGAAATGTGTGGAATGGTTGAAAAACAAGTTTTAATGACTCCAACCTAAGTGTATGTAAACTTCCGACTTCAACTGTATATACTGCATTACTTTTGACCAGGGCTCTGGTCAAAAGTGGTACTCTACATTGGGTAAAGTGTGCCATTTGAGACACACTCCCACACTTTGAGGCCTTCGGGGTTAGCAACAAGTTACAGATCACAGATGACAAACCCTTTGTGACTGCAATAGGTGCCGAAATACACTAAGTGCTCTGACAGATCCAGGTGATCCACCTAATGGGAATGGACATTGCCAATAATGGAGGGGGGCCATGCAATTGACCAGTGCAGCAGAATTTTCATCTTCCTGAGATCCATTAACAATCAATATCAAGGACCTCTAACTCATCAACTCAACTTTACAGAAGAAGAACAAGAATAGCCAGGTTAGAGAGACAGAAAAGTTTGGAATACTGTCAAGGTGCTCTGAATCCTTCATAAATCCTCTGGGAGGCAATAGAAGTAGTGAAGATCTGATCTGAAGAGGAGAAGAGAAGAGCAAAGTTAGCTACAAAGCTTGGCCAAGTCACGGAGCTCTGTCAAAGCACTTGGATGAATCTGTCTGTTACAGCAGAAAAGTTAATCTACTCAGGAGGTAGTTCAAAATCTCTGAGCTTTTATTTTGAGAAGTCTGTTCGAACGTCTGTGAAACCCTGACAACTGTCTCGTCTGAAAGCCACAAAGAACAACTCAATTAAAGTTGTCCTCTGCGGCCCTTTGTCTGCTGTGGTAACATTAGCAAATTGCGAACACAATCAGGCTGTCTGTTACTCTTCTTTGGTCTTTGCTCTTGCAAAGATCCTCCCCCCACAGTCTTCCAAAACCAATTTACGTCGGGGCTAACAATTCTGTTGAACAGAATAACACTAGGTTATGGCGGATGGGTGGGTTTAATGTTACAAACCCACCTGTTATACACAAGACTGGGTTGTGTAGGGAGATCAGAATGCACACTGCTCTAGTAGGTAGGGCACAGTACTGGAGCCCTACTGAATGTTGTAGCCTACTGTATGCTTTTTTTATGGGTACAACTTGCAGTCTGGCTAGAGATTTGGAGGGAAGAAATCCCAACAGTATGGCTGACACTCTTCCTCTGTCCCAGCCTTTCTTTACTTGGATATTAATTTAAACTCCCCTTTAGGTATTGAATGTATTCATTCTTTTCATTATCATGTTGATACAGACATTTTCTTTTCTTTTTTTCAGGATTATAATATTTTCACATGAAAGTGGTGAATGACTCTAATATATGCCTTATTTCAGTTACTCCTTCGAGGCGTACAGGAAATGCAATGATGAATAGTGGTTGAGACACTGGAGGGACTAGAGGAGTGAGATTTGAATTCAATCTTGGCTCACACCACTGATATGCCCCCGATGAAAGTATTTTACCTTAATTATGTCAGTGGGAAGTGGCCGTTTCTTGGCCAGAAGTTGAAAGGCTACGGGGAATCCTTTTCAATGTAATAGTTTGTTTAATCTTTCAATGTATTTGCAGCACAATTAACAACAAACACTGTATACACTCTCTGAAATGCAATTACCTGGACACTACTGTTTTTCAACCATCTATCGTCTCTCCATTGAGGCAGATATACAATTGGCTAAAGAGGTAATTTGAGACCTGATTATTTGCATTATGAATTATGTAGATTGGCATTGCTATAAGGTGGGTAGTGCCCTTGTCAGTAGAAACACTGTACTACTTAACAACAGATTTTACATTTACATTCACAGTTGTATGTCTTATGGAGAAGTCTGTTATAATTGCCCTGCAAAGACAGAGGAAGTGGGTTTATAAAAGTCATTGTTATTGGTATCCTGGAAAAGTTTCCTACAAAAAGTAAACTTTTCAGGAATTGAAAAAAACAAAATCTGCAAGAAGTGAAGCAGGTTTTTCCAGGATGCTGATAGTTTATTTGTGTCTTCGACCTGGCTGGCACGTCTGTATTCTGTATATCTGACTCATATCTCAACGCAGACAGTGGAAACGGATAAACATAGAAAATCTATTGGAAGCCAAAAGACACATTTAACCAGGGCTCCTTTCTACACTCTACACTGAGTGTACAAAACCTTAGGATCACCTGCTCTTTCTATGACATAGACTGACCAGGTGAATCCTGGCGAAGCTATGGTCCCTTATTGATGTCACCTGTTAAATCCACTTAAATCAGTGTAGATAAAGGGGAGGAGACAGGTTAAAGAAGGATTTTAAGGCTTGAGACACTTGAGACATGGATCGTGTATGTGTGCCATTCAGAGGGTGAATGGGCAAGACAAAATATTTAAGTGTCGTTGAACGGGATATGGCAGTATGTGCCAGGTGTACAGGTTATAAATGTATTTAGTTAAGATACTGTTTAAAGAGGTAGAGTTTCAGATGTTTTCGGAAGATGGGCAGGTACTCCGCTGTCCTGATATTAGGGGGAAGCTTGTTCCACCATTGACGTGCCAGGACGAGCCCCCATTATTCATCAAATTGGCACATGCCAAGTTAACCGCTGCAATGGTTCTCACTCACCTACATGGTTCAGACAAACTCCTCCCACATGCCAATTGCAAAAAGGGAAGCATTTTCTCAATTTTGTAATTACCAGATAGTTGTCCATCATACTCAATCAATCAATCAATTTTATTTTATACAGCCCTTCTTACATCAGCTAATATCTCGAAGTGCTGTACAGAAACCCAGCCTAAAACCCCAAACAGCTAGTAATGCAGGTGTAGAAGCACGGTGGCTAGGAAAAACTCCCTAGAAAGGCAAAACCTAGGAAGAAACCTAGAGAGGAACCAGGCTATGAGGGGTGGCCAGTCCTCTTCTGGCTGTGCCGGGTGGAGATTATAACAGAACCATGCCAAGATGTTCAAAAATGTTCATAAGTGACAAGCATGGTCAAATAATAATCAGGAATAAATCTCAGTTGGCTTTTCATAGCCGATCATTAGAGTTTAAAACAGCAGGTCTGGGACAGGTAGGGGTTCCATAACCGCAGGCAGAACAGTTGAAACTGGAATAGCAGCAAGGCCAGGCGGACTGGGGACAGCAAGGAGTCACCACGGCCGGTAGTCCCGACGTATGGTCCTAGGGCTCAGGTCTCTCAGTTGGCTTTTCATAGCCGATCATTTAGAGTTGAAAACAGCAGGTCTGGGACAGGTAGGGGTTTCGTAGCCGCAGGCAGAACAGTTGAAACTGGAATAGCAGCAAGGCCAGGCGGACTGGGGACAGCAAGGTGTCATCATGCCCGGTAGTCCTGACGTATGGTCCTAGGGCTCAGGTTCTCAGAGAGAAAGAGAGAACGAGAGAATTAGAGAGAGCATACTTAAATTCACACAGGACACTGGATAAGACAGGAGAAGTACTCCAGGTATAACCAACTAACCCCAGCCCCCTGACACATAAACTACTGCAGCATAAATACTGGAGGCTGAGACAGGAGCGGTCCGGAGACACTGTGGCCCCATCCGAAGAAACCCCCGGACAGGGCCAAACAGGAAGGATATAACCCCACCCACTCCGCCAAAGCACAGCCCCCGCACCACTAGAGGGATATCCCCAACCACCAACTTACAATCCTGAGACAAGGCCGAGTATAGCCCACAGAGGTCTCCACCACAGCACAAACCAAGGGGGGCGCCAACCCAGACAGGAAGATCACGTCAGTAACTCAACCCACTCAAGTGACGCACCCCTCCCAGGGACGGCATAAAAGAGCACCAGCAAGCCAGTGACTCAGCCCCTGCAACAGGGTTAGAGGCAGAGAACCCCAGTGGAGAGGGGAACCGGCCCGGCAGAGACAGCAAGGGCTGTTCGTTGCTCCAGCCTTTCCGTTCACCTTCACACTCCTGGGCCAGACTACACTCAATCATATGACCTACTGAAGAGATAAGTCTTCAGTAAAGACTTAAAGGTTGAGACCGAGTCTGCGTCTCTCACATGGGTAGGCAGACTGTTCCATAAAAATGGAGATCTATAGGAGAAAGCCCTGCCTCCCGCTGTTTGCTTAGAAATTCTAGGGACAATTAGGAGGCCTGCGTCTTGTGACCGTAGCGTACGTATTGGTATGTACGGCAGGACCAACTCGGAAAGATAGGTAGGAGCAAGCCCATGTAACGCTTTATAGGTTAACAGTAAAACCTTGAAATCAGCCCTTGCCTTAACAGGAAGCCAGTGTAGGGAAGCTAGCACTGGAGTAATATGATCAAATTTCTTGGTTCTAGTCAGGATTCTAGCAGCCGTATTTAGCACTAACTGAAGTTTATTTAGTGCTTTATCCGGGTAGCCGGAAAATAGAGCATTGCAGTAGTCTAATCTAGAAGTAACAAATGCATGGATTAATTTTTCTGCATCATTTTTGGACAGAAAATTTCTGATTTTTGCAATGTTACGTAGATGGAAAAAAGCTGTCCTTGAAACAGTCTTGATATGTTCGTCAAAAGAGAGATCAGGGTCAAGAGTAACGCCTAGGTCCTTCACAGTTTTATTTGAGACGACTTTACAACCATCAAGATGAATTGTCAGATTTAACAGAAGATCTCTTTGTTTCTTGGGACCTAGTACAAGCATCTCTGTTTTGTCCGAGTTTAAAAGTAAAAAGTTTTCAGCCATCCACTTTCTTATGTCTGAAACACAGGCTTCTAGCGAGGGCAATTTTGGGGCTTCACCATGCTTCATTGAAATGTACAGCTGTGTGTCATCCGCATAGCAGTGAAAGTTAACATTATGTTTTCGAATAACATCCCCAAGAGGTAAAATATATAGTGAAAACAATAGTGGTCCTAAAACGGAACCTTGAGGAACACCGAAATGTACAGTTGATTTGTCGGAGGACAGACCATTCACAGAGACAAACTGATATCTTTCCGACAGGTAGGATCTAAACCAGGCCAGAACTTGTCCGTGTAGACCAATTTGGGTTTCCAGTCTCTCCAAAAGAATGTGGTGATCGATGGTGTCAAAGGCAGCACTAAGGTCTAGTAGCACGAGGACAGATGCAGAGCCTCGGTCTGACGCCATTAAAAGGTCATTTACCACCTTCACAAGTGCAGTCTCAGTGCTATGATGGGGTCTAAAACCAGACTGAAGCATTTCGTATACATTGTTTGTCTTCAGAAAGGCAGTGAGTTGCTGCGCAACAGCTTTTTCTAAAATTTTTGAGAGGAATGGAAGATTCGATATAGGCCGATAGTTTTTTATATTTTCCGGGTCAAGGTTTGGCTTTTTCAAGAGAGGCTTTATCACTGCCACTTTTAGTGAGTTTGGTACACATCCGGTGGATAGAGAGCTGTTTATTATGTTCAACATAGGAGGGCCAAGCACAGGAAGCAGCTCCTTCAGCAGTTTAGTAGGAATAGGATCCAGTATGCAGCTTGAAGGTTTAGAGGCCATGATTATTTTCATCATTGTGTCAAGAGATATAGTACTAAAACACTTAAGTGTCTCTCCCGATCCCAGGCCCTCGCAGAGTCTGTGCAGATCCAGGACAGCTAAGCCCTGGAGGAATACGCAGATTCAAAGAGGAGTCCGTAATTTGCTTTCTAATGGTCATGATCTTTTCCTCAAAGAAGTTCATGAATTTATCACTGCTGAAGTGAAAACCATCCTCTCTTGGGGAATGCTGCTTTTTAGTTAGCTTTGCAACAGTATCAAAAAGAAATTTTGGATTGTTCTTATTTTCCTCGATTAATTTGGAAAAGTAGGATGATCGAGCAGCAGTGAGGGCTCTTCGGTACTGCACGGTACTGTCTTTCCAAGCTAGTCGGAAGACTTCCAGTTTGGTGTGGCGCCATTTCCGTTCCAATTTCCTGGAAGCTTGCTTCAAAGCTCGGGTATTTTCTGTATACCAGGGAGCTAGTTTCTTATGACAAATGTTTTTCGTTTTTAGGGGTGCAACTGCATCTAGGGTATTGCGCAAGGTTAAATTGAGTTCCTCAGTTAAGTGGTTAACTGATTTTTGTCCTCTGACGTCCTTGGGTAGGCAGAAGGAGTCTGGAAGGGCATCAATGAATTTTTGTGTTGTTTGAGAATTTATAGCACGACTTTTGATGCTCCTTGGTTGGGGTCTGAGCAGATTATTTGTTGCGATTGCAAACGTAATAAAATGGTGGTCCGATAGTCCAGGATTTTGTGGAAAAACATTAAGATCTACAACATTTATTCCATGGGACAAAACTAGGTCCAGAGTATGACTGTGGCAGTGAGTAGGTCCAGAGACATGTTGGACAAAACCCACTGAGTCGATAATGGCTCCGAAAGACTTTTGGAGTGGGTCTGTGGACTTCTCCATGTGAATATTAAAATCACCAAAAATTAGAATATGATCTGCTATGACTACAAGGTCTGATAGGAATTCAGGAAACTCAGAGAGGAACGCTGTATATGGCCCAGGAGGCCTGTAAACAGTAGCTATAAAAAGTGATTGAGTAGGCTGCATAGATTTCATGACTAGAAGCTCGAAAGATGAAAACGTCATTTTTTTTTTGTAAATTGAAATTTGCTATCGTAAATGTTAGCAACACCTCCGCCTTTGCGGGATGCACGGGGAATATGGTCACTAGTGTAACCAGGAGGTGAGGCCTCATTTAACACAGCAAATTCATCAGGCTTAAGCCATGTTTCAGTCAGGCCAATCACATCAAGATTATGATCAGTGATTAGTTCATTGACTATGACTGCCTTTGAAGTGAGGGATCTAACATTAAGTAACCCTATTTTGAGATGTGAGGTATCACGATCTCTTTCAATAATGGCAGGAATGGAGGAGGTCTTTATCCTAATAAGATTGCTAGGGTGAACACCACCATGTTTAGTTTTGCCCAACCTAGGTCGAGGCACAGACACAGTCTCAATGGGTATGGCTGAGCTGACTACACTGACTATGCTATTGGCAGACTCCACTAAGCTGGCAGGTTGGCTAACAGCCTGCTGCCTGGCCTGCACCCTATTTCACTGTGGGGCTAGAGGAGTTAGAGCCCTATCTATGTTGGTAGATAAGAGGAGAGCACCCCTCCAGTTAGGATGGAGTCCGTCACTCCTCAGCAGGTCAGGCTTGATCCTGTTTGTGGGTGAGTCCCAGAAAGAGGGCCAATTATCCACAAATGTTATCTTTTGGGAGGGGCAGAAAACAGTTTTCAACCAGCGATTGAGTGCTGAGACTCTGCTGTAGAGCTCGTCACTTCCCCTAACTGGGAGGGGGCCAGAGACAATTACTCGATGCCGACACATCTTTCTAGCTGATTTACACGCTGAAGCTATGTTGCACTTGGTGACCTCTGACTGTTAGATACTCTCTGTGTCTCTAATGTATGTTTCTTCCTTCCCAGTACTCACATTAGTGACAGATATTAACTTTAAGTGGAAATATCTGTCAGTAATGTGAATACTGGGAAGGAATAATTTTCACATGAACGCTATCTTTGTCCAGGTTTCATTCTATTTTAGCAGGTTTGGAATTGTTCAGAATCCCATTTGCTCTTCAATCAATCCGTGTTTTAAACCAAATCAGTACTCAGTGCTTTTTCCATTAGACTTGATTCTCTATAGTGACAAAAAGGTATTTTGACGTTGCTCAGCCCATTGGCCTTGATAGTAGGTTACATTTCTGTGTATTTGTACATTAGGGTTGGTGTTATGGTACGACTGAAATTCTATTTATTAATCTATATTGGAATCCCTGCATGTCAAATACAGTGCCTTGCAAAAGTATTCATCCCCCTTGGCGTTTTTCCTATTTTGTTGCATTACAACCTGTAATTTAAATTGATTTTTATTTGGATTTCATGTAATGGACTTACACAATATAGTCAAAATTAGTGAAGTGAAATTGAAAAAATAACGCGTTTCAAAAAATTTGAAAAAACAAATAACGGAAAAGTAGTGTGTGCATACAGTGGGGAGAAAAAGTATTTGATACACTGCCGATTTGCAGGTTTTCCTACTTAAAAAGCATGTAGAGGTCTGTAATTTTTTATCATAGGTACACTTCAACTGTGAGAGACAGAATCTAAAACAAAAATCCAGAAAATCACATTGTATGATTTTTAAGTAATTAATTTGCATTTTATTGCATGACATAAGTATTTGATCACCTACCAACCAGTAAGAATTCCGGCTCTCACAGACCTGTTAATTTTTCTTTAAGAAGCCCTCCTGTTCTCCACTCATTACCTATAATAACTGCACCTGTTTGAACTTGTTACCTGTATAAAAGACACCTGTCCACACACTCAATCAAACAGACTCCAACCTCTCCACAATGGCCAAGACCAGAGAGCTGTGTAAGGACATCAGGGATGAAATTGTAGACCTGCACAAGGCTGGGATGGGCTACAGGACAATAGGCAAGAAGCTTGCTGAGAAGGCAACAACTGTTGGCGCAATTATTAGAAAATGGAAGAAGTTCAAGATGACGGTCAATCACCCTCGGTCTGGGGCTCCATGCAAGATCTCACCTCGTGGGGCATCAATGATCATGAGGAAGGTGAGGGATCAGCCCAGAAGTTCACGACAGGACCTGGTCAATGACCTGAAGAGAGCTGGGACCACAGTCTCAAAGAAAACCATTAGTAACACATTACGCCGTCATGGATTAAAATCCTGCAGCGCATGCAAGGTCCCCCTGCTCAAGCCAGCGCATGTCCAGGCCCGTCTGAAGTTTACCAATGACCATCTGGATGATCCAGAGGAGGAATGGGAGAAGGTCATATGGTCTGATGAGACAAAAATAGAGCTTTTTGGTCTAAACTCCACTCGCCGTGTTTGGAGGAAGAAGAAGGATGAGTACAACCCCAAGAACACCATCCCAACCGTGACGCATGGAGGTGGAAACATCATTCTTTGGGGATGCTTTTCTGCAAAGGGGACAGGACGACTGCACCGTATTGAGGGGAGGATGGATGGGGCCATGTATCGCGAGATCTTGGCCAACAACCTCCTTCCCTCAGTAAGAGCATTGAAGTTGGGTCGTGGCTGGGTCTTCCAGCATGACAACGACCCGAAACACACAGCCAGGGCAACTAAGGAGTGGCTCCGTAAGAAGCATCTCAAGGTCCTGGAGTGGCCTAGCCAGTCTCCAGACCTGAACCCAATAGAAATTCTTTGGAGGGAGCTGAAAGTCCGTATTGCCCAGCGACAGCCCCGAAACCTGAAGGATCTGGAGAAGGTCTGTATGGAGGAGTGGGCCAAAATACCTGCTGCAGTGTGTGCAAACCTGGTCAAGACCTACAGGAAACGTATGATCTCTGTAATTGCAAACAAAGGTTTCTGTACCAAATATTAAGTTCTGCTTTTCTGATGTATCAAATACTTATGTCATGCAATAAAATGCAAATTAATTACATAAAAATCATACAATGTGATTTTCTGGATTTTTGTTTTAGATTCCGTCTCTCACAGTTGAAGTGTACCTATGATAAAAATTACAGACCTCTACATGCTTTGTAAGTAGGAAAACCTGCTAAATCGGCAGTGTATCAAATACTTGTTCTCCCCACTGTATGTATTCACCCCCTTTGCTATGAAGCCCCTAAATAAGATCTGGTGCAACCAATTACCTTCAGAAGTCACATAATTAGTTAAATAAAGTCCACCTGTGTGCAATCTAAGTGTCACATGATCTGTCACAAGATCTCAGTATTAATACACCTGTTCTGAAAGGCCCCAGAGTCTGCAACACCACTAAGCAAGCGGCACCATGAAGACCAAGGAGCTCTCCAAACAGATCAGGGTTGGGTTATAAAGTGTCACGAGAATTTCTATCTCTAATTAATCAAACTTAATGCTCTGAATAATTCCCAGAGGGTGTACATTCTCTGGTTTAATCATGAATTAAACAAAGGTCCGCAACCAGCAAGAATGATCTGTATTTAAAAAAAAATACATACACAGCCTTTATACCCCCTGACACACAAAGGCACTTTGCTCCGCCCACCTTTAAACAGCTTCTCAGTCCCCTTCACCCTGGAATGCTTTCTCAGCAGTTTCTAACTCCTCCCCCTCTGTTAGTGGGTTGACACTACATTATAACTCTAACACCGTTCACACATTTATACTGTATTTGGGGTGAAATCATTTAGTCATTATTCTTAAAATACAAATTAATCTACAGTGGGGGAAAAAAGTATTTAGTCAGCCACCAATTGTGCAAGTTCTCCCACTTAAAAAGATGAGAGAGGCCTGTAATTTCATCATAGGTACACGTCAACTATGACAGACAAATTGAGAAAATAAAATCCAGAAAATCACATTGTAGGATTTTTAATGAATTTATTTGCAAATTATGGTGGAAAATAAGTATTTGGTCACCTACAAACAAGCAAGATTTCTGGCTCTCACAGACCTGTAACTTCTTCTTTAAGAGGCTCCTCTGTCCTCCACTCGTTACCTGTATTAATGGCACCTGTTTGAACTTGTTATCAGTATAAAAGACACCTGTCCACAACCTCAAACAGTCACACTCCAAACTCCACTATGGCCAAGACCAAAGAGCTGTCAAAGGACACCAGAAACAAAATTGTAGACCAATTGGTACGCAGCTTGGTTTGAAGAAATCAACTGTGGGAGCAATTATTAGGAAATGGAAGACATACAAGGCCACTGATAATCTCCCTCGATCTGGGGCTCCACGCAAGATCTCACCCCGTGGGGTCAAAATGATCACAAGAACGGTGAGCAAAAATCCCAGAACCACACGGGGGGACCTAGTGAATGACCTGCAGAGAGCTGGGACCAAAGTAACAAAGCCTACCATCAGTAACACACTACGCCGCCAGGGACTCAAATCCTGCAGTGCCAGACGTGTCCCCCTGCTTAAGCCAGTACATGTCCAGGCCCGTCTGAAGTTTGCTAGAGTGCATTTGGATGATCCAGAAGAGGATTGGGAGAATGTCATATGGTCAGATGAAACCAAAAAACTCAACTCGTCGTGTTTGGAGGACAAAGAATGCTGAGTTGCATCCAAAGAACACCATACCTACTGTGAAGCATGGGGGTGGAAACATCATGCTTTGGGGCTGTTTTTCTGCAAAGGGACCAGGACGACTGATCCTTGTAAAGGAAAGAATGAATGGGGCCATGTATCGTGAGATTTTGAGTGAAAACCTCCTTCCATCAGCAAGGGCATTGAAGATGAAACGTGGCTGGGTCTTTCAGCATGACAATGATCCCAAACACACCGCCCGGGCAACGAAGGAGTGGCTTCGTAAGAAGCATTTCAAGGTCCTGGAGTGGCCTAGCCAGTCTCCAGATCTCAACCCCATAGAAAATCTTTGGAGGGAGTTGAAAGTCCGTGTTGCCCAGCGACATCCCCAAAACATCACTGCTCTAGAGGAGATCTGCATGGAGGAATGGGCCAAAATACCAGCAACAGTGTGTGAAAACCTTGTGAAGACTTACAGAAAACGTTTGACCTGTGTCATTGCCAACAAAGGGTATATAACAAAGTATTGAGAAACTTTTGTTATTGACCAAAAAATTATTTTCCACCATAATTTGCAAATAAATTCATAAAAAATCCTACAATGTGATTTTCTGGATTTTTTTTTCTCATTTTGTCTGTAATAGTTGACGTGTACCTATGATGAAAATTACAGGCCTCTCTCATCTTTTTAAGTGGGAGAACTTGCACAATTGGTGGCTGACTAAATACTTTTTTTCCCCACTGTATCAATCCACCCCTTTGACTAAATGTTTTCACATTCAGGATAAATGTATTTACAAGCATGATTAATCTCAGAGATTACCTCAGAACTAATAAACATTTCATCCAATTGCGGTCTTTCAGGGTCAAAGTCCTCGTCATCCACCAAGCCTGGAGGATCGTTTTTCACATTCCCCTGGTCAGAGTCCGGAGTCGGTCCATCTCTCATCATTGAGATACTGCATTTCACCAACGCCTTACTCACCAATCCTCGGACACAGGGAACAAGACAACAACCACATAATACAAGAATACCCATCCAAACACTGACCGCCCTTAAGATGGTGCTGCTATGGTTTCCATTTACCAAACATTTCATCAAACCACCCTATCCACGATGTACTAACTTACTACATTCTTCACCTAGTGCAGTTAATTCTGCAAGAGCTCTGGTGACTGTCCCATCCAGTGTGGTGTTGTTAGGGATAAATGTGCAACAATGGCTTATCATTCTATAGACACCGACCCTTTCTGCCTGATCTAGAGCCAACCTCTTTTACTAAGTCATGAGTGGGATGGCGGATAATTTCAGAGATCCCTTTTACTGCATCCCTATTCCCGCCAATAAATCGTTGTTGGTCGTAATAGATATAATTAATCCACTTCACAATTTTGTTTATTGTCACCCACCAAAAGAACGTGGAAGTAAACCCTTCCCCTAATTCTTTCATAGCTTGTTATCCATCCGGTATCCCAATCGCATCCATCTTAATAGGGCTATTCTCCTTCTTGTTAAAACTCCTCCTACGTCTGTTTAACCCTTTCCTTGGTTCCTGGTGAATCAGTAGAACCAGGGCGCACGTATCCAGCCACCCTTTTGGTATTCTCTGCCTTATACTGCCTTTACTGGCACACGCCCACCACACATCGGTTACAGGGGCTGTAAGGTTCAGAATTCTCTCCTGTGCTTCTGAACTCAAATCAATCACATTACTACTATCTCCAATTGATAATTGGTGATGTCTTTGTCTCTCATTGCCCCCCATATCTGGATGTTCAGTCCCGCCCGGTCTCATATTCCCGTCCCCAAGTGTGTTTAAACACTTGGGTCTAGGAACAATCCGCCGTGGGGGAATAAGAATAAGCAAACACGTTTGGTGTTCGCCAAAAGGCATGTGGGAGACTCCCCAAACATATGGAAGAAGGTACTCTGATCAGATTAGACTAAAATTGAGCTTTTTGGCCATCAAGGAAACGCTATGTCTGGCGCAAACCCAACACCTCTCATCACCCTGAGAACATGGTGGTGGCAGCATCATGCTGTGGGGATGTTTTTCATCGGCAGGGACTGGGAAACTGGTCAGAATTGAAGGAATGATGGATGGCGCTAAATACAGGGAGATTATTGAGGGAAACCTGTTTCAGTCTTCTAGAGATTTGAGACTAGGACGGAGGTTCACCTTCCAGCAGGACAATGACCCTAAGCATACTGCTAAAGCAACACTTGAGTGGTTTAAGGGGAAACATTTAAATGTCTTGGAATGGCCAATTGAGAATCTGTGGTATGACTTAAAGATTGCTGCACACCAGCGGAACCCATCCAACTTGAAGGAGCTGGAGCAGTTTTGCCTTGAAGAATGGGCAAAAATCCCAGTGGCTAGATGTGCCAAGCTTATAGAGACATACCCCAAGAGACTTGCAGCTGTAATTGCTGCAAAAGGTGTCTCTACAAAGTATAGACTTTGGGGGGAGTGAATAGTTATGCACGCTCAAGTTTTCTGTTTTCTTGTCTTATTTCTTGTTTGTTTCACAATAAAAAATATTTTGCATCTTCAAAGTGGTAGGCATGTTGTCACGACTTCCGCCGAGGCTGCCTCCCCTCCTTGTTCGGGCAGGCTTCGGCGTTCGTCGTCACCGGCTTACTAGCCACTGCCGCTCCATATATCATCATTCCATTTGTCTTGTCTTGTCAATTACACACACCTGGTTCTTACCCCCTCATTAGTCCGTGTATAAGTGTTCCCTCTGCCCCCTTGTCCTTCTGGGTGATTGTTTTATGTGAGTTGAGTGTAGCTCGGTGGAGCTACTCGTACCTTGTATTGCCGGGGTAGATATTTCCCCTGTGCCTGTATTTTGTTGGAGCTACCCGTACATTGTATTGCCGCGGTAGATTGTTTTCCTCTGTGCCTGTATTTTGTTGTCGCTATCCAGCGCAACTGAGAACGACAGAATAAACTCTGTATTCTGTGATTTACCCTCCTGCACCTGACTCCTTCTAATCACACTCATTACACATGTTGTGTAAATGAAATGATACAAAGCCCCCAAAAATCCATTTTAATTCCAGGATGTAAGGCAACAAAATAGGAAAAATGTCAAGGGGGGGTGAATACTTTCGCAAGCCACTGTATTCCACAAAAACATCCATGGGCAAAATATCCCATATTTCCAGCATCAGTTTCTATCTGTGAAAGTTGTGTCATGCATAATACTGTACTCTACTACCAAGCATGCATTTTGTTTCACGCTTCAGGGAGAGATTAATTTAAGCAGAGAGAGTGGCTAATGGATTTCAGATAGGAAATTATGCTTAAATCTGCATGCATTAAGATTTTGATATTTACTGCATTGTGCAGTTGACTTCATCCTCTGAAATTGGCTGCCCTCCAGCTAGGAAGACGGAGAGAAAGACTGGTCTGGATTTGCTTCCCCAGGTACCAGCAGATTGTCTCATAGCCACATTTTAATATTTATATTTCCTTTATGATACTCTCTTCTCGCTTGGAGAAACAAAGCTGGATCTAGGCCAGTATTTAATCAAAGGTGCAGGGTTACTCTGAGAAAAATTCCATTACGAAACATTGCTATTGCATTCAGGAAAAACGGAGCAAACAAACAGAAGAATAGACAAACACATTCCACTGTTTGTGGTCAAGATAACAGGCATTCACCACACAGATAAAAAGCTATATTTATATCACATACGGAAATTGTTTTATATTTGGTGATCATATTCTGCACAGTACTGCTATTCTTATACATTAGGAACCCAAAATACTGAGAAAATGAAGAAATTAGTTTGTAGAAATGAGTAGTAAAGATTAATGATAAATGTTACTATATCATCATCTTTCACCAGGTTGTTTGATCTGTGCTCTCATTAAATGTTGTGTAAACATTGAAATGCCTATTTATGTACATCCTGTAGAAAATTGTACCACCACCAACCCTCCCCCCATGCCAACCATGCCAACCACCTGGCCCTGTTGAGATGCACTCCCATCCCATATGACTATGGCTGCATCCCACATGGCACCCAATTCTGTATATAGTGCACTACTTGTAACTCTATGGGCCCTGGTCAAAAGTAGTGCACTATATAAGGAATAGGATGCCATTTGGGACACAGCCTATGTGCTATGTGCTGACCACTAGCACTCTGGAACCATGCCACTGTTTTGTTCCACCTTATGCAATTTTCTATCTGACTGAGCCACTTTAAATTATGTTCCTCTGTTCTGAGTGTTAGAGCATATGAGGTGAAATTACTTTAAAATCTGCATCTACTTGAACAATAAGTTAGGAACTCTCCTAGTTGAATCTCAAATGATGCTACTAAACGATAGGCTTGTTTATCTTGAATAAAAATGTGATTATCTTTTCAAACTATTTGGAATATTTTATCATAACTTAGTAGTGATTATGAAGCTTTCAGAGTCAAAAATAGAGACAAATCTTGCATATAGCATGAAAACAATTTTCAAGCTCTGTGGTAAATGAATGTCATTTCAAGTGCCTTCCTAAGGTAATGTATATGGCAAACTACCTAGTTATGAAGCAATATGTGCTTACTTGTGCGTGACATCTTACGGCTCCTTCAAAACAATACTCCTATACAGTCCAGGAATGCATCCCAAATGGCACCCTATTCCCTACACAGTGCCTTGCAAAAGTATTCATCCCCCTTGACCTTTTTCCTATTTTGTTGCATTACAACCTGTAAATTAAATTTATTTTTATTTGGATTCCATGTAATGGACATACACAAAATAGTCCAAATTGGTGAAGTGAAATTAAAAAAAGTACTTATTTAAAAAAATTCGACAAAATAAATAACGGAAAAGTGGTGCGTGCATATGTATTCACCCCCTTTGCTATGAAGCCCCTAAATAAGATCTGGTGCAACCAATTACCTTCAGAAGTAACATCATTAGTTAAATAAAGTCCACCTGTGTGCAATCTATGTGTCACATGATCAGTCACATGATCTCAGTATATATACACCTGTTCTGAAAGGCCCCAGAGTCTGCAACACCACTAAGCAAGGGGCACCACCAAGCAAGCGGCACCATGAAGACCAAGGAGCTCTCCAAACAGGTCAGGGACAAAGTTGTGGATAAGTACATATCAGGGTTGGGTTATAAAGAAATATCAGAAACTTTAAACATCCCACGGAGCACCATTAAATCCATTATTAAAAAATGGAAAGAATATGGCACCACAACAAACCTGCCAAGAGAGGGCCGCCCACCAAAACTCACGGACCATGCAAGGAGGGCATTAATCAGAGAGGCAACAAAGAGACCAAAGATAACCCTGAAGGAGCTGCAAAACTCCACAGTGGAGATTGGAGTATCTGTCCATAGGACCACTTTAAGCTGTACACTCCACAGAGCTGGGCTTTACGGAAGAGTGGCCAGAGAAAAGCCATTACTTAAATAAAAAAATAAGCAAACACGTTTGGTGTTCGCCAAAAGGCATGTGGGAGACTCCCCAAACATATGGAAGAAGGTACTCTGGTCAGATGAGACTAAAATTGAGCTTTTTGCCAATCAAGGAAAACCCAACACCTCTCATCACCCCGAGAACACCATCCGCACAGGTGGTGGTAGGCGGCATCATGCTGTGGGGATGTTTTTCATCGGCAGGGACTGGGAAACTGGTCAGAATTGAAGGAATGATGGATGGCGCTAAATACAGGGAAATTCTTGAGCAGTTTTGCCTTGAAGAATGGGCAAAAATCCCAGTGGCTAGATGTGCCAAGATTATAGAGACATACCCCAAGAGACTTGCAGCTGTAATTGCTTCAAAAGGTGGCTCTACAAAGTATTGACTTCGGGGGAGTGAATAGTTATGCTCAAGTTTTCAGTTTTTTTGTCTTATTTCTTGTTTGTTTCACAAGAAAAAATATTTTGCATCTTCAAAGTGGTAGGCATGTTGTGTAAATGAAATGATACAAACCCCCCAAAAATGAATTTTAATTCCAGGTTGTAAGGCAACTGTCGTATCTTGTCGCTGCTGGTACTCATTGCTGTCAAACAAAGGAGTCCGCTCATACTGAACTTGGATCATAAGGTTTATTCATATCACAAGGTTTCAGCATAAGTGACGGATGTCATGACACCCGGAGAGCGACGTCCCAGATTGCAATGGTCGCTCTAACCTCTTCTTCGTCTAGCCCATACTTATAAACAATGCAAAAATATGGGTTGCTCCCTCTGCTGTCCAATCACCTGTCTCCCCTGGGGCGTCACCCCACAAATGGCTACTTTTGAACTAAAATAAACATTCTCTCCGATTCCACTTAAAAACATTAACAACTTCATAATATTCATATACGACATTCCCCCCTTCGAGACTAAACAGTCTCGAAAACAAACAGAATAGGATTATGACCAGTAACAATTCATCTTATTGAGTATCTTTAACATTAAACCAAAAAACATTCTTCTCTAGAGTGTAAATACCTTTCCATGAAATATGAATAAATGTTTATGAAGTGTGAATACATTACTATGAAATATGAACAAATCTTTATGGAGTGTGAGAGCGAAAAACTGTCTGGCAACCTTCGTTCCAAATCCATCCATCAATCAAGACAGTAAAATTCTCTCACGGTCCCTCTGCCCCAGGTAACCACCTAGGTACTCCCGATGAATTCATAAATCCCTATCAATGCATTTGAAACTATGATGCAATTAAATACACATGTAAGCCCCTGCAAACAAAATACTATCCAAAAAATGTCCACTCTAAGGCTGGTCAACCCATCGGACCCTACAGTGGAACTCTCTATCCCTGCCTAGACCCAATATCCCTAAGCATCAACGAAATAAACAAAAACATCTAAGATCCCCACATGTATCCAATAACATCAAATATCATTCTACAAAAATTAATACCTAAGAATATGACACAAATTATGTATTACACATGCAAATATGTCTATATTTCATTGCAGACACTGGAATGTAGTCCACTACACTTCATCTCCTCCGTAGTCTCCTCTTCCAATGCATTGTTGATGATGGAATCGGAATCTTTCCACACCTTCCTTGCTCCATCTCCTCCAGTCATATTGTCCCTTCATATTGTCCTTGTTTGAGTATTTCAATCTCCACATATTCCCCCAAATGCTTCTGGAAGAAAAGAAAAGACCAAACAGTATCTTTTGCAAAACAACATTTTCAAATTAAACATCAATATCAACTAAGAATATACAAATTATATATAAATGATGTATGAATCAATATAAATGATAGAATAATGAAATAGGATAATGTGATTCATTCATACACTTCCCCCCTTTGATTCATAACATCATACTAAAATCACACTAATATTGAAAAAAAATTGAAAAATGATCAAATATTCAAAAAGGATATTTATCCATCCAGTCCCACTTGTCCATCTTCATCCAGATCAGGAACAGTCAACAACGGCATCTTAGTGTTGTCTCCAGGCATCACTACTCCAACCTAGCTCAATATCATAGCTTTCTCAAAGGTCAGTAACAAATTACAAACATCACACACAGTGCTATCAAAGCTGCCATTAAAATCTAATCCATCACTGCTCCTACTGGGCCTAACTGATCTTGCAACCAATACTTCGCTGACCATCCAGCTCCTTCAGATCTACCAAACGCATCCCTTATATTCTTCAACGCATAGTGATACTATCTGAACTATCTGGAATCAAAGTATAGCTAATATTATCAATATGATCTGCCAAAAATGTTACACCATACCATGGAAAAAGTCCCCCCTTCTCTCTTAGAATTATCCTCCAATGATAGGCTTCCCAGACTATGAAATGTCGCCATGTCCCTTTCCACCCTACTTCCAAACCTAGATTCAGATTTATCTGTGTCCGGTGCTACCCCTCTTTTAATGGTAGAAACCTCATATGGAAGCTTCAACGTTGACATGTAACAACATCCTGTCCATCCATAGGGTAAGAATATATATGCTTCATCACCACAAACCCTCCAAATATCTCTACAATTCCCAATAGTCACATTGTCAGGCAAAAGCTAATCTTTCACCATCAAAGTCTTGCTGTTCTTACTACCTGGAACATAAAAAGTAACATTATATTTCTCATTACTACCCTTAAGGTCATGCATACCCAAAGTTATCATATATGATATATATTCATCACAATCTGATATTCCCATAAACATACCCCTTACATCATATGTTTTATTAGAACAAAAACAACTTTTAGCCCTCACTGGTTTCACCTCCAATGCTTCAGGGTTTGCTGTTACTTGATTTTCCTTCCCATCTAACAAATTCCCATAAGGTAATTCACTTAACCCAATAACACCTAAACCTAGGCTTAAACAAATGTTTTGACAATGACATTTTATCTGTTCTGGACTTCTCAACAGACATGGACCCTCAAGATTCCTCACTGATCTTACAGAATGAGCTAGCTGCTGGAACCAAAGATTCCTACCTGCCCATCCATCTTTAATTTTCACAACAGAAGAATCAAACCACATGCATTTAGTTTCTCTCTTCCCTAACGAGCGGTACTGATCAGATACCTCTCCTTGTCTATCATTAAAATCAAAGACCTCATCCTGTACCTCCATGATAGTATCCTTCACTATTTCAGATGAATCTATATTGTTCTCTACTACTATCTGCTCTCCTATTTTAACCCTATCCTTACTACCATTGACAGCACTCTCCATCCGTATAATTTCAGAAAAGTCGTTGTTTGTGTCTGCGTCATACTTCCTACATTTGTTACTGCCGTCGTACCATTAATCCCTTCCAAAGTTACCATTAAAGTAGTTGATTTAGTTGATGTATTAACACCCTTAACTACTTCTAGTGGGAAAGCTACCGATCTCCTCTGTGTATTATTTACTGTTGGAGTGACTACTGTAATATACTCCTCCTGAACTCCTTCGGTGACTGTGGAAGCTTCAACAGACTTCAACTCTTCCATTATAAGCGTCACTTTACGAATTACATAGCCTTTTAACCAATAATTCTTAACCGGAACAAATTTTAATGCTTGCACTAGATAAGTACACATATATTCTCCCTGATCTTTCTCTGTAACATTACGCAAAATAAATGAACAATCACTCATAACCCTCTTCCACTTCATATCGTTGTACAAACTATACTTCCTTTGACTAGGTGCAACAGCTTCTACTTCTGGTCCTGATAACAATACTTCTTCTCCATAATTATCTCTCCATGTGGGAGGAACGTCCCCTCTCCACTCCATCTCTCACATCTACAATGAAGATGAGCTGGATCACTCATCCTAACCCTAATAACAGTATTTTCCTCTAAAATTGGTGCTGGAGCTATTGGTTCCCTTATAATCAAATGCGATATATTTATGGCTTTAATAACTATCAATGTTGAAAGAGTTAAATTGCTTCTCACTGTTGTTTTAATAGACTGACGTGTTAATGTCCTTATTGTTACTTCATCTAGTTTCCCCAAAGCTTTGAACTCTTTGCTTGTACTTCCATCTATCACCACTAGTGTCAAATGACGTAAATGTAACTTACATTCACTCTCTCTTCCTACTCTAAACCCTCACTTTCAAACTTTTGATTATAAAAAAATATACCTACAATTACCTTGATCTTCCTGCTGGGAATTGTAAATATAGATACTCAATCACCCTCAATCTTCTCTTATCATTCAGCAACGCATACTTTCTCAATGCATCTGCTCCTAACAGATCTAAACTCCTACCATATCTATCTTCCCACTAAACTCTAAAATGTCCTTCACCACTGTTCTCTCTCTTTTACTACTAACTAACATTGAAACTTAACTTACTGTCTTAGAGTTCCTTCAACCCTAGTTCTCCTAACTTTTTAATCTAATCTTTTCTCCTAACTTTTAAAAACCTTTTCCACTGATTTATTCACAAAATCCTTTACCACCAAATTTTTAGAATATGTGATCGGGAAGTCCCCACCTGCTTCTGACTTCTTTACACACAGACTTGGCAAACGACTAAACACCTTTTAGCCTAGCCTGAAATCTCTTGGTGTAGGAATGTAACCCAGAATAACAGTCACCCCTTTTAACTTTATTTTCAGACAGATTGTCTAATAGGCAGTCTAATAGATTATCATCCTTCCTATGATATTATCTTTTTAAGCAAATATGATTCCCAAAAACCCTATTCTTTTTTTTTAATCCTCTACCAGACAGTCGTCTAGTGTACATCTTATTGTACAGTTCAATTTACACAATGCATCTCTTTCCAACAATGCAATAGGTATATGTTCTAATATTAGTATGTCTATTTTAATTTCTCCTTGATTTTTATAGCAGAGCTCAATTGGTTCCTTAAGAGTAATTAGCTGTTTTACTACCTCAAATCCCTATCCTAATTAGTTAATTTTACATAGTGAGATGTTTAACCTCTTTTGGCTCAACACAGATAAAAGCTTTTCTACTATTCACCATCACTTCTCATAGTCCTCTGTTTTTACTTCAATTGTTAGATATTTTCTCTTCTTCTCTAATCGGTGCTATCAGCTGACACCCCCCTTCATATCTTCTAGGCACCTCTAGAATCCTTGAAGGGTTCACCTAGAGAACAGGTGATCTTCACTTGCTCCTTTATCTTCCTCAGAAATTTCCTCTGTTGTTTCCTCCTGGCGCATTGCATTAACAGGTAAAGTGACCAACCTGTCCATAATTATAACACTCTTCTAAAAGTTGCTGGAAGTGTAGCTGAAATCTTCCTCCTCCTTCTAAGCCTTCTCGTCCTCTTCCTCTCCAATTCTGTGTCTGTCCAGAAACTGGCTGTGGATATGGATAACTGGTACCCCCCTTGGTGGCTGGTACAATTGCGGTTGGAACTGGTCCTGTTGAAGCTGTAGCAGTGATTGTTGATTTGGTACACTCTGATTCTTCATAACCAAAGCTTCTCTTCTCCACCAGTTGTATGATTGAGTTTTCTGAGAGTTTCTTGGTCCTGTTCCTTCTTGTTGTTGACCTATCAGTATTCTTCAAAAGCTTATATTCTAAGTTCTGTCCTCGAAATATCATCTTCCATCATCTTCTTACTATTGGCCTTTCCTTGACCTCAATGTATTCTTCTCCTCCAATTGTTGGGATTATTTTCTCAACAGTTTTTCTTCTCTTCTGTATCTTCATCCTCATCTTTCCGAACCTCATTCTTCTCTTAGTTTCCAGACATCTCGGTTTTTTCTTACTTCTGGAGTTTTGGATTCATTTTTATTGTCGTTTCTGCTTGTCCTCTATCTATTATTCGTTCATCTTCATCTCTGATGCAATAATCACCCTGCTGGATGATCACCGGAAGCTGAGGATAAACATCCCTAAGCTCTACTTCCTTCTCATAAGGTGGGTGTATTTTTGCTGAATCCGTGTGTGAGAAAGGTGTACTAACTTCTGCCATTAGTTTTTCTGTCGCCTTCTCTTCCTTTAACCTTTTCTGTATACCTTTGTTTATCTTATCGCTGGAATCTTTTATCAGTTTTTGTTTGAGAATGAAGGGCAACTTTTGTTTCATTTGCCGGATAACCTAGCAATACTTTAGTTAAAGGATTACTATTTTCAACTATATCAACCGGTGTAATGACTTTCATAGCCTTGCTGTCCTTCCTCCCCATTGTAACTACTCTTTTATATTCCTTTATTGTGAAATATTTTATTTTAGACTATATAGCCTATGGCTTCCCCCCTTTAATTATTAATATAAACCAAACAACCAAAAAAAAAAAAATATATATATTTTTAAATCAATCAACCAAAATATGAATATTAAAAAATTCAATTAAAAATTCTATTCAAAAAATATTTTTTATTTAAAAAATAAAAAATAAATTAAAAAATCATTTAAAAATTATGAATAATTAAAGCCAATATTGTATTTCTATATATAATAATATATAATAATAATATGCCATTTAGCAGATGCTTTTATCCAAAGCGACTTACAGTCATGCGTGCATACATTTTTGTGTATGGGTGGTCCCGGAGATCGAACCCACTACCTTGGCGTTACAAGCGCGTGCTCTACCAGCTGAGCTACAGAGGACCACCCATACACATTATATCCTATCTTACCAATTTTATCAATTAGTGGCTATCGTACCACAACCCATCCGGAAAGTAAATACAAGTAGTCCACTTCACAGCAATCCTAAAAACAAAGCCCTCTAACCTTACAACACTACAATTCCCATAAACCCCCTTGCTCTATAAGCACCTAATTATCTTAATTTTACAGAATAATGTCAGTACTCGATTTCCAACACAACTGCTAATCAACCCAAGTGATGCACAGAGACTCCAAAATGCAAATTTTATTCAAATGATCAGTCTGTTGCCAAGCCTCTGTGAAATTGTCATAACATCAAATATCCTGTAGGGGAAGATTTTGTAAACAGAACCAGCCTCAAAACCTTTTGACTCGATCCTCCCCTTGTCACGTGATGTCACGTCAGCACCTCTCTTTCTTTCTCCCTCTCTCTCCTCTCGTCTCGTCCTATCGTTCCTCTCATATGACAAAAGAACAGAGACACAGAAAAATATTTTAGTAGTTTATGCAATACTGAGTTACTCCCAGCATTCAATATTCCTTCGTTCACATTCGCTCTAAGAATCAACTCAGGAATAATTATGGATCGCTCAAAAACATTTTTATTTTATTTATTTATTTAATTATTTTTATTTTTAATCCGTCAACATATCTCTCTCATTTATCAATTCAATAGGTCACAAAACCAGTTTCATCTTTAACCAACAGCCGATGTAACAACCAAAATACACCATTAGACTCTAAATGTCTAATTCTTTGTTCCTTTTTGTTTGTCTCAGCCTCCCCGCAACACAGTGTAACAGAGGAGTGACCTATTTACCCACAATCCCCCTTGTTGTAGTTTTAGTAAACAACATGTTGTAGTTTAGTACCGTAAACCAACGTGTCATAATCTCGTGCCATAAACTCCCACGTTTTGTAGTGTAGTGTCGTAAAATTAAACGCATGCGCTTTCCAGACAATAGAACGTTAGCCTTCCGCTACAGCCCTTCTATTTTACTCCTTATAATCAAACAATAACACTTAACAGAGCTCACAATTGCATAGAACTCTGAATTCTACACACACAAACATAATTTAAGAGGCTTTATTCCATCGCAATGGCCCCCTAAGGTCACACGTTAGCATGTAGCACGCAACACAATTAGCATTTAGCATTAGCATTTAGCATTAGCCTTTATGTACAATGTGGCATGAAACACAACCAGCATTTAGCATCAGCATTAGCATTAGCCTTTAGCTAACCTGTGGCTTGCAACACGCAACAGGTACCCTGCACTGCCCTTTCCTTTGTCTTATTCTCTACCGTTTGTGATGCCGTGAGTTCAATGACCATCTACTGAGAGATTACCCCAAGCAGACACCCCGTCAGATGAAAGATGATCAATAATCACAATCAGATAAATTCCATCAACCCGAGTTTTTTAGAACACACCAAATGCACATCTAACGCGCAAACGGATTTTCGGCCCATCCTGGATGGCCCACCCCGGGGTCTTACACGGTGCAGTGCCCTAATGTATACGTATATCTGCCTTTATTCACTACCAATCAATTGTTCTAGACTTCCTATTATTTGCGCCGTTTACCAATGCAACCAAATTTTAGAATAATCATTACAGACCCCTAGTCGACAGCAATAACACCACATCAGCACAAACCCAAGTAATTTACACGGTACATACTATCCAATGTCCCCCACTGAGCCAGCGGAACACAACTAATGCCCAAATTTTGTGAGAAATCTCACCTTAGCCGGCTTGAGCGGTAGTCACCTCGCGACTCAGGAACGGGACAAAGAACGATGCAGTCAGATCCCGGACGAGCCCCCATTGTGTCGTATCTTGTCGCTGCTGGTGCTCATTGCTGTCAAACAAAGGAGTCCGCTCATACTGAACTTGGATCATAAGGTTTATTCATATCACAAGGTTTCAGCACAAGTGACGGATGTCATGACACCCGGAGAGCGACGTCCCAGATTGCAATGGTCGCTCTAACCTCTTCTTCGTCTAGCCCATACTTATAAACAATGCAAAAATATGGGTTGCTCCCTCTGCTGTCCAATCACCTGTCTCCCCTGGGGCGTCACCCCACAAATGGCTACTTTTGAACTAAAATAAACATTCTCTCCGATTCCACTTAAAAACATTAACAACGTCATAATCTTCATATACGACACAACAAAATAGGAAAAATGCCAAGGGGGGTGAATACTTTTGCAAGCCACTGTAATAGTCCACTACTTTTGAGCAGAACCCTGTGGGCCCTGATGATCTAAAGCATAGTACTATATAAAGACTAGGGTGCCATTTGGGACACAAAACATTTCTCCTTGGAAAAGGAAATGAATGTTGGCAGAGGTTCCATTATTTCCTAAGCAAGGTTAAAATGTAGATATTCTCAAAGGTTAGAGAATAGGCTGTTGCATATCTGAAAAATAATAGCAAATTGTATTTACACTCATTCCTTTGTCGTAAGGCTGCTACTGTGACATTACCGGTTGACAAATGTGACCGACCGGCTCGATTCGGTCTTATGTAGCAACATTTGAATTTTTTTTTTTTTTTACATTGGATAAAAGTAGAGACTCAGAGCTAGATGTTATATACACTTCAGTTGAGGAACAATGGGAAAGTAATTCTGCTTTGAAAGTTGATAAACTTGTAACCCCACTTTTGAGAAAATGTCACTTGAATGTTTTGATACACCTGATGGAGAGCCCTTCTTCTTCTACATCCATTCAACATAGTTCACACCCTCTTAAGCCTTAGCCCCACCCATCTCTTTAAGGATTCACATGTAAAGCCATGTGCTAACAGAGTAAGTACGGTAGTGTACTAAACAACCAAAGATTTCAAGACTAAAGGCTGGTTTATACTACATCTATCGACATTTCTGTAGACAGTTGTCGCAGTGACATCATGAACATTCTGTTGTCGTCTGACATCAAACTTGTCGTTGTTGTTATGAAAAAGTATAAACACAAAAACGACAAGATGCATGACATCAGCAGCCTTGTGGCCCAAAATAGCATGTCTGGTGTATTTCAACACCAATAAACCCATCCGTTTAGAAATGAATTTAGTATATGTCAATCTAGTAAACCAGGCAACTAAAAGTAACTTTCTAAACAATGTCTTGGTTCGTTTTTAGCTTGTTAGCTAGCTAACGTTAAGTTCGCTGGCTAGCCAGTTCAAATAATGACCATATCAAATAGCTGACAACGTCTTAACTTTAGCTAATTTGTATTCATTATTGCAGGAAAATAAACTCACAACAAGATCCTTATTTACAAGTTAATGGCGAGCTAATTACAGAAAATAGCTTATGGTTGTGAGTGTGACTAAATAAAAGCAGGGCATTCTACAGGAGTATTTTAGAACTTGGACACTGTCTCGTTGGCCTAACGTTATATCATAATTTGACTTTGGTGCAGGTCATGTTCAATCAATCAATCAATTTTATTTTATATAGCCCTTCTTACATCAGCTAATATCTCGAAGTGCTTTACAGAAACCCAGCCTAAAACCCCAAACAGCTAGTAATGCAGGTGTAGAAGCACGGTGGCTAGGAAAAACTCCCTAGAAAGGCCAAAACCTAGGAAGAAACCTAGAGAGGAACCAGGCTATGAGGGGTGGCCAGTCCTCTTCTGGCTGTGCCGGGTGGAGATTATAACAGAACCATGCTAAGATGTTCAAAAATGTTCATAAGTGACAAGCATGGTCAAATAATAATCAGGAATAAATCTCAGTTGGCTTTTCATAGCCGATCATTAAGAGTTGAAAACAGCAGGTCTGGGACAGGTAGGGGTTCCATAACCGCAGGCAGAACAGTTGAAACTGGAATAGCAGCAAGGCCAGGCGGACTGGGGACAGCAAGGAGTCACCACGGCCGGTAGTCCCGACGTATGGTCCTAGGGCTCAGGTCTCTCAGTTGGCTTTTCATAGCCGATCATTAAGAGTTGAAAACAGCAGGTCTGGGACAGGTAGGGGGTTTCGTAACCGCAGGCAGAACAGTTGAAACTGGAATAGCAGCAAGGCCAGGCGGACTGGGGACAGCAAGGTGTCAGCATGCCCGGTAGTCCTGACGTATGGTCCTAGGGCTCAGGTTCTCAGAGAGAAAGAGAGAACGAGAGAATTAGAGAGAGCATACTTAAATTCACACAGGACACTGGATAAGACAGGAGAAGTACTCCAGGTATAACCAACTAACCCCAGCCCCCGACACATAAACTACTGCAGCATAAATACTGGAGGCTGAGACAGGAGCGGTCCGGAGACACTGTGGCCCCATCCGAAGAAACCCCGGACAGGGCCAAACAGGAAGGATATAACCCCACCCACTCTGCCAAAGCACAGCCCCCGCACCACCAGAGGGATATCCTCAACCACCAACTTACAATCCTGAGACAAGGCCGAGTATAGCCCACAGAGGTCTCCACCACAGCACAAACCAAGGGGGGGCGCCAACCCAGACAGGAAGATCACGTCAGTAACTCAACCCACTCAAGTGACGCACCCCTCCTAGGGACAGCATGAAAGAGCACCAGCAAGCCAGTGACTCAGCCCCTGTAACAGGGTTAGAGGCAGAGAACCCCAGTGGAGAGAGGGGAACCGGCCTGGCAGAGACAGCAAGGGCTGTTCGTTGCTCCAGAGCCTTTCCGTTCATGTTGTTCTTCACATTACCGTCTCTGGTAAACACACACTATGTTAAATAAAATCTAAGTTTATTTGTCACATGCACAAGATACAGAAGGTGTAAACGGTACAGTGAAATGGTTACTTGCATGGTGGAGTCATTAGCAACACTTTTGCAGTTCTTTGTGATATCTTTCCGAAAAGCTGCATTAGAAAGGATTACCTACACATACTGAGCAGCTCATGTTATAGACAGAAGCGGCTACATGGCAGACCAATCCGAACTCATCTCTCAGCTTGTCCAGCCCATCCATTATCTCAGCCAATTGTACACTTTTATTCGTATTTACAGATGGCATACAAGTTTGTTATTAAGGCACATGAAAGTTCACATGTTCCAGAAGGCATTTCTGCCAAAAAACACATTTAAAAAAAAAAAAAATGTTTACGTTCAAATGCCTCTCCTGTGAAGTAGTGACACGCGACATAAGCCTAGTTTCCTGAAACAAGTCACAAATGTTGGCCCCAAAAAGGATTCCAAGGGTTAATCTAATTTATAATCAGAATTTCCTTATCAGTATTGTAGTGTGACATACAACTTTATCTCTTTATATTCCTGTGTGGGTGTACCTCATAATAAAGGTTATCATTCATAACACTAACCTGCACTACACTGTATTTGAATGGAGTTTTGCATCACTGTCACACCCTGACTTATGGGACTCTTGTATGTTGAGTCAGGGTGTGGAGATCTATGTTGTATATTCTATGTTTAGTTCTAGTTGTTCTACTTCTATGTTTGGCCGGGTGTGATTCCCAATCAGAGGCAGTTGTCGCTCGTTGTCTCTGATTGGGGATCATACTTAAGTAGCTTGTTTGGTATCATTAGTTGTGGGATCTTATTCCGTGTATAGGCTGTTATTGTGTTTAGCCTGAGGACTTCACGTTACGTTGTTTTGTTCGTGTGTTTATTCTTTATAATAAACATGTATGCGTTTCACGCTGCGCCTTGGTCTGACCCGTTCTTCAACGAGCGTGACAGAAGATCCCACCAAACACGGACCAAGCAGCGTGCCCAGGAGCAAACACCCTGTTTGCGGGGAAAGGACCCTGGGCGAAGAAGGAAGCCCAGGCAGGAGAGGAGCAACGGCAACACAGAAGGCACCGGCCGAGGAGGAAGCCCGAGAGGCAGCCCCAATATTTTTTTTTGGGGGGGCTAAAGGAGTGGTCGGGGAGCGAGAGAGAAGAGCCCCGACCACTGCACCCGGTGGGTTTCCAGATTGAGTCCCTACGACCATGGGAAGAAGAGTGGGAACAGTTTTATACTGAGGAGTCGGAGGATGATGACGACGATGAGTTTCTGTTCCCTAACTCGTGGGGGCTCCCGGAGGAGTCCTCACTGGAGGAGGAGTGCAGAGAGAGAGAAGGATCGGATCTGCAGGGTAAGAGAGGAGGCCACCACATTACGGGGGCTGATAGCAAGAATAGAGCGGGAGAGCTCCGTTCAAGAGGAGGCACTGCAGGAGGCTCGTAGGGAGAAGGAGGAAGTAGATGCAAGGACAGAGGAGCTGGTTAGGCAACATAAGGAGCGTTGGTTAATAGAGGAACCCATGTATGCGGAGAAACGCACTGTATCGCCAGTGCGCATGCACAGCCCAGTGCGTTCTGTGCCAGCGCCCTGCACGTGTCGTGCGAAAGTGGGCAGCCAGCCAGGACGGGTTGTTCCGGCTCAACGCTCCTGGTCTCCAGGGCGCTTCCAAGGTCCAGTATATCCTGCTCTGGTTCTATGCACTGTGTCACCAGTGCACCTTACCAGTCCTGTACGGCCCGTACCTGCTCCTCGCACCAAGCCAGTGGTGTGTGTGTCCAGTCCGGCCCGGCCCGTTCCTGCTCCTCGCACCAGACCAGTGGTGCGTGCTCCCAGTCCGGTCCGGCCCGTTCCTGCTCCTCGCACCAAGCCAGTGGTGTGTGTTCCCAGTCCGGCCCGGCCCGTTCCTGTTCCTCGCACCAGGCCAGTGGTGCGTGTCGCCAGTCTGGCCCGGCCCGTCCCTGCTCCTTGCACCAGACCAGTGGTGCGTGTTCCCAGTCCGGTACGGCCCGTGCCTGCTCCCCGCACCAAGCTAGTGGTGTGTGTCCCCAGTCCGGCCCGGCCCGTTCCTGCTCCTCGCACCAGACCAGTGGTGCGTGTTCCCAGTACGGCCCGGCCCGTTCCTGTTCCTCGCACCAGGCCAGTGGTGCGTGTTCCCAGTCCGGTACGGCCCGTGCCTGCTCCCTGCACCAAGCCAGTGGTGTGAGTCCCCAGTCCGGCCCGGCCCGTTCCTGTTCCTCACACCAAGCCAGTGGCGAGTGTCGCCAGCCCGGTACGACCCGTACCTGCTCCCCGCACCAAGCCAGTGGTGTGTGTCCCCAGTCCGGCCCGGCCCGTTCCTGTTCCTCGCACCAACCTAGTGGTGTGTGTCCCCAGTCCGGCCCGGCCCGTTCCTGCTCCTCGCACCAGACCAGTGGTGCGTGTTCCCAGTCCGGCCCGGCCCATTCCTGTTCCTCGCACCAGGCCAGTGGTGCGTGTTCCCAGTCCGGTACGGCCCGTGCCTGCTCCCCGCACCAAGCCAGTGTTGCCAGTCCGGCCCGGCCCGTTCCTGCTCCTCGCACCAGACCAGTGGTGCATGTTCCTAGTCAGGTCCGGCCCGTGCCTGCTCCTCGCACCAGACCAGTGGTGCGTGTGTCCAGTCCGGCACGGCCCGTGCCCGTTCCACCGGTGCCTGATCCAGCTCCGGTCGGTTGCTCCACTCCGGAGCCAGAGCAGTCCGCTCCACCGGTGCCCAGTCCAGCTCCGGTCAGCGGCTCCATTCCGGAGCCAGAGCAGTCCGTTCCACCGGGGTCCAGTCCAGCTCCGGTCAGCAGCTCCACTCCGGAGCCAGAGCAGTCCGCTCCACCGGGGCCCAGTCCAGCTCTGGTCAGCAGCTCCACTCCGGAGCCAGAGCAGTCCGCTCCACCGGTGCACAGTCCAGCTCCGGTCAGTGGCTCCAGTCCAGACCCAGACGTCAGCCCCTCTCCAGGTTTGGGGTCTCCCACACCAGGGCGCAGACAGAACTTGGTGCATCGTGGGAGGAAGGAGAGGGGAAGCAGCGCGCCGAGGTCCAGACCTGACCAGGGGCGCAACGGGGAGGCTTAGAGAATGTGGTCGTCACGCCCGGAGCCGGATCCGCCTCAGAGGCAGAATGCCCACCTGGACCCTACCCTGTTATGTCAGGTTTGTGCGGTCGGAGTCCGCACCTTTGGGGGGGGGTACTGTCACACCCTGACTTATGAGATTCTTGTATGTTGAGTCAGGGTGTGGAGATCTATGTTGTATATTCTATGTTTAGTTCTAGTTGTTCTACTTCTATGTTTGGCCGGGTGTGATTTCCAATCAGAGGCAGCTGTCGCTCGTTGTCTCTGATTGGGGATCATACTTAAGTAGCTTGTTTGGTATCATTAGTTGTGGGATCTTGTTCCGTGTATAGGCTGTTGTTGTGTTTAGCCTGAGGACTTCACGTTACGTTGTTTTGTTGTTTTGTTCGTGTGTTTAGTTTATAAAATAAACATGTATGCATTTCACACTGCGCCTTGGTCTGACCCATCCTTCAACGAACGTGACAATCACATCCTGTGCTTCAAGCTCTGAAGTGGCCCACATACTGAACCCCCTGTGGGGCCAATCGAACTGTATAATTACAGTATGTGCGCTCATGCAGCATGAATATCCTTAGGGATTGGATCGCTCTGTAATTGTGGTATCCCTTTTGCAAATTGATTAATTTGGAATTCATTCCTTTGCCAAAAAGAGCTTTATTACTGTGAAATGTTTTATCCCATCAGCCACCACTACAGTTACTATAAAATGGAGGGATAATTAAAAACAGTGGTGCACTCAGAATGACGTGTGTGTGTGTGTTCGTGCGTAATTGCGCTCTACAGTACAGTATATAAAAGTGTTACCTCATGAAAGTGAGTGTTATTAGTGAGTATCTTATTCATCTTCACCACCCATATATCACCCCTGACTGCTCCTTGTGTCCTAAACATTCAGTACTAATAGATTTTAATTTGATTAATTATTCACGTTAAGTTAGATATGCTATGGTCAATTATAACTAATTAGAAAATGAAAGGGAATCTTTTCATATCCTAACCTATGACACTCAATTGGAATTTTAACGCCAATTCATTTAGAAGAGTTTCAAATGATGAATCAAGGACAGTGCTGTTCTTTAACACAACACCTACTTACCTTACTGTATCTAGCACATATACTGTATGTCGGCCTACCACCAATAATGATGTTTTAGTGGATGTACAGTACCAGTCAAAAGTTTGGACACACCTACTCATTCAAGGGTTTTTCTTTATTTTTACTATTTTCTACATTGTATATTAAATAATACATATGGAATCATGTAGTAACTAAAAAAGTGTTAAATAAATCAAAATATATTTTATATTTGAGATTCTTCAAAGTAGCCACCCTTTGCCTTGATGACAGCTTTGCACACTCTTGGCATTCTCTCAACCAGCTTCATTAGGTAGTCACCTGGAATGGATTTCAATTAACAGGTGTGCCTTGTTAAAAGTTAATTTGTGGAATTTATTTCCTTCTTAATGGTAGGGGTGGTATACAGAAGATTGCCCTACCTGGGTGGTGTGATAGAACAAAAAAGGCCCTTAAAAGGCTTCAAATTAGTTACTCTAATCAGCATTCTCTGTATTTGCATACTTTAAAGTTACAGCAAATGGTAACTGAGCTGTGTCCTTTTAACAGTCTGTCTGAGAGGAGATTTTGTTGTGATGATATCCATCTAACTGTCCCATTTCCTCTGGTCCAACCAGTGGTGCAATAAAATGAGAAGTTAATGTTACAGTAATGAGCTGTTTCTGGACACAGTGCTTGATGATGACATTGCAGTGTAATTTTTATAGTTTACGCAGCAATGCTTTTTTGTCCAATAGGGGATCGTGTCCCGAGGCCAAGACCACAGGATTCTGCTGAAAAGAAAAGTACAGGGAAGATAGTACTGCCAATGCATTCAGGGTAACTGTTAGTATCAAGCCTTTCAGATAAACAGAGAAGTAGTGAGAGAACCTTGGGAGAGGAATATTTACCCTATTTAAAATTGTATTGAGGCTGAAGAAGCAATATACTGCAATGCAACTACATCTTCCATCACTTTATGTGATGTATGAGAATATGATGAATTCGAACATTCACACATGTCATACGTACTCTCCCATCATTAACTTGCTGCTGCAAAATCATTATGAGAGAAATGGAAAGCTAGCTCTGAGAGAGTTTCATACAGGATTACTTTATTATTCAGAATCTTATATTATGAATTTGTGTTACTTTGTGTCCAAAGGGATGACGGGTATTATGCAGAGCGCTCATGCAAAATTAAAGTATAAATTAAACATTTTACTATTCGAAAAACAACCTCAAACTGGGTTAGACAAGAATCCAACGTGGGACATGCATTTAGTCATGATTTTGCATCAAGTAATGCCTAAAGTTGGATTCTGAGTCTGTTTCTGCATAATTAATGGTTTCCCACCAGGCAAACAGAGGTACCATACACACTAAAATTGTACAACTAATTTACAACACATTTGGCAAAAAGGTTGTGATAAGACAGAGTTTCTGCACAAAAACAATTACACAAGTGTTGAGGAGACACCGCACAATAGTTGTGTAAAATGTTTTGTTCAATGCTCCATTGAAGTACAATAATATCAGTTGTATCACAACAATCGTGTCAAATGCGTCAGTTGTAGGCCTACAACCTCAGTGTGTATGGGGCCAGAGTTTGCCAATATCTGTGAATCCATGGGTGTATTCATTAGTCGGAAATGAGAGTTTCTATTGGACAACTTCAGGTAGGTCCTGCCCTGTTTGCTTCCAATTTGTTTGTAGAGTAAACGGTTTTGTTCCTAGTGTAAACGCTAAACGGTTTCCGTTGCAAAACGTTTCCCATCAGACAAAATATTTAGCAACGGAATCCGACTAATGAGTACACACCAGTTCTTCCTTAGAGAGGACGACAACAAAGACATACGCAATGACATGGATAGATTCAGGAGAGTCATGAAAGGAGTCGTAACCTAGGAACATACAGAGAAGGAACTGTAAGAGGCGTCACAATACCCCCAGAACTAGACGCTCTGGGAGCCACATTTTATATGGAATACATTGAATACATGGAGAGGGGTGAAAGGAAATCACATTAAAACACGATTTAAATTTATTTTCGGAAGGGCTGGGGTCACCACTCATGTAATACATTAAATATATACATCAGACGGTATTGTGGAGATATTTCATATTTTTTTGTCACGGGTACATTATTTTCCCATTTCAATCTTAAAGCAACTCTACGCTTGGCGTGACTGTTATGGGAAGAGCAGACCATACGATATGCCCTTAAATATTTTGATATGCAACCTGGAATTAAAACGTAAGAAGACTAGTGCTTCTATAGTGAAACAAATCTCACATCTGTGCAGTTTGCTATGGATGCTGTTAGGCTACATCGTATTGTTCTTTCTTCAGAGTGCACTGGTGAGCAACAACACCATTTCACTTCACCGAGACATCCACGAGTTCTTCAAGTTTAGCACTATATCCACATTTTTGAATGATCTGAAGGATGATGATGATGATGATGATGATGGTGAAGGGGTGATTGAATTAAGCAATAAGGCCCGAGGGGGTGTGGTATATGGCCAATATACCATGGCTTAGGGATGTTCTTATGCAGGACACAAGGTGGAGTGCCTGGATACAGCCCTAAGCCGTGGTATATTTGCCATATACCACAAACCCCAGAGGTGCCTTATTGCTATTATAAACTGGTTACCAACATAATTAGTGTTGTAAACAAGTAGTTTTGCTTCATACCCCTGGTATATTGTCTCATATACCACGGCTTTCAGACAATCAGCATCCTGGACTTGAACCACCCGGTTTATAATTTACAATATACAATGGGAGTTGGCAACTAGCTTTAGCCTCCAGCGAATTTGTTCATGAGCTTGTAGCTAGTTGGTGGGCCAGAGCATAATTAGCCTATTAGCAAGTAGCCTATACTAGCTGCCCAATTATAGCCGACACTACACATTTAACACATGTGGTTGGTGGGCTAATCAATTCAATGACAAGAACATCATAATTTCGATTTGATTACAGTGGTAAAATCACCAATGTCTCTATTATTAGGCATACCTACTCTATTAAAATATATGAATCTAATCATATTTCTCCAATGCCAAACCAGCATGATGGTACTTTCAGAAGTTGATTTGCCACACCAGACATGAGGCCCCAGTCCCAACGCAGAAAGGAGGTAGGCCTATTTAAGGAGTGCATGGTGACAGTATTGGAGGAAATAGCTATACCAACAAATATATGGATAACATAATTGCGTCTGTCAAACAAGTAAGCCTATACTTCTTATTTCTTAGTGTTCCAACAAAACCCTGTTGTTAGTAAATTTGCCTACTCAACTTTAAGCACTGGGCACTGTCCATATTTATTTTAGAAATAGTGATCCACACATGAGTGGTGGCTGCATCTCAACTAATCTTTTTGATAATTTATCCAATTATATTCCATTCTCTTGTTTTTATCATGGACATACAGTGCATTCGGAAAGAATTTAGACCCCTTGACCTTTTCCACATTTTGTTACGTTACAGCCTTATTCTAAAATTGATTAAATTGTTTTTTTTCCACATCAATCTACACACAATACCCCATAATGACAAAGCAAAAACAGGTTTTGTTATGTGGGCAGCTTGTCTCTCCCTTTTCTGTTTCCCTTCCTCCTTGTTTTGTCCCCTCTTTGTCTGTTGTATCTGTATGGGTGTTTGTCCCCATTATGTTGGTGCGTCTGCCGGTGTGTGTCTGGAGTGGATCGGGGGGCGTGCTCAGGATCTGCCTCTCCTGTGCAGCTGCGGGTTGTTTCCAGTGATTCCTGCCTACGCAGCTGCATCCTATTCTCTCATCAACCTGCACTACTAATTCCTGGGCATGGCTCTCCACCGGCGCCAGATCGTTGTTCTTACTAGAGCGGTAACTTGGCTCACCAGTAGAGTTAAATTGTCTTTGTCTTCAGCCTGGCTCTTTACTCTCCTTAACCTGTCGTTTGTTTTGTCTTCAGTTCAGACATACCTCCCAACCTTCCTGCCTGCCTGCCTGCCTGCCTGCCTGCCTGCCTGCCTGCCTGCCTGCCTGCCTCAGCCTCTCCTTCCTCCGGAGCCGACTAGCCCACTCTGTTCCTTTTCTTCAGTTGTTTTTTGGACTAAGACAAATTGAACTTTTATTAAAAGCATTTTTGTTTCTTCCACTCCCTTAGTCGTGTTTTGTTTCTCTGAGTGCTGGGTTTAACCATAGCCTAACAGGTTTTTAGAAATGTAAATGTAAAAATACGGAAATATCACATTTACATAAGTATTCAGATCCTTTACTCAGTACTTTGTTGAAGCACCTTTGGCAGCGATTACAGCCTCGAGTCTTCTTGGGTATGACGCTACAAGCTTGGCACACCTGTATTTGGGGAGTTTCTCTCATTCTTCTCTGCAGATCCTCTCGAGCTCTGTCAGGTTGGATGGGGAGCTCTGCTGCACAGCTATTTTCAGGTCTCTCCAGAGATGTTTGATCGGGTTCAAGTCCGGGCTCTGGCTGGGCTACTCAAGGACATTCAGAGACTTGTCCCGAAGCCACTCCTGCGTTGTCTTGGCTGTGTGCTTAGGGTCATTGTCCTGTTGGACGGTGAAACATCGCCCCAGTCTGAGGTCCTGAGCGCTCTGGAGCAGGTTTTCCTCAAGGATCAAGGATGTGTAGAATGGCGCCGAAGAAGATGGCAGCCGTTTTACAGCCCTCTAACCAATTGTACTATTATGTGTGTTTTTTCGAGTTATTTGTAATTTATTCTGTACATAATTTTTCTGCCTCCACCTTATGACCAAAAAGAGCTTCTGGATATCAGGACAGCGATTACTCACCTCGTATTGGACAAAGATTTTCTTCAACGAGTCGGACGCGAAGGATATCCTACAGACACCCGACAAGGCCCAAATCCCTGTCATTCGCATGAGAAAGAGACAGAGATATCGTGGACTTAGGTCGGGGTGCCTTGTAAGGATCTGACGGCGAGCGAGTAAACTGCCTCTTCCATCAATCCTATTAGCCAATTTTAGATGACCTAAGATTACGGTTATCCTACCAATGGGACATTAAAAACTGTAATAGCTTATGTTTCACCGAGTTGTGGCTGATCGACGACATGGATAACATACAGCTGGCGGGATATACTCTACATCGGCAGGATAGAACGGCTGACTCCGGTAAGACAAGGGGTGGCGGTCTGTGTATATTTGTAAACAACAGCTGGTGCATAAAATCTAATACTAAAGAAGTCTTGAGGTTTTGCTCACCTGAGGTAGAGTATCTCATGATAAGCTGTAGACCACACTAACTCTATCCTCCTGATTCCTGCTTATAAGCAAAAACTAAAGCAGGAAGCACCAGTGACTCAGTTAATAAGGAAGTGGTCAGATGACGCAGATGCTAAGCTACAGGACTGTTTTGCTAGCACAGACTGGAATATGTTCCGGGATTCATCCGATAGCATTGAGGAGTACACCACATCAGTCACTGGCTTCATCAATAAGTGCATCGATGACGTCGTCCCCACAGTGACCGTACGTACATACCCCAACCAGAAGCCATGGATTACAGGCAACATCCGCACTGAGCTAAGGGGTAGAGATGCCGCTTTCAAGGAGCGGGACTCTAACCCGGACGCTTATAAGAAATCCCGCTATGCCCTCCGACGAACCATCAAACAGGCAAAGAGTCAATACAGGACTAAGATTGAATCGTACTACACCGGCTCTGACGCTCATCGGATGTGGCAGGGCTTGAAAACTATTACAGACTACAAAGGGAAGTACAGCCGCGAGCTGCCCAGTGACACGAGCCTACCAGACGAGCTAAATCTCTTCTATGCTCGCTTCGAGGCAAGCAACACTGTAGCATGCATGAGAGCATCAGCTGTTCCGGATGACTATGTGATCAAGCTCTCTGTAGCCGATGTGAGTAAGACTTTTAAGCAGGTCAACATTCACAAGGCCGCAGGGCCAGACGGATTACCAGGACGTGTACTCTGAGCATGCGCTGACCAACTGGCAAGTGTCTTCACTGACATTTTCAAGTCTGTAATACCAACATGTTTCAAGCAGACCACCATAGTCCCTGTGCCCAAGAGCACTAAGATAACCTGCCTAAATGACTACCGACCCGTAGCACTCACGTCTGTAGCCATGAAGTGCTTTGAAAGGCTGGTCATGGCTCACATCAACACCATTATCCCAGAAACCCTAGACCCCACTCCAATTTGCATACCGCCCCAACAGATCCACAGATGATGCAATCTCTATTGCACTCCGCACTGCCCTTTCCCACCTGGACAAAAGGAACACCTACATGAGAATGCTATTCATTGACTACAGCTCAGCGTTCAACACCATAGTGCGCTCAAAGCTCATCACTAAGCTAAGGACCCTGGGACTAAACATCTCCCTCTGCAACTGGATCCTGAACTTCCTGACGGGCCGCCCCCAGGTGGTAAGGGTAGGTAACAACACATTTGTCACGCTGATCCTCAACACGGGGGCCCCTCATGGGTGCGTGCTCAGTCCCCTCCTGTACTCCCTGTTCACCCATGACTGCAGTGCCAGGCACGACTCCAACACCATCATTAAGTTTGCCGACGACACAACAGTGGTAGGCCTGATCAACGACAATGATGAGACAGCCTATAGGGAGGAGGTCAGAGACCTGGCCGTGTGGTGCCAGGATAACAACCTCTCCCTCAACGTGATCAAGACAAAGGAGATGATTGTGGACTACAGGGAAAAAAAAGAGGACTGAGCACGCCCCCATTCTCATTGACGGGGCTGTAGTGGAACAGGTTGAGAGCTTCAAGTTCCTTGGTGTCCACATCACCAACAAACTATCATGGTCCAAACACACCAAGACAGTCGTGAAGAGGGCACGACAAAGCCTATTCCCCCTCAGGAGACTGAAAAGATTTGGCATGAGTCCTCAGATCCTCAAAAAGTTCTACAGCTGCACCATCAAGAGCATCCTGACTGGTTGCATCCCCGCCTGGTATGGCAAGTGCTCGGCCTCTGACCGCAAGGCACTACTGAGGGTAGTGTATACGGCCCAGTACATCACTGTGGCCAAGCTTCCTGCCATCCAGGACCTCTATACCAGGCGGTGTCATAGGAAGGCCCTAAAAATTATCAAGGACTCCAGCCACCCTAGTCATAGACTGTTCTCTCTGCTACCGCACGGCAAGCGGTACCAGAGCGCCAAGTCTAGGTCCAAAAGGCTTCTTAACAGCTTCTACCCCCAAGCCATAAGACGCCTGAACAGCTAATCATGGCTACCCGGACTATTTGCACTGCCCCCTCACCCCAACCCCCCTCTTTTACGCTGTTGCTACTCTGTTTATTATTATTTATTCATAGTCACTTTAACTCGACTAACCGGTGCCCCCGCACATTGACTCTGTACCGGTACCCCCTGTATATAACCTCCCTACTGTTTTTTGATTTTACTGCTAATCTTTAATTATTTGCTATTTTTATTTTTTTCTTAAACTGCATTGTTGATTAAGGGCTTGTATGCAAGCATTTCACACTAATCTTTGATTTGTACTTTGCTCCATTCATCTTTCCCTCGATACTGACGAGTCTCCCAGTCCCTGCCGTAGGGATGGTGCCAGGTTTCCTCCAGACGTGACGCTTGGCATTCAGGCCAAAGAGTTCAATCTTGGTTTCATCAGACCAGAGAATATTGTTTCTCATGGTCTGAGAGTCCATTAGGTGCCTTTTGGCAAACTCCAAGCGGGCTGTCATGTGCCTTTAACTGAGGAGTGGCTTCCGTCTGGCCACTCTACCATAAAGGCCTGATTGGTGGAGTGCTGCAGAGATTGTTGTCCTTCTGGAAGGTTCTCCAATCTCTACAGAGGAATTCTGGAGCTCTGTCAGAGTGACCATCGGGTTCTGGCCAAGGCCCTTCTCCCCCGATTGCTCAGTTTGGCCGGGCAGCCAGCTCTAGGAAGAGTCTTGGTGGTTACAAACTTCTTCCATTTAAGAATGATTGAGGCAACTGTGTTCTTGGGGACCTTTATGCAAACCTGTTTTCGCTTTGTCATTATGGATTATTGTGTGTAGATTGTTGAGGAAAAACACAGAATACTTTCCGAATGCACTGTATTCCAACTAATATTGTAATTAACATTTACATTTTAGTCATTTAGCAGACGCTCTTATCCAGAGTGACTTACAGTTAGTGAATACATTTTTTTTAAATACTTGCCCCCCCGTGGGAATCGAACCCACAACCCTGGCATTGCAAACGCCATGCTCTATCAACTGAGCTACATCCCTGCCGGCCATTCCCTCCCCTACCCTGGACGAATTGTGCGCCGCCCCATGGGTCTCCCGGTCGCGGCCGGCTGCGACAGAGCCTGGATTCGAACCAGGATCTCTAGTGGCACAGTTTGCACTGTGATGCAGTGCCTTAGACCACTGCACCACTCAGTGGTCTAATTAAGATTTCACGTGTGTTATACACTTTTTATCAAGCTGTTGGCACTTGCTTCTATTTATGCATAATTTGACCGCTGTAGGTTAAGATTCTTGTTTCCTAACGTTATTCCTTTACAATTTTCTGAGTCCCTGTGTGTGTAACTCAAATGTAATTGGGTCCGGATTGAGAAGGTGTGAAACGTTTCATTGAGTGAAACAAGCCAATCAATCTTATCGTATAAGTTCTCTTCATTATATGTGCTATCACTCCTCATGACATGTAGAAAATAATACCAGCATTAAACTGATTCATTGATTGAATGAAACTATATCAATGCATTTGAATCATGATGGTCATTATGATGGAAAAGTAAAAACAATTGCGATTCAGATTCACGTTTGTCCTACAAGAGGAAATCTTAGGACTTCTCACACATCACATAGGCCTAAACAAAAAATAGGCCTATAGAAAACACAGCAGGAAACAAACAATAGGAACAGTCAGACAAAACCTTTCCTACCCTCCCATCCCACCCCATACCTGCCCATATGGGGAGTTGTTCATAATAGTTATAGCCCCTGGGATGAAACTCTTCCTGAAGCGCACATGTGGCGGTGGGCTTTGCGCTATATAGCGCCTTTGTTCAGTAGGTGAGGGGGATCCAATCAGTTTAGATGCCGTGAAAAAAATTAAATAGTAGGCCTATAGGATACTCCAGTGACATATAGCCTATACACTTTATTTTTTACAAACCTTCAGAACATAGCCTTACAGTGGGAATCTTGAAAGAACTTGTGGTTCTCATGGTCAAGTGAAATGATACAATGCATCACTTGTGCACCAGTGCGCTCTAAAGAGGAAACAACTGATATACAGCTTAACAACATGGCTCCAGCTACATTGCTCCCAAACTGGACAGATGTGAGATTTTATTCCGCTATAGAAGCACTGGTCCTTGTCATTCCAAGTTGCACATCAAAATATTTAGGGTCATGTGAAGGTCCAAAATACGTTTAAATCTTGTTTTAATGCGATTTTTCCCCACCCTGCTCCATGTAGGCCTATTCAATGAAGCCTATTATACTATTTTCGAATTTAGCTCCCAGTGCAATTTTACTTCCGGGCTATTATGACGCATCTGGCATCTGGCAGTTCCACGAGAGATTAGGCAGGTCTGAAGGTGGAAAAAAGAAAAAGGACATTTTGCCTACTTCACCTATATTTTATTTTATTTTGGCAAAAAAACGTAGTGTGTAGTTCCAGTAGTTAGTTACACTTCTACATGGCAAAAAAAGTAATTAAGTACTGAAAACACTACCTAGATTTTAATTTAGTTCTACCACAAAGCTACTGCAAAATGTCGTTCACTACTCCCCAACACTGGCTATATTGCCGCATTCACCTGCTAGTCTGAACTAGGAAACTAGGACATTTTAGTCATGCTAACAGGTTTTAGGCTAGTTATACACATGCCGGTGTTGAACGAATCAGCCGGAAGTTGGAAGTCTCAGAGTTTCCTAGTTCTGACTAGCATGTGAACGCGGCATGAGTTCCTAGTTCTTAACATATGCCGCATTCACATGCTAGTCTGAACTAGGAAACTCTGAAATGTCTGACTTGGTGATTCATTGAACACGAGAGTCTGTAAAGGCTCACATATAATTCATTATGTGATTACGAGCAGCAGTAGTTCTTGGTTTTGGGTTTTCGTTGTTGATTATTTGGACGAATCAGGATTGGGCGAAGCAGGTGCTTAAACTGGTGCGGTGATTTTCAAGCCCATGTACGGATGAAACGGCTTCCACTAGATTCCACAGCCACAAAGTCAAAATTGGCTGTAGGCCTATAGTAAAAATGAATGAAAACTAAAATGTGCTTTTTGACTATGATGAACACGGTTGAAATTAGCGGAAGGGAGGGGTTTGGCCGAGAGTTTCCGTTTGCGAGGGAGGAGACTTCACTTCCTTTTTTTGGACAAAGGTATTCACAATAAAGCTTCCCAGCTCGTAGTCCTAAAAACAGGAAATGAGTTACCTCTGGTTCCTTCAGTCATTCCCAGGGGCGGACTGGGACAAGAATTCAGCCCTGGCATATTATCCACACCAGCCCACATACTGCGCTCGCCGCCAGCCTGTTTGCCTCCCTGTTGTGCTGTCTATCTCTCAGCATCTTCTCTGCTGTCACTCTTTGCTTCTTCTTGTTCTCTGTCTGTCTGTCTGTCAGCTTAAGCCTTATACGTTAAAAGCCAAACGAAGGACTCAGGCTGTATTGTAAATGAGTGCCCGTCATATGTGTTCTCCTGACACCTACCCTAAGTGTTAATTACAATTACAGCGCTCCAGACTAACATTTTCCCCTGTGCCATATATGGTGGCTTGCGAAAGTATTGACCCCCATTGGCATTTTTCCTATTTTGTTGCTTTACAACCTGGAATTAAAATGGATGTTTTGGGGGTGTGTACCATTTGATTTACACAACATGCCTACCACTTTGAAGATGCAAAATATTTGTTATTGTGAAACAAACAAGAAATAACACAAAAAAACAGAAAACTTGAGCGTGCATAACTATTCACCCCCCCAAAGTCAATACTTTGTAGAGCCACATTTTGCAGCAATTACAGCTGCAAGTCTGTAATAAACCTCCCGAGTGGCGCAGTGGTCTAAGGCACAGCATCGCAGTGCTAGCTGTGCCACTAGAGATCCTGGTTCGAATCCAGGCTCTGCTGTAGCAGGCCGCAACCGGTAGACCAATGGGGCGGCGCACAATTGGTGGAGGGAATGGCCGGCAGGGAGGTAGCTCAGTTGGTAGAGCATGGCGTTTGCAACGCCAGGGTTGTGGGTTCGATTCCCACGGGGGGCCAGTATGAAAGAATAATGTATGCACTAACTGTAAGTCACTCTGGATAAGAGTGTCTGCTAAATGACATAAATGTAAAGTCTCTTGGGGTATGTCTCTATAAGCATGGCACATCTAGCCACTGGGATTTTTGCCCATTCTTCAAGGCAAAACTGCTCCAGCTCCTTCAATTTGGATGGGTTCCGCTGGTGTACAGCAATCTTTAAGTCATACCACAGATTCTCAATTGGTTTGAGGTCTGGGCTTTGATTAGGCCATTCCAAGACATTTAAATGTTTCCCCTTAAACCACTCAAGTGTTGCTTTAGCAGTATGCTTAGGGTCATTGTCCTGCTGGAAGGTGAACCTCCGTCCCAGTTTCAAATCTCTGGAAGACTGAAACAGGTTTCCCTCAAAGAATCTCCCTGTATTTAGCGCCATCCATCATTCCTTCAATTCTGACCAGTGTCCCAGTCCCTGCCGATTAAAAACATCCCCACAGCATGACGCTGCCACCACCATGCTTCACTGTGGGGATGGTGTTCTCTGGGTGATGAGAGGTGTTGGGTTTGCGCCAGACATAGCGTTTTCCTTGATGGCCAAAAAGCTAAATTTTTGTCTCATCTGACCAGAGTACCTTCTTCCATATGTTTGGGGAGTCTCCCACATGCCTTTTGGTGAACACATTTTTACATTTTAGTCATTTAGCAGACACTCTTATCCAGAGCGACTTGTGCATACATTTTTTCATACTGGCACCCCGTGGGAAACAAACCCACAACCCTGGCGTTGCAAGCGCCATGCTCTACCAACTGAGCTACAGAGAACACCAAATGTGTTTGCATATTTTTTTCTTTAAGCAATGGCTTTTTTCTGCCCACCCTTCTGTAAAGCCCAGCTCTGTGGAGTGTACGGCTTAAAGTGGTCCTATGGACAGATACTCCCATCTCCGCTATGGAGTTTTGCAGCTCCTTCAGGGTTATCTTTGGTCTCTTTGTTGCCTCTCTGATTAATGCCCTCCTTGCCTGGTCGGTGAGTTTTGGTGGGCGGACCTCTCTTGGCAGGTTTGTTGTGGTGCCATATTCTTTCCATTTTTTAATAATGGATTTAATGGTGCTCCGTGGGATGTTCAAAGTTTCAGATATTTTTTTATAACCCAACCCTGATCTGTACTTCTCCACAACTTTGTCCCTGACCTGTTTGGAGAGCTCCTTGGTCTTCATGGTGCCGCTTGCTTGGTGGTGCCCGTTGCTTAGTGGTATTGCAGACTCTGGGGCCTTTCAGAACAGGTGTATATATACTGAGATCATGTGACACTTAGATTGCACACAGGTGGACTTTATTTAACTAATTATGTGACTTCTGAAGGTAATTGGTTGCACCAGATCTTATTTAGGGGCTTCATAGCAAAGGGGGTGAATACATATGCACGCACCACTTTGACGTAAAAATTTTTCATTTCACTTCACCATTTTGGACTATTTTGTATGTCCATTACATGAAATCCAAATAAAATCCATTTAAATTACAGGTTGTAATGCAACAAAATAGGAAAAATGCCAAGGGGGATGAATACTTTTGCAAGGCACTGTAGATTGCAAAAATAGTTGGGAAGAGATTTTCGATGTACCGATTCCATGGCACGTGGTTTATGAACTGATACATAAAACGACGCCTGATTCAAAACTTATAATTTTTTAATTAAAATTATTAAACAAAATTCTTGCAACCAATTGAATCAGTCAAAAGTTTGGACACACCTACTCATTCAAGGGTTTTCTTTATTTTTACTATTTTCTACATTGTAGAATAATAGTGAAGACATCAAATCTATGAAATAACACATCATGTAGTAACCAAAAAAGTGTTGAATAAATCAAAATATATTTTATATTTGAGATAGCCACCCTTTGCCTTGATGACAGCTTTGCACACTCTTGGCATTCTCTCAATCAGCTTCACCTGGAATGCTTTTCCAACAGTCTTGAAGAAGTTCCCACATATGCTGAGCACTTGTTGGCTACTTTTCCTTCACTCTGCGGTCCGACTCATCCCAAACCATCTCAATTTGTTTGAGGTCGGGGGATTGTGGAGGCCAGGTAATCTGATGCAGCACTCCATCACTCTCCTTCTTGGTAAAATAGCCCTTACACGCGCGTGAAGTCAGTGTGTCGTGTACTGATAAAGGGTCTATTGACATACAGGTGCCTGTCCTTTCCACAACCGTTTGTTATTCTCCATGTTCACATCAGTCACGTTGCATTCAGTCTATCTCAAGTTTTTCAAAAGGGTTCATGTATGGAATCAATGGTACTATGTGAAGTACATGGGTTATGTGCATCATGCGTGTAAAGGACAGGGTTGAGTGTAAAACCATTATACAATGATTCATTACCTGATGAGAACAGGTGGATGCATGTGATGACTTGGGACAGGAGTCTTTCCTGGTGTAAGATAGTGGACCCCTATGGTCTTATCAGGGGGCTGAGAAACATCAGGAGTCAGGATGGATTCAGGTGTAAAATGGTGGTATTTATTTTACAGGTGCCGAAGGTGAATAAAACTGGATCCAAAATATGCACAAGACGTTGATGAACACTGACATAGACATTCAATATAACAAATAATAATCTAAATGGCCAAGAATGGAAGCTATGACTGGCTTCTAAGGCAGAGTGCTTTCCAACTAGGCAGTGCCTTAGGCCCGATTGTCACATTTACATAGAAAAAACCTAAATGTCCCTTGTCTGTCACGAATGTTGAATAAAATGATATTTGAACTTACTGCCGATTGTCCAAGGGGTTGGACTTTTAGACAAAACATCCACAGGAAAGTATTATTAAACAGACTTCAAAACGCAGGTCTCTGTGTGTGGCAATCAAGATTTGTTTGTTTGTGACCTAAGACGCGAGCACAAGACGGAAGTACATGCACTGGATGCATGCATACTAACCAAAGTCTTGCAGGTGTTTATATGTTTTTTTGCCAGGTGATAGAAATTTCAATGGCAGTACCGGTGCTCTAAAAAGTTTGGTAAATAATACTTTCCTGTGGATGTTTTGTCTCAAATGTAGACCCACTGAAGGACCAACAGCACAGACAACCGGTAGAATAAGTTCAAATGTAAATTTATTCAACATTTTGGCTTGAAAAGGAAACTTTCCAAATTGTTGCAGTGCTTTGTTTCAGACTATATACCAATAATTGGTTTCACAGTCTAATTTATTAGGCAAGCAGTGCCTGTCACTGACAGTGTCAACAATTCCTCACACAGCTGAGTTTAGCAGAGCCCTGGGACAACATGTCACTCCAGCCTAAGCTCTCTTGAAATTAGCACTGAGCACCTGTACAGGTTAAATGCCCTGGGATAATAACACTGGGATAACACTGTCTAACACTGGGATAATAAAGCATTTATCTAAAGAGGTATTTTGAGATACTTCTCAGTAGTTATCATATCAGTGACCAATACATAATGCATTTCACCATATCTGATATGATATCACATAAACATTTAACGAATAAAGATATTAGGAAAACACCCTTCAACATAGAAGATTCTAATTACTGCGCATGTGCACCTGCTGCATAACTATTTGGACGTGACCGGTGCACGCTCTCCTAATCAGTCCAAAAACAATCAGAGGTGGTGAATAGCCAACAGGTCAGCGATAAAATGAAGCTTAACATATAAATAATGTTACAAGTTCTTCTCTTCTTCTCTATGATCTTTGACATACAAATGTGGGACGTGTCTAGCAATAGGAATGTGCTTGAAATCGCTACCAACATAAACAAACATTAGCAAACATTTGTAAAGTGTGTTTGGCGCCAAATTCGTGGATTTGAATGCAGTAGAATGACCTTCCTAGTACGTGACGAGAAGCCTATTCTGCTGAGTTAGTGCTATCCGGAATCCTTGAGACGTCCTTACCCTAACCTTAACCCAATCATTAAAATTCTACTTCAATGAGGTGATGTCAGAGTTGGGATTCGGATGATATCATACCAATTGCAAAATTCATTACATATCACACAAAATAAATGACATAGTACACAATTGGATGACCTAGTACACAAAAAACAGGGACCCGTTTTGGCTCGTGAGCACCACTTTCAAAACTACTGTCTGAAATTATACAGACGCTTGAGAGTGCATCTTTAATGCAAAATGTGTCCCAAATGAATAGCAGCCTATCTAGACAATGGATCATATTGTCATTAAATCACAAAGATAATCTGACAAAAGCTTGTATTTTGTCCATGAAAATATCAAGATGAAAATTCACTCAATCAATGACAGAGAGAGAGAGAGAGAGAGAGAGAGAGAGAGAGAGAGAGAGAGAGAGAGAGAGAGAGAGAGAGAGAGAGAGAGAGAGAGAGAGAGAGAGAGAGAGAGAGAGAGAGAGAGAGAGAGAGAGAGAGAGAGAGAGAGAGAGAGAGAGAGAGAGAGAGAGAGAGAGAGACTAGTTCAATTGCAATGGTGTGAGTTCTGGTAACTGGGGTTAGTTTAATTCCAAGGTTTTGCTGGGGCTTAATGCAAGGCAAGCTAGAAGTGTCCAAATGATGGGACTTGTAGTCTGAGCCAGTAATAGGCTTACATCAAAGGGGGTGAATGTCGACTGGATGAGGCTAAGAGAGTCTAGGGGTGGGTGATAGGTTTGGGAGGCTGTGGAGTGGGGGTTAGGCAGTGGTATTGGTTGGCGCACTCCCTTGCCCTTTTCATCCTTTTAGCAGCTATCATTTCCCCCATGGGGCTTGTCAAATTCTCCAAAGACTCATAATTGCTTTCCTCGATAGTGTATAGTGGAATCATGCTGTGTTACTTTATTGATTTCCATGTCTCTTTTACCTTTTCCACTGCTTCTGATTCCCTGGTCAGTTAGCAATCGAAGTGGATCTGCACTTATCCAGTATCCAGTATAATTTTCTTCAGGTTGTGCTGTTGAGAGATGCCATGTAGTATACTCTGCTATTTTGATCACATCAAATCTAAGGTGGACTGACTTAATATGAGACTCTTATACATTTTTGTCATGAAGTGAACTATCTTTTTTTCTAATCTGAAACCACAAAAGGCATCAATGTAGGTGGTTGAAAGACTAGATATGAAAATGCATTAGAAATACACATCACACAGATAATGTATCCATTTCATTTTTCTGGAATAGCCTTTGTATATGTATATGCATTATATATTGCTGAAGTGAGAAATGGCTACTTGATATTCACCAGCGTGAGTGTGATCATTGCAGAATAGAGGATAATTGACATAGACCATGTCAACATTGTGTGGCTCATGGGTGTATTGGCCACTTCTGCTTTTTAGAGAGTTGCTGGATGCACAGCCATCTCACTACAAACTGAACTATGTACTATAGAAAGCAAATGCTCACTTCATCCTAGTTTTCTAGGAGGAGATTGAAAGATGCACGATGCAGAAATCACTCCCGCATTTCCTGTTTTTATTTATTTATTTTATTTAACCTTTATTTAACCAGGTAAACCAGTTGAGAACAAGTTCTCATTTACAACTGCGACCTAGCCAATATAAAGCAAAGCAGTGCGATAAAAACAACAACACAGAGTTACATATGGGGTAAACAAAACATAAAGTCAAAAATACAAACAGAAAATATATATATACAGTGTGTGCGAATGTAGTAAGTTATGGAGGTAAGGCAATAAATAGGCCATAGTGCAAAATAGTTACAATTTCGTATTAACACTGGAATGATAGATGTGCAAAAGATGATGTGCAAATAGAGATACTGGGGTGCAAATTAGCAAAATAAATAACAATATGGGGATGAGGTAGTTGGGTGGGCTAATTTCAGAATGGCTGTGTACAGGTGCAGTGATGGGTAAGCTGCTCTGACAACTGATGCTTAAAGTTAGTGAGGGAGATAAGAGTCTCCAGCTTCAGAGATTTTTGCAGTTCGTTCCAGTCATTGGCAGCAGAGAACTGGAAGGAATGGCGGCCAATTGAGGTGTTGGCTTTGGGGATGACCAGTGAGATATACCTACTGGAGTGCAGACTACGGGTGGGTGTTGCTATGGTGACCAGTGAGCTAAGGTAAGACGGGGATTTGCCTAGCAGTGATTTATAGATGACCTGGAGCCAGTGGGTTTGGCGACGAATATGTAGTGAGGGCCAACCAACGAGAGCGTACTGGTCACAATGGTGGGTAGTATATGGGGCTTTGGTGACAAAACGGATGGCACTGTGATAGACTACATCCAATTTGCTGAGTAGAGGGTTGGAGGCTATTTTGTAAATGACATCGCCGAAGTCAAGGATCGGTAGGATAGTCAGTTTTACGAGGGCATGTTTGGCAGCATGAGTGAAGGAGGCTTTGTTGCGAAATAGGAAGCCGATTATAGATCTAACTTTTGATTGGAGATGCTTAATGTGAGTCTGGAAGGAGAGTTTACAGTCTAACCAGACACCTAGGTATTTGTAGTTGTCCACATACTCTAGGTCAGACCCGCCGAGAGTAGTGATTCTAGTCGGGTGGGCGGGTGCAAGCAGCGTTCGGTTGAGGAGCATGCATTTAGTTTTACTAGTGTTTAAGAGCAGTTGGAGACTACGGAAGGAGTGTTGTATGGCGTTGAAGCTCGTTTGGAGGTTTGTTAACACAGTGTCCAATGAAGGGCCAGATGTATACAAAATGGTGTCGTCCGCATAGAGGTGGATCCGAGCTTCACCAGCAGCAAGAGCAACATCATTGATATACACAGAGAATAGAGTCAGCCCGAGAATTGAACCCTGTGGCACCCCCATAGAGACGGCCAGAGGTCCAGACAACAGGCCCTCCGATTTGACACATTGAACTCTATCTGAGAAGTAGTTGGTGAACCAGGCGAGGCAGTCATTTGAGAAACCAAGGCTATTTAGTCTGCCAATAAGAATGCGGTGGTTGACAGAGTCGAAAGGCTGCGCACGGCCAGAGGTCCAGACAACAGGCCCCACAATTTCAATGGCTAATTTTAGAAAGAAAGGGTCCAGATTGTCTAGCCCAGCTGATTTGTAGGGGTCCAGATTTTGCAGCTCTTTCAGAACATCAGCTATCTGAATTTGGGTGAAGGAGAAGCGTGGGGGCATGGGCAAGTTGCAGCGGAGGGTGCAAAGCTGGTGGCCGGGGTAGTGGTAGCCAGGTGGAAAGCATGGCCAGCCGTAGCAAAATGCTTGTTGAAATTCTCGATTATTGTAGATTTATCGGTGGTGACAGTGTTTCCTAGCCTCAGTGCAGTGGGCAGCTGGGAGGAGGTGCTCTTATTTTCCATGGACTTTACAGTGTCCCAAAACGTTTTACATTTACATTTTAGCAGACACTCTTATCCAAAGCAACTTACAGTTAGTGAATACATATATATATTTTTTTATACAGGCCCCCCATGGGAATTGAACCCACAACCCTGGCGTTGCAAACACCATGCTCTATCAACTGAGCTACATCCCTGCCGGCCATTCCCTCCCCTACCCTGGACGACGCTGGGCCAATTGTGCACCGCCCATGAGTCTCCCGGTCGCGGCAGGCTGCGACAGAGCCAGGATCTCTAGTGGCACAGTTAGCACTGCGATGCAGTGCCTTAGACCACTGCGCCACTCAGGAGTTTTGGAGTTAGTGCTACAAGATGTACATTTCTGTTTGAAAAAGCTAGCCTTTGCTTTCCTAACTGATTGTGTATATTGGTTCCTGACTTCCCTGAAAAGTTGCATATCGCGGGGGCTGTTCGATGCTAATGCAGTACGCCACAGGATGTTTTTGTGCTGGCCAAGGGCAGTCAAGTCTGAGGAGAACCAGGGGCTGTATCTGTTCTTAGTTCTGAATTTTTTGAATGGGGCATGCTTATTTAAGATTGAGAGGAAAGCACTTTTAAAGAACAACCAGGCATCCTCTATTGACGGAATGAGGTCAATATCCATCCAGGATACCCGGGCCAGGTCAATTAGAAAGGCCTGCTCGCTAAAGTGTGTTAGGGAGCGTATGACAGTGATGAGGGGTGGTCGTTTGACCGCGGACCCATTACGGACGCAGGCAATAAGGCAGTGATCGCTGAGATCCTGGTTGAAGACAGCGGAGGTGTATTTAGAGGGTCAATTTGTCAGGATGATATCTATGAGGGTGCCCATGTTTACAGATTTAGGGTTGTACCTGGTAGGTTTGTTGATCATTTGTGTGAGATTGAGGGCATCTAGTTTAGATTGTAGGTTGGCCGGGGTGTTAAGCATATCCCAGTTTAGGTCACCAAGCAGTACGAACTCTGAGGATAGATGGGGGGCAATCAGTTCACATATGGTGTCCAGGGCACAGCTCGGGGCTGAGGGGGGTCTGTAGCAAGTGGCAACAGTGAGAGACTTATTTCTGGAAAGGTGGATTTTTAGAAGTAGAAGCTCAAACTGTTTGGGCACAGACCTGGATAGTACGATAGAGCTCTGCAGGCTATCTCTACAGTAGATTGCAACCCCACCCCCTTTGGCAGTTCTATCGAGACGGAAAACGTTGTAGTTGGGGATGGACATTTCTGAATTTTTGGTGGCCTTCCTAAGCCAGGATTCAGACACTGCTAGGACATTAGGGTTGGCGGAGTGTGCTAACGCAGTGAATAACTCAAACTTAGGGAGGAGGCTTTGGATGTTAACGTGCAAGAAACCAATGCTTTTACGGTTACAGAAGTCAACAAATGATAATGCCTGGGGAGTAGGAGTGATACTGGGGGCTACAGGGCCTGGGTTAACCTCTATATCACTAGTGGAACAGAGGAGGAGTAGAATAAGGATACGGCTAAAGGCTTTAAGTACTGGTCTTCTAGTGCGTTGGATACAGAGAAAAAAAGGGCAGGTTTCTGGGCGTTGTAGAATAGATTCAGGGCATTATGTACAGAAAAGGATATGGAAGGATATGAGTACAGTGGAGGTAAACCTAAGCATTGGGTAACAATGAAAGATATAGCATCACTGGAGGCACCGATTGAGTCGGTCTCCGCGTGTATGGGGGGTGGGACAAAGGAGCTATCTATGGCAGGTTGAGCTGGGCTGGGGGATCTACAGTGAAATAGTACAATAAGAAATAACCAAAACAGCTATAAGCAAGGCATATTGACATGGGAGAGAGGCATAAAGCAATCACAGGTGTTATTCGAGAGAGCTAAGACAACAGCTGGTAATGGCAACAAAGTTTGGGCTGAGGCTAAACATAAACAGGATGCGGTACTGTATAAAGGAACAGTCCAGCAGGCATCAGCTGTATAGCTGAGTTATCATAAGGTCCGGTGAACAGCAATAGGAGAGTTCGTAGGTAGTTCGGGGGCTGCTATAGCACTGGCGAGCAAGAGGCCACGGCTAGCGTGTGCTAGCGGGCCGGGGCTAGCAGATGGATCTTCGTGGTCGACGTCGTAATGGGAAACCTGTTGTAATCACATCAGACGATTTCGTCGGCAGACCAGTCGTGTTGGATCGGCGGCGCTCCGTGTCAACACTAGGAGGTCCCATCCGGTTGACAGAGAGGTAGATAGCCAGGAGAAGGGCCTGGCTCGCGGCTAGCTCGAGGCTGATTAGCCAACAACAACATCCATTTGATTGCAGCTATCTAGCTATGATGATCCGCTGTTAAAGGTCCAGTGAATCAGTGATTCCGGCAGAAAAAACAATATGTTCTGGGTCGATAATAAATAATAATAATAATATGCCATTTAGCAGACGCTTTTATCCAAAGCGACTTACAGTCATGCGTGCATACATTTTTTTGTGTATGGTTGGTCCCAGGGATCAAACCCACTACCTTGGCGTTACAAGCGCCGTGCTCTACCAGCTGAGCTACAGTGCAGACTGGCCGATAATAGTCCAGGCTAGAGCTGGCTGGTAGGTAGTGCAGGCCACGGACAATGGTGAGAAACCACTAGCGGTGGCTAATGGCAAGTAGCTAGTTAGCTGGCTACTCCCGTCCAGTAGACAGAGAGGTAGATAGCCGGGATATGGGCCTGGCTCAAGGCTAGCTCAAGGCTAACTGGTGCTTGCTTCAGGGGCAGTGGTGATTATCCAAACAGCAACATCCAATTCGGTTACGGCTAGCTAGTTGCGATCCGGTGTTAATGTCCAGTGATTCAGTTATTCCGGCAGAAAATCCGATGTTCTGGGAAAAACCGCTAACAGTGGCTAATAGCAAGTAGCTAGTTAGCTGGCTAGCTGGTATCAACTGGAGAGTCTAGATAAAAGGTAAGTCAATAATAGAATCCGTTCCACATTGAGTGAGGCGGGTTGCAGGAAAGTATATTTTGTAGAAGGATGAAAAGTGTGATAGGGAAATATGTACGAAAAATACATAAAAAAAAAAAAAAAAAGGCTATTTACACAGACACACAACAAAGAACACGACCGCACTGCTATGCCATCTTGGATCATGGTTGAAAAAACAAGCATCATTGTACAATCTAAACCACTGTGAAATATATTTTGCATAACCCAAAATGTTGTATTTTCAGCTGTTTGAAGCTGGTGTACAAAACTGAAAGTAAAAGACGCAAAAACAAAACTTAAGAATGGGAAGCATAGAAGCAGTGCACATAGAATAAATCTACCGCTTCTTAGACTTGCTTTCAATGAGTTACAGATCTATAACACCCAAAACGTTACATATTGCAGCTTTAAGTTAATTTGCTTTGTTTGTCATAGAGTATCTATCATTCTGTACATGGAGGTCGCCTTCCAACTGAATGTGTAATAAAATACTTTACATCATTGTTACTTTATTCCAACAGACAATTTTTAGATGAATTCATAAGTAAAATGCATCACATTCAATATGGTACCAAGCAGGATACAAAACATTCAGCAGAGGACAAGGAACAGGCAGTTTACGAGCATGTGCATCTCTATCATTTAGAAAGTTTTGGTGGAATTGTTGGTGTCAGTATAATTGTTTCCCTCCCATTCTCTCGCTCCTGAGTTCTGTTACCTTGACAGCCACAACCATTGGCCTGCAAAAGACTGAGCTATTGGAGTGTGATCCAATTAAGGTATATGTCTTCACCCGTTGCACTTCAGCTATCTCACGGGCCAGTGGTAATTACCCTGGGGGTCTGCAATTCCAATAACCCCCTTCAATCCTCACTAGGTAGGCAGCGGCTTCCCCTCAGCTACTTCCTGTCAATTTGAGTCTCTGGGGTCAAAGAGCAGTTGTCTCAGCTGAAAGCATGCTGGGGGAAAGCTTATTGATGAAACTGGAAGATATGCAGCGGGAGTTGGATTGTTTTATGTTGATGTACAATATTTGTATTTAGTACAGGATTTTTCAAATAAAGTGTTTGTTTTATTTTTTTTTGGAAGTACTGTATTGAAGGCAGCAAATGTTTCAAGAGAGAGAGAGAGACTGAAATAATTATCCTATAGTTTTTTTTTTCCTCAATTGGCGGTGTATTGTGTATCGACCATTCAGGTCCTGCTGTGTGTGCGTGTGTTTTCAGGAAACCGTAAAGCAATTATAGATCAAGAATAGTGATGTAGAATTGTCAGAAAAAACAGGAGTACATTAGTTTGCTTTTTCCCATCAACTAAGAGAAAAAGTGTTCACAATGGTGTTTTCTGGTGTTCAATGCTGAATATCCAATCTATATACAAGACCGAATGTACAGTACATGTCTTACCTGAGGACAATGCACTTTAATGCAGGGATTATCAACTAGATTCGACCGCGGGCCGAAGTTTTTCTTGAGCGGATAGTCAGGGGGCCGGAACATAAGTTTAAATAATTTGTACCGACTGAGAACACACTGGTTGAATCAACGTTGTTTCCATGTCATTTCAATGAAATTACGTTGAACCAACGTGGCATAGACATTGAATTGACATCTATGCCCAGCAGGTAGACTGCAAATTGAAGCCCAAACAGATATTATATTTGACTAAAACATAATCATTTCAAACCTTGCTTACATTTATATACGATCACCTTTACTCTATCTCTCTATTATGCGTGGGAATACTTTGGAACAGATTTCCAAAATGTAAATCACTTGGAGCTGATTTGCTGGTGGGCAAATAAAATCACCCAGGGACCAAATTTGGCCCTCGGGCCGCCAATTGGGAACCCTGCTTTAATGGATTATTTTTCATTTTTGATTTTGCAAGGCGGTCTGATTCCCACTCCATGGTCATTGCAGTCTGGAGGTGTGTATAGAACACCAGCCACCCCAGCCACCTGTTCAAAAATCAACTAGCCAGCCTAGGAATAAGGGATGTGGTCGTGTCGTGTACTGTCTTGCTATGGCCTCAGCACTAACTACCTCCAACATACCCCAGACATCCTTTCCTGAGTTTCCTATATAGATATCATTCCCAGTAACATGTCATGTGTTTGTACCACAGCACCTTAGATCCTCAGTCTTGGGTTCTCTCCTGCCCATGCATCCCCCCTTTGAACTGTACTGAGAATGACAGCTCCGTTATAACAATAGTACAACAGCAGATGTCAGCTCCTCTTGTTGTTGTCTGTCCTGCTCGTATTAACATACAGGGAATACCAAGCCCTCTCTGAGTGAATAATACTCTACAATGATAGAATGAGAGCAATCAGCTTATGTCCCAAAACGTTTTGGGTTTACTCAGTCTAGCTAAAATACATATTGAAATCCCAAAGTTCAACATTGTGGCTTGTGATCTCTTGAGCATGCAGACTGCTTGATGCCAATCTACTTATCAAAGAGATGCCAAAGATTAACAATGCTGATGTGAAGCACGGCATACTAGGGTAGGAAAGAAAACGTTTGCCATTGTCTTATACATCCAATTACCATTTCTGAGACAATCACAATATGCTCTGCCAGTTCACATTTTAGCAAGACAGCCTTTGGGATTCTGCTACTCTCCACTGGAGAAGTGATAGTGTGTAGGATGACATAAAGGACAGTTTGTGTGAGTAATAATTGCCCAAACACCCACATAAATGTATCTGTTTATCTGAATATCGCTGTATTATCGCCATACACAGTACTTGTTTTTCATCTTTTTGTTGGAATAGGTGACCTTTGCTCTCTTTCGCTTGTTATTGTTGTCTGATAAACTTAGTGAGTGTTAAGTTTAGTTGAAAAGTATTTCTCCCCAAAAACAACATACAGTGCATTCGGACAGTATTCAGACCACTTCCCTTTTTCCAAATGTTGTTACGTTACAGCGTTATTCTAAAATTGATTAAATGAAATGTTTTCCTCATCAATCTACAAAAGGCACGTAAAGGAATCTCAGACCATGAGAAACAAGATTCTCTGGTCTGATGAAACCAAGATTGAACTCTTTGTCCTGAATGCCAAGCGTTACGTCTAGAGGAAACCTGGCACTAGCATGGTGGTGGCAGCATACTGCTGTGGGGATGTTTTTCAGCAGCAGGGACTGGGAGACTAGTCAGAGAGATCCTTGATGAAAACCTGCTCCGGAGTGCTCAGGACCTCAGACTGGGGCGAAGGTTCACCTTCCAACAGGACAACGACCCTAAGCACACAGCCAAGACAGCGCAGGAGTGGCTTCGGGACAAGTCTCTGAATGTCCTTAAGTGGCCCAGCTAGAGCCCTGACTTGAACCCAATCGAACATCTCTGGAGAGACCTGAAAATAGCTGTGCAGCAATGTTCCATATCCAACCTGGCAGAGCTTGAGAGGATCTGCAGAGAAGAATGGGAAAACTCCCCAAATAGAGGTGTGCCAAGCTAGTAGTGTCATACCTAAGAAGACTCGAGGCTGTAATCGCTGCAAAAGGTGCTTCAACAAAGTACTGAGTAAAGGGTCTGAATACTTATGTAAATGTGATATTTCAGTTGTTTTTTGCAAACATTTCTAAAAACCTGTTTTTGCTTTGTCATTATGGGTTATTGTGTGTAGATGGATGAGGGCAAAAAACTATTAAATCAATTTTAGAATAAGGCAGTAACGTAACTAAATGTGGAAAAAGTGAAGGGGTCTGAATACTTTCCGAATGCGCTGTACAAGGATGATGTATAGTGTATTTTCAGAGCAGAGGTTTAAGCAACACAAAAGGTACTGTACAGTGAGGGAAAAAAGTATTTGATCCCCTGCTGATTTTGTACCTTTGCCCACTGACAAAGACATGATCAGTCTATAATTTTAATGGTAGGTTTATTTGAACAGTGTGAGACAGAATAACAACAAAAAAATCCAGAAAAACGCATGTAAAAAATGTTATAAATTGATTAGCATTTTAATGAGGGAAATAAGTATTTGACCCCTCTGCAAAACATGACTTAGTACTTGGTGGCAAAACCCTTGTTGGCAATCACAGAGGTCAGACGTTTCTTGTAGTTGGCCACCAGGTTTGCACACATCTCAGGAGGGATTTTGTCCCACTCCTCTTTGCAGATCTTCTCCAAGTCATTAAGGTTTCGAGGCTGACATTTGGCAACTCGAACCTTCAGCTCCCTCCACAGATTTTCTATGGGATTAAGGTCTGGAGACTGGCTAGGCCACTCCAGGACCTTAATGTGCTTCTTCTTGAGTCACTCCTTTGTTGCCTTGGCCATGTATTTTGGGTCATTGTCATGCTGGAATACCCATCCACGACCCATTTTCAATGCCCTGGCTGAGGGAAGGAGTCCCTTTGATGCGGTGAAGTTGTCCTGTCCCCTTAGCAGAAAAACACCCCCAAAGCATAATGTTTCCACCTCCATGTTTGACGGTGGGGATGGTGTTCTTGGGGTCATAGGCAGCATTCCTCCTCCTCCAAACACGGCGAGTTGAGTTGATGCCTAAGAGCTCGATTTTGGTCTCATCTGACCACAACACTTTCACCCAGTTCTCCTCTAAATCATTGAGATGTTCAATGGCAAACTTCAGAAGGGCATGTATATGTGCTTTCTTGAGCAGGGGGACCTTGCGGGCGCTGCAGGATTTCAGTCCTTCACGGCGTAGTGTGTTACCAATTGTTTTCTTGGTGACTATGGTCCCAGCTGCCTTGAGATCATTGACAAGATCCTCCCGTGTGGTTCTGGGCTGATTCCTCACCGTTCTCATGATCATTGCAACTCCACAAGGTGAGATTTTGCATGGAGCCCCAGGCCGAGGGAGATTGACAGTTATTTTGTGATTCTTCCATTTGCGAATAATCACACCAACTGCTTGGCGATGGTCTTGTAGCCCATTTCAGCCTTGTGTAGGTCTACAATCTTGTCCCTGATATCCTTGGAGAGCTCTTTGGTCTTGGCAATGGTGGAGAGTTTGGAATCTGATTGATTGATTGCTTCTGTGGACAGGTGTCTTTTATACAGGTAACAAACTGAGATTAGGACCACTCCCTTTAAGAGTGTGCTCCTAATCTCAGTTCGTTACCTGTATAAAAGACACCTGGGAGCCAGAAATCTTTCTGATTGAGAGTGGGTCAAATACTTATTTCCCTCATTAAAATGCAAATCAATTCATAAAATTTTTGACATGCGTTTTTCTGGATTTATGTGTTGTTATTCTGTCTCTCACTGTTCAAATAAACCTACCATTAAATAGACTGATAATTTCTTTGTCAGTGGGCAAACATACAAAATCAGAAGGGGATCAAATAATTTTTTTCCCTCACTGTACCTATTTTACAAATGAGCTAAGAATATTGGTCGTGGGCAATTTAGAATTACCGTAATTAGTACCGTATAATGCTATGAATATATTTTGAGCAGTAAAATGGTAATTGAATGTTATTGTGAAAACCCACACAGGTGAGTTAATTAGCTAGTATGCTAAACATAACGTTTTTCATTGCATTAAAAGTGATATGAGCCACCAAGCTGATACCACGTTAATGTAGGAGACATTGTATGTATTTGTTTATTCATTTTGCCTACCAACCTGCCCTTTAAAATGATATACTGTCTATCACTGTCTGCCATACAGTCAGGGATAGCTGTAAAGAGACAGTTGGGTACCTAATGAGACGTTCCTGCCATACTCATCCCAGCCCCCCCATTATGCTAGCAAGCAGTCACAATGAACTGCAAGTTTGGCTCAGAGCTAACTTTAATCTGATCTCCAGGGGAAAAGTTGCACGCAGGCACTGATGTGCTGCCATTCCAACCATCTCTTGTTCACTTACTTTCATATCAATTCATTGGAGCATTCCGTGTAATATTCACTCTAGCAGAGCACCACCACCACATTAAGTATTTATTACTAATATAGTGGAAAAAGATTACTGAAGCATCCAGGATATCACAAGATATGTACTGAACAAAAATATAAATGCAACATGTAAAGTGTTGGTCCCATGTTTCATGAGCTGAAATAAAAGATCCCAGACATTTTCCACACTCACAAAACGTTTATTTATCTCAAATGTTGTGCACAAATTTGTTTACACACCTGATAGTGAGCATTTCTCCTTTGCAAAGATAATCCATCCACCTGACAGGTGTGGTATATGAAGAAGCTGATTAAACAGCATGATCATTACACAGGTGCACCTTGTGCTGGGGACAATAAAAGGCCACTCTAACATATGCAGTTTTGTCACACAACACAATGTCACAGATGTCTCAAGTTTTGAGGGAGCATGCAATTGGCATGCTGACTGCAGTAATGTCCACCAGAGCTGTTGCCAGATAATTGAATGTTCATGTTAATTTCTCTACTGTAAGCCACCTCCAACGTCGTTTAAGGGAATTTGGCAGTACGCCCAACCGGCCTCACAACCGCAGACCACGTGTAACCATGCCAGCCCAGGACCTCCTGCGGGATCGTCTGAGACCAGCCACCCGGACAGCTGATGAAACTGTGGGTTTGCACAACCGAAGAATTTCTGCACAAACTGTCAGAAACCATCTCAGGGAAGCTCATATGCGTGCTCGTTGTCCTCACCAGGGTCCTAACCTGACTGCAGTTCGGCATCATAACCGACTTCAGTGGTCAAATGCTCACCTTCAATGACCACTGGCACACTGGAGAAGTGAGCTCTTCATGGATGAATCCCAGTTTCAACTGTACTGGGTAGATGGCAGACAGCGTGTACGGTGTTCTGTGGGCGAGCGGTTTGCTGATGTCAATGTTGTGAACAGCGTGCCCCATGGTGGCGTTGGTGTTATTGTATGGGCAGGCATAAGCTACGGACAACGAACACAATTGCATTTTATCGATGGCAATTTGAATGCAGACATACTGTGACGAGATCCTGAGGCCCATTGTCGTGCCATGCATCCACCGCCATCACCATGTTTCAGCATGATAGTGCACGGCCCCATGTCGCAAGGATTTGTACACAATTCCTGGAAGCTGAAAATGTCCCAGTTCTTCCATGGCCTGCATACTCACCAGACATGTCACCCATTGAGCATGTTTGGGATGCTCTGGTTCGATGTGTACAACAGCGTGTTCCAGTTCCTGCCAATATCCAGAAACTTCGCTCAGCCATTAAAGAGGAGTGGTACAACATTCCACAGGCTACAATCAACAGCCTGATCAACTCTATGCAAAGGAGATGTATCGCACTGCGTGAGGCAAATGGTGGTCACACCAGATACTGACTAGTTTTCTGATCCACGCCCCTACCTTTTTTTTATGTATCTGTGACCAACAGATGCATATCTGTATTCCCAGTCATGTGAAATCCATAGATTAGGGCCTAATTTATTTATTTTGATTGATTGATTTCTATACACTTCAGGTCAAAAGTTTTAGAACACCTACTCATTCAAGGGTTTTGCAAGGCACTGTAGATTGCAAAAATAGTTGGGAAGAGATTTTCGATGTACCGATTCCATGGCACGTGTTTTATGAACTGATACATAAAACGACGCCTGATTCAAAACGTATAATTTTTTAATTAAACGTATTAAACAAAATTCTTGCAAACAATAGAATGTTATATATATATATATACAGTACCAGTCAAAAGTTTGGACACACCTACTCATTCAAGGGTTTTTCTTTATTTTTACTATTTTCTACATTGTAGAATAATAGTGAAGACATCAAAACTATGAAATAACACATGGCTTATGCTGTGTTCTTATGCTATCTGAGTGACTCAAACATTATAACAAAATCAATGGGGGCTCCATGCCATCACATTTTGGTAATTTTATACCTGACTGTCTAGTTTTTATTCTGGTGGTTGTTAGTTCTCAAAGATTATCTTATTTAAAAACATATAGCTCCATTATCTTTTTTATATATTTTATATATGGTTTTAGTCGTTTAAGATACTGAAAAAGTTTTACCATCCCACATTCCACACTGATATTTTGTATATTTTGTGTACTGATTAAGTATTAACAATGCATTGCATCACCTTATCATACACAGAACAAATGTTAACTGTGCGATCAAGGGAGATAATAAACAATAGAGATCATTCTTATCTGAGCATATATACAGTATATATATATATATATATATATATATATATATATATATATATATATATATATATATGCTATAGCCACTCTAATGGCATACGTTTTGTATTTTGATTATATCAAGTGTTTATTCTGCCTGTGCTTTTGGCTTTCAAAATATATATTTTTTACACTTGGAAGGCTATGAAAGCTTGAGAGTGTTGGAGACTGATAAGACAGTGGAAAATAGGAAGGAAGATGTGGCAGACACACTATTTAAACACAGGTTTGGTTTGGAGGAGAACTATGCAGACCAATCAGTCACACACAGCTAGACGTCAAGCGAATACCATGCATCTACCATAATTATAAGAAAATTAAACTTTTAGAGTTTTCCAGGAATCACCCATTGTGCTGCAACACATTTAAAGGAACATAAAACTGAAAACGTATAATAATCAACATGTGGCAATTCAATTTCCCTCGTTCTCTTGGTCCCTGTTCTTTCTTTTTGGGAAGTCTCATAATCTGTCATATAGCTCTTTGGCTCAACTCTAGCTCACTCCTTATCCAACTTTCTCTTCAACTTTCTGTCGCTGGAAAGTTTTATGTCGTGTGGACGGTCCACAACTTTGAACAAGCATGCCTGACTTCCCTCCTAGGTTTGTCCCTCATTTCTTCCTAGATTCCCCTGTGTTCAAGGAGACAACAATGGTTCCTTCTGTCCCTGTGGGATTGTTATTTGCATTTCCCCTGTCTTGCTCTTCTGGTGTCTCTCTCTGAACATGGTGCTGGCATATACATCTGCTGCTATTTTCTAGAGTGTCCACGTCCCCTGGGCGACTTCTTGGATTAACTGGACCTCTTGTCACCACTTGAAGAGATAAACCTTTGATGGCATCAAGGACTCTTCAAACATCCATACAGGCCGTCTGACCTTGATAACTCCTCAAAGCTTCTCCCTTTCAAAACCACTGACTCACAAAGCCCAAACCCCACAAGTGGCATATGCTTTCACACATCACTGATCTCCCTCAAACTCATCTTTCACTCCCCCTGATGATTCAGATAACTTATTTGTCCCCTCTCCTCTCTGCCCACTCTCCCTCCTGGCTGGCTTCCAATGTTTACCCAAGAGGACCTGGTGGATGTTTTGCATAGTATCATGTGGTCTTACTCAGTATTCAAGTCTATTAGATTTCTTTGCAAGATACAGTGTCTGCATTTCTTCTGCACTCGTTTTTCTCCCCCCATATTGCTGTAGACTTGAGTAAGATGAGTCCCAAGATCTGACTCCCATTCACATTACACATTGTTATAATATCATATCAGTCCAAAATACACTTATCAAATGGTGGTACACGAGAGCTGTATCATTTCATTAATTAATTAATTAGACAAATAAAACCAAACGGAATAAATGAAACCATTAACTTCAGCTCACATCAGACATGAATGCCTACCTACCTAAACCTTTTACTGAAGATTAAAAGCTAAGTATATGTGACTACTTACTGTACTGGCATTTTAGATTATGTTTTTTTCTTTGACAATCTTATGGCAAACAGCCCCTTTGAAGTACAGCCCACTTGAGAAAGACTGAAACACCCCCCATCCCCTCTACACTCTTCAAGGTATTCATTGAGCCTTTAGTATTGCTATTGATTGTTTGCCAAGTTCAATACCATTATACTAGTTGACAACTCACACTCCATCAATGGGGCTGCAGCAACATGATTTTACAAGCAGCCATGTAGCAGCCTTATGTTGTATCTAACCCCTTGCAACGACATAATGAAATGATTGTATCCCCCATTATCTTCAAATGTGGCGAACCCCCAAAATGGACTTTTAAGGCCAAAGACACAGAGGGGTTTTCTGAAGTTATTTTTCTTGCCAACCATCAACCAGCCAGTTCAGCTTCAGATGAGTCACAGCCATAAAGAAGCCCTCCTGTCCTTTTATTGTTTAATTGCCTAGAGCGTCAAGAAGAGATCAAGAGAGACAGTCCTTTTTTATTTATTTATATTTGGACAGCTTTCACAATCCTGTTCACAGTTTCTCAGCCCTGAGGACACCGTGAGTTAATTCTAACTTTCCATAATAGTCCGGGTCTTAAAATGTAACTTAACTTGAAGGTCTTGAAGACTGAGAAGATTGAAAGCACTGAGTGGTGAGGAAACTCACTTGTCTTTTATAAATCATTATAAATCAATGATTTACTGTGAAGTACTTTGTTGTTGTGTCTCATCATGAAGTTCATTTGCAGTCAGACATCATTAAATGTCACCTAATTTCTTATTCTTATTCCTAATTTTCACCCCATTTCACTTCATCATGTCACCTCAGCATTAAGTGGATTAAATCTCTTCTCCTCACACAGTACTTCACCCTTACTTCCTAGACATGATGCTGAATAACTTTAAGATTTCTCATTATAAATGCCTTTCTTAAAAACCTGTTCACACAAAAGGCAATAGAGTTTCAGCATCGGCATCATGCCATGATTCGATGTAGGGCAGCAAGTAGTACATCTGCATTGCATACAATCACAGCCTCCAACAGTCATGACATGTAGGAAGATGTGAAACAGATGTGTTGACTGCTGAGTGTGAGTTTTTCCACCCAACGCTGCACAGACACACTTCTACTTTGGAAATAATTACTATTCATTAAAGCTAGCTGCTAGATTCTCTGTATCCCTCTTCCTCCCCGGATGTCCTTCAGCAATCCTAGCACCTGTCATTCTGTCAGCCCTCAGTCAGCCTATCGATTCACAGATCTTTACCCGAGCGTAGAATGCTTGCATGCCAATTTCCCTCTCCCTCTTTTTCTGGGCTGACCTTTATTTCTTTAAGAGGTTTTGGCAGGGATAAATAAACCACCATGAACTTTATTCAATTTGAATATTAGTCTTCGTCCAGATCATACATTTGTCAGCTACTAATACGTACATATTGATTTGTGGTTGTATCCACGACAACAGTCTAAGGTAAAGTTTGCCCCTCCCCACAGAGTAACATTGCAATAGCAACACATCAATACTACTCAGAATGTAATATCATTATCAGAACACTTAAGCAACTGCCAAAAGGTAACCCCCCCGAATGGATATCCGAAATACTGTGCATTCAAGTATTTGTTTTTATATGGACAGAATACAAATCAATGCAAACTTAGTGGGTCTTCTTTTTACTATTTAATATAAGAACATTTACATCCTGTTAAACATTGAGAGAAACAAATATTTTTGATCAAACAATAAGAATAAACAGTTACGGTGCCTTCAGAAAGTATTCACACCCCTTGACTTTTTCCACATTTTGTTCTGTTACAGCCTGAATTTAAAATGGCTTACATTTAGATTTTGTGTCACTTGCCTACACACAATATCACATAACGTCAAAGTGGAATTAGGTTTTTAGATTTTTTTAAAACAAATTAATTAATATGAAAAGCTGAAATGTCTTGAGTCAATAATTATTCAACCCCTTTGTTATGGCAAGCCTAAATAAGTTCAGGAGTACAAGTATGCTTAACAAGTCACATAATAAGTTGCATGGACTCACTCTGTGTATAATAATAGTGTTTAACACAGTTTTTGAATGACTAGCTCATCTCTGTACCCCACATATACAATTGTCTGTAAGGTCCCTCAGTCGAGCTGTGAATTTCAAATACAGATTCAACCACAATACCTCGCAAAGAAGGGCACCTATTGGTAGATGGGTAAATATCCCTTTGAGCATGGTGAAGTTATTAATTACACTTTGGATAGTGTATCAATACACCCAATTACTACAAAGATACAGGTGTCCTTCCTAGCTCAGTTGCTGGAGAGGAAGGAAACCGCTCAGGGATTTCACCATGAGGCCAATGGTGACTTTAAAACAGTTACAGAGTTTAATGGCTGTAATAGGAAAAAACTGAGGATGGATCAACAACATTGTAGTTACTCCACAATACTAACCTAGATGAAAAGAAGGAAGCCTGTACATAATATTCATCCTGTTTGCAATAAGGCACTAAAGTAAACTGCAAAAAATCTGGCAAAGAAATAAACTTTATGTCCTGAATACAAAGAGTTATGTTTGGGGAAAATCCTACACAACACATCACTGAGTACCACTCTTCATATTGTCAAGCATGGTGGTGGCTGCATCATGTTACGTGTATGCTTGTCATCGGCATGGACTAGGGAGTGTTTAAGGATAGAAATTAACGGAATAGAGCTGAGAACAGGCAAAATCATAGAGGAAAACCTGGTTCAGTCTGCTTTCCAACAGACACTGGGAGACAAATTCACCTTTTAGCAGGCAACAACCTAAAACACAAGGCCAAATATACACTGGAGTTGCTTACCAAGATGACATTGAATGTTCCTGACTGGTGTAGTTATAATTTTTACTTAAATTGGCTTGAAAATCTATGGCAAGACTTGAACATGGCTGTCTAGCAATGATCAACAACCAACTTGACAGAGCTTGAAGAATTTTTAAAAGAGTAATGTGCAAATATTATACAATGCAGGTGCGCAAAGCTCTTAGAGACTTACCCAGAAAGATTCACAGCTGTAATCGCTGCCGAAGGTGATTCTAACATATATTGAGTCAGGGGTATGAATACTTATGTAAATTAGATATTTCTATATTTCATTTTCAATCAATTTGATTAACATTTCTAAAAACATGTTTTCAATTTGTCATTATGGGGTATTGTGTGTAGACGGGTCAGATTAAAAAAAATATTTAATCCATTTTTAATTCAGGCTGTAACAGAACAAAATGTGGAATAAGTCAAGGGGTATGAATACTTTCTTAAGGCACTGTAAACAGTTCTTAACAGAGCCAACCAGTAGACATATCAGTATGTTTGTGTATGTAGCACGTCATATGTACAGATACAAATACATAAAACATTGTCATATCGTCAAATATAATTATTTCATCCAGATACTGATTAGATATTTCATATTCTTGATTGAGCTGTGTGAAGTAGTGTCTGATAAAAGTGGATGTAGTCAACCCAAGAATATTTACATTCAGCACTTTGGTTCTGGACATTTGTAGTTTTTAGGGCCAAAACCCCATCTCAATCTATAAATGTTGAAGGCATTTAGGAAATATTTGTTCATTTTCCCAAAGACAATTACATTTCATACTGTACAGAAAAACTGCTTGGGTTAATTCTGTCTTAAACAGTAAGCTGTTAATTTAGTTTTGACATACAGAGAGTTTGTTGCTTATTTCTTGAATGGCTCTCGGAAAGCTTTTGGCATCAACCCCATAAGTAATGTACTTTACAGCACAATATAAAGGAGTAGGTAGTAGTAACATGGTAGAAATATAGGAACAAGTTATAACTAAAGTTATATCAGAGATACAGTATATAATTGATAATTGTAAGTAATTACAACTTGTTCAAATTAACCATGTAACTATTACCTTTATCCTGTGTGTAAGTCTTCTGAAAGGTATTTTAGTTTGATTTTGATAATAGCAATACGGACAACATACAAAATTGAATTAAATAAATTCAGCTAAAGATGATATTCAAATCAAACTGTCATGATTCAACTTCTTATAGTGGTGCCATTCTCTCATATCATTACCCATTGAAAAGCTAAGTTCGGTCTCCCTGTGGAAAGAAAGATGTCCCCCACATATCAAATAACCAGAGTAATAAACCATAATAGTGAGGTCATGCCTCTCTGAGGCCTGACGTTGGCACCAGTCCAAAGACTTGCACACCAGGCAAACAGGCCACTGCTAAGTGACAGTGTTGGCATTACAGAAGGCCCTTTATTTCCACAGGGATATTTACATATCAGGCATCCTCTCACAAATGGAAACTGGATAGAGCACACATGAAACAGGCTTTTCATCCTGGAGCATGGTGACCATAAAAAGCTCAAGGACGACCGTCACTAACAATGAAGTGCAGCAAATGTAAAAAGAAGTGCAATTTGGAAGAATTGGAAGAAATTGAAGAAATGCACACTACACACTGATTGACATAAAATAATACAAAGTTAGAAAGAAGAACATCTGGGTGGTATGATAAGTGCCGTGTGCTGGCAGCCATGCTTAACTGTCAGTTACTGTCCTACGGACTGCGGCAGTCAGAGGCAAAAAACAAACAGGAATAAACTAAATGGCAAATAAATGCTCTTTGAAATAATCTGCTGTACTCAGTGTGTACTATTTATCATGTAACGAGAGGCTAGCCAATCAAGTCAAGGAGAGTTTATGCATTCATTTGCTTAGATTTCAGACTGATATGCAACTGGATGTGCAGTGGAGTGGAATGTTTAATGTCTCTATTATATGATATATGAACATTTTACACAGCATAATAGACCCTCCTTGATTGATTGGGTTTCCCCCACTGTCCTGGCGATTAGCTGAAGGGCGAGTGCTGATTTCTTGATGACACCAAGATAAATAACTTTTATTTATAAACTCTGTGTTTGTGACTCCCGTCTGAGGTTTTTCCCAGGTCGTTCAGAGGCACAGTGAGTTTGATGTGATTTGACAATGTGTGTTTGGTTCCCATGCTCTGTGACAACCTTGTAAATTGTTTTTTTCCTTGCAAATGCTGCACTTTATATACTAGAGAACATTAATCTTATCAGGAAGTTCCAAGGGTATTTGCAAATGTATGTATCCATGTCATGGCAACACAGAGGATTTGTACAGTGAAGAGGGACATTTAAATATGTCTTCTTTGTTCACTCTTGTCAAATGGTACAATTGATAAATCCTAGAAACATAGCTATTCCAGTAGTAGATTTATGACAGTAATTTTTCACTCAAGGTGTAGGTTTGTAGATAATGAAAGATCAAATAGTACTTTAACATATGAAATGGAGATACCATAGCAGTATGGTCAATTGTTGAACCATCACAATCAGTGTAAAAAACTTCAAACATATCCAGATGTAATATTATACCATCAGAAATGAATGTCCTCCAGCTCATATTCATTTGAGTTCCAACATGTAGGCCTATCGTGAATAAAATGAATAAAGGTTTGAGCTACAAAACGAGTGTAAAAAAGTATTCCTCAATACCTTTGAACTGGAATTGCGACTGACATTTACAGGTAAGATCCACAATACAGTGTACTCATTAAAATGCAAATATAGTTGGCCTATTCCAAAAATGTGGTGTTATGTTTGCAAAATATATTCAAAAGATCTAGCCTGGAAATGAAACACTCAGCTGAATGTGCTTTTTATCTGAACATTGATTCTCCATCATAAGGCATGATTTTATTTTGTTACAAATATTTTTTGGGTCTTTGCACTTGGTTATCTAAAAAGCAATGTGCACTTTCCACATCTAGATTTAGATGGAGCAATATTTACACAGCTGTATCCACAGACCTTTTGTTACCATGTCAAAAAAAATCATTTTGAAGTCCGCTCAAAAAGATATTTCAACATTTAAGACATTTTTACCATTCATTTTGCCACCACGTTCAGCTTCTTTTGGTATAGCAATGTTGCTGAACAGAAATATTTACTCTTCCCAACCAAATTTTAAGCACAAATACATATTTTACAGGATTTTGAATGCCAGATAAAATGGAAAGGCAAGGATAACATTTTGGGGGATGATTATCATAAGAGACCGTTAAAGGGATAGTTCACCCAAATTACAAAATGACACATTGGTTTGCTTATCTTGTAAGTAATCTATGGACAAGGTATGACAGCAATCCATGCTTTGGTTTAGTTTCCCTGGCACAGTTTCCACATGCTAACGTTTTAGCATTTGTGGCACAAATCCCATTCAAGTCATGGGACCGATATTAGCATTTTTCATGCATCATACCTTGTCCATAGACTGCTTACAGGGTAAGGAAAACAATGTGTCATTTTGTAATTTGGGTGAACTATCCCTTTAAGCATAATCAACTCATTCAGCCCATCAGATTTCCGCTTTTAAATGAAATCGTTCTGTAACCAAAGAGAAAAGGGTTAGAAAAGGGAAATCCTCTTCTGTTTCCTCAACTTCCTGCCAACAGATGAACAAACCAGAGCAATCCTTTTCTAAACTCAGAGTTACTCGCTCTTTATATTAAAAAATCTATCTGTGCAAAGCAAAATCTGTTGTCATGACATCACTCCACATCCAACAGAGCCAACACACTCCAAGCTCTGTCAGCCAGTGTATAGGAATGCTCTAGACATCTCAGAGAAATATATGTACATGTTTTCCAAACCAGATGGATAAATTGGCAACTGACTGAAGAGTAACCAGCAGCGCAGCACAGCACTCTCTGGACTCTAATTTAGACTGAGCTAGCTGCACAACTGGCCCAGCTCTGCCTCCGAGGAATTGGGCAGCTTGGAGTTGAAAATCTGGAGGGAGTCTCGGATGCGCACCACCTCACTAGTGGAGAGCTTGAGCCTGTGGCGGAGCAGACATGAAAAGAGGTCCAATGGCTGCAATCCAGGCGGGGAGAGCCGGTTGATGCGGTCTCTCATCTCCAGCAGCATATGAAAGGCTGCGTCCTGGGTGCCTTGCGTGTACGGGTAGTCCAGCTGCAGAATCAGGTCTTTGATGCCCTCGGGGTCAAAGTGCATGCTGTAGCCGAACACCTTGAGACTGTTGATCTTCATGTAGCCCAGGTTGGATGTGTTGTCGTCCAGGTCCAGGGGTTCGTAGAAAAGGGTCTCGTTGACGGTGGGGTCATCGGTCAGGATGCGGCTGCGCAGGTAAATGTGCACCGTCTCGAAGAAGGACTTCCACTTGGTGCCCAGCATCAATGTCCAGTTGTAGCACTGCAGAGAGGCATCCACTTTAGTTCTTTCCCAGTCTGGGAAGTCCTGCTGGTTGATAGGCATGAACCAACTCTCCGAGTGGCTACCCCCAAATGGGTTGACATAGATGGCAGGCACAGGCTCCAGTGTACTGTTTTTAGTAGAGCAGATCTGGAATGAGATTCCCATTAGCATATGAATGAGATTGGATTTGTTTTTGTTGCTCTTTAGAGTGAGGAGCATGCGTTTCCTCCAGGCCGGGTTGAACCAGCTGCCCAGACGCACGTCATTGCTAATGTAGATGGCGTGGACTTCCATGCGACTGTCCAGCCGCTGGAGCAGGTACTTGAACTCTGCATCCGGCATGTCAAAGTCAATGTTCAGGTAGTGGTCCAGAGAGTTTGCTATGTTGGGCCGACAAGAGCCCAGGTGCAGGATGTTGGCAAGGTGGCAGGAGCCACAGCGTGTGATGTTGTCTGGGGCACATGAGAGGCAGGATGTCCCCTCTCCGACCACACAGGGTACTGTCCCCTGGCAGGCACTACTGTGCTCTGCAGTGCAGGTGCAGCTTTGCACCTCCTCTGAAAACATGCCCAGGACTCCATGCTCATTGCAGTACAGGAGTGACTGGGCCCTGTTCAGCCAAAATCCTGTTGTCCTAAAGAGAAAAGAGCACAATATTAGGTGAATGAAATAAGCTCATTCATAACAAGAAGGGAGACATTTGCGTAATGTGTTCTCCGCAAACATCAGTAGTCACATTTGTTATTAAGATTAATATAATTATTTTCAAAAACATAATTTGACTTTGGAATCATCTTTACTTAAAAAGCTTCATAAGTGCCCTTCATAATCAATAAATGCAGTCATTCATTAATCAAATAACTTTTCCTTAGACTAACACTATTGTACCCTCTAGAAAGGATAGAGGAAGACTGCATAAAGGACAGAAGTAACGTTCACTTAACATCATCCCATTTAGTGAGTGCCAAATGATGATTGATGTGGGCTTTAAAAGGCTCATCACCCGTCTTAGGGATTCAGAAGAATACCAAGAACCCTACTCGGAAGATCCTTCTTCCAGCTGTTCAGTTTACTCTGGAGGATAGGTGTCTTCCAGAGTTATGCATAGCGTGTTCCAGAACCTGCATAACATACTTATGAAGGATTGTTCTTTTAAGTACTAATATGTTATAGCTAATATATTATTTGATTTTATGTGCTATACGTAATGTTCACTATAAAGTGAATTTGAGCTTAAGTCTGTGTTCATGAATTATGTACAGTACAAGCATTGGTAGGATGAGACATTTTTGGTGCAACCACATTTGAGGGAAAAAACACAGATATTGTAAATAAATTAACAATTGAGTACTTTGCCGTAACTTTCTACTAGCACTATTTTGGAGTTGGTTCTGCAAAGATGAGTTTTCCTCAACCGGTTCTGTATTGGGAATTGCACTACATAAACAAAAACGTTTTCCTCTTCTGCAGACTTGCATATCAAAATGAGGGATTATATAGCACATGATGATGATGTTGAAGAAATCTTCTGGCTCAGCTAAGCTGAATAGACTGTTGTTATTTGTTTGAACAGAGTTAAATGAGTGAATGACAGGCAGAGGTAGCGCTTGTCACAAAAATGTGGGTGTTCAGTGGGCAAGTGGTTCACACCAACCTGTCTTCTCTAAGAGCACTTGATTACAGACATGGCACCGCAGACCTCACATCACACAGACCTCTTCAATCAGGGAAGAGACACTAAACAGCTCTCTCTCTCTTTCATTTCAGACGCTTGCCCTGGTTTTCGCACAGCATTAGATACCAAATTGCCTCTAAATGACAGACAACTCAGCCATGTATATGTGATTAGGGGTGTATTATTTAAACTACAGGGAAAAGTATGAAGACCTGACCCAAATAAAATAACTTTGCTTGGTCAAAATACTTGATATAAAAGAGGACACAAAGTGGTGATAAAATGCCATGAAGTGGTTCTATGTAATAATTAATTAATGTAATTTACCAATAAAGTAGGTGTAAGATGTTCAAAAGCCAACATAAAGACATTTACATATTTTTATTTTTTATTTTATTTCACCTTTATTTAACCAGGTAAGCCAGTTTAAAACAAGTTCTCATTTAAAACTGCGACCTGGCCAAGATAAAGCAAAGCAGTGCGATAAAAACAACAACAACACAGAGTTACATATGGGATAAACAATACATACAGTCAATAACACAATAGAAAATCTATATACAGTGTGTGCAAATGTAGTAAGTTATGAAGGTAAGGCAATAAATAGGCCATAGTGCAAAAATAATTACAATTTAGTATTAACACTGGAATGATACATGTGCAGAAGATGATTTGCAAATAGAGATACTGGGGTGCAAATGAGCAAAATAAATAACAATATGGGGATGAGGTAGTTGGGTGGGCTAATTGCAGATGGGCTGTGTACAGGTGCAGTGATCGGTAAGCTGCTCTGACAACTGATGCTTAAAGTTAGTGAGGGAGATAAGAGTCTCCAGCTTCAGAGATTTTTGCAGTTCGTTCCAGTCATTGGCAGCAGAGAACTGGAAGGAATGGCGGCCAAAGGAGGTGTTGGCTTTGGGGATGACCAGTGAGATATACCTGCTGGAGCGCATACTACGGGTGGGTGTTGCTATGGTGACCAATGAGCTAAGATAAGGCAGGGATTTGCCTAGCAGTGATTTATAGATGACCTGGAGCCAGTAGGTTTGGCGACGAATATGTAGTAAGGGCCAGCCAACGAGAGCGTACATGTCACAATGGTGGGTAGTATATGGGGCTTTGATGACAAAAAGGATGGCACTGTGATAGACTACATCCAATTTGCTGAGTAGAGTGTTGGAGGCTATTTTGTAAATGACATCGCCGAAGTCAAGGATCGGTAGGCTAGTCAGTTTTACGAGGGCATGTTTGGCAGCATGAGTGAAGGGGGCTTTGTTTTTTTGCGAAATAGGAAGCCAATTCTAGATTTAACTTTGGATTGGAGATGCTTAATGTGAGTCTGGAAGGATAGTTTACGGTCTAACCAGACACCTAGGTATGTGTAGTTGTCCACACATTCTAAGTCAGACCCGCCGAGAGTAGTGATTTGAGTCGGGTGGGCGGGTACAAGCAGCATTCGATTGAAGAGCATGCATTTAGTTTTACTAGCGTTTAAGAGCAGTTTGTGGCTACGGAAGGAGTGCTGTATGGCATTGAAGCTCGTTTGGAGGTTTGTTAACACAGTGTCCAATGAAGGGCCAGATGTATACAAAATGGTGTCGTCCGCATAGAGGTGGATCCGAGAGTCACCAGCAGCAAGAGCGACATCATTGATATACACAGAGAATAGAGTCGGCCCGAGAATTGAACCCTGTGGCACCCCCATAGAGACTGCCAGAGGTCCAGACAACAGGCCTTCCGATTTGACACATTGAACTCTGAGAAGTAGTTGTTGAACCAGGCGAGGGAGTCATTTGAGAAACCAAGGCTATTTAGTCTGCCAATAAGAATGCTGTGATTGACAGAGTCGAAAGCCTTGGCCAGGTCGATGAAGACGGCTGCACAGTACTGTCTTTTATTGATCGCGATTATAATATCGTTTAGGACCTTGAGCGTGGCTGAGGTGCACCCATGACCAGCTCAGAAACCAGATTGCATAGCGGAGAAGGTACGGTGGGATTCGAAATGGTCGGTGATCTGTTTGTTAACTTGGCTTTCAAATACTTTCGAAAGGCAGGGCAGGATGGATATAGGTCTGTAACAGTTTGGATCTAAAGTGTCATCCCCTTTGAAGAGGGGGATGACCGCGGCAGCTTTCCAATCTCTGGGGATCTCAGACGATACGAAAGAGAGGTTGAACAGGCTGGTAATAGGGGTTGCGACAATTCCGGCGGCTAATTTTAGAAAGAAAGGGTCCAGATTGTCTAGCCTAGCTGATTTGTAGGGGTCCAGATTTTGCAGCTCTTTCAGAACATCAGCTATCTGAATTTGGGTGAAGGAGAAGTGGGGGGGGCATGGGCAAGTTGCAGCGGAGGGTGCAGAGCTGGTGGCCGGGGTAGGGGTAGCCAGGTGGAAAGCATGGCCAGCCATAGCAAAATGCTTGTTGAAATTTTTGATTATCGTAGATTTATCGGTAGTGACAGTGTTTCCTAGCCTCAGTGCAGTGGGCAGCTGGGAGGAGGTGCTCTTATTCTCCATACATCTCTGATGTGGCAGATATTACAATCTATTTGTGGAATGATTTGAAAGCATGTGATGTTCCCATTATCGTACCTTTCTCTTGGGAGGTTGATCCTTGGCAGTTTGGGACAGCGCTTGCTCAGAGAGAAGAGTTTCCTCACAATCTTCTGGGCTTTCCCAAGAACCAAATTGGTGCTGCTCTCCAATTGGCTGTAGCGCTTCTGGAGAGCTGCATCTGCTGCCCAAAACTTGAATACCAAGGATGTGTTTAAAAAATGGTCCGTTGGTAGTTTTTTCATGAAGGCCTTGAATTCATCTAAGAAATTGAGAAACAATCACAAGAAAACAAGATTAGTGTTTTATTTTACAGAAAGTCAATAATTTCACATATCCATCATTATTATTATTTTTTTCAGATATTTAAATTATGGATGATACCTTTTATTGTGCAATTGTGGTCCATATCCCTAAATCTATATGGACAGCTCCTGGTCTTTATGTTATTGGGCTACTGGCTAATTGAAACTATGCAGAGACTTCCTACTTATGCCCTAGGCAAGTTGTCTACCCATGGAGCTGACATTATGTAACCTATCAAATCACTGCAATGAAGTCACTTTTTTTACAAAGCCCAACTGGGTGAGACCTGCAATTGTTATGGGGCTGGAGCTTCTATTATCCCATGTGCTACTTTTGGCAAGAGGCAAGTGAGTAAATTTGTAGTGCACTGACGGGCTCAGGTCATTACAGTGCTCAATGATCCTGAGTGAGCTACCTCGGGCTCCCAGAACCAACACCAAATTAGTTTGATAACATTAGCTTTGGCATTACAGTGTTAGTTTAGCACATTCAACGGCTCAATTGTTTTACCCATCAGGCTCACGGTGTCACCTCTATTCATACTATCAGTCTGAAATGCATGTGATGTAGCAATAAGTATTTGGATCGATGGATCCCTTAGTGTGTTCAGTGTTAAATGCTTTGTTTATTAATGGTAGCAGTCAATTATTTGATTGCTTTCTATCTCAATAGATATCCTGCATAATTATTAATTGACATGGGCATTACACTAGAGGAACTACTAGTGTAAAAACCTTACCAAATTACTCTGTTGTCAGCATGTGATCACATGCAGTTATGGTGCACTTTGGTGCTCTTACAAATGTAACTTCCCTTTTTTTGGGAAAACAGAATAAGCAGTGGTAAGTACACTGCTCAAAAGATAAAGGGAACACTAAAATAACACATCCTAGATCTGAATGAATGAAATAATATTATTAAATACTTTTTTCTTTACATAGTTGAATGTGCTGACAACAAAATCACACAAAAATTATCAATGGAAATCAAATTGATCAACCCATGGAGGTCTGGATTTGGAGTCACCCTCACAATTAAAGTGGAAAACCACACTACAGGCTGATCCAACTTTGATGTAATGTCCTTAAAACAAGTCAAAATGAGGCTCAGTAGTGTGTGTGGCCTCCACGTGCCTGTATGACCTCCCTACAACGCCTGGGCATGCTCCTGATGAGGTGGTGGATGGTCTCCTGAGGGATCTCCTCCCAGACCTGGACTAAAGCATCCGCCAATTCCTGGAAAGTCTGTGGTGCAACGTGGTGTTGGTGGATGGAGCGAGACATGATGTCCCAGATGTGCTCAATTGGATTCAGGTCTGGGGAACGGGCGGGCCAGTCCATAGCATCAATGCCTTCCTCTTGCAGGAACTGCTGACACACTCCAGCCACATGAGGTCTAGCATTGTCTTGCATTAGGAGGAACCCAGGGCCAACCGCACCAGCATATGGTCTCACAAGGGGGTCTGAGGATCTCATCTCGGTACCTAATGGCAGTCAGGCTACCTCTGACGAGCACATGGAGGGCTGTGCGGCCCCCAAAGAAATGCCACCCCACACCATGACTGACCCACCGCCAAACCGGTCATGCTGGAGGATGTTGCAGGCAGCAGAACGTTCTCCACAGCGTCTCCAGACTCTGTCACGTCTGTCACATGTGCTCAGTGTGAACCTGCTTTCATCTGTGAAGAGCACAGGGCGCCAGTGGCGAATTTGCCAATCTTGGTGTTCTCTGGCAAATGCCAAACGTCCTGCACGGTGTTGGGCTGTAAGCACAACCCCCACCTGTGGACATCAGGCCCTCATACCACCCTCATGGAGTCTGTCTCTGACCGTTTGAGCAGACACATGCACATTTGTGGCCTACTGGAGGCCATTTTGCAGGGCTCTGGCAGTGCTCCTCCTGCTCCTCCTTGCACAAAGGCGGAGGTAGCAGTCCTGCTGCTGGGTTGTCCTACGGCCTCCTCCACGTCTCCTGATGTACTGGCCTGTCTCCTGGTAGCGCGTCCATGCTCTGGACACTACGCTGACAGACACAGCAAACCTTCTTGCCACAGCTCGCATTGATGAGCCATCCTGGATGAGCTGCACTACCTGAGCCACTTGTGTGGGTTGTAGACTCCGTCTCATGCTACCACTAGAGTGAAAGCACCGCCAGCATTCAAAAGTGACCAAAACATCAGCCAGGAAGCATAGGAACTGAGAAGTGGTCTGAGGTCACCACCTGCAAAACCAGTCCTTTATTGGGGGTGTCTTGCTAATTGCCTATAATTTCCACCTGTTGTCTATTCCATTTGCACAACAGCATGTGAAATGTATTGTCAATCAGTGTTGCTTCCTAAGTGGACAGTTTGATTTCACAGAAGTGTGATTGACTTGGAGTTACATTGTGTTGTTTAAGTGTTCCCTTTATTTTTTTTTTGTATATACAGTGGGGAGAACAAGTATTTGATACACTGCCGATTTTGCAGGTTTTCCTACTTACAAAACATGTAGAGGTCTGTAATTTGTATCATTGGTACACTACAACTGTGAGAGACAGAATCTAAAACAAAAATCCAGAAAATCACATTGTATGATTTTTTAAGTAATTCATTTGCATTTTATTGCATGACATAAGTATTTGATCACCTACCAACCAGTAAGAAGTCCTGCTCTCACAGACCTGTTAGTTTTTCTTTAAGAAGCCATCCTGTTCTCCACTCATTACCTTTATTAACGGCACCTGTTTGAACTCGTTACCTGTATAAAAGACACCTGTCCACACACTCAATCAAACAGACTCCAACCTCTCCACAATGGCCAAGACCAGAGAGCTGTGTAAGGACATCAGGGATAAAATTGTAGACCTGCACAAGGCTGGGATGGGCTACAGGACAATAGGCAAGCAGCTTGGTGAGAAGGCAACAACTGTTGGCGCAATTATTAGAAAATGGAAGAAGTTCAAGATGACGGTCAATCACCCTCGGTCTGGGGCTCCATGCATGATATCACCTCGTGGGGCATCAATGATCATGAGGAAGGTGAGGGATCAGCTCAGAACTACACGGCATGACCTGGTTAATGACCTGAAGAGAGCTGGGACCACAGTCTCAAAGAAAACCATTAGTAACACACTACACCGTCATGGATTAAAATCCTGCAGCGCACGCAAGGTCCCCCTGCTCAAGCCAGCGCATGTCCAGGCCCGTCTGAAGTTTGCCAATGACCATCTGGATGATCCAGAGGAGGAATGGGAGAAGGTCATGTGGTCTGATGAAACAAAAATATAGCTTTTTGGTCTAAACTCCACTCGCCGTGTTTGGAGGAAGAAGAAGGATGAGTACAACCCCAAGAACACCCTCCCAACCGTGAAGCATGATGGTGGAAACATCATTCTTTGGGGATGCTTTTCTGCAAAGGGGACAGGACGACTGCACCGTATTGAGGGGAGGATGGATGGGGCCATGTATCGCGAGATCTTGGCCAACAACCTCAGTAAGAGCATTGAAGATGGGTCGTGGCTGGGTCTTCCAGCATGATAACGACCCGAAACACACAGCCAGGGCAACTAAGGAGTGGTTCCGTAAGAAGCATCTCAAGGTCCTGGAGTGGCCTAGCCAGTCTCCAGACCTGAATCCAATAGAAAATCTTTGGAGGGAGCTGAAAGTCCGTATTGCCCAGCGACAGCCCCGAAACCTGAAGGATCTGGAGAAGATCTGTATGGAGGAGTGGGCCAAAATCCCTGCTGCAGTGTGTGCAAACCTGGTCAAGACCTACAGGAAACGTATGATCTCTGTAATTGCAAATAAAGGTTTCTGTACCAAATATTAAGTTCTGCTTTTCTGATGTATCAAATACTTATGTCATGCAATAAAATGCAAATTAATTACTTAAAAATCATACAATGTGATTTTCTGGATTTTTTTTTTTATTCCATCTCTCACAGTTGAAGTGTACCTATGATAAAAATTACAGACCTCTACATGCTTTGTAAGTAGGAAAACCTGCAAAATCGGCAGTGTATCAAATACTTGTTCTCCCCACTGTAACTGCCTGTACTTACATATCTGGTACAAGGCAAACAGAGATGTTATGCCCTTATGGTTACTTCCCTACTTCAGAAAATGTGCTTTCATTTGACACAAAGAGGCAGGCAGAGTAACAATGCACTTACTGATTTCATATGTGGTTAGACACTACATTATGCCCTCATCAAATAACACATCTTCTTAGCATGTACTTACGCATTCTAACCACCCACCTGACAAGCCAAGGCTATCGAGTGGTAATATCATCTTTCACCTTGCTTGTACCCTATAGCTTGCTGCTTGTCAGGCTCACCCACATACCGAGTTGAAACATATTGGGTGCATCCTAAATGGCACCCTATTCCCTTTATAGTGTACTACTTTTGACCAGGGCTCATGGGGGCAGGAATAGGGTGCCATTTGTGATGCAGCCATTAAGTATCTACCTGACCAATAACTGGAGTGAATTCCTCTGCTTCCCTCCACATACACTGTATAACCCAGGCCGTTTGAAGGATCATTAGGATTCACAGCACACAGAAGGAATTTGTCTGTCTGTTCCCCTTTTTCTGGCATTTATGACTTTATGTTCAAATTTATGGACAATATCGGCCTTTCGAAATGCGTCAGATAAAGGGATGAGGTTATTTTCCATAATGGACACAGCCCATTCTCATTCTGTTGGGCATATTAGTGATTCATATGACCATGAAGAGAATGGACAGGAAACTGACAGCTGCCTCGGCTTGTTCATTTAGCTCAAAAACAAGTATTTTGAATCATGGTTTTGCATGGCGCGCTGCATCTATCATTTGATATTAGGGAGGGTGAAGCCATTATTTTAAATTAGGACAATGCCATGCCATAAAGCTTGTGTCTTTGAGTTGTATGTTGCAATTCATTTCAGAATTACAGAGCAGATGCTTTTGCGATGTCGTCTGGAGTACAGTGAGATATCGTCCCATTTCTCAATGGATTACGCTTAGTAAATAAAATAAATAATGTTGTTACTGAATACTGCACCTGTCAGGGTTGAATATTTAAGGAATCCCCCTTGGATCCCCACATCTCTTCCATTCCTTTGATTGAAGAAGTTATAAACATATCGCTAAAGAGATCTAAGTTTACCATCCTTCCTTCAAATGGATGTCTCCTTTTTTCTTTCCATGGGTATACTACTCCTACTGGAATACTTCAAGTGGAAAACACAGTGAGACATGGCTGTCAAGCCATCATCACAAAGACATCAAATGGTTGCTTGTGGCACTTTGACGGCAACTACTATACAGTGCTTCCACCATATTTGACATTCTAGTTAGAATGTACTCACTATATGGTACACTGACATAAAGTCGGCACTTGTTACAAGTTAAAACTTGTCGGGAATGGTAAACTATCTGTAGGAACTACTGCAATTGATGTTAGTTCTTTATGAACAAGGTTCCAATTCTCCTATGACATTTTTCAACACTTTATATTCCAGAGACAGGACTACGAACAACACTTTCACTCTCTCCGAATCAGATTCTGAAATATCAGATTCTAAAATATTAGATATTTAGGGGGATCTTGTTGCGCTCAGACTGAGCATAGAAAATGCAACCTGTATCGGATTGGAAAGACATCATAATGTGCAAATAAACTAGTTGATGGATACTAGGCTTTCTGGTGGCATATAATGTGATACGGAACTTCACTAATTACATTAATATCTTAATAGATCCTTTTGTTTAGAGATTACTATAATCCCTTAAAGACTCCTCCAATTTTCAAAACATGAATTAAGAAATCCCTTCAGAACAAGATAGTACCACTTGAGATATGCTGTAAAGTTTGTAAGCTAAGACGCCATACATGAACTTCAATGACTAATCAGGTAAACAAAAATGTTAATCAAACTAAAGGCACTGCCATGGAATCACATATGGCTGCAGTTATTAGACTAGAATGAAAAGTATGTTTCTAGATTCTATTATTAACCAATGCAAAAAGCCTACGAATCACTATGTAAAACCATAGATCAAATATGTATTACTCCCAGCCCACAGCCAAATAATGATGAGCAGAAGCACTGTGTTCGATTGGACAGTGGGAGAAAGCAACACATACTGTATGATCTTCCCCAGTGACATAGCACACAGTAAACTGCAGGTTCTGGTTTGCATTGATAGTTGAGCTCTATTGCCTTGTAAATGGCTTAAAACTCTCTCTCTGTTGAATAACTCACAAAGTAACATAATGAGACTAGCAGCTTTTCCATCAGATAAAAGTATTTCACCTAGGCTCGTGGAATACTGTGGTTTTACTATATTTTCAAGAGCCTTTCTTCAAGAAATCAATATCTTGCCTTGAACATATATATGAACATTGTTCATATGAGAAATGCACCTCACTTTCTGTCAGTGCGGGTAAAGCCTGAACAATAAATATATTTGGCCTTGGCACACACAGTTGGGAAAGCAATGCTATCAGGTTTCTGCTTATTGTACTCTGGTGGGTGATTTTAGTATGGACAAACACAACTGCCGTGCTCTAAGGTTTCACAAACTCTTAAAGAAGATCAATCTCCACTACTACAATGATTCCTCTTTCCAAGGTTGGTGTTTGTGACGATCGTCCAATGATCTCCGTCACATAATCTAAAGACATGCCTTATATCAATAATCTAAAATTGCAAACGGTTAATGGTTTATGATAAACACATGCATTTATTAATTGCATAATGTGGGGTTAGCGATGTCCTTTTGGTAAATGATTACCTTGTTGATCGTAAAGGGTTATCTGTTCATTTCCAGAGAATTGACGGGCAATGGGGTACGTTCAAGAGTGTATGGTTTATTCAGTGTATGGGTATAGCGGAAATTGCTTATCTCGGGTGGACGTACATGTTCTTATCCCAGGTTGTATTTATGCTAAAAGAGTGGTTGCACCGTTATTGATATGTGTGCTCAAGGTAATTAATGTGTGTGTATCATCTGTAGCTCAATTGGTAGAGCATAGCGCTTGTAACGCCAGGGTAGTGGGTTCGATCCCCGGGACCACCCATACGTAAAAATGTATGCGCACATGACTGTAAGTCGCTTTGGATAAAAGCGTCTGCTAAATGGCATATTATTATTTAGATGTTAATTCATGCTGTTGAATGTTAATTGGTCATGATGGGAATTGGCTTGTTCTCATTGGTTGCATCATAGGTATTGGTATTTAAACCACGTCATTTCTTCATTTGCGGGACAGGGAACAGGTTGGCATGCTGCTGGGTTTTCAGGTGTTATTGTAGCCTGGTTTGGTTTGAAGAGCTCTATTTGATACAGCTTATTATGTTTGTAAATACATGTACATTTCGCAGACTATATCTTCATGTTTTCTAATAAAAGCCTCACTGTGGGAAAGAAAAATCAGTTCTGCATTGTTGCCTCCTCACTGTAAACTCCTAACGCTGGGTCTTTCTCACAATGCTGAAACATAAAAACCTGACACCGACTCTGCTCTTGATCTAAAAAGCTCAGATAAGTAAGTATTTAAGGTTGGGAGCGTCACGCATCAAGGTAAAATAAATGTGCAGTACATATACTGCTGTTCTATCGCGCGTGGCTGTTTGAAGATGGAATATTTTCCCAGTCATGCGGTGAGATTAGACCTGAATAATAGATTGAGTGAACATGAGGGTTTCAATCATTCAGGCTTTGCCAAGCAGCTACAGTGAGCTCCAAAAGCACAAATATTTACGATTTGTTTCTATTGGGCACAAAATAATCTGAAACACAACTAAAACAAACAGCAAATGCATCCAACAAATGTGTAGATTAACAAGGTTGATGTAGTCGTTGCGTGCTGTGAATATGGGACCAAATACTTCACTTTAATACACATACAGTGGGGGAAAAAAGTATTTAGTCAGCCACCAGTTGTGCAAGTTCTCCCACTTAAAAAGATGAGAGAGGCCTGTAATTTTCATCATAGGTACACGTCAACTATGACAGACAAAATGAGAAGAAAAAAATCCAGAAAATCACATTGTATGAATTTATTTGCAAATTATGGTGGAAAATAAGTATTTGGTAAATAACAAAAGTTTCTCAATACTTTGTTATATACCCTTTGTTGGCAATGACACAGGTCAAACGTTTTCTGTAAGTCTTCACAAGGTTTTCACACACTGTTGCTGGTATTTTGGCCCATTCCTCCATGCAGATCTCCTCTAGAGCAGTGATGTTTTGGGGCTGTCGCTGGGCAACACGGACTTTCAACTCCCTCCAAAGATTTTCTATGGGGTTGAGATCTGGAGACTGGCTAGGCCACTCCAGGACCTTGAAATGCTTCTTACGAAGCCACTCCTTCGTTGCCCGAACGGTGTGTTTGGGATCATTGTCATGCTGAAAGACCCAGCCACGTTTCATCTTCAATGCCCTTGCTGATGGAAGGAGGTTTTCACTCAAAATCTCACGATACATGGCCCCATTCATTCTTTCCTTTACACGGATCAGTCGTCCTGGTCCCTTTGCAGAAAAACAGCCCCAAAGCATGATGTTTCCACCCCCATGCTTCACAGTAGGTATGGTGTTCTTTGGATGCAACTCAGCATTCTTTGTCCTCCAAACACGACGAGTTGAGTTTTTACCAAAAAGTTCTATTTTGGTTTCATCTGACCATATGACATTCTCCCAATCCTCTTCTGGATCATCCAAATGCACTCTAGCAAACTTCAGACGGGCCTGGACATGTACTGGCTTAAGCAGGGGGACACGTCTGGCACTGCAGGATTTGAGTCCCTGGCGGCGTAGTGTGTTACTGATGGTAGGCTTTGTTACTTTGGTCCCAGCTCTCTGCAGGTCATTCACTAGGTCCCCCGTGTGGTTCTGGGATTTTTGCTCACCGTTCTTGTGATTATTTTGACCCCAAGGGGTGAGATCTTGCGTGGAGCCCCAGATCGAGGGAGATTATCAGTGGTCTTGTATGTCTTCCATTTCCTAATAATTGCTCCCACAGTTGATTTCTTCAAACCAAGCTGCTTACCTATTGCAGATTCAGTCTTCCCAGCCTGGTGCAGGTCTACAATTTTGTTTCTGGTGTCCTTTGACAGCTCTTTGGTCTTGGCCATAGTGGAGTTTGGAGTGTGACTGTTTGAGGTTGTGGACAGGTGTCTTTTATACTGATAACAAGTTCAAACAGGTGCCATTAATACAGGTAACGAGTGGAGGACAGAGGAGCCTCTTACAGGTCTGTGAGAGCCAGAAATCTTGCTTGTTTGTAGGTGACCAAATACTTATTTTCCACCATAATTTGCAAGTAAATTCATTAAAAATCCTACAATGTGATTTTCTGGGAAAAAATATCCTAATTTGTCTGTCATACTTGACGTGTACCTTTGATGAAAATTACAGGCCTCTCTCATCTTTTTAAGTGGGAGAAATTTGCACAATTGGTGGCTGACTAAATACTTTTTTCCCCCACTGTATAAGTGAATTCGTCCCACTACTTTTGGTCCCCTAAAATGGGTGGATTTTGTGCAAAAAGTGCTGTAATTTCTAAACGGTTCACCTGATTTGGATTAAAATATAATCAAATTAAAGCTGACAGTCTGCACGTTAACCTCATAGTCATTGTATCATTTCAAATCCAAAGTGCTGGAGTACATAACTAAAACAACAAAACATGTGTCACTGTCCCAATACTTTTGGAGCTCACTGTATTTCTCAGAATACTTGTCTGAAGAGAATTATTTTTATACTTAGTGAGTCATGCATTGTGAGAGTGAGATATTGCCCCCAAAATATGTACTTTAAGTGCCATAGAGATCGCCTGCTGTCCATCTACCAAAGCAGATGCTTTGGGTACATTTCTGAGAAGATTTTGTTGAGATGAGTCATATATTGGATCTAGCCCAGTTCTTGTAGTTGGGCACCAGTTTCTCTAACCTGACCAAGGGAGCGTATCAAGAATATACTGTTTCATTGCTTCTACAGTATGAAAGCAGTACGCTCCAGTATGTTACACTAACAGGCTGCAGTTGGAATGAGACAGTGTATAGTCAATCTGGTCTCAGAGCATTTCGTACTATTCTGTATGTAAATCTGAAACACTCCATTTAGTATGTTATGGTATGTATTCATTTGTGGATGTCCATCATCCATTTCCATGATATGTTACGAATTGCAATTCGTACAATATGTTAAGAATTTGCAATAAGTCTGATATGTTATGATTTCCAATTTGTTGTGGCTAACGTTAGCTAGGTGGCTAACATTACCTAGGTTGTGATTTAGGGGTAGGTGTTAAGGTTAGGTAGCGTTAATGTTAGGGTTAAGGTTAGGGTTATGAGTTAGGCTAATGGGTTATGGTTAGGGTTAGGGGAAGGGTTGGCTAACAAGGTAGCTAAAAAGTAGTAAGTAGTTGCAAAGTTGCTAATTAGCTAAAATGCTAAAATTGTCCATGATGAGATTCGAACACGCATCTAGACGTTCTAGTTATATGCCTACCCATCCACCCGACCAACCACCCTCCTTTCATTTTTTCTTAAATGTAACCTTCTGTCTTATGTAACCATACCAAACGTAACATTTCATACAAATTTGAGTGTCTTGGATTTACATTTACTAGGTAAGCGGTACCGGAGTGCCAAGTCTAGGTCCAAAAGACTTCTCAACAGCTTCTACCCCCAAGCCATAAGACTCCTGAACAGCTAATCATGGCTACCCGGACTATTTGCACTGCCCCCCCCACCCCATCTTTTACGCTGCTGCTACTCTGTTAATTATTTATGCATAGTCACTTTAACTCTACCCACATGTACATATTACTTCAACTACCTCAACTAGCCGATGCCCCCGCACATTGACTCTGCACCGGTACCCCCCTGTATATACAGTTTAGCCTCCCTACTGTTATTTTATTTTATTTCTCCACTTTTTTTCTCAACACTTTTTGGTTGTTTTATTCTACTTTTTCATTAAAAATAAATGCACTGTTTGTTAAGGGCTGTAAGTAAGTCTGCACCTGTTGTATTCGGCGCATGTGGCCAATAACATTTGATTTGATTTGATTTGGCATCTATGAGACCAGGCTGGTACAGTAATTTGTCCTGTTCTATAATATTAAATCAAACTGACAATGAAGAGCTTGTAGCAAGCTATAAATCTTTGCTCTCACGGTAGGGAATTTAAGGACATTTCATCTTTCCTCACACTATATATATATATTTTTTACCTTGGGCAAAGTAAAGATAGAAATGTTTGTAAGGCTTATGTTGCACAGTACATTCAGCAATGGGTTTACTGCTTAGTAGCTCAAGAGGGAAGAACCAACCTGGGAGAGACTTGCTGTACCGTGGCTGGCACTGTGTACCTTTGAGGCATTGGGAAAGGTTCCCAAAGTGCTACTTGTACTGAGTTGACTTTTTGCTTAACCTTTAAAACATTTAAAAATAATTAAAAGCTTAGTGTCGTTAATAGGGTATTGTGAATTTATGAATACCACATTTTGTTTCAATTAAATTCTACCAATGAGCTGTCAGAGTAATGAAATACTATTAATACCTCTTCACCTTTAGTGTATGAAGGGTGTTTTCTATTGTCCTGATGGGTAGCTGTCCCACTGAACTTACACAACTCTACTACACTACATTCACATTCAACTTTATATTCTGATAGAAATACACAGACAGCTGTCTTGCTATTTACTTGCAATAAAAATATAAATTACATAGATTTTTTAAATTACATAATATTCACCCAGGTTATTTTGACTAATAAGTAACATTTGCCATTGTAATCTTGTGGTGGACCAGCCCACACATTACTCACACACAGATATAGCTAGTATTTATAAAACTGCCTTTATAAAGACCTGAACAAGATCTGTGCTTAAAACTGTTAATGAGATCCTCATTAGCTGTAGTGAGTGACTTTAGCACTATGACATTTGATGAGCTGGATTCGACAGTGTGAGTCAGAATCTAATTGAGCCAGTGGAGACTACCCCTGGCATCACGAACTGTCCATGTTGAATGCATATGGTCGCAAACAGACAGAAGGCAGTTCATTGTCATTAGCTACTGAGCTGAGCTGTACTCACAAATTATCCCTGACATTACATTTTACATTTTAGTCATTTAGCAGACGCTCTTATCCAGAGCGATTTACAGTTAGTCAGTTGAATGTTTCAATTACATTGTTTCGACAAAAACATTTAAGTTTACAACTAGCTTAATTTGCTACAACAAACCATCAATATAGTATGTAAGTAAAACCCGCTCATATTACAACATACTCTGTTTGGCAGAGGAGAGGTCCACTTATTTTCCCAGGGAGGTAGTTGTATGTAAGCTGTACCTTCACCTAGGCAATGATTTTTATCTCTATAAGGCGGAGAGGAAGGATTCATACTATCCCCATAACTACATTCTCAGATAGGGTCCTTGGGAGGGCAAAGATTCTAGGAAATACTTATTTTCCACCATAATTTGCAAATAAATTCATTAAAAATCCTACAATGTGATTTTCTGGATTTTTTTTCCTCAATTTGTCTGTCATAGTTGACGTGTACCTATGATGAAAATTACAGGCCTCTCTCATCTTTTTAAGTGGGAGATCTTGCACAATTGGTGGCTGACTAAATACTTTTTTTCCCCACTGTACATTACACAAGCCACCCCCCAGAGACATGTAATGCACCTCCAGCTGCCTTTGTACAGTGGGCATGTGGTCCTTTCCCCTGACCACTTTATGTATGCGTCCCAAATTGCATCCTTTTTCCTATAGTGCACTAATGTTGACCAGGGTCCATAGGGCTCTGGTGAAAAGTAGTGCACTTTATAGGGAATACGGTGCCATTTGTTACAAAGGGTCTCTGTAGGCAATCCTGGTGAGAAATGGAGTCTAAGCTGAAGGATCCCTAACCACGCTAGATTACCCCATGTGGATTTGATGCACCTATATGAACAGGCACACAGAGTGAACAATAGTAGAAGATGAACTGCCATTGTCTCTCCTATCTGTCAGCAGGAGAGAGAGGAGAGGCCTCGGTCTCCTATTCTATTTATAGCTCAATGTCTTTGTGGCAAGCAGTCAGATATTGAACAGCGTTGATTACGTTTTTCTCCCCCCAAAAAAACCTGTTCTTTTCAGCATACAACACCTCCTCCTCACACATCTGTTCTACTTCGCTGAGCTGAGCTACTGGTCAAGTTTGACGATGGATCACTTTCATGCCAGAAATAGAGACAGGGAAAGTTTTACTCACGTTGTTTATGTATTCAAGTGAACAAAAAAGTTTGGCGCATGACAGAAAGTTGTTCAAGAGAGTAGCGAGGTTCAACTGGTATTTGAAATAGACTCAGAGAGAAGGTGTCTGCTGCTGGTCCAATTCCAGACTCCTGAACCCCTGGCATGGCCGTAACTCCATATGAGGACACCGAGGTCCGGACCTCTGACATTCTTTCTAATTTGATTTTTTTAAATATATATTTTGTACACAATAAAGAATTTCAAATTACGGGTCAACATCTAAATAGTTCTAATTGAGCCTGCCTCTTTACAAATGAGTAGAATCATGAACAGTGGTTTGTTCGTTATGTACGCCTGCGTCCCCCAGATTTAATAATATGCCACTTAGCAGACGCTTTTATCCAAAGCGACTTACAGTCATGCGTGATTTGCATTTTTAGCAGCACATTCACCACTCTCTGAAACGGCTAAAGGCGACCTAACTCGGCCTGAGACGTGAAACGAACTACCCCAGCTCGCGGTCGGCTCAAGTAGGCAATAGAAACGCTGCTGTCAGTGTGTTTGCGAAAATGCCAGGCAAAAGGCAATTTTAAAACCGTCCTGCGACTCCTGCCATGTCTACAGACATCCCCCAAATAAACAAAAACCGACTCTCAGAGAATGAGTGCACAACTGGTAAATAGTCACTTATAAATACAGTATGTCAGACAGTCAGGTGGCTAGCTGCCGGCAGAGACTTATATTACAGTAATGTTGAAGGTCTCTGGCTAGTATTATTTAGCCAGCTAGAAGGATGAAGTAAGAAGCTAACGTTACCCGGAGCCTACCTCAGAAGGAGCAAAACAATACGCTGCTAAGTTCTCATAAAATAATGTATGCACGCGTGACTGTAAGTCGCTTTGGATAAAAGCGTCTGCTAAATGGCATATTATTATTATTATTATAATAACTTTTTTTTACAGAGTAGGCTACTGAGACAGACAGTGATGTGGCGCTCAGTGGTGAGGCTGAGGCAGGCTGCAGTGCTCGCAGAAGGAAGCAGAGGAGACAGAGAGAGAGAGGAAGCAAGCAGAGAGAGAGAGGTTAGCACAGAGTGGTTCCCAAACTTGGGGTCAGGGCCCCATGTGGGTCCCCTGAGAAAATCTGTAATAATCTTATCAAACAAGTTAGGAACTTTAAAAAATAAGATATGTTTTAATATGAACATCTACACGTGGCTTATCTTCCCTATAGGCCTATATTAAAATGCTATAAAAATACAAACAATACAGTTCTAAAAATGTCGCTGATGCTATTCGTCAGTGTGAAACATTTCTCATACTTCCTTCCTTTCAGGGGTATACAGTGCCTTGCAAAAGTATTCATCCCCCTTGTCGTTTTTCCTATTTTGTTGCATTACAACCTGTAATTTAAATGGATTTTTTGGGGGATTTCATGTAATGGACATACACAAAATAGTCCAAAAATAAGTGGTGTGTACATATGTATTCACCCCCTTTGCTATGAAGCCCCTAAATAAGATCTGATGCAACCAATTACCTTTAGAAGTCACATAATTAGTTTAATAAAGTCCACCTGTGTGCAATCTAAGTGTCACATGATCTGTCACATAATCTCAGTATATATACACCTGTTCTGAAAGGCCCCAGAGTCTGCAACACCACTAAGCAAGGGGCACCACCAACCAAGCGGCACCATGAAGACCAAGGAGCTCTTATGGAGAAGTACAGATCAGGGTTGGGTTATAAAAAAATATCAGAAACTTTGAACATCCCACAGAGCACCATTAAATCCATTATTAAAAAATGGAAAGAATATGGCACCACAACAAACCTGCCAAGAGAGGGCCGCCCACCAAAACTCACGGACCAGGCAAGTAGGGCATTAATCAGAGAGGCAACAAAGATACCAAAGAGAGCTGCAAAGCTCCACAGCAGAGATTGGAGTATCTGTCCATAGGACCACTTTAAGCCGTACACTCCACAGAGCTGGGCTTTACGGAAGAGTTGCCAGAAAAAAGCCATTGCTTAAAGAAATAAGCAAACGCGTTTGGTGTTCGCCAAAAGGCATGTGGGAGACTCCCCAAACATATGGAAGAAGGTACTCTGGTCAGATGAGACTAAAATCGAGCTTTTTGGCCATCAAGGAAAATGCTATGTCCGGCGCAAACCCAACACCTCTCATCACCCCGAGAACACCATCCCCACAGTGAAGCATGGTGGTGGCAGCATCATTACATTTTACATTTCAGCAGACACTATTATCCAGAGCAACTTACAGTTAGTGAGTGCATACATTTTTCATACTGGCCCCCCCATGGGAATCGAACCCACAACCCTGGCGTTGTAAACGCCATCCTCTACCAACTGAGCTACATCCCATAGCACCCTTTCTAAAAATGTTTGCTGCTACTGCTGCATGATTTAAGGCAGACGTGGCTGCATGGTCTCTGATCATGTAAGCGAACTCACATGCCTCCGGCATCAACATGTGAAGTCTGCACAGAATACAAAATCACATGGATCGAAGCATCCCAAAGGGAGCTATTCCAAAAGCCCTGCTTTATTCAACACACAATTCCTCAATGTATAGAGAAAACTATTAATACAATGGGTGCATATTTCCAGATCTTTGTAGTACACTCAGAACTTCAACTTTTGGCGAACCTCATCTTTGACCTGAAGATTTATTCAATCCAGTGCCTTGTGTGTAGTGTTTGTGTGAAGCTTGACCAGATTTCTTAGTCTGTATACTAACGATTAGAAAGTGTTGATCCGTGTGGCACTGTATAGCTCCAATCATATTACTGGCATTAGCAACATGCAACATCTACCAGTACATAGGCTATGTACAGTGGGGAGAACAAGTATTTGATACACTGCCGATTTTGCAGGTTTTCCTACTTACAAAGCATGTAGAGGTCTGTCATTTTTATCATAGGTACACTTCAACTGTGAGAGACGGAATCTAAAAAAAAAATCCAGAAAATCACATTGTATGATTTTTAAGTAATTAATTTGCATTTTATTGCATGACATAAGTATTTGATCACCTACCAACCAGTAAGAATTCCGGGACTCACAGACCTGTTAGTTTTTCTTTAAGAAGACCTCCTGTTCTCTACTCATTACCTGTATTAACTGCACCTGTTTGAACTCGTTACCTGTATAAAAGACACCTGTCCACACACTCAATCAAACAGACTCCAACCTCTCCACAATGGCCAAGACCAGAGAGCTGTGTAAGGACATCAGGGATAAAAATGTAGACCTGCACAAGGCTGGGATGGGCTACAGGACAATAGGCAAGCAGCTTGGTGAGAAGGGAACAACTGTTGGCGCAATTATTAGAAAATGGAAGAAGTTCAAGATGACGGTCAATCACCCTCGGTCTGGGGCTCCATGCAATATCTCACTTCGTGGGGCATCAACGATCATGAGGAAGGTGAGGGATCAGCCCATAACTACACGGCAGGACCTGGTCAATGACCTGAAGAGAGCTGGGACCACAGTCTCAAAGAAAACCATTAGCAACACACTACGCCATCATGGATTAAAATCCTGCAGTCCCCCTGCTCAAGCCAGCGCATGTCCAGGCCCATCTGAAGTTTGCCAATGACCATCTGGATGATCCAGAGGAGGAATGGGAGAAGGTCATGTGGTCTGATGAGACAAAAATAGAGCTTTTTGGTCTAAACTCCACTCGCCGTGTTTGGAGGAAGAAGAATGATGAGTACAACCCCAAGAACACCATCCCAACCGTGAAGCATGGAGGTGGAAACATCATTCTTTGGGGATGCTTTTCTGCAAAGGGGACAGGACGACTGCACCGTATTGAGGGGAGGATGGATGGGGCTATGTATCGCAAGATCTTGGCCAACAACCTCCTTCCCTCAGTAAGAGCATTGAAGATGGGTCGTGGCTGGGTCTTCCAGCATGACAACGACTCGAAACACACAGCCAGGGCAACTAAGGAGTGGCTCCGTAAGAAGCATCTCAAGGTCCTGGAGTGGCCTAGCCAGTCTCCAGACCTGAACCCAATAAAAAATCTTTGGAGGGAGCTGAAAGTCCGTATTGCCCAGCGACAGCCCTGAAACCTGAAGGATCTGGAGAAGGTCTGTATGGAGGAGTGGGCCAAAATCCCTGCTGAAGTGTGTGCAAACCTGGTCAAGACCTACAGGAAACGTATGATCTCTGTAATTGCAAACAAAGGTTTCTGTACCAAATATTAAGTTCTGCTTTTCTGATGTATCAAATACTTATGTCATGCAATAAAATGCAAATTAATTACTTAAAAATCATACAATGTGATTTTCTGGATTTTTGTTTTAGATTCCGTCTCTCACAGTTGAAGTGTACCTATGATAAAAATGACAGACCTCTACATGCTTTGTAAGTAGGAAAACCTACAAAATCGGCAGTGTATCAAATACTTGTTCTCCCCACTGTATCTTGCAATTATTTATTTTTTAGCTTCGGACTAAGAGCAGCTTTTCTGTAGGATTTGTAGGGAGAATTTGCCATGTACACTACAGTATAATCCCCTCTTAGAGAAAACATAGCTGAGGCTAATCAGAATGCTTTGATTTTGCCTTCTTACTGTATATACCTACATGTGTCCACATGATGCTTGATCTTCGTTATGACAGTGTTATCATCCAATCAGTGTGTGTGATACGCATATCACATTCTAATCTAATTCTGTCAAAATGTAGGGATAAAAAAGCGATACAAATCAGTCAACCACTAAGACATGTACAAAATGCTAAGATATTGAAGATGTATGGATGTTCTTGGCGATATAAAGTGATGTTTTGTTCATCCGACAGGATTAATTAACTGCCAAATGTGATCCCCTGAATAAATACAAGGAAGTTAGGAAGTGTTGCCAGCTATCGAACCAAAGAAATCAATTTCTGTTGTATTTTTGTTGTTAGTACAAATCTGTCACATTCTAAATGTGCATGTGACACATCTAACCGCTCCCAGTGCATGCTTTATTTAGGTAATACAAGCAGAAATGGGCAAGCCATCAGTGAAATTTAAATTGGCAGTTTTTGATGGGGAAGCAGTGCCAATACTATTTGTAGGTGGTACCATGTATCAAAGAACTCTCTGTTACTTGAAGGCATGTTTTTAATTAACATAATGGAACCATTGTGACAAGCGATTTGCACTGTATTATGAAGGGAGAGTGAATCTAACACTAAGATTATATTTTACTTTCATAGGCTGAATTTACAGCCCTGCACATCCTCTATCACAGTAGTTAAAAGGAGGTGTTGACAGGTCATTTTTGTCGGATAAAAAAATCCATCCAATAAGGTAAACCTGTTAAGATTTATATAATGCTTGTACGTTGCAGATTTAACTCATTTGACTATACAACTATACAACAAATATTAGTTTAGCCTGGGTGCCAGTGTGAGAAATTGATTTTGCTTTGTCAGTCATAGAAATCTGTGTAGAAATTGCTTCACTTATGAGAGGCGTTATGTGTGAAACATTGGGCGGAGCCTTTCAATGATTTAATTCCATGTGCCCAAGGAGGACATATTCTGAGTCCCAAATGGCACCCTATCCCCATAGGGCTCTGATCAAAAAGTAGTGCACTACATAGGGAATAGGGTGGCATTTGGGACATAGTCATTAACCCTGCTTGCAAAGGCCTTCAGTACAACAAACTGTTCTTTTTAGGGGTTCAAGCAGCAAAGCTGGGTGAAACCCTTTTGTATTTGTTGGTGTTGGTTCTTCTTCTTCTTCTTCTTCCGTAATGGCACATTCACATGCAAATTCCTGTGAGATGGTAAGGCTTAGGAGGTTCAACCTTGCATGATAGTAAAGGGCCAAGGGCGCAGCCATTCATGCGATGCCATGCCAATTGGCCACAAGGTGGCACTATAACAATCGGTTGAAAATGCAAACTTTGAAAGGTCACGCCCCTCACCCTGTCTGACCTAGAGTCATGAAATTTGATACATAGGTCCCTCTCCTCACAAGGAACACATTTGCCTCAAGGACCCATATGGTCCACCATGATGGATTTTCCGCAATTTTGAATTTTCTGAAAAACACTAGGGGAAAACGTGTGGCGAGACAGCATTTGCCGCAGTACTTTCAAAGCAGCAGCACCAAATGCATTTACCAGACATATTCATTAGTTAATGTCATAGAAAAACGTTTTGCAACGGAAAAGAAAGCAGGTGTTTCTAATTGGACAAGTTGACATAGAACCTTCCCCAATTTCAGCCGTTTTGCCTCAGTTTTGTCTAGTGAATACAACCCTGTCCCTGGGATTTCACGCGGTAACCCCCACGCTCGCTGCAACAGATGGATTCACTTGTCACTCACAGCGATCTCCTAGCTACAGCTTACAGAGCCTCATCAACCATGTTTCTCAACAACTAAGTTTTGTTGCACCAGCACCTCGTTGTTTGACTCTGCACTCTGCGCTTTGTTTCCTTCTTCGCTCACGCTCATCTCCGGTCTGTGGAATCCTGGTGGAATCTGACTTTGTGGGTGCATTATCTAGTGGAAACCGTCCTCTCCTGCCTGCCTGGTCGCCTGCCTCTTGAGAGGGCGAACACACATTTTTATGGAAAAAAAGGTATGTGTTAATAAAATAAGTAAATAAAAGCAGTTTAGTTGTCCTCTAAAACAATCTAGAATGATTCAATCTATAGTTAGCTAACAAAACAACTAATGTTAGCTTTAAAGTAGCCTAGCTAGATAGCTCGCTAGCTAACATTAGCTAGCTAGGTTGATGCAATCATGCAGCCAGCAGCTAACGTTAATAATTGAGACACACTGAATAACTGTGTTTGGCACAGGACAAAAAAAGATGAAACAATCTGCTATCCTATTGTAGTGGATGAGGAGTAAAGTGCATACTGTGGGCACACGAAAGGTGATTTTCGCGTATGTATTCCACGAGGTTTGAAAAGTATTTATGTGTGGTATACAAACACCATTTGAGCGACTGGGATGGCTTTCTACGCCACTGCTTATAACTATCTAAGATGTGCCAAATACATTATCTCCAGCTCAGGGCTCCAGCTGTGCATTTAGTTTGCTAACTTGATAGCTAAGTGACTAGCTTGCAAGACTAAGCTTCTTGGTTACAGCAGAGACAATCAATCCAATCCTGGATCAAGATCCCTGCTGCCTAAATTGCTATTTTTTTAATGTTTGGAAATAAATAGCGCCCCCTGTGTACACTGACAGTAATACCGTATACCCCGGTATGGTACAGGAACTGTATGAAGGTATGAAAATCTGGATACTGCCCAACCCTAATAGGGACACCTACTTATATGAACTGGTAATGCAGGTTTGGTTAGAATAGGGTGCAATAGAATGAGTGACATTCAATAAAATCTGCTTCATGAAAAGGGGGATATTATTTTGTATGAAAATGTTGAAAGTAGTTGATTTAATTATTTGAATATATTGATTTTACAGGCAATCAGTTCCTACAGTGAGTGCCAGGGAAACCAACCTCTGGTGGGCCAGATGGAGATCAGGACAACAATACAAGGTTAGTGGTTTTATGACTTACACATAAAAAATTACTTTGTTACGAAGTCTACTGTGTATAGGATTAAATATAACCCTGCCTTACATAAACCTTACAGAATGAATAATTGCAGAAGATCACTGTAATCAGATGAACAAATAATAGGTTTTATTACATAAAATGAAGACTTTTCTACATTGAAACCTACCTGTCTTCTTTATTTTTCAAAGTCCACTGCTTAACATTGTGTGTGTGTGTGTGTAGAGTGAAATTAATATTTAAAGATATTGTAACCATTCTATGCATACCGCTTAGACTAAACTACAGAGTATGTTGTCCATTGAAGTTGTTGTCTCTGGCTCTTTTGATATCAGATTCAGAATGAATAATAACCAGGAGTGTTTCCAATTCACATGACCCGACAAGAAAACCCCCAGCCTTATAGTCATAGCAAAGATTGAAAGGGGAAGCTATCTATAATACTAATCTTTTGTCATAGCCTACGAATAGAACCCAGATTTTTACCTGACCAGGTCCTGAGATCAGGAAAAACTCCAGGCCCAAGAAAAGACACATAAACATTTTCCCACACCATTTTTAATCCTGTGGTGCCACCTCTGGATCTCACAATACGATATTATCACGATACTTAGGTGCCAATATGATATGTATTGCGAATCTCACGATTCTATATGTATTGCAATTCGATATTGCGATTTTATTGCGATTAGATGCTCCAAACATATTGCTCTCTATATGTTTGCTGCAGAGAGACAAGAGAGAGCATGAGAAAATTAGTTTTTATCCATCATGAAAATAAAAGTGCTATAAACACACTATTTAAAAAGAAGATGAAGAACAAGCTATAGGATGAAAAATACCGGCGTTTTGGCGCAGGTACAGCCGACTAGCACTAGCTAACACTAAATAGCAACAACAACAAAAAATATTGTCCAAAATAATATCGAGATATGTAACTGTATCGTTTTTTTCCACCATTACTAATTTCCAGGCTAGCATCTCAAACAACATAGCCAATAAACATTCACTTGGCCGTGGTCTGGCACATAAATGCATATTATTCAGACATGGATATTTGTATTGTAACAAAACTTGATACACATGTTCCAAACACTGTCAGGACTCAACATATGTAAGCACTTTCAGATTGACCACACGGTGACGCCATAACGGGCACATATTTATATATCTTGATCTGTGTGACTCAGAGTCATGGAATTTGGCACAAATGCTCAGGGAGGTTAGTTTAGTTAACCTGTAGAGTATGGCTCTGTTTGGCCACATGGTGGAGGTGTTGGACAGGAAAAACTATCCATGCAAGCTTATTGGCTTATAGTGGACATCAGTGGAGGCTCCTCAGATGAGGGAGGACCATCCTCCTCAGTGAATTTCATAAAAATAAAAATTGTGAAACATTAACAACGTGATACTTTTTAGATAAAACTATACATAATATATTCATGTCACCAAATAAGTGATTAAAACACTGTTTTGCAATGTCTACAAAAGCCTCAGCAGTACTCTGTAGGTAATGCCCATGGTGTAGCCGGAGGACAGCTAGCTTCTGTCCTCCTCTGGGTACATTGACTTCAAAACAAAACCTAGGAGGCTCATGGTTCTCACCCCCTTTCATAGACCTACACAGAAATTATGACAACTTCTGGGGGACGTCCTCCAACCTATCATAGCTCTTGCAGCATGAACTGACATGTTGTCCACCCAATGAAAATATCAGAGAATGAATATAGTGCTGAAAACATAAGCTACAGCTAGCTAGCATTGCAGTGCATACAATGTGGTGAGTAGTTGCTCAAAGAGAGAGAGATACAATAGTTGAACAGTTTTGAACAAAATTAAGGAGAAGCAAGAGAGAGAGAGAGAGAGAGAGAGAGCTATATTTGGTTGTATTTATTTTTTAACTTTCACTTAGCTAGAGAATGCAGCTAGCTAGTTTAGCCTACTCAAACACCAGGCTCAAACAGAGAGGGATGCTATGTTAGCTAGCTGGCTATGGCTATCCAACAATGGAAGTCTTCCAAGTCAAGGTAAGCTTTTGGTTTTATTAATTTATTGCCACCGGGGCCCACCAGTGTAACTGCTAAACTGCTTTCTGACTGTACTGCATGATTGTAACTAGTGGGTTTACTAACGCGTTAGTTCTAGTAGCTATGTTGACTATGACGTGACAACGATGTAGGCTGTGTGTAGCGGTTATAGTGGTCATGATATGAAGGTTTGGCTTGGAAAGTTTTTTTCGCCTAGCTGATGTGTTGTGCACTGAAGTCTACAAACGAAGGGAAAAGGGGAGGGGAGGAGAGCGCATAGATAGTTGTGAGAAGGGATTATATATACAACGAGCAAAGTGATCACACTGTTTTTATGTGGCTGCTATGAAAGTGAACTGTGTTTGCGTGTGATCAGGGGTGTATTAATTCCGCCGATTCTGTTTAAATACTTTTCTTAAACGGAAGCAAATGGAACGAAACAGGGATAAAAATACCTGAATTTGTCCAATAGAAATTCACATTGCAACTGTTGAACTAATGATTACTCCCTAGATCAGCTAGATGCAGGCAAGAGTGTGCAGGGCGGTATTGAATGTGTCACTGTCTTTCACCTTGATTACTCAAAATTCTCTATGTTGTAAACTTTCATTCATAGGCTAGGTTGTAGCAACCTCATTATGGGTACAGGGTAAATTCGAGTATCATGTAGTAGCCTAAACCTATCAATGTTACATGGAACTGAGTGAATGGAATATGAATGACAGTCATCCAATATGCTGTAACAGAAATAAGGCCATGCTCATAAAAATAGTCAAAAATACATCAAAAGCATATCGCATGGTAAGGAGTACAGAAGTAGCTCATCCTAAGGCAATGTGTCCAATTTCTCCTGGCAAGACAACGCTCTGGCAATACAACGGTAACAAATACAATAGGGTTTCACCAGCCTCGCTGCTGAACCCTTAATTAAAGCCCCCTTATTAATATTGCCAGACTCCCAAGCCATCTAGCCATCTGACAATGAGAACAAATTAATGACTGGAGTAAATATAAATCCAGCCAGGCTTTGCCTTGGCCGGACTAGTCCTCTGGAGTCAGCCACTTCACCTGCTGAAAGCAGATATGCATTTTGATGAGTGAAGTGCTACAGTTAAAGGGATTTGGGGGTGATTTCATTAAAGCCCCATCGTGGTGCAGGAGTGGCTTTGGAGACGGAGGCAGGATTTATCTCTCTGATTGGATCATTCCTTGGCTGGGGGAAATACTTGGTCCAAGGGTACATGATGTGCCTGCACTCTCCACCAATTTCTAGTTTTTCCTCGCTACAATATTTATCAACTAATCTCAGCAGAACAGCAGCTCAACCTCGCATTCAGACTCTAAGCAGACTCTTGCCAGCAGCACTGAGCCTTGGATGCTTTGCTCAGTGGCAAGTGGAGAGCCATAAAAAGACACTCTGCCCCATTAAAAATGCTTAGTGCTTAGATCACTCTGCCTCTGTATTGTACATAATGCATTTTTCGGCTTGGGTTTAGGTGTGTGTGTGTGTGTATCTTTTCTGATATTTCTTGCGCATTGCTTGCTTTGACACTCAACCATCCCAAAAAATGTAAGGGGTAATGTGCTAATTTTCATGACAAATTGCACAAGTTAGGCTTCAGACAAAAACAACATCAGCAGTAAAAGAATGTGTTGCAATTATGAGAAACGTATTTATTCTTTTCAGTAGCCTGTCAACAACGCAGCATTTTATAAAGATTTACTGTGAGAGCTGCTCTGCTATTGCTGTCAAAATGATGTTCAGTGAATTCAGGGAGCATGCCTTCAAAATGTCACTCAGAATGCACTTTCCATATTATACAGAATCCAACAGATGGATAGAAGCCCTCTCTTGCAGATATATGGTAGAGAAACCACAGCAATGGCGAAAACTACCTGCCTCCAATGTCAAACCACATATTCAGGGCATGAGCTAGATGTTTGTAGATATTGGGTTCTAGCATTTTGGGATGTATTTTTTATTTTTAGTTGATCTTGCCCATTTTATCACACACCTGTGTCCTGCTCCTCCCAATAGCTTTCAAATGCAGCTTGACAGAAATTAATAACAAATAACTGGAACAAATAGCCCACCTGATTCCATGAATTCGGTGTTGAAGTTGGTCCAGGATTCCTTGCTTTTGTGCAGATTTTCCTCCATGACTTTAATATCAGCAAAGGGGCAGTTACAATCTGGGAACTTGGCAGAGCAGCGGCACCAGCAGTCATTGTTACGACACAAAAGCTCCCCCTCAGAGTTGCATGCCACATAGCTGAGAGCAGCCTCCACAAAACGGTTCCGGAGGAATTCTGGAAGGACATCCTGTAAACCTGAGTACAGAGGAGAATATTATAGCATCTTGTCATTTATGCAATATTATATTTTAGTGACTTCAAGTTAATGTTCAAAACAAAGCAATATGTCACCTTTATCCCTCATATGCCTCCATAGTGAGAGCAAAAGTCTAAAAATGAGATGAGAATTACTGTAATTGGGTTGTTTATTGTAGCCACTGCAAGACAAGGGAACTTGGTTGCTAGTAATTGAGAATTAGGTATAAAGACCAATAATCTCAGAGATTAGTGTAGATTTTTGTCATTTAGCAGACGCTCTTATCCAGAGCGACTTACAGTTAGTGAGTGCATACATTTTTCATACTGGCCCCTCGTGGGAATCGAACCCACAACCCTGGCGTTGCAAGCGCCATGCTCTACCAACTGAGCTACAGGAGGCCTCAAGATTATGGTAGTAGATGGTCAAGGTTATGAAATTATGCGCCTACGACGCTAGAAAGAGGGGAGGCATGGGCACTGGTCAAAGTAGTGCACTACATAGGTAATCGGATGCTATTTGAGAATAATGTTTTGAAAAACTGAAATACCTTATTTACATAAGTATTCAGACCCTTTGCTATAAGACTCGAAATTGAGCTCAGGTGCATCCTGTTTCCATTGATCATCCTTGAGATGTTTCTACAACTTGATTGGGGTCCACCTGTGGTACATTCAATTGATTGGACATTATTTGGAAAGGCACACACGTGTCTATGTAAGGTCCCACAGTGCATTTCAGAGCAAAAACCAAGCCATAAGGTCGAAGGAATTGTCCGTAGAGCTCCGAGACAGGATTGTGTTGAGGCACAGATCTGGTGAAGGTTACTGAAAAATGTCTGCAGCATTGAAGCTCCCCAAGAACACAGTGTCCTCCATCATTCTTAAATGGAAGAAGTTTGGAGCCACCTCTTCCCAGTGGTGTAAAATACTTTAAAGTACTACTGAAGTCATTTTTTGGGGTATCTGTACTTTACTTTACTAGTTACATTTTTGACAACTTTTACTTTTACATTCCTAAAGAAAATAATGTACATTTTACTCCATACATTTTCCCTGACACCCAAAAGTACTCTTTACATTTGTGAATGACCGGCTCGATTTGGTCTTATGTAGTAACATTTGAAATTTTAATTTAAATTTTTACATTGGATAAAAGCAGAGACTCAGAACTAGAAAATGGTATATCATACACTACAGTTGAGGAACAATGGGAAAGTAATTCTGCTTTGAAAGTTGATAAACTTGTAACCTCACTTTTGAGAAAATGGCCTTTGAATGTTTTGGTACACCCACTGGAGAGCTCTTCTTTGTCTACACCCATTCAGCATCGTTCACACCCTCTTAAGTTATAGCCCCCCCGTAAACTGAAAGCGTTGTCAGAATGTCCGTTTGTAAATTCAGTGCGTTTCGCTCTCGGAGCGTTCAGAGCCCACACTGGACGCTCTGGCCGAGGAGTAGGGTTGATCCGAGTGTTCTGTCCTAACAACAACAGTCAAGCACCCAAGCTAACGTTGGCTAGCATGCTAGCTACCTCCAGACACAAATGACAGAACAGCTCACTCTGACCATTTTTTTCGCCCTTGCAGAGCTGGTTAGGCTGTTTTTATGTTATCCAGAACATTGGTGACTGCAACTGTACTGGGCAAAAATGTAATTACGTTTTTTTTGCCACTGTTTACTGACACCGGCCATATTCAACGGGTGTTGAGAGTTCATAAATTTGTCAGTTATTCTGCGCTGTATTGCACGCTCAGACGAGAGTGCTCTGAAATCGGAGTAGATAGCCAGAGCGAATTTACCAGCTACGTCTATCAACAGTTGTCGCATTGACATCAAGAAAATTCTATTGAAATGGATTTTGAATGCTTAGAAGGACAGGAAAATGGTCCAATTCACGCACATATCAAGAGAACATCCCTGGACATCCCTACTGCCTCTGATCTGGCAGACTCACTAAACATGAATGCTTTGATTGTAAATTATGTCTGAGTTTTGGAGAGTGCCCCTGGCTATCCGTTAAAAAAAAATATATATATATATATAAGGAATTTGAAATGATTTATACTTTTACTTTGATACTTAAGTATATTTAAAACCAAATACTTTTAGACTTTACTCAAGTAGTATTTTACTGGGTGACTTTCACTTTTACTTGAGTCATTTTCTATGAAGATATCTTTACTTTTACTCAAATATGACAATTGGGTACTTTTTCCACCACTGACTCTTCCTAGAGCTACCCGCCCGGCCAAACTGAGCAATCGGGGGAGAAGGGCCTTGGTCAAGGAGGTGACCAAGAACCCGATGGTCACTCTGACAGAGCTCCAGAGTTCCTCTGTGGAGATGGGAGAACCTTCCAGAAGGACAACCATATCTGCAGCACACCATCAATCAGGCCTTTTTGGTAGAGTGGCCAGACGGAAGCCAATCCTCAGTAAAAGGCACATGAAAGCCCGCTTGGAGTTTGCCAAAAAGGCAACCAAAGGACTCTCAGACCATGAGAAACAAGATTCTCTGGACAACCCTAAGCATACAGCCAAGACAACGCAGGAGTGGCTTTGGGACAAGTCTCTGAATGTCTTTGAGTGGCCCAGCCAGAGCCCAGACATGAACCCGATCGAACATCTCTGGAGAGACCTGAAAATAACTGTGCAGCGACGCTCCCCATCCAACCTGACAGAGCTTTTGAAGTTCTCAGAGAATGGGTCTGGATACTTATGTGATATTTTTTTATTTGTAATACATTTGCTAAAATAAAAAAATAAAAAACTGTTTTTGCTTCCTTCATTATGGGGTATTGTTTGTAGATTGATGAGGTAAAAAAACGATTTAATCAATTTTAGTATAAGGCTGTAACGTAACAAAATTTGGAAAAAGTCAAGGGGTCTGAATACTTTCTGAATGCACTAAAATAGGTGATATTCAATGTTGATAAAGATACCGTAAAATTTTTAATCACACGTAATTTGAAAACCCATTATCTGTTTTAAATGGTAGCATCTTTTTCTGATCAATACATATCAGTAACCTTGCAGAGAGTTCAATAATATGTTTTAAATTGTGTTCTTTTTCTCAATTTCCCTAATGGTTTTGTTTAGTCAGAAGCTCAGCTGTTGGTGTTTGGAATCTAATGATCATGTTAGCCGTGACAAAGGCTTCCTCTCAGTTTGCACCACTTTGGAAATGTTTCAAGAGTGGAGTCAATCCGTATGCCTTATTATGAATATTTATGTGTGTTCCTTGGTATTTACTTTTTGAATAGTGGAGAGCCGACTCAATTAGTCACAGTCTTCCTGCCCTGCCTTGGCGGCTGACATGTTCTGTGAGCCAATGGGTGAGCTATCTGGCAGAAATGGGCTTTAATTTGGGAGATGGCTAAATAACAGCCTCTTCACCTCAGCTCCTCCATCTCTGCCACTTTTTTTGGGGAGAGAGTGCAACTAGTATTTTTCTGTGGAATTGCAAGCTTCAGTTGTCAAGAACAACACTTTCCCATATTTCATTTATTTTCCCTGTGCTGCTAATGACTTGTCTTGCGGGGAGTGCAGAGACGCTTTAGCTAAGAAAGTTACCAAATTCAACACATTAGAACACACACACACACAGACACACGTACACAAAAAAACTGTCACAGATTTTCAACCATCTTTCAGTAGTTACAGGGTATCTGTCAGCAGCGGGCTTCCTTCAGGAGACGGTGGTATTAAGTGGGTTGACAATTTAAATGTCAAACCTGAGGAAGGCGCTGGAAATTGGCACAAGCTGCATTTATAATTAGCGATGGCTGAAGGAAGAAAATGCTCTGAGCTCATTCCTCTCCTCACACTGCTTTGTGTTGGTTTGACTTGTGGTGACATTTCTGCCGTGGGTGTTCGAAGCAAATTAGTGTTCACTGAAATGCTTGTCTGCAGACGACCCTACAGCCTGCTTTTAAAGAATTGGAAAATATTAAGTTTATTAGACTGGCATTAACCTCTGAGATTTCATATTATTATAGACCACATGGGCTTTCTGTTGCAATGAATAATAGTAGGCTAAAATGGGATTAACTGTGATTGTTTGTTTTCTAGTAACCTTATAATGGTAATCTACTTCAATTTAACATGTATTTGAAAAGGGTAGATTATCGTTAAAGATTTCTACAGTGCCGTAAAATACGTTTTGGGTGTAGGCTTCCCCTAATGAAGATTAAGAATTGAATGATCACATTTTCCTTGGTTAAAAAAGACAAGGTAATATAAACAAGATTTTTGTCCCTGGAGTCCTTATGGACCCTAAACCATGTGCTTAATATAGTGACCAATATGTACTGTATTTAATTAGCTGCAAATACAGTAAGATAGGCCTATGTATCAATCATTTAAATATGTGGATTGATTCATGCATTTTGTGATGGTTGTGGTTTATACATCATGGTAAGACAACTTTCAATTTACAATTGCTCTTGGGCTGCCAGAGAGATGTACCAAAGATTTGAGACTACTTCCTGTAGATAGCTTTTTCAGTACACTTTGACAACTTTCGCATAAACAATAGCTGAAATGGCATTGTACAGTCATCAATTTATTTCATATAGGGATAAGACAAACATAAAAATATATCCCACAGTTTTAGATAAGCCCTGCACCACAAAGTAAACAAAATCCTCGATTGAACATTGAATTGTACAGTGTTACACCTCCAGAACGTGAGGTGAGGAAGATCTTTGGAGGATATACCCTTGGACTTTGTTTTCATGAATTATACATTGTGCAGAGATAGAAGAGTAGATATGCTCTTGCTCTTCCTTTCACTTCTTGATACTGACTGCTTTTTCCAGTCCTTCATGATCTTTTCTCCTGTGTCCACGATGCTTAGACCTGGCTTCACTATTGGATTAGAGAGATTGTCATCACTGTCGCTTGCTTATCTATTTCTTCCCTCTTTAAATAAAGCTTAGCCAGACGTGTGATGCTCTGAAGCAGAGCCGGCTCAAGGTATAAGCTAAATAAGCGGTCGCTTACCCGGCCGATAGGGCCCCCCACCCCGTCCATAAAACACTGACAACTAATCAAAACCTTGTTCTATTGAAGTGTTCTTGGTTCTAGGTGCTCAAGGCTGCTCGAAAAGGAGAGAAGACAGAACACACGGTAAAATTGCCTGAATAGCTGGCAAACAGCGCATGAGAAGGCTTTATTTTCAGATGGTAGGCCTATCTGTTAACGCTGATACATCCTGACAAAATACACACTATGACTGGCCTGCTAATGTGCCTTTACTGTCAAGAAAATACCCATTACTGATCCAAATGGTTGCCTAATCAGGCCTAGGCTACACTATAAAAATTAGGGGTTCAAAAAGGGTTCTTCTAAGATCCTTAAAGTTCTTTGAAGAACCTTACGGTTCTTGGCACTGAAAATTGCCCCAAAAAGGTTCTTCCAAGAACCCCATAGGAGGTGGGGTTCATCGAGGAACCTCCTTAGTTGGTGGGGGTTCTTGCAGGAACCTAACTGCCCAACTGAAGCTTTTGGATTTGAAAGACAGCAGGTGCAGGCACTTAACTCAATTTTTTAAGATCTCCTCAAGGTTTGTCTCTTGTATGATTTAAATTGATATTGTTTTATGATGATACCATCTATCTTTTCATATTTGTGCAAATCTTTCTAAAACAGAAAATGGACATCATTCAATGGATATCAATCAAAAAAAGAGGTAAGAATATGTATGCTATAAGAATACAGTTGAAGTCGGAAGTTTACATACACTTAGGTTGGAGTCCTTAACACTTGTTTTTCAACCACTCCACAAATTTCTTGTTAACAAACTAAAGTTTTGGCAAGTCGGTTAGGACATCTACTTTGTGCATGACACAAGTAATTTTTCAAACAATTGTTTACAGACAGATTATTTCACTTATAATTCACTGTATCACAATTACAGTGGGTCAGAAGTTTACGTACACTAAGTTGACTGTGCCTTTAAACAGCTTGGAAAATTCCAGAAGATGATGTCATGGCTTTAGAAGCTTTGGATAGGCTATTTGACATAATTGGAGTTAATTGGAGGTGTACCTGTGGATGTATTTCAAGGCCTACCTTCAAACTCAGTGCCTCTTTGCTTGACATCATGGGAAAATCAAAAGAAATCAGCCAAGACCTCAGAAAAAATATTGTAGACCTCCACAAGTCTGGTTCATCCTTGGGAGCAATTTCCAAACGCCTGAAGGTACCACGTTCATCAGTACAAACAATAGTACGCAAGTATAAACACCATGGGACCACGCAGCCGTCAAACCGTTCAGGAAGGAGACGCGTTCTGTCTCCTAGAGATGAACGTACTTTGGTGCGAAAAGTGCAAATCAATCGCAGAACAACAGCAAAGGACCTTGTGAAGATGCTGGAGGAAACAGGTACAAAAGTATCTATATCCACAGTAAAATTATTACTATATCGACATAACCTGAAAAGGCCACTCAGCAAGGAAGAAGCCACTGCTCCAAAACCGCAACAAAAAAGCCAGACTACGGTTTGCAATCGCACATGGGGACAAAGATCGTACTTTTTGGAGAAATGTCTTCTGGTCTGATGAAACAAAAATAGAACTGTTTGGCCATAATGACCATTGTTATGTTTAAAGGAAAAAGGGGGTTGCTTGCAAGCCGAAGAACACCATCCCAACCGTGAAGCACGGGGGTGGCAGCATCATGCTGTGGGGGTGCTTTGCTGCAGGAGGGACTGGTGCACTTCACAAAATAGATGGCATCATGAGGAAGTTAAAGCTTGGTCGCAAATGGGTCTTCCAAATGGACAATGACCCCAAGCATACTTCCAACGTTGTGGCAAAATGGCTTAAGGACAACAAAGTCAAGGTCAAGGTATTGGAGTGGCCATCACAACGCCCTGACCTCAATCCTATAGAAGATTTGTGGGCAGAACTGAAAAAGCGTGTGCGAGCAAGGAGGCCTACAAACCTGACTCAGTTACACCAGCTCTGTCAGGAGGAATGGGCCAAAATTCAAGCAACTTATTGTGGGAAGCTTGTGGAATGCTACCCAAAACGTTTGACCCAAGTTAAACAATTTAAAGGCAATGCTACCAAATACTAATTGAGTGTATGTAAACTTCTGACCCACTTGGAATGTGATGAAAGAAATAAAAGCTTAAATAAATCCTTCTCTCTACTATTATTCTGACATTTCACATTCTTAAAATAAAGTGGTGATCCTAACTGCCCTAAGACAGGGAATTTTTACTAGGATTAAATGTCAGGCATTGTGAAAAACTGAGTTTAAATGTATTTGGCTAAGGTGTATGTAAACTTCCGACTTCAACTGTATGTTGAAGGCTAGCTGTATTGGGTGCAGATGAATGAACTGCTCACTTTTGTGTCTGTGTCTGCAGGTATACAGACGAGGAGGCATACAAAGGTATGTCAATTGGTATTGGTATGTTATGCAGATCACATACAGTGGGGAAAAAAGTATTTAGTCAGCCACCAATTGTGCAAGTTCTCCCACTTAAAAAGATGAGAGAGGCCGGTACACGTCAACTATGACAGACAAATTGAGAAAAAATTATCCAGAAAATCACATTGTAGGATTTTTTATGAATTTATTTGCAAATTATGGTGGAAAATAAGTATTTGGTCACCTAAAAACAAGCAAGATTTCTGGCTCTCACAGACCTGTAACTTCTTCTTTAAGAGGCTCCTCTGTCCTCCACTCGTTACCTGTATTAATGGCACCTGTTTGAACTTGTTATCAGTATAAAAGACACCTGTCCACAACCTCAAACAGTCACACTCCAAACTCCACTATGGCCAAGACCAAAGAGCTGTCAAAGGACACCAGAAACAAAATTGTAGACCTGCACCAGGCTGGGAAGACTGAATCTGCAATAGGTAAGCAGCTTGGTTTGAAGAAATAAACTGTGGGAGCAATTATTAGGAAATGGAAGACATACAAGACCACTGATAATCTCCCTCGATCTGGGGCTCCACGCAAGATCTCACCCCGTGGGGTCAAAATGATCACAAGAACGGTGAGCAAAAATCCCTGAACCACACAGGGGGACATAGTGAATGACCTGCAGAGAGCTGGGACCAAAGTAACAAAGCCTACCATCAGTAACACACTACGCCGCCAGGAACTCAAATCCTGCAGTGCCAGACGTGTCCCCCTGCTTAAGCCAATACATGTCCAGGCCCGTCTGAAGTTTGCTAGAGTGCATTTGGATGATCCAGAAGAGGATTGGGAGAATGTCATATGGTCAGATGAAACCAAAATAGAACTTTTTGGTAAAAACTCAACTCGTCGTGTTTGGAGGACAAAGAATGCTGAGTTGCATCCAAAGAACACCATACCTACTGTGAAGCATGGGGGTGGAAACATCATGCTTTGGGGCTGGTTTTCTGCAAAGGGACCAGGACGACTGAACCGTGTAAAGGAAAGAATGAATGGGGCCATGTATCGTGAGATTTTGAGTGAAAACCTCCTTCCATCAGCAAGGGCATTGAAGATAAAACGTGGCTGGGTCTTTCAGCATGACAATGATCCCAACCACACCGCCCGGGCAACGAAGGAGTGGCTTCGTAAGAAGCATTTCAAGGTCCTGGAGTGGCCTAGCCAGTCTCCAGATCTCAACCCCATAGAAAATCTTTGGAGGGAGTTGAATGTCCGTGTTGCCCAGCGACAGCCCCAAAACATCACTGCTCTAGAGGAGATCTGCATGGAGGAATGGGCCAAAATACCAGCAACAGTGTGTGAAAACCTTGTGAAGACTTACAGAAAACGTTTGAACTGTGTCATTGTCAACAAAGGGTATATAACAAAGTATTGAGAAACTTTTGTTATTGACCAAATACTTATTTTCCACCATAATTTGCAAATAAATTCTACAATGTGATTTTCTGGATAATTTTTTCTCATTTTGTCTGTCACAGTTGACGTGTACCTATGATGAAAATTACAGGCCTCTCTCATCTTTTTAAGTGTGAGAACTTGCACAATTGACTAAATGCTTTTTTCCCCACTGTATACCATCCTCCTCCCTTACCTCGTCAATGAAAATTCCATAGGCCTCTACATTATGGACAAGGTATGTGTATGAAAACCATTATGAAAACAGTTTTTTTCATTCACATTTACCACAAAAACCAAGGTATGAATACTGTTGTATGCATGTTTTGTTAAACATTTACATTTTTAGTCATTTAGCAGACGCTCTTATCCAGAGCAACTTACAGGAGCAAGTAGGGTTAAGTGCCTTGCTCAAGGGCACATTGACAGATCTTTCACCTATTCGGCTTAGGGATTAGAACCAGCGACCTTTCGGTTACTGGCACAACGCTCTTAAACACTAAGCTACCTGCCGCCCCTGTATAATTACTATTACTAAACATCTGTATAATTACTATTTTTGGGATTCACAGACTTCACCCTGCCTACACCTCTGATGAATATAACAGGAAACCTGTTCAATCACCATACACTGCAAAATCTTTATGGCTATGGATACAGAGAACATCAACACATTAACATCAACTTGCCAGAGGAAAGACCCATTGGACTTGGGGCTCTGCTGGGAGTTGACCTCATATTTGGATTTATTTATTCTGCTTTGCCACTAAAATCATAATAAACACTGACAACTAAAATATTGTGTTATTGTTGTTATTGTTATGCGTATTATTATTAATATTATTAATTAATAATAATAATAGGGGAGGGGGGTAGTTCAAACATTAACCCCAAAAGGTTCTTCAAAAGGTTCTTTGAGGATCCTGTTAGGCCTACTGCTGCTAGGTAGCTCTCTCTCTGCTCTCCCCCTCCCCTCTGTCTGTCCTTGATTGCAGGAGTGAAGTCTGGTGTGCGGGAGTCAGGGTTCCAGCTGCAGCTCATTCACCATAATCACCTCAGCCTTTAAGACCCGGTCAAACTTTCCACTCATCGTCAGATCATAGTCAAGACGACCATGTTAGTCTCGCTGCCGACTCAACCTGTTTGTTTTCGCTCTTTGTGTTTTTGGCCTGTTCTATTTACTTTTCTCCTGTGCCACAGATTATGGGAACCTGACTTCTGCCTCCGCTTCACTCCTGCCACCACCATCCTGCTCCCCACTACCGGACCTCCCTTTTGGACTCACAACGGACACTAGGACATTACGGTACCACACCTGCCCTGACCTGGATCTGTTACACTCCCTGTAACCTGGACTTGCTCTTCCCCTATTATTGGAAACCTGGACCTTTTTGAACATTGTAAATAAACCTGTTAAACCTTCTCTGGCTTGGTGTACTTGTCTGCATTTGGGTTCTATCCAGTTAAATCATGACAGTATGATCTGACCAATGTGAACCCAGCAGACAGTAGCTCGGATACCACCCCAGAATGCACTCAAATTCGGACTGCTATAGCCAATCAGGACATTTTACTTGGCCAACATGATACCCTGTTTAAGACTATTGCTGAGAACAGTCAGGTGCTGTTTAATCAGGTTCAATTACTTACCAATCAGGTGTCTGTCCTTACTACCCAAGTTAATAATGCAACCCTCGGGCATGGCATACAAACTGCCCCTTCTCCTGCTCCACCTGTTTTTCCTGGCCCTCCAGCCCAGATCAGAGAGCATTTTGTTCCTGCTCCAGAGCGCTATGATGGGAACATGGGAACCTGTGGTGAATTTTTGACTCAATGCTCGTTAGTGTTTGAACAACAGCCCCTCACCTACGCCTCAGAAAGAGCCCGTATTGCCTACCTTATTAACTCTACTAGCGGTTCCGCTCGTGCCTGGTGATCCGCGGTCTGGGAGAGTCAGTCGGACATTTGCAACGCTTACGTGGCCTTCTCCACTGAGATGAGGAAGGTTTTTGACCACCCCGTACGGGGCAAGGAGGCTGCGAAACGGTTGTTGTCTCTTCGGCAGGGGGTTCGCAGTGTGGCGGAGATGGCAGTGGAGTTTCGGACGTGAGCGGTTGGAATGACGAGGCATTACAAGGAGTGTTCATCAATGCTTTGTCTGAGACTTTAAAAGATGAGTTGGTGTCATATGATGTATCGCCTACGCTGGATAATCTTATTTCGCTCACAATCAGGTTGGATAATCGGATTCGGGAGCGCCGCCGGGAGAGGAGTGTTAGTTCCAAGCAACTGGTCTGTCGTCAACAAACTCCTTCCCGCATCTTCCCTACGGAGAAAGCCGAGTCTTCCCGAGTCGATACGAGGAGCACTGAACCCGAAGCCATGGAGGTGGGTCGTGCACGGTTGTCCTCAGAGGAGCGTGCACGTCGTATTCAGGCTTGGGTCTGCCTGTATTGTGGAGAAGCTGGTCTTTTCGTTCCTTCCTGCCCAGTTCGTCCGGAAAAAGGGCCGGCTCATCATTATTGGGAGAAGTTTTGGTGAGCCGAGCAGCGGATTCTTCCTCTTCTCCCCGCATTCTGCTCCAGGCATCCCTTCAGTGGCAGTCCCAGAATTTCTCGGTTAGTGCGCTGGTTGACTCTGGTGCCGATGAGAGCTTTTTGGATCGAGAGTTGGCTCAACAAATGGAGTTAGAGACTGTTCCTATGGACTGTCCGCTGCAGGCTAAGGGTCTAAATGGACAATTGTTGACCCGTATTACTCATCAGACTGTTCCTGTTTGTCTCAGAGTGTCGGGTAATCATCAGGAGAACATTCAATTCCATATAATTGACTGCCCACAGACCCCCCTGGTCCTTGGTATCCCCTGGCTCATAAGACACAATCCACACATTGATTGGGTGACCGGTAGAATTGTTTCATGGAGCACATTTTGTCATGTGAATTGTTTGTGTTCTGCTCAGACCCCTGCCAGCACTGTGCCTCAACCTCCACTGGAGTCCATGGATCTTTCTGCTGTCCCTGACGTGTATCATGACCTGGCATCCGTTTTCTGCAAACACAGAGCTACTTCTCTTCCTCCTCACCGGCCTTACGACTGCGCCATTGACCTCCAGCCAGGAGCCCCTCTCCCCAGCAGTCGCCTGTACAATCTCTCCCGCCCGGAGACGGAAGCTATGGAGAACTACATTCGGGACTCCTTGGCGTCAGGTATTATTCGTCCTTCCTCGTCACCTGTAGGAGCGGGATTCTTTTTTGTTGCTAAGAAGGATAAGACCCTCAGACCCTGTATTGATTTCCGTGGACTTAACAACATCACCATTAAGAACAAATATTCTCTGCCTTTAATTAACTCTGCTTTTCCCCTCCTTCATGGTGCAACTATCTTCACTAAACTGGATCTACGAAATGCGTATCACCTGGTGCGCATTCGTAAAGGTGATGAATGGAAGACTGCCTTCAACACACCTTTGGGACATTTTGAGTACCTGGTTATGCCTTTTGGGTTGTCCAATGCCCCTGCCGTTTTTCAGGCACTAGTCAATGATGTCCTTCGGGACATGTTGAATCGGTTTGTTTTTGTCTATCTGGATGATATCCTGATTTTTTCAGAGTCCTCCCAGGAACACGAACTGCATGTGCGCCAGGTGTTGCAAAGGTTGTTGGAGAACAAACTGTTTGTGAAGATGGAGAAATGTGAATTTCATGTGTCTGAGACCTCTTTTTTGGGTTACATAATAGCTCAGGGGGAGTTGCGGATGGACCCAGCTAAGATCTCTGCTGTCACGGACTGGCCAGCCCCCTCCACCCGCAAACAACTTCAACGATTCCTGGGGTTTGCGAACTTCTACAGGAGGTTCATCAAGGACTACAGCCGCATTGCGGCGCCACTCACCGCTCTCACCTCCATCGCACGACCGTTCGCTTGGAATGAAGGGGCCGAAGCAGCGTTTGAAGAACTGAAACATCGCCGCCTCGGCTCCCATTCTGATGCAGCCGGACCCCGACCGCCAGTTTGTCGTGGAGGTGGATGCATCCGACACTGGGGTAGGTGCGGTGTTGTCACAACGTTCACCGGAAGATAACAAACTGCATCCCTGTGCTTTCCTTTCACGGAAACTTTCTCAGGCAGAGAGGAATTATGATGTTGGCAATCGTGAACTGCTCGCCGTGAAGCTGGCTCTCGAAGAGTGGCGGCATTGGCTGGCGGGGGCGGAACAACCCTTCATCGTTTGGACGGATCATAAGAATCTGGCATACATCCAGTGAGCGAAGCAGCTCAACCCCCGTCAAGCCAGGTGGGCACTATTTTTTGGTAGATTCAATTTTTCTCTGTCTTACCGTCCTGGGTCACGCAACGTCAAACCTGACGCCCTGTCTCGTGTTTTTTCTGCTGTTGATACTGGTAGTAACCCTGAACCCATCTTGCCTCCTACCTGCAGTATTGCGGCCATTACATGTGACATCGAGGGGATTGTTAGACAGGCTCAACATCATCAAGCTGACCCTGGGAGCGGTCCTCCTAACCGGTTGTTTGTCCCTGAGTCTGTTCGCTCCCAGGTACTTCAGTGGGCTCACTCGTCTCCCCTTACCTGTCACCCTGGAGTTACTCGGACCCTTGACTTTGTGCGACGGAAGTTCTGGTGGCCCAGGATGGAGGCGGACACTCGAGCCTTCATTGCTGCTTGTACGGTATGTGCACGTAGTAAGAACCCCACTCAGGCCAGCGCTGGTCATCTAAGACCTCTGCCAATACCCAGCCGGCCCTGGTCCCACATTGCCTTGGATTTTGTCACTGGACTTCCCCCCTCGTCTGGAAAGACTGTCATTATTACTGTTATTGATCGTTTTTCTAAGTTTGCTCATTTTTTGGCCCTACCTAAACTGCCCACTGCCAGAGAAACGGCTGATATTTTGGTTGAACATGTGTTCCGCTCTCATGGTCTACCCACGGATATTGTCTCTGACAGGGGTCCCCAGTTTGTCTCCCAGGTTTGGAAGGCTTTCTGTAAAGCTTTGGGCATTACATCCAGCCTGTCCTCTGGATATCACCCCCAGACCAATGGGCAACCGAGAGAGCGAACCAGGAGATGGAGACCGCTCTCCGCTGTGTCACAGGGTCTAACCCTGGGTCGTGGAGCTCCATGCTTCCCTGGGTGGAATATGCTCATAACACCTTGACTAACGCTTCCTCTGGTTTGTCTCCCTTTCTGTGTGCTCTGGGTTATCAACCTCCCCTGTTCCCTTCTCAAGAGAGGGAACTGGCGGTACCCTCTGTGCAGTCCCACCTGCGCCGCTGCTTCAAGGTCTGGAGGAAGGCCAGGGTAGCTCTGTCCCGAGCTTCGGCGTACATGCAGAGGCAAGCCAACCGTCACCGGTCCCAGGCTCCCGGTTACTCTCCTGGTCAAGAGGTATGGCTTAAGTCACGTGACCTTCCGTTGAAAGTGGAGTCTAAGAAGATGGCGCCTCGTTTTATAGGACCGTTCAAGATACTGTCTATTGTTAACCCCTGCGCGGTTAAGCTACAGCTTCCTGCCTCCCTACGGGTTCATTCCACCTTTCATGTTTCCCAGATTAAGCCTGTGTCGGTTAGCCCTCTGTGCCCGCCCTCTCGTCCCCCTCCTCTGCCCAGGATCGTGGGTGGGGGTCCGGTCTACACTGTCCGGCGACTTCTGGATGTTCGCCGCCGGGGTCGTGGTTTCCAGTACCTGGTGGATTGGGAGGGTTATGGTCCTGAGGAACGTTCCTGGGTGCCCAGGAGCTTCATTGTGGATCCTGCTCTGGCCAGTGAGTTTCATAGGTTACATCCTGATAAACCCTGTCGGTCGCCAGGTGGCGTCCGTAGAGGGGGGGTGTACTGTTAGGCCTACTGCTGCTAGGTAGCTCTCTCTCTGCTCTCCCCCTCCCCTCTGTCTGTCCTTGATTGCAGGAGTGAAGTCTGGTGTGCGGGAGTCAGGGTTCCAGCTGCAGCTCATTCACCATAATCACCTCAGCCTTTAAGACCCGGTCAAACTTTCCACTCATCGTCAGATCATAGTCAAGACGACCATGTTAGTCTCGCTGCCGACTCAACCTGTTTGTTTTCGCTCTTTGTGTTTTTGGCCTGTTCTATTTACTTTTCTCCTGTGCCACAGATTATGGGAACCTGACTTCTGCCTCCGCTTCACTCCTGCCACCACCATCCTGCTCCCCACTACCGGACCTCCCTTTTGGACTCACAACGGACACTAGGACATTACGGTACCACACCTGCCCTGACCTGGATCTGTTACACTCCCTGTAACCTGGACTTGCTCTTCCCCTATTATTGGAAACCTGGACCTTTTTGAACATTGTAAATAAACCTGTTAAACCTTCTCTGGCTTGGTGTACTTGTCTGCATTTGGGTTCTATCCAGTTAAATCATGACAGATCCATTAAAAGCAGTTCTTTGAAGAACCCTTTTAAAGGGTTCTTTGAAGAACTTATAGGGGTTCCCCCACAGTTTCAATTTGAAGAACCCCTAAAGGATCTTCCAGGAACCTTTACTTTTTAGAGTGTAGATTATTATTGTTTCGTAATGAAACATGCATTCAAAACGCAGAGCTTTTTAGCGGTTATTGAAATGGCATATTCACTGCAGTTTACAGCCTAGACTACAATTCTTTACTCACTAGAAAAAATAAAGAAAATGCATTATTGCATTGTGTTTCTCTAGCCTAGGTATGATAATTTTTTGTCCCTAAAAAGCTTAATCAATTGGGGTAGTGGCGATTTTTAGCATGTAAATCTTGGTGGGGGAAACTGAACCAATTTGTTTAGATACATGCCAGCAAAGCCACTGCACAACATTTTATTATTTTAGTAGGCCTATGTGGTCTAAAAAGGAAGGACATTTTATTTTTCTCCACTTTTTTAGACAATATACCCGCGCACAGACAGCGCATTGCGCAAACAAAACAAACCTCACAATATCAACTGGAATTACATGGGTCTGTTACTGAACTTTATGTTTGGGAAGAGTACCTTATGATAAGCTGTAGACCACACTATCTACCAAGAGAGTTTTCATCTATATTATTCGTAGCCGTCTATTTACCACCACAAACCGATGCTGGCACTAAGACCGCACTCAACGAGCTGTATAAGGCCATAAGCAAACAAGAAAATGCTCATCCAGAAGCAGCGCTCCTAGTGGGCGGGGACTTTAATGCAGGCAAACTTTAATCCGTTTGACCTAATTTCTACCAGCATGTCACATGTGCAACCAGAGAGAAAAAAACTCTAGACCACCTTTACTCCACACACAGAGACGCATACAAAGCTCTCCCTCACCCTCCATTTGGAAAATCTGACCATAATTCTATCCAGTGACTTGCTCAATATGGAAGTGACGCGGATGCTACGCTACAGGACTGTTTTGCTAGCACAGACTGGAATATGTTCCAGGATTCATCCAATGGCATTGATGAGTATACCACCTCAGTCATCGGCTTCATCAATAAGTGCATCGACGACATCGTCCCCACAGTGACCGTACGTACTGTACATATCCCAACCAGAAGCCATGGATTACAGGCAACATCGAGCTAAAGGCTAGAGCTGCCGCTTTCAAGGAGCGGGTCGCTAATCCGGACGCTTATAAGAAATCCTGCTACGCCCTCAAACGAACAATCAAACAGGCAAAGCACCAATACAGGATTAAGATTGAATCCTACTACACATGCTCTGACGCTGAATGGGAAGAGACTTTCACTGGCAAACATGGTTACAGACCCAACAACATTATATAGTATCCCCTCCTCGTGAAGAAAAGCACATGAGCTAATTATAATACACAAATAAGCAAAACAATGAAATCATTCATGAATAAGATAGACCTATATAAGCAATATAACAATTGAGATGTACAAACTATGGCATAAGGGAAGGATGAGCGGATAAGAGGCAAGCCGTAATTTTGATTAAGACATTAATGAGCGAGTAGTCCACATACTTTTGGTCATGTAGTGTAACTGGCTTATAAAATTAATAGGACTAAATCTCCTCAATAGACCTTAGCCACTCACCATCAATGCTTTTCTATTAGAGCATTTAAGCCACATCTTTTCTTACTGTCTACAGTCCACCTTACCCAAGCTTTACCCTAGTTTACGTTTAGCCCTATCAGATGTTCTTTAAACTATTGCTTGTTGTTAGCTATCCCTGTGGTGTCCATGGGAATGACGGCTTGGCGTATTGAGATTTTGTTCCTCTATCCTTGGACTGTGTCCTGGCCATCTGGGCCTCATTATGTCTGATCTTTGCCCAATCCCCTATTGTCTAACCTCTGCTGTTGGACCGGTGCAGCCATGTTGGACCTGCTGGTTGGACCTGCTGGGAGCCAGGTTATGGAAGCAGCACTCAAAGGTTGTGTCCCAAATGGCACCCTATTCCCTATTTAGTGCACTACTTTTGACCTTGTCAAAAGTAGTGCACTATGTAGGGAATATAGGGCACCATTTTGGGACGTTACCAAAGCGTATTTTCTACACCGTTAAAGCACCAGTCCCCAGCAGATGGATGAATCCATCTCAAAATAATCCCACACACCAGGATTTTCAAAACCTTGCTTCACAGATATGATCTATGATTTGAGATTCAATACTGCATGATTTCACAAGTCAAAGAGCCTGAATGAATAGTATTGAGGAATGAACAATGAGAGCCCACTGCTAAGCTTAGAAGCACTGATCTACACTTATCAAAATCATATGGCATTGGTTGTATAGATCAGAGCTGGCAAGAACAGTGGAGCACTCAAGGGGAATATAAACCTTTTGCCTGGAGAGTGTATTGTACTCAAGAAAGTTTCTCCACCAAAATAATCCCTTACAAGATGGAGAGTTATGATAATTTGAAACGAAATAAGTGATTTTCTTCTTGGCAACAAATAATTTGTCTTGCAGCATATACACACTGTACCAGAAAATTAGATCAAGTGCAAAGAACATAATGAGTATATTATACACACACAATAGAACATGGAGCAACTGTTTTGAGAATGGAGTGAAATAGCTTACCTTTTAGATGTATTTTATTTTCAGGACTGTGTACCAAGACAGAGCTAACAGAATCAAGGCTGTCATAGTTACTGCATCCAAGGGGCCCGGTCCTAGTTTCTGTTACCTAGGAAACAAGGAGATATTTTAATGCCTTATTAGGCCTACTGGTGAATCATGTACCTGGTTGTTAGGTTGTCTAACACATAGAAATATAATTAATAGTCAATGCCGGCATAATGGGTGGACCTATGCCAGGAAGTAAAAGCTATGTTAAAGATGAAATATATTTTCGACCTGAGTAAAAGCTACAATAAGTTGAAGATGGGAAGGTTAAGACAACGTAATAATTCCATGCGGAAGCGTTAAAAATAAACATTCATGGGACCAGCGGTCAGGTAATCCAGTAAAAAGTGGCTGTTAATAAATGAATAGAATGTCATTAAAGCAGTTGAGTAGTTAGCTGAAGTTCACTACGATTGTGTTTACTTTCCACTTTGATGGCAAACTTTCTGTGCTACTACCATTCACTCCCAGTCATTCCGAATGTAGAAGCTGGTCCCTTGTTGAATAGTGGCGCAAAGAGTTATGGGATATTAGAATCCTCTTGTCTTAACCTGTATATCAAAGACAATATTGTATGTGATGGTTTGTATAAACCTTGCTGTCTGCCTGTCCGACCTCGGAAACTATGTTTCATGTTAAAAATGCGATCTCACCCCTATACAGAGAATGCTATGTCTGCCTCGTCCCGCTGCGTCGTCCATTATTTCGAAGGTAATGTACAGAACGTCTGTGTTTATCCCTTACATAGAAAAGCTATGAAAACAGATACAAATTGAGCAATTTTGACCAGTAAATTATGTTTTACATTGGCAAATGTTGTGGTGTCACTTTGACCTCATAATATCTCACCCATAGATGCGGTAAAGAAGTCAATGGAACTCGACCCAAACAATGGAAATGCCATGGAAACACGTGGGGGAAAGATCCCAAATCTCCTCATTGCCCCCCAGCAACATTAGTTACATTTAGGCTATTGTTTAGATATGTATTTTATTTACATTTTTTATTTTTAACCTTTATTTAACCAGGTAGGCCAGTTGAGAACAAGTTCTCATTTACAACTGCGACCTGGCCAAGATAAAGCAAGGCAGTGCGATAAAAACAACAATAACACAGAGTTACACATGGGATAAACAAAACATACAATCAATAACACAACAGAAAATCTATATACAGTGTGTGCACATGTAGTAAGTTATGGAGGTAAGGCAATAAATAGGCCATAGTGCAAAATAATTACAATTTAGTATTAACACTGGAGTCATTAGCAGCAGTGAACTGTAAGGAATGGCGCCCAAAGGAGGTGTTGGCTTTGGGGATGACCAGTGAGATATACCTGTTGGAGCGCATACTACGGGTGGGTGTTGCTATGGTGACCAATGAGCTAAGATAAGGCTGGGATTTGGCTAGCAGAGATTTATAGATGACCTGGAGCCAGTGGGATTGGCGACGAATATGTAGTGAGGGCCAGCCAACGAGAGCGTACAGGTCACAATGGTGGGTAGTATATGGGGCTTTGGTGACAAAACGGATGGCACTGTGATAGACTACATCCAATTTGCTGAGTAGAGTGTTGGAGGCTATTTTGTAAATGACATCGCCGAAGTCAAGGATCGGTTGGATAGTCAGTTTTACGAGGGCATGTTTGGCAGCATGAGTGAAGGAGGCTTTGTTGTGAAATAGGAAGCCGATTCTAGATTTAACTTTGGATTGGAGATGCTTAATGTGAGTCTGGAAGGAGAGTTTACGGTCTAACCAGACACCTAGGTATTTGTAGTTGTCCACATATTCTAAGTCAGACCCGCCGAGAGTAGTGATTCTAGTCGGGTGGGCGGGTGCAAGCAGCGTTCGATTGAAGAGCATGCATTTAGTTTTACTAGTGTTTAAGAGCAGTTGGAGGCTACGGAAGGAGTGCTGTATGGCATTGAAGGTCGTTTGGAGGTTTGTTAACACAGTGTCCAATGAAGGGCCAGATGTATACAAAATGGTGTCGTCTGCGTAGAGGTGGATCTAAGAGTCACCAGCAGCAAGAGCGATATCATTGATATACACAGAGAATAGAGTCGGCCCGAGAATTGAACCCTGTGGCACCCCCATGGAGACTGCCAGAGGTCCAGACAACAGGCCCTCCGATTTGACACATTGAACTCTATCTGAGAAGTAGTTGGTGAACCAGGCGAGGCAGTCATTTGAGAAACCAAGGCTATTTAGTCTGCCAATAAGAATGCGGTGGTTGACAGAGTCGAAAGCCTTGGCCAGGTCGATGAAGACGGCTGCACAGTGCTGTCTTTTATCGATCGCGGTTATAATATCGTTTAGGACCTTGAGCGTGGCTGAGGTGCACCCATGACCAGCTCGGAAACCAGATTGCATAGCGGAGAAGGTACTGTGGGATTCGAAATGGTCGGTGATCTGTTTGTTAACTTGGCTTTCAAATACTTTCGAAATTCAGGGCAGGATGGATATAGGTCTGTAACAGTTTGGATCTAGAGTGTCACCCTCTTTGAAGAGGGGGATGACCGCGGCAGCTTTCCAATCTCTGGGGATCTCAGATGATACAAAAGAGAGGTTGAACAGGCTAGTAACTAGCGCAGTGGTCTAAGGCACTGCATCGCAGTGCTAGCTGTTGTGGGTTCAATTCCCACATGCCAGGGTTGTGGGTTCAATTCCCACGGGGGGCCAGTATGAAAAATAAAAACAATAATGTATTCACTCACTAACTGTAAGTTGCTCTGGTAAGAGCGTCTGCTAAATATGTAAATGTAGTAACGGGGGTTGCTACAATTTTGGCGGCTAATTTTAGAAAGAAAAGGTCCAGATTGTCTAGCCCAGCTGATTTGTAGGGGTCCAGATTTTGCAGTTCTTTCAGAACATCAGCTATCTGAATTTGGGTGAAGGAGAAGCGAGGGGGGGATGGGCAAGTTGCAGCGGAGGGTGCAGAGCTTGTGGCCGGGGTAGGGGTAGCCAGGTGGAAAGCATGTTGAGGTAAAAATCAGAGTATAATGCTTGCATGGATTGTTTCCCCAATACATGTTCATGTCATCGTCACCAATCAACTGCATTGCAGTTAAAAATGGCTTTGACTACCACCACCGATTTCTGTATGCTAGCTATGCTATCAGCTTATACGAACAGGAGTTAGCATTAGCAGTCACTTCTTCTAAACCTGAAAAGGAATAACTTCTAAATGTTATGCAGCGAAAACAGTCAAATATATCATAATCGTACTTTAGTAACCAAATTGTGGGCCTGTTACAATACCTCAATCATGACGGATTTGACAAATATTAACTTTGTTAGATCAGATTTGTTGGATGTGTGCCAATCCGGCGACCTCTTTCTATCCCCCACGGTCTGCATTCCAATTGACGTCTTTACCGCATCTATCAATATAAACCTCCCTTGCAAATCTCCTTCCAAATCTCCCTTGAGTTATGTAAGAGTACGTTTTATTTATTGTCAATGAAATGCTGCCAGTGAGCTACAATACTCAGTAAATAAGGTGTTTTACAGATGATTCATTGTAAAATATTGTTTTTCAATCGACCCTTGTCAAACAATATGAAGTCAGTGCAGCACTACATGCTATGCATTGTGGACTATACTGCATTCCACATACTGTGATATTTTCCAACTAAGTTGAAGTACTTTATGGTCCCCCTGCATTACGTAAGATAATATATTTCATTCCTCCTCCAGAAGTTTCATTGCAACCACAAAGCCTAAAGGCATGTACGCAGGCAGGTCAAGCACATCCCACTCTCTCATGGATGATTAGCTCAGTTGGCAAGCATTGAGGAGCAGGTTGCTCACATACTAGAGATGATAATTTAGCAAAAATGTAACCAGCAGCTTCTCGTCTTGAAGCACTGCAGGGCTGAAGCCAGGTATTTGCAGAGTTCTTCATATGAGTTTTTACCTATCTGTCCTATAACATACACTGAGTGTACAAAACATTAGGAACCCCTTCCTAATATTGAGTTGCACCCCCCTTTGCCCTCAGAACAGCCTCAATTCGTCGGGGCATGGACTATAAGGTGTCGAAAGCATTCCACAGGGATGTTGGCCCATGTTGACTCCAATGCTTCCCACAGTTGTGTCAAGTTGGCTGGATGTCATTTGGGTGGTGGTGGTGGACCATTCTTGATACACACAGGAAACTGTTGAGCGTGAAAAACTCAGCAGCATTGCAGTTCTTGACACACTCAAACCGGTGCGCCTGGCACCTACTACCATAGCCCGTTCAAAGGCACTTAAATATTTTGTCTTGCCCATTCAACCCTTGAGTAGCTAGGGTTCCATCCAATTGGCGGCAGATTTTCATGCAAATATTATAAAATCTGCATGAAGAAAATAACGCATTTTCCCACTAGTGGTGTGTTTCCACCAAACTGAAAAAGTTTACTTCGATATGATGGTTATTATATCAATATTTGCACATAAAGGAATTTCCATCTCCATTTCTCGCATAATTAATTTTATAGACTCAAAAAGATCCCACCATGTCAAACAAACAAATTATCTGTCGGCATTTATAAAATTTTATAGACACTTCCTGTTTCCATCACAGTTGTCATGATTGTTTTTATACGGTATGACTTTACTCGCATAAAAACTGTGGATGGAAATGCGGTTAATGGCACACATACACAATCCATGTCTCAGTCGTCTCAAGGCTTAAAAATCTTTAATCCTCTTCTTTAATTAACCTGTCTCCTCCCCTTCAGCTACACTGATTGAAGTGGATTTAACAGGTGACATCAATAAGGCATCATAGCTTTGACCTGGATTCCCCTTGTTAGTCTATGTCACGGAAAGAGCCGGTGTTCCTAATGTTTGTATACTCAGTGTAGTTCAAAACACTGATTCCTGGTGCTTAATCGGACCTGACAGCTAATGTTATTTAGACAGTCCTGCAGTTAGCTAACATACATACAGCTAGTACAGCCCATTGTGAAACTTTCGGACAAATATGAAGGTACCAGTCCTCTGTGAAATGCTAATGGTAACTCTATAGACTTGACCAATAATCACACAGTCCAAACAGCGCTATTGAAGTAGATTAAATTAAATGTATTTCAATCAATTAAAGTAGATCAAGCTGTAAACATACAGTATAGAACTGCTACTGGGATCATGTCATATTGTTATCATTATCTTTATATTTTGCTCTCGGTGTAGTCTACGGCCAAACCTACTCACAATATCTTGAGGATATCTTAAGTGTCATAACATATAATTACATTTTAGTCATTCAGCAGATGCTCTTATCCAGAGCGACTTACAGTTAGTGAGTGCATACATTTTCAAACTGTTCCCCCGTGGGAAGCGAACCCACAACCCTGGCGTTGTAAGCGCCATGCTCTACCAACTGAGCTACACGGGATTGTACTGTATGTAGTCATGACTGTCAAGTGTACCATTGGTCAAATGGGACATTTGTCCTCTAGACGTAACTAGACGGTTGGGGAACACAAGACACAATTTGGTAACAGAGAACAACTTACCCCACACGGTATGTAGCTTCACAGGTAAATATCTAGAAAATAAAGGACTCTAAAATAAACTGCAACACATTTGTCTATTTAAAGAACACTATGAATGACTAGCTGACCAGGATGTTGTCTAAATAATGTAAAGTCTGATCATTAAAAAGCCTAAAATACCCCACTTGAATCTAATAGGCTAAATGGAACACCACTACAGTACTAGCGTTATGGCTCTTTCTGCTTGATTTAAAGAAAAAAACATCTGAGGCCTCCCGAGTGGCGCAGCGGTCTAAGGCACTGCATCGCAGTGCTAGAGGCGTTACTACAGACCCGGGTTCGATCCTGGGCTGTATCACGACTGGCCGTGATCGGGGGTCCCATAGGGTGGCGCACAATCGGGTTAGGGGAGGGTTTGGCAGGGGTGGCTTTACTTGGCTCATTGCGCTCTAGCGACTCATTGTGGTGGGCCGGGTGCCTACAAGTTGACAGTTTAACTGTGTTTCCTCCGACACATTGGTGCGGGTGTTAAGAGGACGCATGACTCGACCTTCGCCTCCTGAGCCTGTTGTGGAGTTGCAGCGATGAGACAAGATCGAAATTGGGGAGAAAAAAGCGTCTGAAAGGCTTTCTATGAGTCACAGCACAACATGCTGACTCTCCTCTGTTCTCATCCACCTTGATATACTATATATACAGAAAGTGTGTGGACAAGAACTGTTTGTCGGGAGATTCATTAAATGGGATTCCATGGCCGAGCAGCCGCACGCAAGCATAAGATCACCATGTGCAATGCCAAGCATCGGCTGGAGTGGTGTAAAGCTCCCCGCCATTCGACTCTGGAGCAGTGGAAACGCGTTCTCTGGAGTGATGAATCACGCTTCACCATCTGGCAGTCCGACGGACTAATCTGTGTTTGGCGGATGCCAGAAGAACGCTACATGCCCCAATGCATAGTGCCAACTGTAAAATTTAGTGGAGGAGGAATAATGGTCTGGGGCTGTTTTTCATGGTTCAGGCTAGGCCCCTTAGATCCAGTGAAGGGAAATCTTAACGCTACAGTATACAATGACATTGTAGATGATTTTGTGGCAACAGTTTGGGGAAGGAACTTTCCTGTTTCAGCATGACAATGCCCCCGTGCACAAAGCGAGGTCCATACAGAAATGGTTTGTCGAGATTGGTGTGGAAGAACTTGACTGGCCTGCAGAGGGCCCTGACCTCAACCCCATCGAACACCTTTGGGATGAATTGGAACCCCAAAATCAGTGCCCGACCTCACTAATGCTCTTGAACTGAATGGAAGTAAGTCCCCGCAGCAATGATCCAACATCTATTCGAAAGCCTTCCCAGAAGAGTGGAGGCTGTTATAGCAGCAAAGGAGGGACCAACTCCATATTAATGCCCATGATTTTGGAATGAGATGTTTGACAAGCAGGTGTCCACATACTTTTGTCATGTAGTGTATATCTGCTGCCTTCGACACCATGAACCATCAGATCGCTGTTTATTATCTATGCATAGTCACTTTACCCCTTCCTACATGTACGGATTACCTTGACTAACCTGTACCCCACACATTGACTCAGTACCGGTACCCCCTGTATAAAGCCTCGTTATTGTTATTTTATTGTGTTACTTAATTATTTTATGAACTTTTTTTTTAGTAAATATTTTCTTAACTCTATTTTCCTAAACTGCATTGTTGGTTAAGGGCTTGTAAGTAAGCATTTCACGGTAAGGTCTACACCTGTTGTATTCAGTGCATGTGACAATTTGATTTGATCCTCCTCTCCACCCTCTCAGGGCTGCGTGTCTCAGTCTCTGCACACTTCTGGATTGCATCCTACCCAGCAGGTCGCTCCTACCAGGTGGTGTGGAGAGGATCTGTGTCTGCACCACATGCTCTCACTACTGGTGTCCCCCAGGGCTCGGTTCTAGGCCCTCTCCTCTTTTCTCTTGACTCACTCCTGAAGATTCATGCTATATAACATCCGTAGGAAGCGGTGCAGGTACTAGTCATCTCCCATCTAGACTACTGCAACCCTCTTTTGGCTGCACCTTATCCAGAACATCACAGCACGCCTGGTGTTCAATCTTCTCAAGTTCTCCCATGTCACCCCGCTCCTCCGCACACACTCCACTGGCTTCCAGTCTAAGCTTGCATCATTTTCAAGTCCCTGGTGCTTGCCTACAGAGCAGCAAGGGGAACTGCCCCTCCCTACCTTCAGGCTATGGTCAAACCTTTCCCCTGAACCTGAGCACTCCGTTCTGCCACATCTGATGTCTTGGCACTGGGCAGTTCCCTTTCAAACTGTCAAAGCTCTTCTTTCTCTGTCCTGCAACTCCAAAGGTGAAACAAGCTTCTTCCTAATGTCAGGATAAAGGAGTCCCTGCCCATCTTCCGAAAACGTCTGAAAACCTAACTCTCTTTAAAGAGTATTTTAAATAAATCCCACGTCTGCGTAAATGTACTTCCTACGATGGTGGTATGTTGTTGTCTCACCTAGCTTTCTTAAGATGAATGCACTAATGTAAGTCGCTCTGGATAAGACCGACTGCTTAATGACTAAAATGTCATATATAAGCACTTATCTAAAATCACGGCCAAGTCCCAAATGTTCAGAATACTTTTCTTTTTAATCCAAGGTGAAAAGTTGAGAAATCTTACAGTTCGGTGTTTAAATGAACTTTGTTATTTCAATGAGTTTAAAGCAAGCCCTGTCCACCCACTCACCTCCTGTCATCATGATACACCAGTACTCAATGCATGCTGATGATAATCCTACCTTTTAGAGTGTGTGTTTGGAACTCAAATGTATGCTAAGTAGTTAGCTGCTAAGCAACAAAAAATTACCCATGCAACCTTCCTTTACTAGAGTTGAGCATTGTATTACAGAACAACTTCTCAATGCCAAAGTTCTCAGTAGCCTACCATCATTCTGTTTTACATTAAAATAAACCGGCTAAATACAACTTCCATGTACAATCAGCTGAAAAATGGAATATACTCTGGCAAACTAATCGAATATATTCAGAAAAATAAACTGGATGCTTCAATGACTGAGAGTAGCAGTAGATTTACCTTTATGGCGGAGGTGGCTATCTGTAAGTGGTGAAGTCTTCTCAAGGTGCTCTCGCGGTCTGTGAAATAAGAGGCAGCCAACTGATGCAATACTTCCAGGGAGACCACCGAGCTGTTTCCCTGTCCCTCCGATTTCTTACTGAGCTTCTGCTTATCCAGGAAGATTATCAACGATTCTTCTCCTGTAGAAAGATAGAATAGAAGAGAATAGAATATAAGAAAATAATAACTAAAAAAATCCCAGAGGGATCTTCAGTCAAAGATACACATGGTCCTTAATAATAAAGAACAACTAGAAAAACTGGGTCACTTTAATCATAATGACACCAAAAGTTTTAATACTTGTTGAGAGTAATGGGTGACATTATCCTCCATGAAAGGAATTAACGGAGGCATTCAGACAAAAGCTCATAGACTGCAGACAGATTAAAAAGGTCTATCTCTGTCTTGTATGAAAACCCAGATTTTTCAAAAGAACACTACAGTATTCACATGATTCTGCTAGACCAGACAGTGTGCTGCTCTCTTCTACCTTGAGACTATTTGATACCATCAGCACCCAGCATAAGAATGTGTGCATTGTTATTTGAATTATCTCATTAGCATGCAGCATATAGTCCCATCCCTTTTGTTTGAGCCGGTAATTATGAGACCTCACTATGGCTTTGCCACTGCATTCATCTTTCTTGTCACTTCGACTCTGTAACTTCAGTTCATATATCCACCATTAAGTGACATCATAATTAGTGCCTACATCTCATCAGACATAGTAGTATTCTGGTTGATGTCATAGCAAATGTTTAGAGACCACAACCAGGACTGGTGTCCAATTATTTATTTAGATGCTAGGGGGAGAATAGCATTCAATATCTCAAACTATGTGTATAACTGTTGAAATGTCCTCATGTATTCAGCATTACCTCAATCATGGATTGCCAAATCAACAAAGCAGACCAAGATGAGTAACAACATCCCTTAGCCACGAAGCCTAGAGCTAAGTGCCACTGAGTAGGTGTATGTGAAGTTGCTTACCTCCTAGCGTAGCAGACACCAAAAAGTGAGTTCCATATTTCTTGATCAAGTTCTCGTGGATCTGCTGCAGACTTGGTCTTCGACCCAGCAACCTCAGGTTGCGTAGAAATTCCGGCGCCAGCGGCAAGGGGGCCTTAAAAACGTCCCTCTTCTCTGTAGCCAAGCTGTTCACTTTCCAATGGCTGAATTCCCTGCAACAACAAACTGATCTCAATTCAAGTGAACCATGTGACAATTTTGAAATCCATCTGATTCATGGTGCTTGGGTCATTTCATTGGTTGATACTTGCATATGTGAGAGAATGCAAATATCAGCAGAAAATATAGCTTGATGTGCATACAATTGCAACAAAACAAAGGATTCAATTTGAATATTAATATACTGTATGTATGTATTCCTTAGAACAAAAAAAAAGAACAAATCATCGAGAACAACATGCTATTTTGAAAAATGTAACTTGACATTCCACATTGACATTCATTTTGCAGTCAGCATTACAATATTGTCACGACCAACTGTTACAGGAGTTGTGAATGATTGGGATAGACATCAAATACATTTGAACTTATATGACAACATACAGTACACAACATGGAAAGTGATTGATGATCATTATTCAATGAAAGAAAGTATAGAAAACATATTTAGTCCAAACTTACACTATATAGGCATTATGCCACACAAATAACATTGGTAGTACCATACCATGTAAGTATAATGATTAAAGTGTAATTGCATACTGTTATTTAGTACAAAGTATGACTTGCACAATTTCAAAGACTTTAAGAACAAAGTTACAGTCCAATTTCTGTAATAATGTGCAGGAGTGTACACAAACATTCCTTTCAAAACATGAAAAAGACATCGGTCTTTGGAATAATTTTGAGGGATAAGAAGCAATAGCAAACCAATGTTGATGTGGATAATCCAAGCATCCAAAGTAAACCTCAAATCTTACATCACATTATCATACAAGTATTTGCCTATAATATGTAAAGACCATGAGATGCTGCCCATTAGCTTTGGATTATGTTGTCTTGACTGAAAAATTTGTGACGACAGAGGTTGTGAACATTACTTTTTTTCCATGAGGATTACGAAGCGTTAATTGTAACAGTGTTGGCTGACCGTTCCAGTGCTAATGATGATAGATGCTCTTAATTACAGGGCTTTAGAACAAGCTGATTGCACCTGCAGCTCTGCAGGATTGCAGGGAATTGTTTAAGCCAAAACTCTCTAACTCTACTCCATTCCCCATTTGTTAAGAGCAGAGCACCTGGATATTGGAACTATTTTAAAATTCTACTACCTTCCTCTATGAAACATAATTTTTCCAAGGCTTTTACTTGTACATGTTTGTAAAACGTGTTACCATATTATTAGAATGATTCATTCTATTTCTATGAGTGTTACCCCTAAATTAATTTCAGTTACAAAATGGAAGATAATGTTTAATAGGTTAATAACATTGTCTAGATCTGTCTCTGTATGTATCAACTCTTGATGATGAGGCTGTATTCCACACCTGCATTGAGGATGTGATTTAGAACTTTATTCATAAATGATGCTTGCATGAGGCAGCCTAAATCCATGCAAGACATCACCGACTGTACAGTGTATATGGATTTAACCTGGATCACAACACCTGCTTTCAGTATATATTAGCCTTTATTTAACCTTTATTTTAACAGGGAGTCCACACTGAGACCGAGGGTCTCATTTCCAGGTGAGCCCTGTGTACACAATACACATCAGTTACAATATAAATATTTAAAAGTATACATGCATACAGTGCATTCGGAAAGTATTCAGACCCCTTTACTTTTTCCACATTTTGTTACGTTACAGCCTTGTTCTAAAATTTATTAAATAGTTTTTTTTCTCATCAATCTACACACAATACCCCATAATGAAGAAGCAAATGTATAAAAAACAACAACTGAAATATTACATTTACATAAGTATTCAGACCCTTCACTCAGTATTATTTAAATGTTATTTTTTACTCAGTACTTTGTTGAAGCACCTTTGGCAGCGATTACAGCCTCGAGTCTTCTTGGGTATGACAGTACAAGCTTGGCACACCTGTATTTGGGGAGTTTCTCATATTCTTCTCTGCAGATTCTCTCAAGCTCATTCAGATTGGATGGGGAGCGTTGCTGCACAGCTATTTTCAGGTCTCTCCAGAGATGTTCGATCGGGTTCAAGTCCGGGCTCTGGCTGGGCCACTCAAGGACATTCAGAGACTTGTCCTGAAGCCACTCCTGTGTTGTCTTGGCTGTGTGCTTAGGGTCGTTGTCCTGTACGAAGGTGAACCTTCGCTCCAATCTGAAGTCCTGAGTGCTCTGGAGCAGGTTTTCATCAAGGATCTCTCTGCACTTTGCTCCGTTCATCTGTCCCTCAATCCTGACTAGTCTCCCAGTCCCTGCCGCTGAAAAACATCCCCACAGCATGATGCTGCCACCACCATGCTTCAAAGTAGGGATGGTGCCAGGTTTCCTCCAGACGTGACACTTGGCATTCAGGCCAAAGATATCAATCTTGGTTTCATCAGACCAGAGAATCTTGTTTATCATGGACTGAGAGTCCTTTAGGTGCCTTTTGGCAAACTCCAAGCGGGCTGTCATGTGCCTTTTACTGAGGAGTGGCTTCCGTCTGGCCACTCTACCATAAAGGCCTGATTGGTGGAGTGCTGCAGATATGGTTGTCCTTCTGGAAGGTTCTCCCATCTCCACAGAGGAACTCTGGAGCTCTGTCAGAGTGACCATTGGGTTCTTGGTCACCTCCCTGACCAAGGCCCTTCTCCACCGATTTCCCAGTTTGGCCAGGCAGCCAGCTCTAGGAAGAGTCTTGGTGGTTCCAAACTTCTTCCATTTAAGAATGATGGTGGCCACTGTGTTCTTGGGGACCTTCAATGCTGCAGAAATATTTTGGTCCCCTTCCCCAGATCTGTGCCTCGACACAATCCTGGCTCGGAGCTCAACGGACAATTCCTTCGACCTCATGGCTTGGTTTTTGCTCTGACATGCACTGTCAATTGTGGGACATTATATAGACAGGTGTGTGCCTTTCCAAATCATGTCCAATCAATTGAATTTACTAGTTGGACTCCAATCAAGTTGTAGAAACATATCAAGGATGATCAATAGAAACAGGATGCACCTGAGCTAAATTTCGAGTCTCATAGCAAAGGGTCTGAATACTTATGTAAAAAAGGACTCTCAGACCACAAATTTGTTTACATCCCTGTTAGTGAGCATTTACCCTTTGCCAAGATAATCCATCCACCTGACAGGTGTGGCATATCAAGAAGCTGATTAAACAGCATGATCATTACACAGGTGCACCTTGTGCTGAGAAGTATTTCTGTCTGTAATAATGCCCTTTTTGTAGGGAAAAAATCATTCTGATTGGCTGGGCCTGGCTCCCCAGTGGGTGGACGTGGCTCCCAAGTGGGTTGGTCTATGCCCTCCCAGGCCCATCCATGGCTGTACCCCTGCCCAGTGATGTGAAATCCATAGATTTGGGGGCTAATTTATTTATTTCAATTGACTGATTTCCTTCTTTGAACTGTAACTCTTTGAAATTGTTGCATGTTTTGTTTATATTTTTGTTCAGTATAAAATACACAAAAAACTAAAACACAATCATAAACAATATTTACATTTCTCTGCTACTAGGTCCTTAATCAACACTCTAAACTGCCTGAGCGGCACCAGAACATCCAATATGAATGAGATCTGCAAATTGTTCCAGAAGTGGGGTTATTTTCTTTCTTTTTCAGATTTACCTAATTCGGTGGAGACCCGAAGAACCTCGAGAGTTAACCAACCCTGTGAATGTGTTTTGTAACTTGTTTTGAACTTCAACAACGAAGTTAGGTAAGTCGGAAGCTTGGTAGTAGAGCTTTGTAAACAAAGAGCGAGTAATGTAGTGACCTAAGGGACATTAATGAGGACCAGCCAACCTTTTGAAACAGGATGCAGTGATTTGTGTTAAAACTGTCACCTGTGATAAAGCGAAGGGCACTATGGTAGACGGCATCCAAAGGTTTAAGAGTAGTGGCTACTTTATTCTGATAAATGGTGTCCCCATAGTCAAGAACTGACAGGAAAGTTGACTGTACAATCTGCATCCTGCTGTTTAGGGAGAGGCATGATCTATTGTCAATCCAAAAGCACAGATAGTTATATGCAGGAACCTGCTCGATGAAAGAACCATCCAATGCATAAATATGTAAGCCATCTGAAATATTTCTACAAGAATTAAAAAACAGCATACATTTAGTTTTTTCTGCATTAAGTACCAATTTTAAATCAACAAGTACTTCTGCAAAGCAACAACATCAGATTGCAGCTCCTACCTAGCCTGGTCAGCTGTAGTGGCAATAGCGTACATAACAGTGTCATATGCATACAGATGAATGTTACAGATTTTTGCAGATAGGCCAATATTATTTATATAAATAATTAAGAGGACAGGTCCCAAAATCAACCCCTGCGGGACACCTTTAGTAATATCGAGGTAATTTGACTTAAAACCATCAGAAAGCACACATTGTGTCCTGTCTGACAGATGCCTGGTCGATGCAAGATGCCTGGTCGATGCCCATTACAGACAACCTTTGAATGAGTAGGGGATGGTCGACAGTATCCAAGATCGATAAATATGGCAGCACAGTTATTCCTATGATCTAACCAATTTAATATATAATTTAAGACAAGCGTAGCTGCTGAATCAGTCCTATGTCCAGGTCTAAAACAAGAGTGGTACACATTAAGAATATAATTTGAAGTTAAAAAGTTCTTAGCTGAGAGTTTGCCAGTGATTCTAATATTTTTGCAAGGCAAGATAGTTTAGAGATTGGGTGGTAGTTATCCAGGTCAGAAGGATAAAGGGGGAGGACATGCACTGCCTTACAGATCTTAGGGATAGCACCAGAAGCAATTGTTAAATAACAAATCTGGGTCAAAGGTTCTATAATGAGAAAGCTGCAGTAGAAAGCGATCAAGCGAATCAGCTCCTGTGGATTTTTTTTACATATTTTTTATGCACTGCACTTAATACATCATGGCATAAAATTGTTAAAAAAAAGAAAAAGAAAAGAGTGAGTGCCTGGAAGTGCATCATTCTCTGCTATTTGTTTAGAGGTGAATAAAAGACTACATCTAATGGAGCTTGAGTTTTTTTCAGAAACCATTTATTTCAAATAGATGGTCAGCTGAGGCAAAATGGTTATTAAAAGCACCACAGATGTCATTTTTGTCTGTTATAGGACCAGAGGCTGTTATAACATGCTGGGGCACTGAGGGGGTGACATACCCTCCCAATCGTACAACCCCAGGTCATACAGGAAATGTTGCTCATTGAAAGTTCAAAAATGTATCTTTGTAATAATGCGTGGACATGATTTAGATAGTTTAGTATCTCTAATACAGGCAATGGGACAATGGTCACTGAGCTCATTAGCAAAGATTCCATTGGCTATATACTTATGAGGGACGTTTGTCAGAATAATATCCAAAATAGTTGATTTTTCAGGGTGTTTTAAGTTGGGGCAGGATGATTTAGTTATCAGTTTAGATAAATTTAGCTCAGTACAAAAACCTTTCAGTCTAACTGATACTGTCATCAACCAATCCAGGTTAAGATCACCCAATATTAATAATTTAGAATTTGTATAGTTAAACAGCAAGTCAGACAATTTGCTAAGAGAAATTGGGAGGGCCGAGGGAGGGCGATAAACTCTAGTTGGGCATTCTTACCAAGGCCCACATTTAGGACAATACATTCCAATTGCTTGGGGACAGAAGTGGTAATACACACAGTAACATTCAAGTTGTTCTTTATGAATTTCTATATTTTACATTAGTTATATTTTGTTTGTTTTTAATCCCATCCTTCAGCTACCCTTAATCCCTCCCATCTATCTCTGAAGACCATCCAGTTTTGATTTATATTTGCCATATATTTTTCAACTGTGCTGTGATGTTTCACAAGTTCAAAGTTCTGAACCTTTCTATTCTCATAGTTTCTACAGATTGTAAATGAATGATAAACAATTTTGCTAAGAGTATTATTATATTATTGATCGATTGACTATGACTTTTCAAATCAAACAGCAGTGCTATTTGCAGAGTTAGCTCCAGGTAAATGTTGCAATTCTTCAGCCATTCCTGAACCTGCGACCAAAAACAAGTTAGATATGGACAGTACCAAAACAAATGATCTAACTAAATTAAATCAAGCTTTATTTATACAGCACATTTCAAATATGGAATGCAACGCAATGTGATTTACAGGAAAAAACAAATAAAAAACAATGAAAATAAAAGCTGAAATATTTACTACACAACAAACATAAGATAAAAAAACAAAAGAATTACAAAAACTGAACGACTAAAAAGCAAAGCTAAAATATGTGTTTTAAGATCTCTTTTAAATTTGTCCACAGTTTCAGCCCCCCTCAGGTTCTCTGGCAGGCTATTCCAGAGGCTGGGGGCATAATAACTAAAGGCTGCCTCTAATGCCTCTTGGTCCTAGGCTTTGGGATAGTTAAAAGGCCAGTGCCAGTGGACCTGAGGGACCTACTGGGTACATAACTTAAAAGCATGTCTGACATGTATTGGGGTGCACAATCGTAGATTGATTTCAAAACCAATAGAAGTATCTTAAAAGGAATTCTAAAACTCACAGGCAGCCAGTGCAGAGACCTTAAATCCGGTGTAATGTGTGCTCTCCATCTGGTCTTGGTCAGTACCTGTGCTGCAGGATTCTGTATGTTTTGCAGTTGACCAATGGCTTTCTTGGGTAGACCAGACAGGAGAGCATTACAATAGTCAAGCCTGCTTGTAGTAGAAGCATGGATGAGTCTCTCTGTATCAGCCTGAGAGAGAAACGTCCGCACCTTGGCAATGTCCCTCAGGTGGTAAAAAGCTATATTGGTCACATTCCTACTGTGTGATTCAAAGTTTAGTTTAGAATCAAAAATAACACCTAGGTTTTTTTTATGATTCTGTCTCTTCACAGCAAAATCTGCAGAGCTGGGATGGTTGTATCCCCCATATATACAACATTCTATTGGTTGCAAGAATTTAGTATATTAATTTAAATTGAAAAATTCGAAGTTTTGAATCCAGTGTCGTTTTGTGTATCAGTTCATAAACCATGTGCCATGGAATCCCAACTATTTTGCAATCTGTATGGCAATTTTATGGTCCTTAAATGAAACTGATATACTTGTTCATTTATCACAATTTGTTTTAACCAATTTTGGTCTTTAATGCAGTGCCGACAGACAAGTTCCTTACTTTCTCCCCCTTCCACTTGCCTCTTCCATTTTTGCAGTAATAATGCAATTATTTGGTTGTAATTTTGGATAGAGCAGACATTTCCATATATATTTGACATAACTTCACCAGTCCTATTTATGATATAATTTACAAAGATTATTCAGTTTTTTAAACATAATTTCCTAAAGTAATGTTTTTTTATCAGTTAGTATATTTGAGTTTAACCATAATATTTGTTGTAATATTTGTTCTGTCTTTTCTGGTGGATTAAACTGAAATTGCAACCAACTTTCTATGGCTTGTTTTAAAAATAGCGATATTTTGGAGATGATTTCATTTTCAAATAACCGTAAGTGAGAGGTTGTAATCTGAATAAAGGGAAAAAGGCCATTATTGAACACGGGGTGAGCCATTCTTACTAATCTGCTAGAGAACCAGTTCAGATTTAAGAATAGCTTTTGTATGACTGAAGCCGTTAGTGAAATGTCTAATGCTTTAATATTTAATAATTTATGCCCTACGAATTCATATTCATTATATAAATAAGGCTGTTTACTTTTTTCTGGCTTGCCGTTCCAAATAAAATTGAATCTTTTTTTCTCATACAATTTAAAAAACAAGTCGTTATGTGTAGGCAGGACCATAAGAAAATAGGTAAACTGGGATATGACTAAATAGTTAATCAGGGTGATTTTTCCACAAACAGACAGGTATCTTCCTTACCATGGTAGCAAGATTTTATCTATTTTTGCTAACTTTCTATTAAAATGTATTGTAGTGAGATAATGTCATTTTTTTTGGGTATGAATACCGAGTATGTCCATTTCACCATCAGACCATTTTATTGGTAAACAACACAGTAATGTAAAAGTTGTATTTTTTTGTGATCTAATACTTAATATAGTAGTACACTTATCATAATTTGGTTGTAATCCATAGAGGTTAGAAAAATTAGCTAGATCCTCTATGAGGCTGTGGAGGGATCCAAATTGTGGATTTAAAAGAAAACATGAATCATCAGCATACAATGACACCTTTGTTTTCAAGCCCAGGATTTCTAGCCCCTTCATATTATTGTTGGATCTGATTTTAATAGCTAACACTTCGATGGCTATAATGAATAGATATGCCGATAGTGGACAACCTTGTTTTACTCCTCTTGACAGTTTAATACTTTCTGAGAAGTAGCCATTATTTACTATTTTACACCTAGGGTTACTATACATAACTTTAACCCATTGTATAAAAGATTATCCCAAATTGATCAATTTCAGACATACTTTATTTAAAAGCCTTTTCAAAGTCAGTTATGAATACCAGGCCTGGTTTCCCAATTTTTTCATAGTGTGCTATTGTTTCCAGTCTTATATTATCTCCAATGTATCGTCCATGTAAAAAACCTGTCTGATTAGGATGAATAATATCCGACAATACCTTTTACACTGAAGTGTAAGGGGCCTCCAATTTTTTTAATGGACTGGATCTTTATATTTACCACCAAGGTCCTGTTTCAGTAATAGTGAAATCAGACCTTCTTGTTGAGTATCTGATCATCTACCATTTTTATAGGAGTGGTTAAAACATGGCAATAACAGTCTCTGAGTACATCAAAAAAGTTTGATATACCTCAACTGGTATGCCATCCAGCCCTGGAGCTTTCCCGGACTTAAAGGCTTTAATTGCATCTGCATTGCTTGCTGTTTGGGGTTTTAGGCTAGGTTTCTGTATAGCTCTTTGTGACATCTGCTGATGTAAAAAGGGCTTTATAAATACATTTCATTGATTGATTGATCAAGAAGTTCCTCCTCTGTAATTTGGCCTTCACGTGAGTCTTTCTGTGCAGCTGTTAATTTTACATTATTCATATAAAAACAATCCTTACAATTAACTTTGGTTAGTGGAGATGGAGGAGACTGAAATAAAAACATTGTTTAAAGTACTTTGCTTCCTTTTAAAAATATTGTTTGGTGAATCATGGCTGACTGTAATTTGTTACAAGTTTCAGTACATTCTTTTTGGTAACATTTCTATGTTGAAGATTTAAAAATAATTTGGTGAATTTTTCCCCATATTCCATTCAGTTCACTTTATTTTTTAAATAATATATCACACTTGATCTTTCTTGAATAACTTCCTCCAGTTCCTTATTTCACCTTTTACCATAATGAGATACAAGTTTAAATTATATTTATCATAATATATGTGTGTAAACTTACTATTAAAAGGTACCATGATGATTGAGTGTCCATATAGCTGTACCAGGATATTTGCACTGCTACTGAGTAAACCTCCAATTGTTCTCCACTATTCCACCCGCTAAAATCTCCCCCCATCCCAAGTTGGGTTGTCATCCCAGTGACTGGCAGACCACCCCTGTCCACTTGGATCCTAGGGCCTTTGAGAAATTGGGACCCATCTTTTAAAAAGAGCACACAGTGCCACCTACAGAACAGAAGCAGATTAACAGCCAAAAGCATTTCCAACGCCCTCACCTCGATTGTATTGTACACAGTTATATATATATATATATATATATATATATATATATATATATATATATATATATATATATATATATATATATATATATATATATATATATATATATATATATAACAGTGGGGAGAACAAGTATTTGATACACTGCCGATTTAGCAGGTTTTCCTACTTACAAAGCATGTAGAGGTCTGTAATTTTTATCATAGGTACACTAAAAACAAAAATCCAGAAAATCATATTGTATGATTTTTAAGTAATTAATTTGCATTTTATTGCATGACATAAGTATTTGATACATCAGAAAAGCAGAACTTAATATTTGGTACAGAAACCTTTTGTTTGCAATTACAGAGATCATACGTTTCCTGTAGGTCTTGACCAGATTTGCACACACTGCAGCAGGGATTTTGGCCCACTCCTCCATACAGACCTTCTCCAGATCCTTCAGGTTTTGGGGCTGTCGCTGGGCAATACGGACTTTCAGCTCCCTCCAAAGATTTTCTATTGGGTTCAGGTCTGGAGACTGGCTAGGCCACTCCAGGACCTTGAGATGCTTCTTACGGAGCCACTCCTTAGTTGCCCTGGCTGTGTGTTTCGGGTCGTTGTCATGCTGGAAGACCCAGCCACGACCCATCTTCAATGCTCTTACTGAGGGAAGGAGGTTGTTGGCCAAGATCTCGCGATACATGGCCCCATCCATCCTCCCCTCAATACGGTGCAGTTGTCCTGTCCCCTTTGCAGAAAAGCATCCCCAAAGAATGATGTTTCCACCTCCATGCTTTACGGTTGGGATGGTGTTCTTGGGGTTGTACTCATCCTTCTTCTTCCTCCAAACACGGCGAGTGGAGTTTAGACCAAAAAGCTATATTTTTGTCTCATCAGACCACATGACCTTCTCCCATTCCTCCTCGGGATCATCCAGATGGTCATTGGCAAACTTCAGACGGGCCTGGACATGCGCTGGCTTGAGCAGGGGGACCTTGCGTGCGCTGCAGGATTTTAATCCATGACGGCGTAGTGTGTTACTAATGGTTTTCTTTGAGACTGTGGTCCCAGCTCTCTTCAGGTCATTGACCAGGTCCTGCCATGTAGTTCTGGGCTGATCCCTCACCTTCCTCATGATCATTGATGCCCCACGAGGTGAGATCTTGCATGGAGCCCCAGACCGAGGGTGATTGACCGTCATCTTGAACTTCTTCCATTTTCTAATAATTGCGCCAACAGTTGTTGCCTTCTCACCAAGCTGCTTGCCTATTGTCCTGTAGCCCATCCCAGCCTTGTGCAGGTCTACAATTTTATCCCTGATGTCCTTACACAGCTCTCTGGTCTTGGCCATTGTGGAGAGGTTGGAGTCTGTTTGATTGAGTGTGTGGACAGGTGTCTTTTATACAGGTAACGAGTTCAAACAGGTGCAGTTAATACAGGTAATGAGTGGAGAACAGGAGGGCTTCTTAAAGTAAAACTAACAGGTCTGTGAGAGCCGGAATTCTTAATGGTTGGTAGGTGATCAAATACTTATGTCATGCAATAAAATACAAATTAAATACTTAAAAATCCTACAATGTGATTTTCTGGATTTTCCGTCTCTCACAGTTGAAGTGTACCTATGATAAAATTTACAGACCTCTACATGCTTTGTAAGTAGGAAAACCTGCAAAATCGGCAGTGTATCAAATACTTGTTCTCCCCACTGTATATATATTATAAAATCTTGCATATCTTAATTTATTTGTACAATTAATTAATAATATACGTAATAATGTAGGCTCTTCATATTTGATTGTTACCTATTGATACCTATAACCAGGACTGGCATTACAAAAATTACATTTCTTGGCAAGCAATTAATATTTTAGGAAACAATTATTGTGATTCATCCTATACTGCCCCTAACATCATTACCCCATAGCAACAGATGTGTGATACATACACACACTCTCCCCACCGTTCCCCCACAAACAACCACAAGCTCAGATGTTCAACAGTTGTTCCATCCCCGAGCCCAACTCAAGAGAAGACTTGATGTGCGAATGCATATACAGTTGTAGCTGTTTGAGAAGGCATGCAAAATTGAGCAAGAATGGGGAGATTTGATTAACCAATTAGACAAAATGTTTGAGTTAGTTTGAGAAGCCAGAATTAAAATTAGATCAATTTTCGAAATCAAACTTCTGGGATTTACTAGAATCAGTCCAAGACCACAGCTGCAGGATTTCAGATCAGATGGAGTCTCTAACATAAACATGCTATGATCAGTAGGTAACCCTCTATATGAACCCTCTATATGATCAAGGTGTTGAATGCCTCTCTTTCTGTGTTAGATTTCTGTGAGATATTTTGAGAGGCAAGAGGGGAATGGCTGATCTGCCCCATTTCCTCTGGAAGCTGAAAACTAGGTTTCCAGCTTATTAATATTTGGCCCTCATCCACTGAGGAGGCAGTTTATCAAGTCAATGTGTTTTTGTCAAGTATTGTAGCAATTTCTTGGAAAACCTTTCAAGTAAATTTTTTATATTGATACTAGCAATTTTTCAGGGCCAGACAGGGCTGGTCTGCTGGACAAAAGTACTATCTTGTTGCAATATAAATACTTTTTCAAAGTACATTTCTAAAATGTATAAACAATAGGAGTACAGTGCCTTGCAAAAGTCTTCATCCCCCTTGGCGCTTTTCCTATTTTGTTGCATTACAACCTGTAATTTAAATGAATTTTTATTTGGATTTCATGTATTGGACATACACAAAATAGTCCAAATTGGTGAAGTGAAAAAAATGACTTGTTTAAAAAAATTCTAAAAAATAAATAACGGAAAAGTGGTGCATGCATATGTATTCACCCTCTTTGCTATGAAGCCCCTAAATAAGATCTGGTGCAACCAATTACCTTCAGAAGTCACATAATTAGTTAAATAAAGTCCACCTGTGTGCAATCTAAGTGTCACATGATCTGTCACATGATCTCAGTATATATACACCTGTTCTGAAAGGCTCCAGAGTCTGCAACACCACTAAGCAAGGGGCATCACCAAGCAAGTGGCACCATGAAGACCAAGGAGACAAAGTTGTGGAGAAGTACAGATCAGGGTTGGGTTATAAAAAAATATCTGAAACTTTGAACATCCCACGGAGCACCATTAAATCCATTATTAAATAATGGAAAGAATATGGCACCCCAAAAAACCTGCCAAGAGAGGGCCGCCCACCAAAACTCACGGACCAGGCAAGGAGGGCATTAATCAGAGAGGCAACAAAGAGACCAAAGATAACCCTGAAGGAGCTGCAAAGCTCCACAGCGGAGATTGGAGTATCTGTCCATAGGACCACTTTAAGCCGTACACTCCACAGAGCTGGGCTTTACGGAAGAGTGGCCAGAAAAAAAAGCCATTGCTTAAAAAAAATAAGCAAACACGTTTGGTGTTCTCCAAAAGGCATGTGGGAGACTCCCCAAACATATGGAAGAAGGTACTCGTGTCAGATGAGACTGAAATTGAGCTTTTTGGCCGTCAAGGAAAATGCTATGTCTGGCGCAAACCCAACACATCTCATCACCCAGAGAACACCATCCCCACAGTGAAGCATGGTGGTGGCAGCATCATGCTGTGGGGATGTTTTTCATCGGCAGGGACTGGGAAACTGGTCAGAATTGAAGGAATGATGGATGGTGCTAAATACAGGGAAATTCTTGAGGGAAACCTGTTTCAGTCTTCCAGAGATTTGAGACTCTGACGGAGGTTCACTTTCCAGCAGGACAATGACCCGAAGCATACTGCTAAAGCAACACTCGAGTGGTTTAAGGGGAAACATTTAAATGTCTTGGAATGGCCTAGTCAAAGCCCAGACCTCAATCCAATTGAGAATCTGTGGTATGACTTAAAGATTGCTGTACAATCCATCCAACTTGAAGGAGCTGGAGCAGTTTTGCCTTGAAGAATGGGCAAAAATCCCAGTGGCTAGATGTGCCAAGCTTATAGAGACATACCCCAAGAGACTTGCAGCTGTAATTGCTGCAAAAGGTGGCTCTACAAAGTATTGACTTTGGGGGTGGATAGTTATGCACGCTCAAGTTCTGTTTTTTTGTCTTATGTCTTGTTTGTTTCATAATAAAAAATATTTAACATCTTCAAATTGGTAGGTGTGTTGTGTAAATCAAATGATACAAACCCCCCAAAAATCCATTTTTATTCCAGGTTGTAAGGCAACAAAATACGAAAAATGCCAAGGGGGGTGAATACTTTCGCAAGCCACTGTGTACTTTATTGCACAAAACTCTTCTGAGATGTTAGAGCTAAAAGGGCAAGCGGCAATTAGTGTCTCTTCCCTTTCTCCCTAGTGTATCACTATCATGTGCTGATATAACGCATTCTACTAGAATGTTTATGCTTAGCGGAATATGTATGCTTTGTAACACTTTCCCTCTAATTTGAGTCAGTTCAACATTTCCTTTCAGAGAACTTAAATTGTCTAGCTGAATGAGGAATAACTATGTTAAAGGACAAAGTAGAACTAAAAAAGATCTGCCTTTTCAGTAACTGGAACATTTCTACTAAATGGGATAATGTATTGTGCAAGTGCACCAATGGCTCAGAACAGCTCTTTTCCCAACAAGTTGAATAGCACCTTCTGATTCTCCATTAGAATTAAATTAATCTTGTTAATTGTACATGGGGAGTCACAGCCTTCAACAGAGTAATTCGATTTCTCAACTGTGTTAACTGTTAAGAAATATAATAAAATATAACAAAAAGCTAGAAAATCAAAACAGCAAATAATTATTTCCCTCTGACAAAGTAATCATATATCATGGACACACTTCAGATTTAGAAACCGTTTTAGCCACACTTGATATACAGAGCGAGAGCTAATTCTGTCAATAATTAACTTTATGGAAAATGAAATGAGAATATGACTGATAAGAAAAGAGAACATTTGATCAATTGTCCCTCCCATCTCATAGCATTATGTCTGACCTGATGTGAGACATGCAGCTTGTCTCTTTCATTTCTAGTTCATGTTTTTATATTCACCCTGAAACCAACAGTCCCTTTATTGAACCTGAATTAATCAACTGATGTATGCTTTTCTACAAGCATATTTTTTAAATAAGCTGAGGTACTCGTCATATTGAAGGTCTTTATTGTATTTTGAAAACTTTACCCATGATTTTGAAAAGAAAGATTACAACAACAGTCACTTTATGCCAATACAAAATGACAATCACACGTTCAATACCAAAAATAAACACTAGTCAACAAAACCCATAAACTTGAAGGCAAAACATCAATTAAATGCAGAATGTGACATTTTATTGTGGTTAGTGTAGGCGGAGTGAGCGAGGTGGTAAATTACATCAAGTCATCTACACAAAGCCGGAGCGCCTCAGAACCCTACACCAATCTCACACAAATCACATTTCAGGGCCTGGAAAATCCAAATTTGCTAGACATTTCACTCATTAATCAACTTCCTTTATTTAGAAAATAATCCACCTCATTATAAATTCTCCAGATTTCTGCATCCGTATTGCACCTCCTAACGTAATAATTTATGAGTGACCATGTCTCATTACTTGTTTTATTGTCTTGGCAATGATCAGGATGAGCTGTTACCATGTTACGAGAGCCGCAGGGGCCTGGATGCGCTCAGTGGGGTCCCTATAGGCTGTCAGTGCTGCCACCTCACATGGCTCAAAAGCACAATGAGCCAGTAGTAATGTATCTTAAGGGAACGCATCTATCATCCCATAACACCTCCTGGGAGAGCCGGCTTTATAAATGTATCTTCCTGTCTGGATAACGTAAACATCCTTCCCATTCTTTCCTATTTCCTCTCACCAAATGAAGGCCTATGAAAGAAGATATTCCCCAATCTGCAAGACGTGCTGCTTCGCTATCTTGTTTTAAAGTAGTACATTTTTTACAAACCACATTAAATAGAGTTTTATCTATTCATGTAACCATTATTTCAATAGGATATCTTTTAAGTTGTAAACCTCGTCTGTGAGAGAACTGGCAAGACCACAGCCAGCAGCAGCAGCAGCTCTTTCTTTGACAATCACCATAGCTAGATTCTGCAGGGAATTTAAGCATCTTTGGCCCTGTGACCCTCACATTCAATTTATTCATTGGCATGGGGGCTCTTCGAAACTCAAATCACATATCTTTACATATTTCACAGGCATTGTAAATACATGCTTTGTAGTTATCATGTCAATGGCACTTACAGAATCGGATTCTCTCTGCACAACACTTGAACTCAGGAAACATAAAAAATTACAGAACATATCAGGCTTGCCATTCAAATAGGACAAAGCCCATTCACTCCAGAAAGTAACAGCAAGGATGACTGAGTTTGCTTTAGCAGGAATATTTCAGTGCACCACCCGTAGGGCAGCTGTGACCAGGCAGAGAGGGAGAAAATCAACCTTCCTCTATATAACCCAGTTGGTGTTCCCTATTCATAATGTGCAGACTTGCACACCTACTTTCTCTCTGGGTGTCCTTTAATAAGATCAGTGAACATATCAAAAGGCCTTGGCAGCACAAATGGGGGAAACCTCATTTATGTCCCTTGACGACTGAGGTGTTGGTCGGACAATATTGTGCACACGCACGCGCACAGACAATTTGCCTGCTAGGCAACCTTTCAAACAGTGCTGGCTCTGCTCTCTGCCTGATTCCATCACAGATCTGCAGGCCCTTTTCCGCCCAGCTGCTCTTCCCATGCTGACATTGGAGTTGGCCAATGTCAGCTACATGTGGGGCAAAGGAGGCAGAAAAAGAGGCCAAACTTGACCAACAGAGTAGATACACTCCATGATAATGCAGCACTGAGGCTTGCTAAAAGCCTAAGCAGGGTTAATGGCCCCTATACACAGACTGAGTGATATTTATTACACAGCCTGAGATAGAGAGTAGAACAACTAGCAGAGATTCATTCAAACACGGATTGCAGGGGGATTTTTTTTTTTTTACTATTATTTTTTTTCACCTTTATTTATCCAGGTAAGCCAGTTGAGAACAAGTTCTCATTTACAACTGCGACCTGGCCAAGATAAAGCAAAGCAGTGCGATAAAAACAACAACACAGAGTTACATATGGGGTAAAACAAAACATAAAGTCAAAAATACAACAGAAAATATATATATACAGTGTGTGCAAATGTAGCAAGTTATGGAGGTAAGGCAATAAATAGGCTATAGTGCAAAATAATTACAGTTAGTATTAACACTGGAATGATAGATGTGCAAGAGATGATGTGCAAATAGAGATACTGGGGTGCAAATTAGCAAAAATAAATAACAATATAGGGAAGAGGTAGTTGGGTGGGCTAATTTCAGATGGGCTGTGTACAGGTGCAGTGGTCGGTAAGGTGCTCTGACAACTGATGCTTAAAGTTAGTGAGGGAGATAAGAGTCTCCATCTTCAGAGATCTTTGCAATTCGTTCCAGTCATTGGCAGCAGAGAACTGGAAGGAATGGCGGCCAAAGGAGGTGTTGGCTTTGGGGATGACCAGTGAGATATACCTGCTGGAGTGCATACTACGGGTGGGTGTTGCTATGGTGACCAATGAGCTAAGATAAGGCGGGGATTTGCCTAGCAGTGATTTATAGATGGCCTGGAGCCAGTGGGTTTGGCGACGAATATGTAGTGAGGACCAGCCAACAAGAGCGTACAGGTCACAGTGGTGTGTAGTGTATGGGGCTTTGGAGACAAAACGGATGGCACTGTGATAGACTACATCCAATTTGCTGAGTAGAGTGTTGGAGGCTATTTTGTAAATGACATCGCCGAAGTCAAGGATCGGTAGGATAGTCAGTTTTACGAGGGCATGTTTGGCAGCATGAGTGAAGGGAGGCTTTGTTGCGAAATAGGAAGCCGATTCTAGATTTAACTTTGGATTGGAGATTCTTAATGTGAGTCTGGAAGGAGAGTTTACAGTCTAACCAGACACCTAGGTATTTGTAGTTGTCCACATACTCTAGGTCAGACCCGTCGAGAGTAGTGATTCTAGTCAGGTGGGCGGGTGCCAGCAGCATTCGATTGAAGAGCATGCATTTAGTTTTACTAGTGTTTAAGAGCAGTTGGAGGCTACTGAAGGAGTATGGCATTGAAGGTCGTTTGGAGGTTTGTTAACACAGTGTCCAATGAAGGGCCAGATGTATACAAAATGGTGTCGTCTGCGTAGAGGTGGATCTGAGAGTCACCAGCAGCAAAAGCGACATCATTGATATACACAGAGAAAAGAGTCGGCCCAAGAATTGAACCCTGTGGCACCCCCATAGAGACTGCCATAGGTCCAGACAACAGGCCCTCCGATTTGACACATTGAACTCTATCTGAGAAGTAGTTGGTGAACCAGGCGAGGCAGTCATTTGAGAAACCAAGGCTATTTAGTCTGCCAATAAGAATGCGGTGGTTGACAGAGTCGAAAGCCTTGGCCAGGTCGATGAAGACGGCTGCACAGTACTGTCTATTATCGATCGCGGTTATAATATCATTTAGGACCTTGAGCGTGGCTGAAGTGCACCCATGACCAGCTCGGAAACCGGATTGCATAGTGGAGAAGGTACGGTGGGATTCGAAATGGTCGGTGATCTGTTTGTTAACTTGGCTTTCAAACACTTTCAAACACAGGGCAGGATGGATATAGGTCTGTAACAGTTTGGATCTAGAGTGTCACCCCCTTTGAAGAGGGGGATGACCGCGGCAGCTTTCCAATCTCTGGGGATCTCAGATGTTACGAAAGAGAGGTTGAACAGGCTAGTAATAGGGATTGCGACAATTTCGGCAGCTAGTTTTAGAAAGAAAGGGTCCAGATTGTCTAGCCCAGATGATTTGTAGGGGTCCAGATTTTGCAGCTCTTTCAGAACATCAGCTGTCTGAATTTGTGTGAAGGAGAAGCGGGGGGCGGGGGGGGCATGGGCAAGTTGCAGCAGAGGGTGCAGAGCTGGTGGCCGGGGTAGTGGTAGCCAGGTGGAATGCATGGCCAGCCGTAGCAAAATGCTTGTTGAAATTCTCGATTATTGTAGATTTATCAGTGGTGATAGTGTTTCCTAGCCTCAGTGCAGTGGGCAGCTGGGAGGAAGTGCTCTTATTCTCCATGGACTTTACAGTGTCCCAAAACTTTTTGGAGTTAGTGCTACAGGATGCAAATTTCTGTTTGAAAAAGTTAGCCTTTGCTTTCCTAACTGCTTGTGTATATTGGTTCCTAACTTCCCTGAAAAGTTGCATATCGCGGGGGCTATTTGATGCTAATGCAGTACGCCACAGGTTGTTTTTGTGCTGGTCAAGGGCAGTCAAGTCTGAGGAGAACCATGGGCTATATCTGTTCTTAGTTCTGTATTTTTTGAATGGGGCATGTTTATTTAAGATTGAGAGGAAATTACTTTTAAAGAACAACCAGGCATCCTCTACTGACGGAATGAGATCTATATCCATCCAGGATACCTGGGCAAGGTCAATTAGGAATGCCTGCTCGCTAAAGTGTTTTAGTGATGAGGGGTGGTCGTTTGACCGCGGACCCGTTACGGACGCAGGCAATAAGGCAGTGATCGCTGAGATCCTGGTTGAAGACAGCGGAGGTGTATTTAGAGGGTAAGTTAGTCAGGATGATATCAATGAGGGTACCCATGTTTACAGATTTAGGGTTGTACCTGGTAGGTTCGTTGATCATTTGTGTGAGATTGAGGACATCTAGTTTGGATTGTAGGATGGGGTGTTAAGCATATCCCAATTTAGGTCACCAAGCAGTACGAACTCTGAGGATAAATGGGGGTCAATCAATTCAGACTTCTGATATTAACATGCAGAAAACCAAGGCTTTTACGGTTACAGAAATCAACAAATGATAGCTCCTGGGGAGTAGGAGTGATACTGGGGGCTGCAGAGCCTGGGTTAGCCTCTACATCACCAGAGGAACAGAGGAGGTGTAGAATAAGGATACGGCTAAAGGCTTTATGAACTGGTCTTCTAGTGCGTTGGGTACAGAGACTAAAGGGGACAGATTTCCGGGCGTTGTAGAAAAGATTCAGGGCATTATGTACAGAAAAGGATATGGAAGGATATGAGTACAGTTGAGGTAAACCTAAGCGTTGGGTAACAATGAAAGAGATAGCATCACTGGAGGCACCGATTGAGCCGGTCTCGGCGTGTATGGGGGGTGGAACAAAGGAACTATTTGAGGCAGTTTGAGAGGGACTTGGGGTTCTACAGTGAAATTGTATAATAAGAACTAGCTGGAGCAGCAATAGGCAAGGCATATTGACATGGGAGAGAGGCATAAAGCAATCACAGGTGTTATTAGAGAGAGCTAAGACAACAACTGGTAATGGCGATAAAGTTTGGGCTGAGGCTAAACAGAATAAACAGGATAGGGTACCGTGTAAAGGAACAGTCCAGCAGACATCAGCTGTGCAGCTGAGTGATCATAAGGTCCAGTGAACAGCAATATGTGAGTCCGAGATCAGTTCGAAATTGGTGCTACAGCACAGGCTAGCAGGAAGCACAGTTGTAGTTTGCGTGTGCTAGCGGGCCGGGGCTAGCAGATGGATCTTCGTGGTCGACGTCGTATCGGGAAGCCTGTTGAAACCACATCAGACGATTTCGTCGGCAAACCAGTCGTGTTGGATCGGCGGGGCTCAGTGTCAACACTAGGAGGTCCCGTCCATAGCTAGTAACTTCAATAAAATGCTTTTTTAAATGATATGATTAAGGTTTGATCTTATGATTTACATTGGTTGAATAGGATTCAGTCCACTCGAAATAAAGGTATAACAGATACATTTAGAAAACTAAAGCAATATTGCAATTGCATAAATTGATGACTCATGTCTCCCCTGAAAAGATAACTATCTGTAAGAATCTGCATTTCAGTTTCTTGTCCTAGTCATTTCTGACAATGTCCCAGAGCATCTTGTGATCCATCCCACTTCTATCAGAAAGCTACACCTATCCTGTCTAGCCATAATCTGTGCAAACCTATAATTTCAAATTGGACAAGAAGAATACTCATGTGACAAGCAGATTTCTGAATGAATTGTTTTCCAAGAGATTCATGTCTGTTCTTTTGGTACAGAAATTCACCTTGTATGGCTATAAATCTTTCAACATGCCCACAGTCCAGTAGCATTAGCAGCACAGCAGGAAAAATGCCCCCACTAATCTGGAGCTATAATTTGACTGAGGTGAATGTACAGTAGCACCATGGAGAGAGCATGCAGCAATAAAAGAAAATAGGCCTGGATGTGTGATGGAGGAAAGTGAGGGACAGGAAAGGGTCAAAGTACAAATATATTCCAAGCTGAGGAAATTAACATTTTAAATGCAGGCATATCAGATCCAGTACACCACATTTGATATTACATTTAAAATCATTATAATGCTTTTGAAAAGATAGAGATATATAAATATATGGATGGGAGATGGAAGTGCTGTGCTTTTTGTCTCTTGCTTGGTATGGTACGGTTCAGCAGAGTACAGTGCAGCATGGACAAGCACATCACAGCACAGTGCAGTACAGTACAGTATAATTCAAAGCAAGCTGTGGCACAGGGCACATATTCCTTTCTCTCAACAACTACTATTGTAGCTGCATCCAGAAGAACTGAAAATACATTGTGACAGACAGTATCTGTCTGTACTATGTCAACTTTGAAAAAATATAGTTAGTAAGATTAATCACATACACACACACACATACATACATACACACAACTCGCCTCTAGATTCTCACCTGTAGATCTTATAGCGTGTGGAAAAGCCTTGCTGGAAGCGTTCTTTGAACTCTGTGTATTCAGGACAACGGTGGAAAGGTCCCTTCTCGGACAGCAGCCAATCCAGTTGGCTGCCTCTCTGGCGTCCAGTGCTGGCAGCAGTGAGCGAGGGGTTCTTACTCTGCTGCCCCTCAGCCAGGGCCAGAACCCAGCCGAGGTGGCCCAGCACTGTCCACTGCCATAGGAGCATCAACAGCAACCATCTAACAGCTGCAGCACTCGGCCAATGCATCACCATCTTCCTGTTTGGCACCTGGGACCAGCATTCTTCTACTAATCCCTCCTGACCTATAAAGGAAAAGAGAGAGGACATGTTTTAGGGCTCAATTCAGAGGACAACTTGAAAGAAAATAAAAACTTGGACACTGTGGTTGACAGTCTCACTTGTGTTTATTTAGCTTATGTATCAGCCTCACAGCCTTCGTCACAGCTTCTCTTAGAGATCAATTTAATCAAACACACATGCAGTAACTTTCTTTTTCATAGCCAAAAACCTAATAGTACAACTGGCTAGACTTCCCTGCCAGACCGATGCTTTTTATCTTGGCCTGTACTAACTACACTGTAAGAGCCTTTTTTTGCTAGCTTTGGAAAGCTTTACAGCAAGTATTGGTCTAGACCTGTGAAGGAAGGAAAATAAAAAACCTGCTTTAGGCCTCAGTTCAGTCAAATACACACTGTGGTATTTTATGTGGTAGCGCTCCCAAGGCCGGATTAAGAAATCATAGGCCCCAGGGATTTGTTGAAACTGTTCTGCAACACCCTTTTAAGACAATTTATGTTTCCTTAATTTTGGCAGATACTGTACTTGTATGTGCTTGTGATCAAACTTAATCCACAGTTATTTTTTACAAACTATTGATCCTCTGTGGCTAAATTATGCTCTCTGGTGTATTTTGAACATTGAGAGCGGGCTCCTGTGGTTGGATCCACAATTATGGTAATAAAAAAAAAAACTTGGTTTATTTATGTATTTTTGCCTCTTGGACCCAGCCCCTGACTCACACAATTGACCAGTCACATTAATTGATTCTGCTTTTTTTTATGAATCAGTTGCCCAATCAAGGCAGGGCCCCCCAGTTACCCATGTGGGCCCCCTACCTCCTCTCCTCCCCCATCTGATGATTAGCAGAGTGGCAGCAGGCAGCAGCAGGCCGTCTACACTCATTGAGAGCGGGCTCCTGAGTCTTCCTGTGGTTGGCAGTTGCAGTAAAAAGATATAAAATATATACTACATACAGTGCATTCGGAAAGTATTCAGACCCCTTGACTTTTTCCACATTTTTTACTTTACAGCCTTATTCTAAAATGGATTAAATCTTTTTTTTCTCTCATTAATCTACACACAATACCCCATAATGACAAAGCAAAAACAGGTTTTTAGAAATGTTTGCAAAAAAACAACAAAAACTGAAATATAACATTTACATAAGTATTCAGAACCTTTACTCAGTACCTTGTTGAAGCACCTTTGGCAGCGATTACAGCCTTGAGTCTTCTTGGGTATGACGCTACAAGCTTGGCACACCTGTATTTGGGGAGTTTCTCCCATTCTTCTTTAAAGATCCTCTCAAGCTATGTCAGGTTGGATGGGGAGCGTCCCTGCACAGCTATTTTCAGGTCTCTCCAGAGATGTTCAATCGGGTTCAAGTCCAGGCTCTGGCTGGGCCTCTCAAGGACATTCAGAGACTTGTCCCGAAGCCACCTCTGCATTGCCTTGGCTGTGTGCTTAGGGTCGTTGTCCTGTTGGAAGGTGAACCTTCGCCCCAGTTTGAGATCCTGAGATCTCTGGAACAGGTTTTCATAAAGGATCTCTCTGTACTTTGCTCCGTTCATCTTTCCCTCGATCCTGACTAGTCTCCCTGTCCCTACCGCTGAAAAACATCCCCACCGCATGATGCTGCCACCACCATACTTCACCTTAGGGATTGTGCCAGGTTTCCTCCAAACATGATGCTTGGCATTCAGGCCAAAGAGTTCAATCTTGGTTTCATCAGACCAGAGGATCTTGTTTCTCATGGTCTGAGAGTCTTTTAGGTGCCTTTTGGGAAACTCCAAGCAGGCTGTCATGTGCCTTTTACTGAGGAGTGGCTTCCGTCTGGCCACTCTACCATAAAGGCCTGATTGGTGGAGTGCTGCAGAGATGGTTGTCCTTCTGGAAGGTTCTCCCATCTCCACAGAGGAACTCTGGAGCTCTGTCAGAGTGACCATTGGATTCTTGGTCACAGCCCTGACCAAGGCCTTTCTCCCCCGATTGCTCAGTTTGGCCGGGCGGCCAGCTCTAGGAAGAGACTAGGTGGTTCCAAACTTCTTCCATTTAAGAATGATGGAGGCCACTGTGTTCTTGGGGACCTTCAATGCTGCAGAAATGTTTTGGTACCCTTCCCCAGATCTGTGCCTTGACACAATCCTGTCTCGGAGCTCTATGGACAATTCCTTCAACTTGATGGCTTGGTTTTTGCTCTGACATGCACTGTCAACTGTGGGACCTTATATAGACAGGTTTGTGCCTTTCCAAATCATGTCCAATCAATTGAATATACCACCGGTGGACTCCAATCAAGTTGTAGAAACATCTCAAGGATGATCAATGGAAACAGGATGCACCTGAGCTCAATTTTGAGTCTCATAGCAAAGGGTCTGAATACTTATGTGAATAAGGTATTCTGTTTTTTATAAAAAGTCTGAATACTTTCCGAATGCACTGTATATAATATATACTGTATATATAATTTACAGTATATATTTCCTTTAGACATAATTTTTTTTACTTCAATTTTTTTGCTGCCTCTTGGACCCCTAACGGACTTAGGCCCAGGGGTAAGCCCCTGCGTTAATATGGGCCCTGAGTGCTCTTTACCATGGTCAAAAACCTACTGCTAGGTAGACTGACAGGTAGATGCTTTCGTTGCGCTTTCAAGTGTGTGGGGGCGGCCAAAATCACATGAAAACATACTTGGTAGATATAACTGAGGACCTTGCTCTTGATAAGAGGACCTAGCTTTACACCAAGTATTGGTCTGGGTTTAAATTTATGTCGTTGGTGGATTGTTTTGGCTGACAAAAATAAGGACACACTCCAATATCCCATGCTGTCATGAAAAAAAATAATAATTGCAATCATATCTGAAGCAAACTTTAAAAAAGAGGGTGGTAAGTTACATTTTTTATATTAATGAGTTACTGTAGTGTTGAATACGCAGTGCACAATACAACTTTTAGGGCCAAGAATAGAAAAAACTGTACAAGTGATATGAGACCAATAGTATTCCCTGTTGGTATTCTGTTTTGATCAAAAACACAATGCAAATTCATTTCAGAGAGCAAAATGCATTTTTAGACAGTACATTACCTTGCTTTAATATACACTTGTAGTACCATGGGAATAGCTTGTGCTTTAATAGTCCATTAGTGAGGTCATTTATCTAATGAATAATTTTAATAGGCAACTAACTTAGAGAAAGTATGTAGGATCAAGCGTTGAAAATGAGAACATCTGTGATGAGTGTGACGAAAGGAGTCAGGCGCAGGAGGGTAATCACCGAATACAGAGTTTATTCCTTCGTTGACACACAAATGCACTCAAATAGCGATCAACGAAACAGGCACAGGGGAAACTCTCATTCCTGGCAAATACACTGTAACGGTAGAATCCAATAATGCATAGGCACAGGGGAAAATCTACCCTGGCAACAAAATGTGTGATTAACAAGACAAGACAAATGTGATGATGATTGGGGCGGCAGTGGTTAGTAAGCCGGTGACGACTAACACCGAAGCCTGCCCGAACAAGGAGGGGAGGCAGCCTCGGCCGAAGTCTTGACAACATCATCAACTCCACTTTATATTAGACTACAGCTATGCAGTATATTCCATGGTGGAAAATGTACTATTAAATGCTTGTCCCATCAGACTAGTACAGTAGTGAAATTATAAGAAAATGCAATTATATAAAATTGTGATATTCTGTCCAAAAATATACATATACTGTACAACATTTCCCTTGTATGGCCTCCTGTCCTCTTCCTTGGCTTATCTTGATTTACCTAATATCTCTGTGGTATTTACACTGAACAAAAATATAAATGCAACATGTAAAGTGTTGGTCCCATGTTTCATGAGTTGAAATAAAAGATCCCATACATTTTTCATTCGCACAAAAAGCTTATTTCTCTCAAATGTTGTGCACAAATTTATTTACATCCCTGTTAGTGAGCATTTCTCCTTTGCCAACCATCTGACAGGTGTGGCATATCAAGAAGCTGATTAAACAGCAAGATCATTACACAGGTGCACCTTGTACTAGGGACAATAAAAGGCCACTCTAAAATGTGCAGTTTTGTCACACACCACAATGCCACAGATGTCTCAAGTTTTGTGGGATGCTGGCATGCTGACTGATGGAATGTCCACCAGAGCTGTTGCAAGATAATTTAATGTTAATTTCTCTACCAACATCGTTTTAGAGAATTTGGCAGTACGTCCAACCGACCTCACATCATGGGGTGAGCGGTTTGCTAATGTCAGCGTTGTGAACAGAGTGCCCCATGGTGGCGGTGGGGTTATGGTATGGGCAGGCATAAGCTATGGACAACGAACACAACTGCATTTTATCGATGGCAATTTAAATGCACAGAAATACCATGATGAGATCCTTAGACCCATTGTGACCAACAGATGCATTATCTGTATTCCCGGTCATGTGAAATCCATAGATTAGGGCCTAATTTATTTATTTCAATTGACTGATTTCCTGTAGCTCAGTAAAATCGTTGAAATTGTTGTATGTTGCGTTTATATTTTTGTTCAATATAATATATGCATTACTTTCCTTTTGTCCTTTGTTTCCCTCCCCTTTCTGCTAAACTGTCCCACTATAAAAGTTCTCTGCTTAAAGCTTTCCTCATAAAACAGATGACAGTTCGGTAGCACTTTACAATAAGTCACTCTCTAGCTTGGTCTACCTGTGTAGTAACATTGTAATTACTTGAATCACAGTATTGCATTAACAATGATAGTTTAACAATTAGCTTGTGCAGTAATTGCATATGGTAGCAATGTGCATCCTTCAATACTGTTAAGGAATAATCATTTATTTATTATATCTCAAGGAAACTTAACCATAGAGCACCCAACACCATTAATTCTGCTGTGAAGTGAATACCTTACATCTCACACGTTTTTCACTTTCTTGCAATGTGAAAGATACATCTGTCTGTAGGATTTTAAAAGGCATGTAGTGTGAACCTGTACTTGAAGCACCATCATTCCAACTGATTAGAATCCATACATTATTTCAAAGGCTAAGAGGATACAACATATACCTTAGGTCGAGAATTAATCACTATGAAATAATAATTATTTCACCTTTGTGCATCACAGGAGGTAATAATTCAAACCTCATTTTACCTATCATCTGCCTGCCCACTCATCAAGACAAGGCCCGTCTTAAACAGTATTCCTCACATTTACATTTTAATCATTTAGCAGACGCTCTTATCCAGAGCGATTTACATTTAGTGCATTAATCGTAAGGTAGCTAGGTGGGACAACCACATATCTCAGTCAGAGTAAATACATTTTTCCTCAATAATGTAGCTATCAGCAAAGTCAGTACTTGAAGGGGGGGCGAGGGGGAGTGCTGTGGGATTATTTAAGATACTCTTTGAAGAGGTAGGGTTATTGCACACTGCGCAGTGCACACTCCACTGGGGAGGAAGACCCTTTTGTGTCCCAAATGGCACCCTATTCCCTAAATAGTGCACTACTTTTGACCAGAGCCCTGTGACTCTGGTTCAAAGTAGTGCATTATATAGGGAATAGGATGCCATTTGTGGTCCATCCACAGTAAAGATGAGAAGCTGCAGGAAACAGCTGTGGTAGCTGCTGCTGCTTCCACCTCTCCTTTCATTCTGTATCATCCCTCCATCCCTCCCTTTCTTGCCTGTATCCCTGTATTGCCCATAGCCTTTACAGCCAAGACTCCATCATAACTTTCTATTTCGACAGTTGGGCTTTGTGGTTGTAAACAGGAGATTAGATTTTAATGCCATTTCATATGCTGAATCCAAGTGTAAATTCAACTTTAGCATAAATAAAATATGACTTGCAGTGTATTTTTTCTCACACGATACGGTTACAAATGAAAGTCTCTCCTATATGATGGTAGTCATGTCAAGAAGCTAGAGGGGAAAACGAGCCACAACTGATTCATACAAATTCTAGACTTTCCAACCTTGCTTGAAATGTGCCTTTCAAATGAGTCTAGGATCTAAAAGCAACACCTCTTACTGAGCTCTCCATCCCAGGCTTGTTTATTGCTCCTCTGTTGAAGTTCTTCCTAATTATATAAAAATATATCCTAAAAAATGCCATTGAGATAATGGAGGAAATACTGAATTTAGCCTTGACATTTAATGTTCATCTTGCATAAATCAAGTACTTTCCTATTTACCCTTTCTACCCAAGAGGAAAACCAAGGAGAAGACGCGAATGTCTTGAATTCAGAATGAAGGTACGAGGGCACACAGGTGGAATAGAAAACCATTTTACCGTCTCGCACTTAGAAATAACATTTCAGACAAGTATGGTCTGGGGAACTGGGTTCCTTTTGTGCCATTCACATTTGTAGCATTCACCAAGATTTGCAGGTGGGTAATGTTAACAGTTGCTAACACCCCTCAATAGAACACTCGCATCCACTCACACACGCATGCACACACACTCAGACACACACACAGGCCCACATAAGCACACAGGCATACACTGTTCTTCAAAAACACGATTAGCTGATCTCACACCTGCACATCGGCAAGAACCATACATTAAGAGAAAGGCTACAAATAGTGTGCTTTTTCACTGCTTTATAATAAATATAATACGGCACAGTATCAGGCTGACCAGCCACAGAGTATAAATATGCTATACCTGTAAGTTCTACTCAGTAATGTGTGCATGGCAATGAGCGCAGCTGTGAGTCCTTATTGAGTCTGACTTAATAAGGGTTTGTGAGTGTGGGCCAACACCTGCCTCCTGGCCGGGCCCAGCAAAGCAGGTGTAATCCCATTACCAGAAGCCCAGATGTCGTCTTGAACTCAGGTACTCATACTCAGTGTTTTAACTACTCAGCAACCCCGCCAGCTGTCCCACAATATTTCTGTATCGCTTCTTGCTGAGGGTGTATTTTTATCTTCACTAAAAGAGTATTCATAGTACCGGGTTGGTGGGTTTGTACTATGGCTCAATTATAAAAACTGGCATCCAAGGCAGAACTTTCCATCAGTTCCAGCCTAGCAATTTGCTTAAGCGTGGTTTGATGAAAGGATGAGAGCAATTATCAGGAGTACACCTCCTACGCTATGGTAAGCCAAACAGCTGTCATATATCTTGGTTACGCAAGATTTGTGTCCCTATGCGTCGAGCTGCATCGCACCGATAGCATCGTGATTCTTACTCAAAAGCTATACTCTATGTGTTTAACCATGCGAGACATCCCACTCATTTGAAGAGAAGCAAAGATAGACCAGGTCCCTGAGATGCATATGATATTGCTTTTTCATAAGAACAATCTACCATTGCCAAATAAATATCCCCTGCATCAAGCTGTGGGATGTTTTTCTGTGAATTTCAGAGTTGCTGGTTGGATGTTGCCAAGCAGCGAAACAGCACAGATCTTCCTGATTATAGTTCTTAAAGGTCAATCATCTTTCTCAGTAACCTCTACATGTCAATATTTTATGAGCAGATTCTTTCTAACCATGAAGATGATTAAAATCTATTCCTTCCAGTAAAAGTTTGCCCCATGGTAACTGTTTAGCGAGATGTAACATACAGTCGTGGTCAAAAGTTTTGAGAATGACACAAGTATTGGTCTTTACAAAGTTTGCTGCTTCAGTGTTTTTAGATATTTTTGTCAGATGTTACTATGGTATAGTATAATTACAAGCATTCCATAAGTGTCATAGGTTTTTATTGACAATTACATTAAGTTTATGCAAAGAGTCAATATTTGCAGTGTTGACCCTTCTTTTTCAAGACCTCTGCAATCCGCCCTGGCATGCTGTCAATTAACTTCTGGACCACATCCTGACTGATGCAGCCCATTCTTGCATAATCAATGCTTGGAGTTTGTCAGAATTTGTGGCTTTTTGTTTGTCCCCCCGCCTCTTGAGGATTGACCACAAGTTCTCAATGGGATTAAGGTCTGGGGAGTTTCCTGGCCATGGACCCAAAATGTCGATGTTTTGTTCCCCGAGCCACTTAGTTATCACTTTTGCCTTATGGCAAGGTGCTCCATCATGTGGGAAAAGGCATTGTTCGTCACCAAACTGTTCTTGGATGGTTGGGAGAAGTTGCTCTCAGAGGATGTGTTGGTACCATTCTTTATTCATGGCTGTGATCTTAGGCAAAATTGTGAGTGAGCCCACTCCCTTGGCTGAGAAGCAACCCCACACATGAATGGTCTCAGGATGCTTTACTGTTGGCATGACACAGGACTGATGGTAGCGCTCACCTTGTCTTCTCCGGACAAGCTTTTTTCCGGATGCCCCAAACAATCGGAAAGGGGATTCATCAGAGAAAATGACTTTACCCCAGTCCTCAGCAGTCCAATCCCTGTACCTTTTGCAGAATATCAGTCTGTCCCTGATGGTTTTCCTGGAGAGAAGTGGCTTCCTCGCTGCCCTTCTTGACACCAGGCCATCCTCCAAAAGTATTCGCCTCACTGTGCGTGCAGATGCACTCACACCTGCCTGCTGCCATTCCTGAGCAAGCTCTGCACTGGTGGTGCCCCAAATCAACTTTAGGAGACGGTCCTGGCGCTTGCTGGACTTTCTTGGAGCCTTCTTCACAACAATTTAACCTCTCTCCTTGAAGTTATTGATGATCTGATAAATGGTTGATTTAGGTGCAATCTTACTAGCAGCAATATCCTTGCCTGTGAAGCCCTTTTTGTGCAAAGCAATGATGACGGCACGTGTTTCCTTGCAGGTAACCATGGTTAACAGAGGAAGAACAATGATTTCAAGCACCACCCTTCTTTTAAAGCTTCCAGTCTGTTATTCTAACTCAATCAGCATGACAGAGTGATCTCCAGCCTTGTCCTCGTCAACACTCTCACCTGTGTTAACAAGAGAATCACTGACATGATGTCAGCTGGTCCTTTTGTGGCAGGGCTGAAATGCAGTGGAAATGTTTTTGGGGGATTAAGTTCATTTTCATGGAAAATAGGGACTTTGCAATTAATTGCAATTCATCTGATCACTCTTCATAACATTCTGGAGTATATGCAAATTGCCATCATAAAAACTGAGGCAGCAGACTTTGTGAAAATTAATATTTGTGTAATTCTCAAAACTTTTGACCACGACTGTACATAAACAAAAGCCATAATCCTGAAAATTAAAAAGCCTTAATGAAAAAGCGTAAGCATGGCAAGTTAATCAGCTAAAACAATTAGGAGGGTGTGAAAAAGCATTAATGTAAAAATAATCTGATTCTCAGCCACACCTCATTGTTCAGGGCACTTAAAAGTGAGGTGCCACACATATTTCAAACAGGAAAGCAGGTGCTTACCTCTTACCTGCACATTAATAACTATTATATCTACATCAGGGTCCTCCAACGAAGCCAAAGTGAAGCAAACAACCATATGGGCAATTAGAACCCATCAATACCCGCAAAATGTATATAGTACTTGATAATTAAGAAACACCAATCTATCTTTAGGAGCATCATATTTTCCAGCTGTTTGATTTTAAGAAAATCCCAAAGTACCAAAGGATCGATGATGTGTTATTGGTTCACCTTTCCAGCTGCCGTCCTTTCTCCATAAAGACAACGCCATGTAGTGTTAATTGCCTATACATCACATAGCCCAGATAATTACCCAAGCTGCTTACTATGGGTAACACTGCCTCCATAAAAAGTCCATCTGCATATTGCAACAACGCTATATTAGTTTGTTGACTAATCCCCCAATAGGTCCACACTGACTTGGGAGTTTGTGGAATTCCTGCCAAGAACAATACACCCACATTTGGTAATTGAGAGCACAGCAGGGCCTCAGTTCGAATTGCCTCTGTAAACTTTATTATATACAGTATCTATTGAAGGAAATATCCGTGAAGGTGGGATACACATTGAATAAACAACCCATGAAAACATAATTAATCAAAAGATAAATTAAATCGTAATGCAATTCACAATGTGAAACATTTTCAGTGATGGAACTGTCAACCTTATCTCATTACTATGCCGAAAACATGTAATGAACCGTATTCAATGCTGTGCATTGTCATGGTAATTGCTTTCAGTGGTAAAAGTTAATCAAGGCCAATTGCAAGGCCACAATTGAAGTGGGTGTCACTCGTGTTTATGCAGAATCCATTTCAGAACAGCCATGGCTTGATGGCTAGCTTCAAAAGGGTTGATGAGATCTTATTTTCAAGAAAAGCCACAAGGAGCTTTTATGCTTCTCTGTTGATATTTGCATTACATATTCAGATTAATTATATAAAGCTACCAGCTATTTGAACATCTGAGGCTATCATTTGAAAATCATTGAACAACAAATCATTACCTTTTAGGGGACATCAATTCTATTTAATTCAAGTAAGTGCATTGAGACGGTACAAGTCCCTTGTTCTCCAAAGGAGAAACCGAACAGAACAGTTTGATTGATATTTCTCATCTCCTTTAAAACACAGCTGTGGTGCATTAACACACTACATTCAGCTCGTTGAATAGAGATTTAAGAACTTCTCTCAGCCATAGCAGATGCACTGCCATCTCTGGGGCCTCAAAAATGTCTCACTGCAGGTAGATTCAAAATGATCTTAATGATCTATCTTCTTCACATTGGAGATTTCTATAACCCCATTTGTTAGCAGTGTTATCATGTAGCCATAGCAACTGAAACTGTAATTATATTACGGAGGCATTCATTAGAATTCTCAGTGTGGCCGAGGAATACTAAAAAGTGAATGCCCGTATTAATGCATAATTAACATGTTCTGCAATTATATTTCCTATACAAATGGGGACAAAGGAGATACAGTAGTACACCAGCTTGGTTTGAAAATCCCCAAACTACAGTACTTTGTCTATAATTATTATTAGGTTACATTCAACTGTAAGGGGAAAAGGATCTTACACTCTCAAATGTACTTCTGCATTTTCTCTGCCCAATTGTTTTTTTACCTTCTATACATACTTTTTTTAATTTAAATTTTATATTTTAGTCATTTAGCAGACGCTCTTATCCAGAGCGACTTACAGTTAGTGAGTGCATACATTTTCATACAGGCCCCCCGTGGAAAACGAACCCACAACCCTGGCGTTGCAAGCGCCATGCTCTACCAACTGAGCTACAGGGGACTATGAAGCACAGCACCAAGCACCATAACAGTTGGATTGCCAACTCTTCAGAAAACTTCAGAGATAAAAGCAAAACCAGAATTCATTGCCTTACATTTCTTGAAAACACCTTTTGAAAACTCTCCACACAACTTTGCACTCCAGTCTTGTTGAGTCTGAATGGGAACATAGGGGACGTTCGAAAGGTTAACAGAAAACCAATAATAAAACGTAACACAAAAGCAGGAAGTGTTTCCCTATTGTAGCCACGATGTTATGGCCAGCAAGTATTGACTAGAGATAGCGGATGTAGAAATAATTTAAGGCGTTCCTCTTTTCAATTAATCCATAACCATGAATCAGTGTCCACGGCTCACCAATACCAGATCATTTTACTGATTTGTAAAGCCTGAAGCAATCTAAAGCCAGAAGTTGTCACACCCTGATCTGTTTCACCTGTCTTGTGTCTTCAACCCCCACCAGCTGTCTCCCACTACCTCATGTGTATTTATACCTGCGTTTTCTGTTTGTTTGTTACCAGTTCGTCTTGTCCCACCAAGTCCTACCAGCGTATTCCCGTGTTTCCTGTGCTCTAGTTTTTGCTTTTTCTAGTCTTCCCAGTTCTGACCTTTCTGCCTGTCCTGACCCTGATCCTGCCTGCCTTCCTGTACCTGCCTGACTCTGATTTGGATTACGACTCTTTGCCTGCCTTGACTTACCGATTGCCTGCCCCTTGTACTGTAATAAACTCTGAGACTCGTGCTATCTACCTCCTGTGTCTGCATGTGGGTCTTAGCCTGAGCCGTGATAGAAGTAACTGTAGATACGAGCTACTGTATCATATAAAACATTTTGGCAAATATTTTTGCTTTGAGGAGTAGATACAGTATATAGATACAGTAGATACAGTATACACTACTAATCAAAAGTTGAGAGAATGCCAAGCGTGCAAAGCTGTCATCAAGGCAAAGGGTGGCTATTTGAAGAATCTCAAATTTTGGGGGGGGGGATTTGTTTAACACTTTATTGGTTCCTACATGATTCCATTTGTGTTATTTCATAGTTTTGATGTCTTCACTATTATTCTACAATGTAGAAAATAGTAAAAATATATAAAAAACCTTGAATAAGTAGGTGTGTCCAAACTTTTGACTGGTACTGTATATCGTTTTGCTTTTGAAGCTGATGACATGTAAGTACAGAGTTTTTATTTTGCTCTGTTACCATGGTTGTTTATCATGCTTCAAAACTGTTGAGTTGAGAGTGAGGTGTTTGTGAAGTTGAAGTAATTCTAGCCCCCAGCTTGCATGCTCACCTACCCCTGCTGCTGTAGACTGAGTGAGCAGCATGCAATACATAAAATATGTATCTCGTCTGCTATCTCATTCTCAACCTTGGAATTCATGCAGAATATGGAGCCCAGAGATCTGCTTATCATCTTCACAATTCTGCAGACAGTGTTACTGTTTATGTTCCAACAGGCATGGAGCTAGGGAACCACAGCATCTGATGATGCCAATGGGTAGTGACTGATTCCAGCTCTCCTGTGGACACACCCTGCTAATACTTTTATGGTCAGAATTGTGTCATGAATTTCAATCAGACGTACAGTGGGGAAAAAAAGTATTTAGTCAGCCACCAATTGTGCAAGTTCTCCCACTTAAAAAGATGAGAGAGGCCTGTAATTTGCATCATAGGTACACGTCAACTATGACAGACAAATTGAGGAAAGAAAATCCTGAATTTTTAATGAATTTATTTGCAAATTATGGTGGAAAATAAGTATTTGGTCACCTACAAACAAGCAAGATTTCTGGCTCTCACAGACCTGTAACTTCTTCTTTAAGAGGCTCCTCTGTCTTCCACTCGTTACCTGTATTAATGGCACCTGTTTGAACTTGTTATCAATATAAAAGACACCTGTCCACAACCTCAAACAGTCACAATCCAAACTCCACTATGGCCAAGAACAAAGAGCTGTCAAAGGACACCAGAAACAAAATTGTAGACCTGCACCAGGCTGGGAAGACTGAATCTGCAATAGGTAAGCAGCTTGGTTTGAAGAAATCTACTGTTGGAGCAATTATTAGGAAATGGAAGACATACAAGACCACTGATAATCTCCCTCGATCTGGGGCTCCACGCAAGATCTCACCCCGTGGGGTCAAAATGATCACAAGAACGGTGAGCAAAAATCCCAGAACCACACGGGGGGACCTAGTGAATGATCTGCAGAGAGCTGGGACCAAAGTAACAAAGCCTACCATCAGTAACACACTACGCCGCCAGGGACTCAAATCCTGCAATGCCAGACGTGTCCCCCTGCTTAAGCCAGTACATGTCCAGGCCCGTCTGAAGTTTGCTAGAGTGCATTTGGATGATCCAGAAGAGGTTTGGGAGAATGTCTGATGAAACCAAAATATAACTTTTTGGTAAAAACTCAACTCGTCGTGTTTGGAGGACAAAGAATGCTGAGTTGCATCCAAAGAACACCATACCTACTGTGAAGCATGGGGGTGGAAACATCATGCTTTGGGGCTGTTTTTCTGCAAAGGGACCAGGACGACTGATCCGTGTAAAGGAAAGAATGAATGGGGCCATGTATCGTGAGATTTTGAGTGAAAACCTCCTTCCATCAGCAAGGGCATTGAAGATGAAACGTGGCTGGGTCTTTCAGCATGACAATGATCCCAAACACACCGCCCGGGCAACGAAGGAGTGGCTTCGTAAGAAGCATTTCAAGGTCCTGGAGTGGCCTAGCCAGTCTCCAGATCTCAACCCCATAGAAAATCTTTGGAGGGAGTTGAAAGTCCGTGTTGCCCAGCGACAGCCCTAAAACATCACTGCTCTAGAGGAGATCTGCATGGAGGAATGGGCCAAAATACCAGCAACAGTGTGTGAAAACCTTGTGAAGACTTACAGAACACGTTTGACCTGTGTCATTGCCAACAAAGGGTATATAACAAAGTATTGAGAAACTTTTGTTATTGACCAAATACGTATTTTCCACCATAATTTGCAAATAAATTCATAAAAAATCCTACAATGTGATTTTCTGGAAAAACAATTCTCATTTTGTCTGTCATAGTTGACGTGTACCTATGATGAAAATTACAGGCCTCTCTCATCTTTTTAAGTGGGAGAACTTGCACAATTGGTGGCTGACTAAATACTTTTTTTCCCCACTGTATCTCGTGATACTTCTGGAGTAAAGGAGACTCATATCCTTCTGAGCATGTTTTGGAGAGGAGGAAGTAGTGCTTTCTTTTAGGGAAGTGATCGTGATCGTCAGCAAGAGACAACAGCCATAGCCAGGTGGGATCTACAGTATTAGAACATGGTTCCCCAATAGGCAGCTCGTGGGTGATTTTATTTGGCCCCCCAAGTTTTCGGAGCAAAAAAAAAAGAATTTCATTAATTAATTAAATAATTTGTTGTTGGACATAAAAGACTGCAAAATCACAGGAAATCAGCTCAAAGTGGTTTTAATTTAGGAAATCTATTCCCAAGTATTCCCACGCATAAATAAAGAGGCATATGCGATCGTATACCAATGGAATCAAGGTTTGAAATGATTCTGTGTTTGTCAAATACTATTTCGGTTTGCGATTATCACTGTCAATTTGCAGTGTACAATTTATTTATAAGTATGTTCTGGCCCTCCGACCATCCACTCAAGGTAAAATCGGCCCACAGCTGAATGTTATTGGGGACCCCTGTATTAGAGTCTGGGTGAGGATAAAAGGCGCAAAACTCTCCAATCCCAATGGGAACAAATGTCATTTCAACGTCTAGTTTTGATTTACATTTGGTTGAGATGTCAACTAATGTGAATTAATCTTTAAATAAATAAAAAATGTCACCATGTGTCACACTCTGGCTCCGGGACTTTGTATTTGAGCCAGGGTGTATTCGTTTTGTTGGGTTTGGTTTGGTTATGTTGGGTATTTGGGTGTGTTTGGTTTTGGTTGTTCTTGTTAGTCATATGACTCCCAATCGGAGGTAACGAGTGTCAGCTGTCGGCTCGTTATCTCTGATTGGGAGCCATATTTAAACTATGTGTTTTCACCTTGTGGTTGTGGGTTTTTGTTCCGTTTCAGTCATTTGATACTGAGGACTTCACGATTCGTCTTTGTTTATTGTTTTGTTCGAGTACGTTGTTTAATAAAGTAATGTTTGCTACCAACGCTGCGTTTTGGTCCACTCACTATGCAGACGATCGTGACAGAAAAACCCACCATACCAGGACCAAGCAGCGTGTCCAGGAGCCAAGGGTCTGGACATGGGAGGAGATTGTGGACGGTAAAGGGTCTTGGACTTGGGAGGAGATCCTGGATGGGATGGATCGCCGGCCATGGAGTGAAACAGTGGAGAGGCGACTGAGAGAGGAGCAACGGCGTCAGCAGGGCCATCGTCGGAAGGACGAGAGGCAACCCCAAAAAGTTTTTTGGGGGGGGCACATGGCTTGGGCGGCTGGGCAGCAGGAGGCTGCCACAGAGAGACGTGGAGAGAAGGCTACCGGATTACGGGAGCCATTGGCGAGTAGAGGGAGGGAAGCAGTGGAGGCACGGCGTAAGAGACTGAGGTGTGTTACCAGTCCGGTCCGGCCCGTTCCTGATCCCCGGTTAAGGCCAGTGGTGTGTGTTCCCAGTACGGACCGGCCTGTTCCTACTCCACGCATCAAGCCCACGGTGTGCGTCGCCAGTCCAGCCCGGCCGGTTCCTGCTCCACGTGCTAAGCCTAAGGTGTGCGTCGCCAGCCCAGCCCGGCCTGTTCCTGCTCCACGTACGAAGCCTACGGTGTGCGTGGCCAGCCCAGCCCGGCCTGTTCCTGCTCCACGTACGAGGCCTACGGTGTGCGTGGCCAGCCCAGCCCGGCCTGTTCCTGCTCCACGTACTAAGCCTAAGGTGTGCGTCGCCAGCCCAGCCCGGCCTGTTGCTGCTCCCCGCACTAGCCCTGAGATGCGTGTCCTCAGCCCGGGACCACCAGTTCCGGCACCACGCACTAGGCCTTATGTGCGTCCCCAGGGTCCAGCATGCCCTGTTCCTTCTCCCCGCACTAGCCCTGAGATGCGTGTCCTCAGCCCGGTACCTCCAGTTCCGGCACCACGCACCAGGCCTATAGTGCGTCTCGGCCGGCCAGAGTCTGCCGTCTGCCCAACGGCGCCTGAACTGCCCGTCTGCCCAACGGCGCCTGAACTGCCCGTCTGCCCAACGGCGCCTGAACTGCCCGTCTGCCCAACGGCGCTTGAACTGCCCGTCTGCCCAACGGCGCCTGAACTGCCCGTCTGTACTGAGCCTGCAAAGCCGCCCGTCTGCCATGAGCCTTTAAAGCCGTCCGCCAGACCGGAGCCGCTAAAGCCTTCCGCCAGACAGGAGCCGCTAGAGCCTTCCGCCAGACAGGAGCAGCCGAAGCCTTCCGCCAGACAGGATCAGCCAGAGCCTTCCGCCAGACAGGATCAGCCAGAGCCTTCCGCCAGACAGGATCAGCCAGAGCCTTCCGCCAGCCAGGATCAGCCAGAGCCTTCCGCCAGCCATGAGCAGCCAGATCCGTCAGCCAGCCATGAGCAGCCAGATCCGTCAGCCAGCCATGAGCAGCCAGATCCGTCAGCCAGCCATGAGCAGCCAGATCCGTCAGCCAGCCATGAGCAGCCAGATCCGTCATCCAGCCATGAGCCGTCCAGCCAGGATCCGCCAGAGCCGTCCAGCCAGGATCCGCCAGAGCCATCCAGCCAGGATCCGCCAGAGCCGTCCAGCCAGGATCCGCCAGAGCCGTCCAGCCGGGATCCGCCAGAGCCGTCCAGCCAGGATCCGCCAGCCAGCCAGGATCCGCCAGAGCCAGCCAGCCAGGATCCGCCATTCAGTCCGGTGCTGCCCCTTAGTCCGGTGCTGCCCCTTAGCCCGGTGCTGCCCCTTATCCTGGTGCTGCCCCTTATCCTGGTGCTGCTCCTTATCCTGGTGCTGCCCCTTAGTCCGGTGCTGCCCCTTAGTCCGGTGCTGCCTCTTAGTCCGGTGCTGCCCCTTAGCCCGGTGCTGCCCCTTATCCTGGTGCTGCTTCTTATCCTGGTGCTGCCCCTTAGTCCTGTGCTGCCCCTTAGTCCGGTGCTGCCTCTTAGTCCGGTGCTGCCCCTTAGTCCAGTGCTGCCTCTTAGTCCGGTGCTGCCCCTTAATCCAGTGGGGTTAAATTGGAGGGTGGTCATTTGGAGGAGGCTACGTAAGCGGGTAGTGACTATGGTGGGGTGGGGACCACGACCAGTGCCAGAGCCGCCACCGTGGACAGACGCCCTCCCAGACCCTCCCCTAGACTTTATGCTGGTGCGCCCGGAGTTCGCACCTTAAGGGGGGGGTTATGTCACACTCTGGCTCCGGGACTTTGTATTTGAGCCAGGGTGTATTCGTTTTGTTGGGTTTGGTTTGGTTATGTTGGGTATTTGGGTGTGTTTGGTTTTGGTTGTTCTTGTTAGTCATATGACTCCCAATCGGAGGTAACGAGTGTCAGCTGTCGGCTCGTTATCTCTGATTGGGAGCCATATTTAAACTATGTGTTTTCACCTTGTGGTTGTGGGTTTTTGTTCCGTTTCAGTCATTTGATACTGAGGACTTCACGATTCGTCTTTGTTTATTGTTTTGTTCGAGTACGTTGTTTAATAAAGTAATGTTCGCTACCAACGCTGCGTTTTGGTCCACTCACTATGCAGACGATCGTGACACCATGTCATTGGATTTAGGTTAAAGGTATTTTGAAAAATTGACAAAATTCCCTTATGTTGATGACTTTTTCATAATCCAGTCAGTTTTCCACCTTGATTCAACGTCATCAGATTGAATTCTTTTTTTCCAAGTGGGATGTTTCTGCATACAGTACATCTAAATAAAAAGGGAAATGAATAATCTACATATCAGAGAAGCAGGGTATTTCATCATAGATATCCCAACACAGAGCTTTAGAGAGGATGAGAGTTTGTAGAAGGATGTTTTCCAGTACACTGAATGCATTTTTCCTGGGGCTCATTAGAATTGCTATGGTTATTCAACTTTTTTTTTTATCTGAGTGATGGTTTAAAGTGGTTGTGTGTTTTCTCACTCTTTAATAATATAAGTAGACTGCAACAGGGCTTGTTGTCGTGGTTTTTAGATAAATTACTTTTTTCTGCAGGATGAATCACTCTATCAATGAACACTCATGGAGAAAAACGTAATATAATGCTTCATGCAATATAATGTTTGGTGGTTCCGGTATGCCAAAACGACCCTGTTAAAGTGACATACAAAATAGAGATGATTTGTATCAACAATAATCAAAGAGAAATAGATATGTTTGCTTTTATTTGATCATATTGGCCTAAGACTTGTTTTCATAAAATGCAGAGGTATCTTCAATATGTGACATCCCTCCCACTCAGTCTGCTGGGATCTCCTGTTAGGTAGTCTGCTTGTTGCAGGAGGGCAACGCTGGGAGGATTAAAATGTATATGAACTTGAAAGTTTGTTGATATTTTCCAGTTGCTTTTACTTGCAAGGAATGGTATTGTGCAATTGTCCATCAGGAAACCCTAGCCTCGATGTCTATGATGAAAATAACTCCCCTCCTATAATTCTAAGGGAATATTTTAAAGATGTATAATGGTGAGAGATCAATACGCTAGGGCAGGACTGATCCAAGTCTCCAGCCCAGGGGAGGTCCGACCCACCGATGCGTTCAGTGCTCACCTCAGGGCCAACAGCAAGGCTACCATGCCAACTCCTCTCATGTACCTCTCTCTACAAACCAGCCATCCCCTGGAGACTGCAGCACCCAAATACAAACATCTCTCTCTCTCTCTCTCTCTCTCTCTCTCGCACGCTCTCTCTCTCTCTCTTGCTCTATCTCTGACTAAAGCTCGACGAGGGGCCAAAGTTGCATAAGCGGTGCAGCAACACCTCTTATTGTGTGCAAGTCAACATTGATCTGGCCATAATTGACCAAATTTTGTTCCTTCCTCAGTTTGTGTGACTGGGCTATTGAATTCAGTTTTGACAGGCTCAATAGTGTCTCAAAACCCACTCTGGCCAAAATAGTTCCAGACACTGGAACAGGTTAGCGTTCCATTTTCTGGTCTGCTGTGGCAGCTCTGTCAACACTTTCCAGAAGATAATCGCATTGGTCTAATTTGACACATTGGCAAAATTTGTCATGCTCCTATTGCCGATGTACCACTGCCCCACAGGCTTACGGTGGATATTACAGTTTTTCTCGATTGCTAAGACACATTTCTTGAAACCTTCACCCATTTTCTCAAAACTTTAAACACAAAACCAAATCATCAAACTACATTCACAAAACCCCTGACTCTTCTGGCAAAATCAAACAATCGCCTCAAAACCATTTAATCTGTGCTCAAAATCAAACAATGCTTTCAGATCATACACACAGCCAGTCAATATATAAACACTACAGAGCGTTCATTAGACACTACATAAAAAAATTGAGAACACAGCGTCCAGGGCATGTAGTTACAGATAAAAAAAAAAAAAAGTATATAGTAAACGCATTTTGCAATTAAAACAAAAAGTATAGTAATCACAACTTAGTACAGTGAATATATTGTATACTGTAAGTACTGCAAGTAATACAGTACTGAATGTCTGTATATTCAGCACTTGCATAAAAATACAGTCGTCCAACTGCAAAAGCCCAAAGAACAAAGAAAACTCAAAATGAAAAGCACATGTTGTGCAACTGCGAAATCAAAGTCAATGAGAGATGAATTCTGCCTCAGCATCACGTCTTTGTGCTGGTTCCGGCCAGAGGACTTCGTCCACATCACAGGCAACGTTGTCCCTTGCCAGGCAACGGGGGGAAAACCCTCTGGTGTGCCAGATCCAGCATTGACAACACTCCACACCTATGTCACCACAGGCCAATTCCATTGCCTGTAAGAGATTTTCCCTGGTATATGGGTTTCAGTCATAGACCTTCCACCGCCACGCAGAGAAAAACTATTCTATTGGGTTGAGGAAAGGGCTGTATGGTGGAAGGCATGAATCGCTGGTTGATGTTGAACCACTCGCGTATCCGGACACCACGGTGAAAGCTGACATTGTCCCAAACCACGACATAGACAGGATGCACTGCCTGCTGATGATCCTGCTGCTCACGCTCAAACAAAACATCCTGAAGACCACCCAGAAATGTAAGAAGATGTTCAGTGTTATATGGCCCCAGGGTTGCATGACGGTGGAGAACCCCACGATTACTTATGGCTGCATAAAGGGTGACATTGCCACCACGCTGGCCAGGGACTTCCACAATGGCACGTTGGCCAATTATGTTCCTGACTCTCCTTCTCCTCTTCGCCAGATTGAACCCTGCTTCATCTACAAAAATGTATTCATGGGGCCTTTCCATGGAATCCAATTCAAACACTCTCTATATATATAAATAGATAAATAAGTAGTTTAGTAAGTGATACAGATAGACAGACTTCTGCAATAGTGCATTTGTATGCACTCCTGATTTACATACACTACAATATAGTGCAGTTTACAGTAACAGTAGGCTAGTAGCATAGCATTGTACTGTAAGCATCAGCGCTGAAAGTGTCTGAGTAAACTTTCAATGACCAAAATAAAAATAAACAATTACCTGTTCTCTTCTCTGAATGTCCTGATTATGGTGGCCACAGAGAATCTGCTCAAATTGGGTTGTACTCTTTGTCCTGCTTCCCTCATTGTCATTCCATGAACAACAACGGTCTATCACAGTTGCTCGAATTTCCTCTGAAATTACTGTTCTTGGTCTTGCTCTTTCTCGTCCTCGTCCACCACCTCTTACACATACTCTTCCTCCTCTGCCTCTCAGATTGTTTCCATCCATTGTTGGTATCAACATTCAACACACATGTGCCACCTGTGCACTCTGAACTGGCTTATATTCTGTACAATTGGTTTGATCACATCATTTGAAACAAGTGTGAACAATTTGGAGTCGTTGTGTGTAATCGATGACAACTGTGTTGTAGTTGTGTTTGACTTTTGCCGCCTGTGTTTACCATTTTGTAACACAAGTGCATCACAGTGCGAAATGTGTTTTAGTGAGTGAGAATGTGTTTAGAGTTTTGCAAAATAAGTGATTGATTCGACAAATGGGTTTAGGCCACTGAGCATTTGGTTCAGAGATTGGGATTTAGTGTTTTAGCAATTCAGAAAAACTGTAACTTTCAGAATTGTAAAGTCTATCATTTTTTAAATCAAGAGATAACATAAATGCTGCTGCCTCGATATAAGTAAAAACCCAGTATCCACAGGCATTTTCTGACCTTTCAGCTTTGCAAGTTCAACTCAGGCCTCCATTCATTCACTTCCCTCCTTAGTGAAAGTGGCAATGTCCTTGCATGTGCACTTAATATGCCTTCATGCCTAATGACATCCTTTAAATAGACTCAAACTAAGGCACGCATCTGTGATCTGATGGACTGCCCAACTTCACTGCACAATCTTACAACCTTAACCTTTTTACCTCTCCCACTTTAGAGGAAATCAAATAAAACAATTTAGATTGATAAAGATATAATAGAGAGGCCACGTTTGAGAATATCTTCAAAGGAGCCCTTTATTTTTTGGAGGAATGATGCAGTCCATAGTACATGTAAAATGTAACACAGTGAATAATAACAACCGATAAACTTTCTCCAAAAATATTTTGTCACCAGCTAAATTTGTGAAAATACAGTCTTCTCAGTCTGAGTAATGAATTTAGTTTAGCAGATTTTATTCCAAAAATGGAAGCACGCACAGCACTGTATAAAGTAGAATATATTGCCAAGAACTCTACAGTGTGTGTGGTTGATATGTGTTGAGTCAAGATGGGCATTTGCAATATAGCAGGGCCACCAGGGAACATTTCCAGGGTGGCTTGCTGACACAGCACGATATAAATAGTTAATGACTTGCAATTTAGTATTGAACTTTTGTTTTACAATAATGTCTCACATAATGCTCATCTCAAAATTCAATGAAACTGTTTTTTCCTCCTACATTGTAACAAAGTCCGTAATCTATAGTTCAAGACTTCAATACAGTTGATTGACAAATGAAATTTGATTCAATTAAATGCAACAAAATTAACATACCGGTATTAAAATCAACGCATCGATCAGAATTTATCTGGTGATCCCTCACAGATCAAACCTGCATTGCCATGTCTTTAAGATGATTCCACCAAGATAGACACAGCAGTGACTTTAATAGATGAGGCTTGTGCAGTACTGTATTTAGAGGTTTTTGCATCTAGCTTGGGATGTTATCTTATTTTTACAACACACTGTGGACATAACACAACTCGTCTGATGTGTTAGGATATAGCAGTGCATGACGGGACATGTTTTAGAAATAATACCTTTAACCTTTATCTCTTTATGCAACGTTCAAAACACACAACCACTCTGAAGCAAGACTGTGGTCTGCTGAAATGGTAGCGCTGCATTTATGATATTTGCTATTACCATAAGTGGATGAAAATTCAACTTCACATTATGCAAACACTTTCCAACATGTGAAAGTGGATTGTATTTCATGAGTATTCTGCATTGTTTTTCCTCTCTAAACAACAGAAAACTGAGGCGACACTGGCATGTCTTTAATATGTTCAGTTCACACTTGGTGGAGTGCCTCCCAGACTTACATTTCATCATTTTTGCCCAGTCTGTATCGGCATGGCAAAAACAGCTTCTCTTAAATTACACATGTCATGGTGGGTAGAGCTACTTTAAAGCCAAGGATAGCAGATGCTAACTAGTAGCAAAGAAAAACACACAAAAAAAACATTGCTATTCTCTTCCTCATTTAATCCACAGCCCCTCAACTCCACTTTTAAGAATTAGCCAGATCCTTTAATTTATTAATGGAACATGATTACAACCAGCCACCATGAGAACTACATCCCTCCCTCCCTGGCTAAATTGCTGTTGGAGTTCCTTCAGGAACACTCTTGAATTAATTGTATACGCCTTAATGGGGATTGAAGTGAGGGTCTTTAATTATGTAAGGTGAAAGAGCATGTTCAGCAGTAGTAGCAGGTGAAGGAATTGACCGGGAGGGGCAATGAGGAAGATCCTCTGCTGACAGTGTATCCTGGGGCTAGGGAGAAGTCCATACCTCAATACTGGAGCACTGCATCCATCTCCCTCACAGAACACCAGCCACAGCCCTATACGACATACAGTCACTAAAGCACTATAAATGCATGACTGGCTACTGTCCAGTTGAGGCTCTTTTGGATAAAATAAATTGGCATATGTGCTTTCTTGGGGTGTATTCAATAGACCCCGAACAGAAGCAAACGGGTCAAAAAAGGGAGCGACTTACCTGAATTTGTCATTGTAAAATGTTTTCCATTGCAAAATGTTTTGCTGAGATTTGCACCAGTTTCCAATAATGAATAAACCCCTGCTTTAGACTCTGTTACAGTTTGCCAGAGTGAGACTGCAGAGATGATGTATTTGGTCATGCTCTGTAAGAATGGGTGTTGGGTCAATGCATACAGTTTATACCCATAGAGATACCCATAGAGCATGTGTGTAGTAAAGGTGTATTGGCATTTCGTCAAGAGGTTTTGCTTCACCTTTCCACTAATTATGTAGGTCACTCTGAGTCAATAGCAGGTATAGGGCTGTCATCAACTTAACATGCATCTTAATCCACAGATGATGATTAAAAATAGCAGCATGTCCTTCACAGATTCTGCTGGGATTGCCCTTGTGTGATATAGAAGTTGCCAACCAGGGTTCAAACTAATTGAGCTAAAGACGCTACACGCATGCAATGCCTTGACGTTGATGTTGGCTCCCTGATGTCAGACAAGAACCCCTCCCTGTTTGTTGATGCCTGTTACATAGTCATTCAGCCTCTCACACCACTGACACAACTGTCACCCAAACAGACAGAGAGGAAGTTAATAAGGGCAGGGAAGTGACATAACTAATAGAAGAAAGGTAAACATTGGTTTGATATCCTTGTTTATCATTGGCGACACTACAAATGTCTCTGACCCAAACTTGTTTGTCAGTGAGACTTTTGTTTTGCAATCTCCTTTCATTAAACAGAGATCAAATTAACACTTTCTCATCCCACAGCTGAGACGGAGACAGACAAATCATAATTCACAGCGCGTCCTCCCATTCATTAACATACTTAACCTGTCTTATACCCTCCTCTCTCCAAATGCACAAAGAGTGATTACAGAGTGTGTCTTTCCACTGGAGCAAGAACAAAAGGTCTGGCAGTCTGTATTATTACCTTCGATAATAAGAGAAACAAGAAGCCATTATGGTCCCAGCCTTATCAGAAACTAAGTATCTCAATGACCTTTCTATCCGGACTAATTGCACACAACGGTTTGACCTTTCAGCATTCGCAAGTGTTTAATATACACATTCAATCATGGGGGCATATTTTTTTTAATGCATTTTATGTTACACTGCTTTTATTCTTCTTCCCAGCTCAAAATGATATTTTCTCATTCAGATTGAAAATTACTTGCATTTCCATAATGTTCTACATTGTCTGCAACACTGTGACTATGAGGCTATATGAGGGCTTGTCCTCTTTAAATTGTTGTACAGCTCATTGGATGTTAGTGCTTAAAAAATGCATACAGTGGGGAGAACAAGTATTTGATACACTGCTGATTTTGCAGGTTTTCCTACTTACAAAGCATGTAGAGGTCTGTAATTGTTATCATAGGTACACTTCAACTGTGAGAGACAGAATCTAAAACAAAAATCCAGAAAATCACATTGTATGATTTTTAAGTAATTCATTTGCATTTTATTGCATGACATAAGTATTTGATACATCAGAAAAGCAGAACATAATATTTGGTACAGAAACCTTTGTTTGCAATTACAGAGATCATACGTTTCCTGTAGGTCTTGACCAGGTTTGCACACACTGCAGCAGGGATTTTGGCCCACTCCTCCATACAGACCTTCTCCAGATCCTTCAGGTTTCGGGGCTGTCGCTGGGCAATACGGACTTTCAGCTCCCTCCAAAGATTTTCTATTGGGTTCAGGTCTGGAGACTGGCTAGGCCACTCCAGAACCTTGAGATGCTTCTTACGGAGCCACTCCTTAGTTGCCCTGGCTGTGTGTTTCGGGTCATTGTCATGCTGGAAGACCCAGCCACGACCCATCTTCAATGCTCTTACTGAGGGAAGGTGGTTGTTGGCCAAGATCTTGCGATACATGGCCCCATCCATCCTCCCCTCAATACGGTGCAGTCCTCCTGTCCCCTTTGCAGAAAAGCATCCCCAAAGAATGATGTTTCCACCTCCATACTTCACGGTTGGGATGGTGTTCTTGGGGTTGTACTCATCCTTCTTCTTCCTCCAAACACGGCGAGTGGAGTTTAGACCAAAAGCTATATTTTTGTCTCATCAGACCACATGACCTTCTCCCATTCCTCCTCTGGATCATCCAGATGGTCATTGGCAAACTTCAGACGGGCCTGGACATGCGCTGGCTTGAGCAGGGGGACCTTGCGTGCGCTGCAGGATTTTAATCCATGACAGCGTAGTGTGTTACTAATGGTTTTCTTTGAGACTGTGGTCCCAGCTCTCTTCAGGTCATTGACCAGGTCCTGCCGTGTAGCTCTGGGCTGATCCCTCACCTTCCTCATGATCATTGATGCCCCACGAGGTGAGATCTTGCATGGAGCCCCAGACCGAGGGTGATTGACCGTCATCTTGAACTTCTTCCATTTTCTAATAATTGCGCCAACAGTTGTTGCCTTCTCACCAAGCTGCTTGCCTATTGTCCTGTAGCCCATCCCAGCCTTGTGCAGGTCTACAATTTTATCCCTGATGTCCTTACACAGCTCTCTGGTCTTGGCCATTGTGGAGAGGTTGGAGTCTGTTTGATTGTGTGTGTGGACAGGTGTCTTTTATACAGGCAACGAGTTCAAACAGGTGCAGTTAATACAGGTAATGAGTGGAGAACAGGAGGGCTTCTTAAAGAAAAACTAACAGGTCTGTGAGAGCCGGAATTCTTACTGGTTGGTAGGTGATCAAATACTTATGTCATGCAATAAAATGCAAATTAGTTACTTAAAAATCATACAATGTGATTTTCTGGATTTTTGTTTTAGATTCCGTCTCTCACAGTTGAAGTGTACCTATGATAAAAATTACAGACCTCTACATGCTTTGTAAGTAGGAAAACCGGCAAAATCGGCAGTGTATCAAATACTTGTTCTCCCCACTGTATATGGTTCAGAAATATGTCTGTTAGCTTATTGTTTTATTTTTTTGGAGAGACAGAATAAAAGATTATAGCAATATTACTGAACCGAACCAACTACTTAATTGACTCATCTCTGCCCTGCCCATAAGCAAGTAAGCCAGTTGTTGACTTACACCCCTTCACTTCTTATAAATGGGAGAGCGAAATACCAAGACATGACCGGATTTAGCCCAAGCAGAGGCTAAACAGAGGCCTTGTACAGGAAGACAGTTGCCAAAGCTATTTAATCGTGCTCACATTCAGCTTAATCCTGCTGTGACTGATTTACGCCTGTAGGTATTGCGAGAGAGGAAACATGAGTCATTTAGCGAACCACTGCACAGAGGGAATAGTAAAGATGTGAAAAACAGGCACAAAGCCTTTTGAACTCCTGAGATGAAAGAAACTATAGACTCCAACAGGAGGAATCAATTTCCACATAGACCACTTCCCTTTCTGGGCCCGGTTTCCCGATAATGATGGAACTTAGTCTTACCAGTGTTTTAACAATGCATCTTTCCTACAATGGCCGAAGATGTGTAACATGCGTTTCCCAAAACACCACGCTGAGAGAGCGGTCGCTAAGTGCGTCATTGGAGTATGTGTCGATACTGATAGGATCAAAAGAAAATGAGCGCTGCTCTTGGGTCAGTTTTTTCCATTTAAATCTTTCCTTAACATTATAATTATTTCACAATACTCATGACGGACCAGTTCCTACGGCTGCAAATATTGAGGCGGCTTATTCAAATGCTTACCCAATAAAGATGCACAAAATCACAAATTTGCCACATTTCTGCGCACGTGTTAGGTTACACATCATGAAATATGTTGAGACAAATTACAGACAGTAGCCTACAAGTAGCAAAAAAGATTTCAATTTGTTGAAATATATTTGAAGCATATTTTTATACTTTGCTTGTTTGTATCAATCCCATAAACCCATTGTCGAAAACCACATATTTTCATCTTCTTCTGTGGTTTGGTAACTTCCTGTTCTTCGACGGACTCTGGCTGGACCAGCTTTTGTCAAATTAACATCAGATTTGACTTTTCGTAGCAGGTTAGGAGAACTTACGCAGCAGGTTGGGAACGTAGAAGGTTAAGATAATTATGTTAAGGTTAGGAAAATAGTTAGGGTTAGCTAAAATGCCAATAAAATCTGTATAAACCGGATGCAACCCTGATAAACACTGAGTGTACAAAACATTAGGAACACCTTCCTAATATTGAGTTGCACCCCCTTTTGTCCTCAGAACAGCCTCAATTCATCAGGGCATGGACTACATGGTGTCGAAAGCGTTCCACAGGGATGCTGGCCCTGTGTTGACTCCAATGCTTCCCACAGTTGTGTCAAGTTGGCTGGATGTCCTTTGGGTGGTGGACCATTCTTGATACACACGGGAAACTGTTGAGCATGAAAAAAATCTGCAGAGTTGCAGTTCTTGACACATTCAAACCGGTGAGCCTGGCACCTACTACTATACCCCGTTCAAAGGCACTTAAATCTGTTTTCTTGCCAATTCACCCTCTGAATGGCACACATTCTCAATTGTGTCAACACCAGTCTCCTCCCCTTCATCTACAACTGGTTGAAGTGGATTTAACAAGTGACATTAATAAGGGATCATAGCTTTCACCTGGATTCACCTGGTCAGTCTATGTCATGGAAAGAGCAGGTCATAATGTTTTATGCACTCAGTGTAGATGGACTGTCCACGAAACAGGGCGTATGCGAACGTGAGTAGATTACCTTGAAAACAACGGTCGGACATCTTGGACACAGTCTCCAGTTCTTATTATACCTCAGTGGGCCAGACTGAAGAAGACGCTGAGTTTGGAAAAATTCAAAGTATGCGGCATCCGTCTCGCAACAGAGCCTTCAACCGCAAGGGGGTGTTGCGATTCCTCTCTGTTGTGGATGGTCCCCATTCAAATTAATGACATCCGGCCCAACGTAACGGAGTGCTTATGGTTAATGTGAATGAGGGATACGATTTCAAGCATTTTCAAGTGCAATCTTAATAACGATGGTTTTGGGAAACAACGCAGATATTTAATGATGCTCTTACGAAGGTTCTAATGATGAACTTAGCCTTAAGATGCTTTTGGGAAAACGGGCCCTGGGCTGTCTGAATGAAATATATGCAAAGACAGGGATCCTACATTTAGACATCAAATCGCTCTGTCACCTCACTGCTCCATCTCTCAGAGGGCAACTTTTCTGCCGGTGTGTCACTTGCTATCATTGGCATGTAAAAAGGCTGAATAAATCTTATGTGGACTTTTAGGAATGTCAGAAACGACGAGGGAACCGGAATCATGAATTTGCATGATTGACAAGTGAGGCAAGAAGTTTGAATGGGCAGAATGAGAGCAATGGATGTCATGTATTCTGTGAGTAAATGAATGTCTGTCAAGCGAAAGTGAGTGTACACAACCTTGTGATTTTATTTATATAAGAAAGATGTAAAGTTTGAACATGTGCTTCATCATCTTGTGACGAAAGCCGTCAATCTTGAGAGCAGGGACATCTTTTTGGGGGCCCTAAGCGAGATTTGGCTGGGGGTCCCCCACCTCGCGGAAAAACATTTTTAGTGGCCCCCCTCTTGACGGTGGAGAGACACATTTTAGTTTTAAAGTTCATTTCCTGCCATTCTACACGTTTTGCCATTGGGCAGAGAGAAATGTTATAACAAATTTAGTGGGGGCCCCATGGAGGTCAGGGCCCTTGGGCACATGCCCTGCGTACCCAGTCGGTATTTGGCCATGATTACTGCAAGTTTATATAGCTGGCTAGACTAACTACCAATCAACAAATTGACATGGCTAATTGTCAGCTAATTGAGTGACTGTCATAACAAGAGAAAACTGCTGATGCACAACCAAATTTCAAAATTGCACTTGGTGTATTCTACTATTCTTAAGGGCCATCCACACCAAGGATGATAACTATAACGCTAACTATAACAATAAATTATTCTTAACTATAAACGTTGGCGAGCATCCACACCAGCGGAATGTTTATTGTTTATCGTTCTGCTGTATACCTGTCAATCAACTGATCAACGCATCCTACTGCTGTAGGCCTATTAATAAGGTGGTAACATTCAGTGCTTTCAGGGTGTGTTCATTGTCATAGTGACAACTGCAAATAATACTTGAATGTAGCCTACATGTAATGAAAAATAATATAGAATCTCATATTTAAATGTAGAAATTCAACAACAAACGCTGTTTAGCCTGCGTATCTTTTACATCATGTCATTGCTTGTCTTGTTGCTCAAGTAGTTTGGAAGTGATTTCCATTTTTCTAATGATTATCAATTTATTTGGATCTTTCTTTTTTGCTGTGTTCATCTCTCTGTCTGTCCTGTGCAACCATTTGCAATGCATCAGTGCAACAATGTTATCGTCACTGGCCAAAGTGATCACACCAACGCACTCTCTCTCTTTAACTTTCCCCGACAGTTCATTTGCCCTAGGCCTATTTTACATTCAGCAATTAGCAAGAGCAAACCTGCTTCTCTCCACGAAAAGGCTATTAGGCCTAGTATAAAAAAAGGCAGAAAATAAATGTCCTGTAGCTTTTGTAGCCTATAGCTTTTCCTGGGATTTCACGTGAAGAGGAATAGCAGAGAGGCTTGAGTAGCCTATAGCCTATAGCCTATTGTGCACGTGAACAGCTAGAAGAGTGAATAGCCTATATCCAATGAATTTACACAGTGAAATATATTTTTTAATACAATTATTATAGGATAGTGTGCTCTCCAGGCTGCGCTCGAGCTCGAAAATCCTCCCAATTGATTAAGCTTTTTAGGGACAAGAAAAGTAGCATATCTAGGCTATAAAAACACAATGCAATAATGCATTTTATTTAATTTTTTCTAGTGAGTCTAGAATTCTAGTCTAGGCTGTAAACTGCAGTGAATATGCCATTTCAATAACCGCTTAAAAGCTCTGCGTTTTGAATGCATGTTTCATTAAATAAGAATAATCTAGCCTAGGCCTGATTAGGCAACCATTTGGATCAGTAATGGGTATTTTCTCAACAGTAAAGGCACATTAGCAGGCCAGTCATAGTGTGTATTTTGTCAGGATGTATGGGCGTTAACAGATAGGCCTACCATCTGAAAATATAGCCTTCTCATACGCTCTTTGCCAGTTATTCAGGTAATCTTACCGTGCGCTCTGCCTTCTCTCCTTTCCTCGCAGCCTTGAGCACCTAGAACCAAGAACACTTCAATAGAACGAGGTTTTGATTAGTTGTCAGTGTTTTATCATCAGATGGACCCCTAGTGGTCGGGTAAGCGACCGCTTATGCAGTAGCAGTGCGTGGGTAAAATTATTGGGGAAGCCAAGCCCCCCGACCTACGTGTTGTGATAATTGCTATGTTTGCTCTATAACCTGTTAATTCATATGTCTTGCGACTGTGATATATAGGCCAAAAAGGCCATGACAATAAGAAGACACAGTGGCAGAATAAATTCAACCACAACTTTGTTTTACACAAAACCGGATAGCGACCTCTGTCCAGTGAAGTCCACAAAGCATATTGCATGTAACAGACAGTTACATGACCTACAGCATTGTCATGCAAGTTAATGTTTCCAATATTTTCCTCCACTATCCCAGCACCATTTCAACTTCAACACTTCAACATTATCAAATCACCTCTGCTTAGTCTAATACAGTAACAACTAAAAGATACTAAAAACTATTTAGTCCAATCAACGTAAGCTAAATATGATGTGGCTGTCCTTGGTTCTGATTTCTGTGTGCGCGTTCCTGCAAGTAGAAAAACATATTTACTCACCCTACTTGTAGAGAAACGCCAATGCCATCCTCTCTTTCCTGTTGACGAAACGGTCTATCACTCTGTCATACAGTACACGCTTTTATTTTTTGTTGTCCTAGGCTACCTGGCTAAAGTGCTTGCTTGCTAGCCTAACTTCCATTCAGGGGCAACGTTAGCTAGTTAACATTAGCCTTCTACATCTAGCTACATATTGAACTTTCATCTCAGGCTAGGGGCACAACAATATATGAATGAATGGTTGGATCAGAATTGCCGTTATAATCATTGGCCAGTACGGAGAATTAAGTAAAACCACCAGTCAAAATCCCTATCTCCATCCATGGTTAATTTAGGAAAGAGCCAATTTTAGCTAGATAGCTAGCTAGCCACCGGTAGACAACAACACAACAAGATGCAACAATTCAAGTTGTTTCTGTCAATGACTTATGCTCTCACTGCGATTTGATAGGAGTGACTCCAAAATCCAAGCTGGCTTCCCTTAACACTTTTTTTGGTGCTCCAGGACCATTCACAGTTGAGCTCGCTCAGTTTAACTCAACACTGATTGGCAATTGTTTTATCAAGGGAGGCCAACTGCTCGCTGGCTTCCCTTGCATTCAATGCTATGGGAGGCAACAATGTCATAGTCGTTTGGACCAGACAGCATCAGATTGATGGCCTACACGTACAGAGACAGAGGGGTGCTGTTTCGCTCACTCGGATGATTTCTTATTTTTTTCTTGGTCCATTTTTGGGGTAAGCCTGGCGTCACTTGGCATCCATGAATACACGCCACTGCGCTTATGTCGCTTATGCCTGGAGCCGGCTCTGCTTGAGAGCATCACACGTCTGGCTAAGCTTTGATTCAAGAGGGAAGAAATAGATAAGGAAGTGACAGTGATGACAATCTCTCTAATCCAATAGTGAAGCAAGGTCTAAGCATCGTGGACACAGGAGAAAAGATCATGAAGGACTGGAAAAAGCAGTCAGTATCAAGAAGTGAAAGGAAGAGCAAGAGCATATCTACTCTTCTCTCTCTGCACAATGTATAATTCATGAAAACAAAGTCCAAGTGTATATCCTCCAAAGATCTTCCTCACCTCACGTTCTGGAGGTGTAACACTGTACATTTCAATTTTCAATCCAGGATTTTGTTTACTTTGTGGTGCAGGGCTTATCTAAAACTGTGGGATATATTTTTATGTTTGTCTTATCCCTATATGAAATAAATTGATGACTGTACAATGCCATTTCAGCTAATGTTTATGCAAAAGTTGTCAAAGTGTACTGAAAAAGCTATCTGCAGGAAGTAATCTTAAATCGTTGGTACACCTCTCTGGCAGCCCAAGAGCAATTGTAAATTGAAAGTTGTCTCACCATGATGTGTAAGCCACAACCATGACAAAATGAATAAATCAATCCACATATTTCAATTATTGATACATAGGCCTATCTTATGTCATGAAGTCAGAAAGGGAAGTAATAGGAATAATATAATAAACAGTAATATACAGATCCAGCCTGTTGCGAGAAGTGTGTCCACACCACACAAAGTACAGTACAATCAGCAGTATTACCCATCCAAAATACTGTGGTCAGCTTTTCAGTAAAACAGCTCTATGCAGTACATAGGCCTTTATGGAATTAAAATGCAGTAAATATGAATTCTTTGCGACAGGTGTAATAAAAACTAGTGCCCAATCAAAGAGGTTTCTTGGCTCGGTATGAAATAATATATAAATCTACTTGTGTATAATGTGTTCTCTCACCCATTATAATTCACTACAAACTGTGTCATCAGTGATACAGTGCCTCACGAGGTATATTATACACAACACAGCATCTTATTTTAACTGCCAAATTTTCAAGCCTTCCCTTGGTACCAATGGATCAGGGAGATAGTGAAAACCATCCATCCTGCATCATTTTCACACCAACTGCCACTAGAGATTAAAAAGGGAAAGTGTTGGCTAAATAATATTCCTGATGGGAGATTTACAAAGCTGCCAAGTGCTACTCGTTGACCAACGAGGGCCACTTCTTTACTCTATCAGGGAACACTATGTATGAGTGAAATCTTTTCCCATCTGGTGTACTATCATTGGACCCAAGTGAAATGCCAGGGGCTTAGCTAACAACAGCCTTCCATCTTGATGTGTGGAGACCAATGGAGCACAGAGGGTTGATGCAGAACTCTTCCAATTCCTAATACCTAGAGCAGAGCAGCCGAATTCTCCAAACTCTCACTCAGTCAAATTGCGTGTGATAATGGATGACAATGGCCTGTCCCCTGCTTCAAATTGCAATGGGGAAAAGGACTGCACTTACAGAAAGAAGAACACAATAACCACATTCTGGCTAGGTCAAATAATAAAGATTCATTTTTGGACCTAGCATTCTGGTCCACATACTTTCAAGCATTTACTCAGAATTACTTACACAGTTCTTCATTATTATCTACTGGAAATCGTAACTAAATACAGTAAATTCCGCTTGGGACAGATCCTCCTCACTGGCTTGGACAATCAATATCAAGTCATCCCTTTTTTGGGGGGGTTGAGGCACAGAGGGCACAAGTTTAATCTGTGTGCCAGCAGACCCTGCTGCCAAGTGTAAAGGCTTACAGCTTGTGGTCTCTGATGGCTGGCCTCCTCTCTGCGCTCAATTAAAATGCAGTGAAAGAAGCCTGCTGTTGGGGCTGATTGGTGGAACCTCCACCTGTGCCCAGCTGCAGCATGAATCAACTGTATCCCGTTTGCCGCCTAAGGCTGTGCCCCAAATGACACCATACTCCCTATATAGTGCACTACTTTTGACAAGGGCCCATAGGACTCTGGTCAAAAGTAGGGCAGTATGTAGGGAACAGGGTGCCATTTGGGATGCAACCCTGCTCGCTGCATGGTCTCCTTTGATCCTTGACTCCAATAAATCACTTTTCACCAGACCCTTGAATCAAATCAAATCAAATGTTATTTGTCACACGCGCCGAATACAACAGGGGTAGACCTTTCCGTTAAATGCTTACTTACAAGCCCTTAACCAACAATGCAGTTTTAAGATAATTGAGTTAAGAAAATATTTACAAAATAAACTAAAGCAAAAAAAAAAATCTAAATTAAAAAGTAACACAATAAAATAACAATAATGAGGCTATATACAGGGGGTACCGGTACCGAGTCAATGTGCGGGGGTACAGGTTAGTTGATGTGACCAGGATAATCTGGAGTTTCCATGTTTTCATAATTGATTTCATGGTGAACCTCACCATTAAACATTAAAGGCTGACAAAAAATGTTTTGGGTGGTAGTTAAACAGTTTTTTTTTCAGGAGGACACTACAGTATCTCTATCAGCAGTGTTTTCTGTTTACAGTATAGACATCTTTTCTTTCCTCCAACAGCAGAGGTTCTACTAGGACCCACTAAAACTACACTGTAAACCCCAATGTGCTGTCATTACTCAAAACTTTTGAGGAAACCCGTTGCACTTAATATATCTGAGTACAGTTACTTAAATAGATTTTGTAGTCATTACTCAAACCGATAGTCACTGTGACCCTGTAGGGGGTCCATTTTGAGTAACGCCCCCACTAAGCCACGCCTCCAATATAATTTCCCACTGTGACTTGCCTTTGAGTGAATTGTAGAGTTACCACCCATGACTATTTGTTAGTGACAGAGACCTGGTTGTTGAATTATTTCATTCTTAGTCCTGTGGCCTTCACCAAGTGAGTTCCTAGTTGAATGTTATCATTATAATTAAACTCTTTATGACAATACATTACATATCTCATAAGACTTTGTTTTGAGGCCTAGCTTTACCCTAATACAGTGGCCTGAAACTCATGGTTTACAGGCCACATCAGGCCTGCAAGAAGGGTTGCATAATTCCCGTAACTTTCCCAAAATTCCCAGATTTTCAGAAAATCCTGGTTGAAGGATTTCCAAGAATCTTCCATCTGGGATTTCTGGAAAATCTGGGAAATGTACCAGAATTTTGCAACCCTACCTGCAAGGCACATTATGCTGGCTTGCAAAGTCATGTGTAATGCCTATTGGAATCCAGTCAGAGTTAAGATATCCAACAGTTGACATTTTCATTCACCCGCAACCTGAATTCATAATGACCGCCAGGGTTAGGAACAGTGTGAGGACACTACTTAAGCCATTTAAACTGGAACAACCATTTCAGTAACAGGTGCAAAAATCAAATTAAATGATTGGATTAGTTTAGAAAAATGTAAGTTATGTATCTTTATGTAGCATAAGATTAATCAATCAATCACTCAATGTACATGCAAAAACATTCACAACCATTGCAAAAATTCTACCTGCAGTAAAGCATGCTGGGAAAAAAGTTAATTTGTTATCATAACTTTTAAAAAATAGAGTTAATGTGATTTCTCATTAGTTTTGAGTCAGTACCACATACACATTTGAAGTAATAATTACTTTTCGTTGTCTTTAAGTTCAACTAGAAGTATTTTAGTTTAAAATGTTGTGGGGTTTAAAGTGGCTAAGGATCTATACATCATACCACAACTACTGTATTTGTTGATGTAAAAAAAAATATTGGGTCATGTACTGTGAAAATGTTACTGCTGGTTGCAGTAACATTGAGAACTTTTCCTTTCTATTTTGTAATTCATAATAAGAAGAGAAAACTTTGCAAAACAAGGGGTTTGACTTATTAAAGGATGGGGGACTACCATGATCACATGATCAAAGGTCTTCAACATCATCTCCCATTATGTACTGCTTTATTACATAATCTAGACACAAGTTCATGTCCTTTGTTATCACACTCTAATTTAGCTATTATTGGTACTACCCATTTCCACATGCATGAAAACTCCTCTGGTTGTTGACTGCTGAAGTGTGTTTAATGAGTGCACCCATTATAAGAATATAAATATGAATTCAGAGATGAATTCTGTGAGTAAATGGATGAACCATACTGAACCATACTGTAACTTGACTTTATGCAGTTCAGTCACCTTGACTGGCTATTCTTGTCATGGGGCTAAGGTGCTTAGTCTCTTCAGTGACCCTGAAACATGCTATGTACAGTGGGGGAAAAAAGTATTTAGTCAGCCACCAATTGTGCAAGTTCTCCCACTTAAAAAGATGAGAGAGGCCTGTAATTTTCATCATAGGTACACGTCAACTATGACAGACAAATTGAGATTTTTTTTCTCCAGAAAATCACATTGTAGGATTTTTTATGAATTTATTTGCAAATTATGGTGGTAAATAAGTATTTGGTCACCTACAAACAAGCAAGATTTCTGGCTCTCACAGACCTGTAACTTCTTCTTTAAGAGGCTCCTCTGTCCTCCACTCGTTACCTATATTAATGGCACCTGTTTGAACTTGTTATCAGTATAAAAGACACCTGTCCACAACCTCAAACAGTCACACTCCAAACTCCACTATGGCCAAGACCAAAGACCTGTCAAGGGACACCAGAAACAAAATTGTAGACCTGCACCAGGCTGGGAAGACTGAATCTGCAATAGGTAAGCAGCTTGGTTTGAAGAAATCAACTGTGGGAGCAATTATTAGGAAATGAAAGACATACAAGACCACTGATAATCTCCCTCGATCTGGGGCTCCACGCAAGATCTCACCCCGTGGGGTCAAAATGATCAAAATGATGAACGGTGAGCAAAAATCCCAGAACCACACGGGGGGACCTAGTGAATGACCTGCAGAGAGCTGGGACCAAAGTAACAAAGCCTACCATCAGTAACACACTACGCCACCAGGGACTCAAATCCTGCAGTGCCAGACGTGTCCCCCTGCTTAAGCCAGTACATGTCCAGGCCCGTCTGAAGTTTGCTAGAGTGCATTTGGATGATCCAGAAGAGGATTGGGAGAATGTCATATGGTCAGATGAAACCAAAATATAACTTTTTGGTAAAAACTCAACTCGTCGTGTTTGGAGGACAAAGAATGCTGAGTTGCATCCAAAGAACACCATACCTACTGTGAAGCATGGGGGTGGAAACATCATGCTTTGGGGCTGTTTTTCTGCAAAGGGACCAGGACGACTGATCCGTGTAAAGGAAAGAATGAATGGGGCCATGTATCGTGAGATTTTGAGTGAAAACCTCCTTCCATCAGCAAGGGCATTGAAGATGAAACGTGGCTGGGTCTTTCAGCATGACAATGATCCCAAACACACCGCCAGGGCAACAAAGGAGTGGCTTCGTAAGAAGCATTTCAAGGTCCTGGAGTGGCCTAGCCAGTCTCCAGATCTCAACCCCATAGAAAATCTTTGGAGGGAGTTGAAAGTCCGTGTTGCCCAGCGACAGCCCCAAAACATCACTGCTCTAGAGGAGATCTGCATGGAGGAATGGGCCAAAATACCAGCAACAGTGTGTGAAAACCTTGTGAAGACTTAAAGAAAACGTTTGACCTGTGTCATTGCCAACAAAGGGTATATAACAAAGTATTGAGAAACTTTTGTTATTGACCAAATACGTATTTTCCACCATAATTTGCAAATAAATTCATTAAAAATCCTACAATGTGATTTTCTGGATTTTTTTTCTCATTTTGTCTGTCATAGTTGCCGTGTACCTATGATGAAAATTACAGGCCTCTCTCATCTTTTTAAGTGGGAGAACTTGCACAATTGGTGGCTGACTAAATACTTTTTTCCCCACTCTATATAGCATATTGTGCATCCAGACCAGACTCGCTATTATTCCAGCCTGCTGTCATGACTCAGTGGCTGCGTCTCAAATGGCACCTTATTCTCTACATAGTGCAATGCTTTCGACCAGGGTCCATAGAGCTGTGGTCAAAAGTAGTGCACTATGTTGTAGGGAATAGGGTGCCATTTGGATGCAGTCGGGTGCTCTATTGAGGAGCCTCACCTACGAAAGTCAACCATTGGGTGTATGTTCCAACACACGTTTTAACACAGACAAGTTGTCGGCCCAATTACAAAGGGATCCTTTATAAGTAGCCTGTGTTATAGAGTGCTGATTAATTTCCTTTTCCTTTTCCCCCCAAAACTGTCCATTGTTTCACTCTTGTTTGGGTTTTTTTAATTTTATTTTTCAAGGACTAGACAGAATATGCAGTGCTACATTCATTGCAGATTCCAGTCCTTGAAAATTTCAGCCTGGCATTGTTTTTGTCTTGAGTGCTTTAATAATTAATCAACATTGATTGATCGAGATCAAAAGCCTGTCAGCCATTTTCACCCTCAAATGATTAAAACACACATTAGTTCTTTCTTTCTTTCTTTCACTGCAAACTGTTTTTCTCTTTGGGAAAAAAAATCATATATATTCTACTCTAGAGTCCTCAGCTCTGAAGTTAGATTGACATGCATGCTTTCTACACTGCATGCATGAGTAAGTTAAACAAAATAAAGATTGAAAAATGCCTCATCAATGAATAAATTAGCATGCTTAACTGTAAATCCAGCTGTGCTAGGCTACTCTGCATGTACTGTACTAAACCTGACTACTGATTAAAAGTTCATACACACTGTACATTTTGGAGCACTAGGATACACTTTTAAAACCTGCAGGCTCATGCACATGCACACTACCACTACATTTCATGTTATCCCATCTAATCACATACAGAACTGTAGTTAGATAACTTGCTTCATGGTTCACCAAAGTGCTGCAAGTAAAAAAACAATAAACTGGGTCAAGATAGTACAAATGGTACATTTCTGCAGCATAACCTGTATGGCTTATGGGATTAAATATCCCCTGACAGTAACAGTGAAAATCAATGGATGGTTTGGATGTCAAGTCAAATTAACCTCTGCTGTGATGCTGTTCAATAATGAGATCAATGCTTTTACTTATAAACATTACACACATCCTGCTCTAAAAGTCTCTAAGAGAGTTCAACCATGCAGTAAACATGCTTCAGACTGCATATTTAAAAAAAATTGTGAGCTCAAGAATAGCTTACTGCTGGAGGCAGATCATCTAAAATAATGTGTTGTACTCTGCTCCCTCTGTAGGTGAGAAACAGCAGTAAAACTGTCTGGAACCTGCCTCTCCCTTCCCAACTGTTGGAAGAACGAGGGCGGTGAGCAACCGAAAGTCTATCTCTCTCCACAGGGAATTTAAAAAAGCTGACTAGTTGTTGCTGCTTACTGGATGGAGCGAGCCCCTGATATTTATGTACATTTGATGTCCAATAAAAGCAGGATGGAAATAGAGGACAAGAGCCACAACCTCCCTCAGAGACGCATTGTAGTAAAGAAACAATGAATCTTATTCTAGTCCATTTTGTCATTTTGATCACACTGTATATTTATGTTCTCTCTCTCCCACCTCTTTCTTTGTAAAGTCAAAGTCAAGGGAGACAGACTTATTTCATCACTGTTTACAGATACTTATACCAAACACTAGGAAACCAACGGCTTAGTCTTAAAAAATACACAGACGCAGCTTACACATTTCCCTCAACGGATTAGATAAAAAGAAAGCTGCTTTATATTTGGTGGAAAATGGCATTAAATACCCCCTCCTCCGATTGAAATGTCAGCATGATTCTAGTCTGCCACAATCACATTGTGAAAAGAGGATTCATGAACATATGTGAAACAATAGACTGATTGCTCATACTAGTGCCCACTTCTTCCCTGCTACTGTGGTAGTGCTGCCTGTGGCCTTTTATCGAGCACAAATACTTGAGACACATGGCCATAACTAGGAGGAAGTACTGTCCTACACACTGCCTCATCCTTTCCTTCCACCAAGCCCAGGCAGAAATCCAAGTTTCACACGGTGAGGAGGCAAACCCATGCATGAACAACAAAGGTTGTGGGGTGGTTCTGTTTAATCTCTCAAGCTTTTTTGCTATTTTTTTTTGTGACTGGCTGAAAATGTTTCACATGGCCAGAAAGTGCAAAGCACTGGCTAGCATCTCAAGTTTTAATGATGTTGCAGTGATCTCTTGAATCCCCCCCTCCCCTCCTCTGCTCAAGCTCCAATGTACCCTAGGGCTCATGCAGGGTGAGCTCTGGACTGAGTAAGCCTAGTTGGAGATGCTTACGAACTGAATGCAAATTCACTGAGGAGCATGTATAAAACATTATATTCACAAATCATATAGTAGCCTATACACATCAAACGTCTTCCTGTATCACAGTCTACAAGGGACACCCCCATTAAATAAGAACTGTTAAAATGACAAACAAAAACGGGACACAAATAATACAAGCCAATAATTCAGCATCATAACACCACAGTAATCATTTAAGAAGATAATTTAAATGTAAACTAACCAAACGTCTGAAGTTTAAAAATGACAGGTTGATAATGAATGTACAACCTCTTTGGATGAAAACACAATCAGACTACTAACTCAACCCAACATTATAAACAATACAAAAAAATACACAGAGGCACATGCCGGGTCACTGTGCAAATAGTAATGCCAATGCTCAGGCACTCTAATGCACAGTACAAATTATTATAGGAGCAAGGCAAGCAACAGCATATCTCACCCAGAATGTAAAGTCCTGCTGTTTCCCTCGTTGTGCGTGTATCCTACCAGCTAGTGAAGGTTGTCAGGATGCTTACAGTCTTCAGCCAAACTGGTGGAATGCAGCCAGCAGCCAACCGACAGCCTCCAGTCCCTTTTTCACTTGCAGCTTCCCAAAGGCAAGTTACAGAGTCACTTACTATAGGATAATCCAGGTATTGTCCTCTCACTTCTATAGCCAAGTCAGTAAACGTTGGTTGCAAGTTGGGGTCCAAAGGTGCCCCTATAATAATGTCAAGTGTATATTCAGCTTGAGATAATCAGCTGAGACCAAAAATAGTCAAAAACAAACAAAACTTCATTCAAAACTAAGCATACATCTTGAAGTGATTTCAGAAATAGGAAAAAGTAAAAGGTGCCAGTGTCCCCCGTGCCTCCAGGTCATAATGATAAGATATGGTGGAGCAGTCAGGAGAAGCGGAATAAAATCCACACAAAATATCACTCTTCCCTTTTAGGCAACTCTCCCTTCAATAAAGAGCCTGCACCTGCTACCAAAGCAGAGACATCCAATTTGCATATTTTTCTGTGAGCCACACAGCTAAGCCTCAACTGCCCCTGCTACCGTCATCACTCACTGTCAAGCCCAGCACATCAGTTGAGCCCTGGACTGAGGAGTGCTGCTGCTCAGAGTCGGAAAGCATCTCTTTCTTTTCATCAAGGTCTGTCAGACTGACTCTTGTCGCCACGCCTCCTTGCCCTTGATTGGCTGAGCTGAGAACAGAGGAAAGGGAGGAGGTGAAAATGCTATGTGGAGGGAAGGAGAGGGAGATGAGAAGAGAGGAGAGCGAGATAGAGATAGAGGGAGAGTGGGGAGTTGGTTGGTTGGCTGGGGGTTGGGGAAGCAGAGGAGAGGAAAGCCTGAAGGGACAGCCTGGCTAATGAAAGAGAAATGCTTCTCCCAATGCTTTAGTCAAATGTATCTGTTACAAATGTGTTGTGACTCCTGGCAAACTGAATTCATACTGAAGTCCCTAGTTTCTGAAGGGAGATACTGTACATCTCCCTCTTTAAGCAATAAATCTGAAAAGTCAAATCTTGTCAGCCAAGAGCCCCCTGTTACTTTGACGGATCACCGGTTGAAGACGCAAAAGTGCATGTTGAGTATTCCAGTTTCCCAGCTCCCAGGCATAGAGTAGTGTGCTAGTGTAATCAGAGAGAATTAGGTGTTCGGAGGCAACTGCAGTTCAACAACAGATGAAAAACTACATCATGTCAGCTTTGGGGAGATGGTTTGACTAAATTATTATAGGAGACAAAAGTAAGATTCTATTTCAACAGCCCAATATAGACGGTGTTGGATCAGTGCTGCTTTGGAAATTAACACCAATAAAAGGCCACTCTAAAATGTGCGGTTTTGTCACACAACACAATGCCACAGATGTCTCAAGTTTTGAGGGAGCATGCAATTGGCATGCTGACTGTAGGAATGTCCACCAGAGCTGTTGCCAGAGAGTTGAATGTAAAATTCTCTACAATAAGCCGCCTCCAACGTCGTTTTAGAGAATTTGGCACTACGTCCAACCGGCCTCAACACCACAGACCATGTGTAACCACGCCAGCCCAGGACCTCCATATCCGGCTTCTTCACCTCGTCTGAGACCAGCCACCCGGACAGCTGTTGAAACTGTGGATTTGCACAACTGAATAATTTCTGTACAAACTGTCAGAAACCGTCTCAGGGAAGCTAATCTGCGTGCTCGTCATCCTCACCAGGGTCTTGACCTGACTGCAGTTCGGCGTCGTAACCGACTTCAGTGGGCAAATGCTCACCTTCGATGGCCACTGGCACGCTGGAGAAGTGTGCTCTTCACGGATGAATCCCGGTTTCAACTTTACCGGGCAGAAGGCAGACAATGTGTATGGCATCGTGTGGGCAAGCGGTTTGCTGATGTTAACGTTGTGAACAGAGTGCCCCATGGTGGCGGTGGGGTTATGGTATGTGAATGCACAGAGATACCGTGACGAGATCCTGAGGCCCATTGTCGTGCCATTCATCCGCTGCCATCACCTCATGTTTCAGCATGATAATGCACAGCCCCATGTCGCAAGGACATGTACACAATTCATGGAAGCTGAAAATGTCCCAGTTCTTCCATGGCCTGCATACTCACCAGACATGTTTGGGATGCTCTAGATCGACGTGTACGACACCATGTTCCAGTTCCCGCCAATATACAGCAACCTCGCACAGCCATTGAAGAGGAGTGGGACAACATTCCACAGGCCACAATCAACAGCCTGATCAACTCTATGCAAAGGAGATGTGTCGCGCTGCATGAGGCAAATGTTGGTCATACCAGATACTGGCTGGTTTTCTGATCCACGCCCCTACCATTTTTTTAAAAAGGTATCTGTAACCAACAGATGCATATCTGTATTCCCAGTCATGTGAAAGCCATAGATTTTTGATTTCAATTGACTGGTTTCCTTATATGAACTGTAACTCAGTAAAATCATTGAAATTGTTGCATGTTGCGTTTATATTTTTGTGCAGTGAAGTTATGACAGCCGAATAATAGTCATGTTTTATATGATATCCCCCATTCTCTGATCATCTTGGCTCTAGATATATTTTTTCAGAATATTTTTTAGAATGTCAATTGTCTTTCCTTCTTGGCCTTGATAAAATAAGCTCAAACTCAGTTTGGGCTTGGAGCATTTCTGTTGTATTTTTGTTACATATGTATGTCTCCACCTCCTTGCATAGCAATATATTTTTTTTACTTTAATGTTGCCCTGAACTGTCTGTACTAGTTTTCTAAATGTGTGATATTTCACATTAAAGTGTTATGAGTCCCATAAGCCATAGTCATTTCAATTAACATAAATAAAGTTATTTTTATTAAACTTATGAATTTACTCGATAAAAATAACACGGTAAGGGTGGCTGTATGGCTATTTACTCGAATAGATAATGTAACAAATACAACAAGCTTGTGTGAACGCCCACAGCTCCTTGGTCTCTCGCCCTCCCAATGTCATGGCAATAAGACAAAGACAATTAAGGTGTAAATATGTCCACAACATCTCAGAGGGAGTTGGGTAATGACATTTTCTACCCTCATTTGGCTAATTCCCAAGTCACCCTCAAATTAGAAACCTTAATGACAACCAATAAGCCACAGATGGTCAAACTCTAGGGTACACAAGCCTTCTGATCTTTGTGCTTCTTGTGGCATCATTTTACATGCCAACTATACATTACCTTGCCAGATGCTTTTGGCCCAAGGGGGTGATCATGCCCATAACTAGAAGGTCAGGCCTTTGTGGTGCATTTAAGGGAGTTCTTGCCCACCTCTACACTTTGAGTGTGCGCCGCTTAGAGACTCAGGTAATCTATACTGGGAGGCCATGTGGCAGATGTATCCTACTGCAATTCATCCTCTGAAGTTGACATATAAAAAATTCCAAAGGTACAATCTCTTGAGAGGAAGCTGACGAGCTTCCATTTTGAATGTGGACACTGTTTAAAGGGCTAGTCGGCTCACATTTGGTAATTTGATTTTAGCAGTCATTTATGGGCCAGGAATTAAAACAAGAAGACTTGGACAGCGACGGGTGAGGTTGTGTCTCTCTCTGGCGGGAGGTAAGCTTGGCTCATATGGTGTCGAGTAAAGATTAAACCTTGTATTTAGATTGTAGGTAGGTAGGTATTGTAGTTAGGTATTGTATGTAGGTTATCTAGGTAGTTATTGTAGGTAATTATTGTAGGTCAGTATTGTATTCACTGAGCCCGGTGAAGCACGAGTCTAGCTAACTCACTACCTGGACCAATAAAGCTAGCTAGCTAGCGGGTAGCTACTGGTAACTATTAGCAACTGTGGATAGTTGTTTCCAATGTTATTCCACGCTTAAGAGTACCTGTAATTATGCCAGCTAGCTACCTACCATTCAGCTGTTTTTCTAACCTCATTATCTGAAGCGTTAACTTTAGGTACAGTGAGGGAAAAAAGTATTTGATCCCCTGCTGATTTTGTACGTTTGCCCACTGACAAAGAAATGATCAGTCTATAATTTTAATGGTAGGTTTATTTGAACAGTGAGAGACAGAATAACAACAAAAAATCCCCCAAAACACAAGTCAAAAATGTTATAAATTGATTTCCATTTTAATGAGGGAAATAAGTATTTGACCCCCTCTCAATCAGAAAGATTTCTGGCTCCCAGGTGTCTTTTTTACAGGTAACGAGCTAAGATTAGGAGCACACACTTAAAGGGAGTGCTCCTAATCTCAGCTTGTTACCTGTATAAAAGACACCTGTACACAGAAGCAATCAATCAATCAGATTCCAAACTCTCCACCATGGCCAAGTCCAAAGATCTCTCCAAGGATGTCAGGGACAAGATTGTAGACCTACACAAGGCTGGAATGGGCTACAAGACCATCGCCAAGCAGCTTGGTGAGAAGGTGACAACAGTTGGTGTGATTATTCGCAAATGGAAGAAACACAAAATAACTGTCAATCTCCCTTGGCCTGGGGCTCAATGCAAGATTTCACCTCGTAGAGTTGCAATGATCATGAGAACGGTGAGGAATCAGCCCAGAACTACACGGGAGGATCTTGTCAATGATCTCAAGGCAGCTGGGACCATAGTCACCAAGAAAACAATTGGTAACACACTACGCCGTGAAGGACTGAAATCCTGCAGTGCCCGCAAGGTCCCCCTGCTCAAGAAAGCACATATACAGGGCCGTCTGAAGTTTGCCAATGAACACCTGAATGATTCAGAGGAGAACTGGGTGAAAGTGTTGTGGTCAGATGAGACCAAAATCGAGCTCTTTGGCATCAACTCAACTCGCCGTGTTTGGAGGAGGAGGAATGCTGCCTATGACCCCAAGAACACCATCCCCACCGTCAAACATGGAGGTGGAACCATTATGCTTTAGGGGTGTTTTTCTGCTAAGGGGACAGGACAACTTCACCGCATCAAAGGGACGATGGACGGGGCCATGTACCGTCAAATCTTGGGTGAGAACCTCCTTCCCTCAGGCAGGGCCTTGAAAATGGGTCATGGATGGGTATTCCAGCATGACAATGACCCAAAACACATGGCCAAAGCAACAAAGGAGTGGCTGAAGAAGAAGCACATTAAGGTTCTGGAGTGGCCTAGCCAGGCTCCAGACCTTAATCCCATAGAAAATCTGTGGAGGGAGCTGAAGGTTCGAGTTGCCAAACGTCAGCCTCGAAACCTTAATGACTTGGAGAAGATCTGCAAAGAGGAGTGGAACAAAATGCCTCCTGAGATGTGTGCAAACCTGGTGGCCAACTACAAGAAACGTCTGACTTCTGTGATTGCCAACAAGGGTTTTGCCACCAAGTACTAAGTCATGTTTTGCAGAGGGGTCAAATACTTATTTCCCTCATTAAAATTCAAATCAATTTATTACATTTTTGACATGCGTTTTTGTAGATTTTTTTTTTGTTATTCTGTCTCTCACTGTTCAAATAAACCTACCATTAAAATTATAGACTGATCATGTCTTTGTCAGTGGGCAAACGTACAAAATCAGCAGGGGATCAAATACTTGTTTCCCTCACTGTAGTTAGTAGCTACTGTACTCGAAATGTAGCTACCTGGATAGCTAAATAAACAATAGCTGGAACGACCTAGCATTAATATTTGGAGACACTTTCTCTCCGTTGGGACAGATGCGAACTGGCTGAATCGATTCAGTGGCTAGCTTTGCACTTAACTGGCTAACAGTAGCTACTATGGGTAAGCTATAACCTACATTTATTTTTGTTTTGTTTTTACATACTGGTAACCAGAGTCGTTCAAGGGAATTTGGGACATGGGTGACTAGCTAACGTTAGCTTGGCTCTCTGTGTGTTCGTGCCGTGGGAGGAGGGGTTAGTTCGTTGGCAGAGAGCAATGGCTAGCTAGTATGCTAACTATTCTAGCTAACTAACTGGCTGAATAAGTTGACGACGTACTCACTCAAACTGTCAAAACTACCCCAAAACTTTACACAACGTTAGACACAGACACAAATGATCTGCTTGGTATGTTAACACACTGGTGGTTTGTTGTAACCGAGTATTGGTGCTAAACCGTGTTATTGGAGGCTGGCATGCTAGTTGGCTTTGGCGTCATATGATTCGGTGTACCAAGTTAGCTAGCTGAATAAACTAAGTTAGAGTCTATTCCTAGAAACAATGAACCGCTGTAGTTTACAACAATTCTAATTTCTAAAGTGGAAGTTGGGAGAGTTATATTTGAGTGTTTCAGTGAAACGTAAGTGAGGGAGGCCCCGCTCTCTCGCTTTCCCAGATGTTTAGTTCATTTCCTTCCGATCTCCTTTGCATTATTGTAGCCTTTCTCTGTAGCCTGTCAACTATGTGTTTGTCTATCCCTGTTCTCTCCTCTCTGCACAGGCCATACAAACGCATCACACCACGTGGCTGTTGCCACTCTAATCTGGTGGTCCCTGCGCGCACGACCCACGTGGAGTTCCAGGTCTCTGGCAGCCTCTGGAACTGCCGTTCTGCGGCCAACAAGGCAGAGTTCATCTCAGCCTATGCTACCCTCCAGTCCCTCGACTTCTTGGTGCTGACGGAAACATGGATTACCACAGAAAACACTGCTACTCCTACTGCTCTTTCCTCGTCTAACCATGTGTTCTCACATACCCCGAGAGCATCTGGTCAGTGCGGCGGTGGCACAGGAATCCTCATCTCTCCAAAGTGGACATTCTCTCTTTTTCCCCTGACCCATCTGTCTATCTCCTCATTTGAATTCCATGCTGTCACAGTCACTAGTCCATTCAAGCTTAACATCCTTGTCATTTATCGCCCTCCTGATTCCCTTGGAGAGTTCATCAATGAGCTTGACGCCTTGATAAGTTCCTTTCCTGAGGATGGATCACAACCTCACAGTTCTGAGTGACTTTAACCTCCCTAAGTCTGCCTTTGACTAATTTATCTCTGCCTTCTTCTTTCCACTCCTTTCCTATTTTGACCTCACCCTCTCACCGTCCCCCCCTACTCACAAGGCTGGCGATACGCTTGACCTCATCTTTACTAGATGCTGTTCTTCTACTAATCTCACTGCAACTCCCCTCCAAGTCTCCAACCACTACTTTGTATCCTTTTCTCTCTCGCTCTCCTCCAACACTACTCACTCTGCCCCTACTCAGATGGTAATGTGCCGTCGCAACCTTCGCTCTCTCTCTCCCGCTACTCTCTCCTCTTCCATCCTATCATCTCTTCCCTCTGCTAAATCCTTCTCCCTCCGATCTCCTGATTCTGCCTCCTCAACCCTCCTCTCCTCCCTTTCTTCATCTTTTGACTCTCTATGTCCCCTATCCTCCCGGCCAGCTCGGTCCTCCCCTCCTGCGCCGTGGCTTGACGACTCATTGCGAGCTCACAGAAGAGGGCTCCGGGCAGCTGAGCGGAAATGGAGGAAAACTAGACTCCCTGCGGACCTGTCATCTTTTCACTCCCTCCTCTCTACATTCTCTTCCTCTGTTTCCGCTGCTAAAGCCACTTTCTACCACTCTAAATTTCAAGCCTCTGCCTCTAACCCTAGGAAGCTCTTTGCCACCTTCTCCACCTGCTGAATCCTCCTCCTCCTCCCCCTCCCTCCTCCCTCTCTGTGGATGACTTCGTCAACCATTTTGAAAAGAAGGTTGACGACATCCGATCCTCATTTATTAAGTCAAATGACACCGCTGGACCTGCTCACACTGCCCTACCCTATGCTTTGACTTCTTTCTCCCCTCTCTCTCCAGATGAAATCTTGCGACTTGTGACGGCCGGCCGCCCAACAACCTGCCGGCTTGACCCTATCCCCTCCTCTCTTCTCCAGACCATTTCCGGAGACCTTCTCCCTTACCTCACCTCGCTCATCAACTCATCCTTGACCGCTGGCCATGTCCCTTCCGTCTTCAAGAGAGCGAGAGTTGCACCCCTTCTCAAAAAACCTACACTCGATCCCTCCGATGTCAACAACTACAGACCAGTATCCCTTCTTTCTTTTCTCTCCAAAACTCTTGAGCGTGCCGTCTCTAGCCAACTCTCCTGCTATCTCTCTCAGAATGACCTTCTTGATCCAAACCAGTCAGGTTTCAAAACTGGTCATTCAACTGAGACTGCTCTTCTCTGTGTCACAGAGGCTCTCAGCACTGCTAAAGCTAACTCTCTCTCCTCTGCTCTTATCCTTCTAGACCTATCCGCTGCCTTTGATACTGTGAACCATCAGATCCTCCTCTCCACCCTCTCCGAGTTGGGCATCTCCGGCGCTGCTCACTCATGGATTGCGTCCTACCTGACAGGTCGCTCCTACCAGGTGGCGTGGCGTGAATCTGTCTCCGCACCAAGTGCTTTCACCACTGGTATCCCCTAGGGCTCAGTTCTAGGCCCTCTCCTATTCTCTCTATACACCAAGTCACTTGGCTCTGTCATATCCTCACATGGTCTCTCCTATCATTGCTACGCAGACGACACACAATTAATTTTCTCCTTTCCCCCTTCTGATAACCAGGTGGCGAATCGCATCTCTGCATGTCTGGCAGACATATCAGTGTGGATGTCGGATCACCACCTCAAGCTGAACCTCGGCAAGACGGAGCTGCTCTTCCTCCCTGGGAAGGACTGCCCGCTCCATGATCTCGCCATTACGGTTGACAACTCCATTGTGTCCTCCTCCAAGAGTGCAAAGAGCCTTCGCGTGACCCTGGACAACACCCTGTCGTTCTCTGCTAACATCAAAGCGGTGACCCGATCCTGCAGATTCATGCTCTACAACATTCGCAGAGTACGACCCTACCTTACACAGAAAGCGGCACAGGTCCTAATCCAGGCACTTGTCATCTCCCGTCTGGATTACTGCAACTCGCTGTTGGCTGGGCTCCCTGCCTGTGCCATTAAACCCCTACAACATATCCAGAACGCCGCAGCCCGTCTGGTGTTCGATCTTCCCAAGTTCTCTCATGTCACCCCGCTCCTCCGCACACTCCACTGGCTTCCAGTTGAGGCTTGCATCTACTACAAGACCATGGTGCTTGCCTACGGAGCTGTGAGGGGAACGGCACCTCCTTACCTTCAGGCTCTGATCAGACCCTACACCCAAACTAGGGCACTACATTCATCCACCTCTGGCCTGCTAGCTCCCCTACCTCTACAGAAGCACAGTTCCCGCTCAGCCCAGTCAAAACTATTTGCTGCTCTGGCACTCCAATGGTGGAACAAGCACCCCCACAACGCCAGGACAGCGGAGTCACTGACCACCTTCCGGAGACACTTGAAACCCTACCTCTTTAAGGAATACCTGGAATAGTATAAAGCAATCCTTCTACCCCCCTCCCCCAGCCCCCCATAAAAAAAGATGAAAAAAAGTGGTTGTCCCACTTGCTATCATAAGTTGAATGCACCAATTTGTAAGTCGCTCTGGATAAGAGCGTCTGCTAAATGATGTAAATGTAAATGTAAATGAATTGCTGTAACTATAGGCTTTCATTATTTTTGCTACAGGCTCTGCCGCAATGGGCCAATTCAGCCATGCATTTATACCTGAAACGTGATAATATTCTTATTTTTTAAATGCCTACACATGACAATAAGTGATGTCATGTTTGTAAACATGCCGGGGCGGCAGGTAGCTTAGTGGTTAAGAGCGTAGTGCCAGTAACCGAAAGGTCGCTGGTTCTAATCCCCGAGCCGACTAGGTGAAAAATCTGTCGATGTGCCCTTGAGCAAGGCACTTAACCCTAATTGCTCCTGTAAGTCGCTCTGGATAAGAGCGTCTGCTAAATGACAAAAATGTAAACAATCCAATGAGATGCAGAAGTTGGCATGATGTAACAATTGGGGAAGGAGCATTTTTTTCAGGAAACAGAGCGACGTCAGCGCATGGTGTGAGCAAAGGGTCAGCTACATTTCATTATTTTGCATGTTGAAAAAGAAAAATATGTACTTGTGTAGGAACCTCTAAAGAACAATATTTGATAGGATTTTAACATATTTAGTTTTGACATACAGTACCAATATATTTTATATCTGAGATTCTTCAAAGTAGCCACCCTTTGCCTTGATGACAGCTTTGCACACGCTTGGCATTCTCTCAACCAGCTTAATGAGGTCACCTGGAATGCATTTCAATTAACAGGTGTGCCTTGTTAAAAGTTAATTTGTGGAATTTCTTTCCTTCTTAATATGTTTGAGCCAATCAAATGTGTTGTGACAAGGTAGGGTTGGTATACAGAAGATAGCCCTATTTGGTAAAAGACCAAGTCCATATTATGGCAAGAACAGCTCAAATAAGAAAAGTGAAACGACAGTCCATCATTACTTTAAGACATGAAGGTCAATCAATCCGGAAAATTTCAAATAAATGCTTCACAGAGTTCAAGTAACAGACACATCTCAACATCAATTGTTCAGAGGAGACTGCGTGAATCAGGCCTTCATGGTCGAATTTCTGCAAAGAAACCACTACTAAAGGACACCAATAATAAGAAGAGACTTGCTTGGGCCAAGAAACACGAGCAATGGACATTAGAACAGTGGAAATCTGTCCTTTGGTCTGATGAGTCCAAATGTGAGATTTTTGGTTCCAACCGCTGTGTCTTTGTGAGATGCAGAGTAGGTGAACGGATGATCTCTGCATGTGTGGTTCCCACCGTGAAGCATGGAGGAGGAGGTGTTATGGTGTGGGTGTGCTTTGCTGGTGACACTGTCAGTGATTTATTTAGAATTCAAGGCACACTTAACCAGCATGGCTACCACAGCATTCTGCAGCAATACGCCATCCCATCTGGTTTGCACTTAGTGGGACTATCATTTGTTTTTCAACAGGACAATGACCCAACACACCTCCAAGCTGTGTAAGGGCTATTTGACCAAGAAGGAGAGTGATGGAGTGCTGCATCAGATGACCTGGCATCCATAATCACCCGACCTCAACCCAATTGAGATGGTTTGGGATGAGTTGGACAGCAGAGTGAAGGGAAAGCAACCAACAAGTGCTCAGCATATGTGGGAACTCCTTCGAGACTGTTGGAAAAGCATTCCTGGTGAAGCTGGTTGAGAGACTGCCAAGAGTGTGCAAAGCTGTCATCAAGGCAAAAGGTGGCTATTTGAAGAATCTAAAATCTAAAATATATTTTGAGTTGTTTAACACTTTTTTGGTTTCTACATGATTCCATATGTGTTATTTCATAGTTTTGTTGTCTTCACTATTATTCTACAATGTAGAAAATAGTAAAAAATAAAGAAAAACCCTTGAATGAGTAGGTGTGTCCAAACTTTTGACTGGTACCGTATATTTTATTTTTGTTGCCTCAGGGCAACCTTGAGCAGTTAGGCTACCCTTTTGTGTTGCCTCAGGGCAACGTTGTGCAGTTAGGCTACTTTTCAGGGCAATATCATGCTCAATGTAAAACATGTATAATTATGTTAAATGATGGCCTTTGTGAATGTTTTTGCCAACATATTCACTGACATTCACAGGCAATGGACACAGGGACATTATGTCGCCGAAAGTAGCTTAGTTGAGCAGTTAGGATCATACCCTCTTATAGTGAGGACAGTGAGCTTTAAGACAGTTAAAGATCTGAAATACCGAATTCAGTTCTATCCTTATTTTTAGGTGTTTCAAGGATTTTGCTTATTTTACTCCAAAATAGTTCAAGACCCATAGGACATTGTGATTATACTGTGCATTCGGAAAGTATTCAGACCCCTTGACTTTTTCCACATTTTGTTACGTTACAGCTGTTTTCTAAAATTGATTAAATAGTCCCCCCCCCTCATCAATCTACACACAATACAACATAATGTCAAAGCAAAAACAGGTTTTTAGAAATGTTTGCAAATGTAAAAAAAAAAAAAAATGGAAATATCACATTTACATAAGTATTCAGACCCTTTACTCAGTACTTTGTTGAAGCACCTTTGGCAGCAATTACAGCCTCGATTCATCTTAGGTATGACTCTACAAGCTTGGCACACCTGTATTTGGGGAGTTTCACCCATTCTTCTCTGCAGATCCGCTCATGCTCTGTCAGGTTGGATGGGGAGCGTTGCTGCACAGCTATTTTCAGGTCTCTCCAGAGATGTTCGATCGGGTTCAAGTTCATTCAAGGACATTCAGAGACTTGTCTCGAAGCCACTCCTGCGTTGTCTTGGCTGTGTGCTTAGGGTCGTTGTCCTGTTGGAAGGTGAACCTGATCTCCCTGGAGCAGGTTTTCATCAATGATATCTCTGTACTTTGCTCCGTTCATCTTTCCCTCAATCCTGACTAGTCTCCCAGTCCCTGCCGCTGAAAAACATCCCCACAGCATGATGCTGCCACCATCATGCTTCACCAAAGGGATAGTGCCAGGTTTCCTCCAGATGTGACGCTTGGCATTCAGGCCAAATAATTCAATCTTGGTTTCATCAGAGCAGAGAATCGTGTTTCTCATGGTCTGAGAGTCTTTAGGTGCCTTTTGGCAAACTCCAAGCAGGCTGTCATGTACCTTTTATTGAGGAGAGGCTTCCGTCTGGCCACTCTACCATAAAGGCCTGATTGGTGGAGTACTGCAGAGATGGTTGTCCTTCTGGAATGTTCTCCCATCTCCACAGAAGAACTCCAGAGTTCTGTCAGAGTGACCATCGTGTTCTTGGTCACCTCCCTGACCAAGGCCCTTCTCGCCCGATTGCTCAGTTTGGCCGGGCGGCCAGCTCTAGGAAGAGTCTTGGTGGGTCCAAACTTCTTCCATTTAAGAATGGTTCTGATTACTTTCCGAAGGCACTTTTATGTAGTTTTTCAGCTAAATACAATAACTGTTGGCCACACATTTTGCTGCCCAGTATGTGAAGAAGTTGAGGTGTAGATGTGGGTTTGATAGCAAATGAAGCACACTCAATGTATTTGGCAGTCAAAACTAACCATGTAAACAACCATGTGATTTCTATGAGAACAGAGTAGCCTAATGTATAGGTGAAGGTTTGAGCATAAAATCAAATTAGCTCATTATAGCAAGCACACAAATGACTAATTCCTATACTGGAAAAATAGTATTTTCATCTCCCAGATTCATTTCAATAACTAAATATCTCTTAATAACCGGATCTATGACACTCCAGAGTGTTAGGGAAGAAAATAAAAACCTGATGCTGGTGCTGCTCATCTCCAGGGGTGTATCAATATGAGGACAACAATAATCCACAAACTGACTGTTTCCCAAATGGCACCCTTTTCCCTTTATAGTGCACTATGTTTGACAAGGGCCCATAGGGCTCTAGTCAAATGTAGTGAACCATATAGGGAAATAGGGTTCCATTTGGGGACATACAGTAGACACTGTAGACCGCAATAACATGCCCATGAGCCATGTGCTGCTGAAAGATCACCCAAAAAGATGGGATATCATAGAATCTGAGATGGTGATTGTGATGGTGCTGTCTCGCTCTCTCCCACCCTGAGAGCTCAATTATGTTGCAGGTAACAGCTGGAAAACAATTGTGTGGCCTTTAATGACAGAACCGCTATACAGTTTGCTAAAGCCTTGCTCGACTGCTGGAAGGAGCTCAATATTACACAGGGAGATCATTCTTAGAATCAGATTTTGTGCCTTCTCTCTCTCTCTGCACCTGCCACTTGCCACTCAGATGCTCTCTTTCTTTCTACTGCCATGGTTATCAGACTAGAGGCTGTGCAAAACCCCATGCAAACTTTATTTCCTAATGAATATTGATGACTCCACTCTCTTGCAAGTCTCTTGCAACCATCGCATTAATATATGCATGGTGTCTGTGATAGTTTGAGTTATGCAGTGTTTATTCCATCCAGTCCTCCTGATATTCATTGATTGTTTACTTTTCATGTTTCAATGACAGCAAGGGGTAGGGTAATCCATAATTTACTATTTTCATTTTGGGTGACCTAGCATACTGGAGTTACCTCTGGGTTTATTGAGAAGGCAGATTCTGTAATAAAACATAAGGCTGATGTTTTCAGATTAATACTGACAGTTTGTTTGGACCATTGCAAATCCTCACAATATGTGGAGGCAGATGGTGACTGTCTGATCTTATTTGGGGATTTTGATATGATGTGTTTAACCTTTATGATATGCAGATTTGTCTCTCATATGTTTTTAGACAAATACTGCTGTAGCCTTAACATACACGTGTATGCCTACTTATTCAAAGTTTCATATTTTTTCATGAAGAAATATATTTACACTGTAGTCAACAAATACAAATACAAAAGACGACTAAATAAATACATGTTATAACTGAAGCCTATAATAAACACCTATGAACATTTTGGCGCGAATGAACAGTATCTCATACTGCGCTAGTCTAGTGGGCTCCCAGACAGTTGAGCAGCATTTCCAATGGCTTGATGTGGACAATTCCAATATTGGGGTCAGTAGTGCTGGGTCTATTTTCCTTCCCCGCAATCACACTCCTAAACAGCATTGAAATTATCAAAAATAATATTTAACCATGTGACAGAGCATTTGGGGATTTATGCGAAATAAGAGGCGTTTATTTTCTGCGCTCAGCAACCCGGAAATGTGTGCTTTGCAAGCTCATCCCCCTTGCTCCTCTTCCTCCTGCAGGCAGCCCGTATTGAAGTGAAGCTAGTTTGAACAGAGACTAGAGGGGGATACGAAGCAGCAGTGATGCCGGGCATGATGATGGGTCTGAGATTGCTTTTCTCGCTCGCATGGATTTGTGCCTTCAAAGCTGCTAATATTCAAGGTTTGAATGCCGACGAGGACCATTCCCAAGATATGGAATGCAAAATGAAAAGCGTCACGGTGTCTGCACTGCCGTTTTTGAGGGAAAATGACCTGAGCATCATGCATAGTCCATCGGCTTCCGAGCCCAAGCTTCTGTTCACCGTCAGAAATGATTTTCCGGGGGAAATAGTCGTCGTGGACGATCTAGAAAACACCGAGCTCCCTTTTTTCGTCCTAGGTGAGTTTGGATGTCTCAACCTTCAGCATCCCCACTTGCCATGCCCATGCTTCATTAATTGTTTATTATTGTTATTAGAAAACGGTTTCCGCCATATCCATTATTACACGTGAGATCAGTTCATACAATAAAATACACACTAGGCCAAGCTAAGATTCCTAATAATTTCACAGTGTACAGTGAGTAGGCTACATGTCGAGATAAACATGACGACAATAAGCCTATTTCAAACGCGAATCAGCACTGTAGACCTATGCATGGCAAACATAAACGACCATAATAACTAGTAATACCAAAATTAAATTGGCATTTTACAACAACTTTGCTGGTTTCAGGTTTGTTATGTACTATCAATCACTAGCATTGATAGCTGAAAGTGCAGGCCGCGAGCCTATTGATGATGAATTGCCACTCACTCAAGTAAAGGAATGTATGTACAAAATATTCAAGCTATTTGCAGATCCTATTACCTCACTGATATTCATAGACATATGTGTGTACATGCTGGGGGTGTTAACAGGTGTAGAGCTATATCACTACAACCTGTGATGTTTACAATGTATAGACTAGCCTAGATTGTAGACTCAACTCTTTAGAATAGCCTTGATATTGATACCCACTCCAACAATAATATAAACAACAATACATTTAAGTAATGTTCATTTTTACATGATCACAAAGTAAGTAAATGGTTAAAAGTCCACTATTAAAAATGTTCTTCCATTCTCATGGGGAAGGGGAAATAACAGGCAGAGCAGAGTCACTGACCACCTTCCGGAGACACTTGAAACCCTACCTCTTTAAGGAATACCTGGAATAGTATCAAAGTAATCCTTCTACCCCCCTCCCCCACCCCCCCATAAAAAATAAATAAAATAAAAAGTGGTTGTCCCACTTGCTATCATAAGTTGAATGCACCAATTTGTAAGTTGCTCTGGATAAGAGCATCTGCTAAATGATGTAAATGTAAATGTATTCTGTTTATAACTCTGGCCGCTGTCCATGGTGCTGATTTGACGGAAAGGACTCTTTGAATGGGGTTGTCTATTCACATGGCAGGACAATCTGTGCAGCTAGGAAGTGTGATGTGGGACTAGGTATGTATCCTAAATGGCACCCTATTCCCTGTATAGTGTATTACTTTTATGGGCCCTGCTCAAAAATAGTACACTAAATAGGGAATAGGGTGCCGTTTGGGATGTAGCCTAGCTGTGGTAAAGTTTCTGCCTTAAGTTGTGACAGTTATTTCTGGCCTATCAGGTTCCCTTTGCAGTATCATCCTGGTGACAGAGGTGTCATGACTTCACAGAGCCTGCACTTAGTTGAGTCGTCTTGGCAAACATTTGGAGTTCAGCAAAAGAACAGTAGTATAGTGTTGTCATAGGCCAGTATGATATCATTCTAATACTGATATCCAGGTATTGATTTAGTGTCTGTTTACAGCTAGAATGCATAGCATACCAAAATTAGCTCTGGCATTGGTCCTACTGTAGGACCTGTATTGTTACAGGCCAATATGATATCATTCTAATAGTTATATTCAGCCATTGTTTTGGTATACTGTATGCTTACAGCTAGCAGGAGTAGCATGATTGGTCATACTGCTGTATCAGTGCTTCTTCTGTGATTATGGTAGCTGCTCACTTGTATTCAATTGCTTTTCCATTACTTTTTTGTAACATAAGACCTTTCTAGCCAATTTAGAATTTAATCAAATAAACTTTATTAATCCAACAAGGGGAAATTGAATTTGACTCCAGCAAGACACATACAGCAACAACATACACTAGCATTCCAAATGTTATTGTATTTTAGCAGCACACATCAACCAGTGGTTAGAATAATGCAACAAACATAGCACAAAGTGATGTTTATCTGATATATCAATCCCCATGTAAAGTAAAGTAAACTTTTAATGAATGTTCCGCTGGTGTCACGATCGTCGTATTGAACAGACCAAGGCGCAGCGTGATGAACGAACATGTTTAACTTTATTATCTTTAGTGATAATAGAACACAATCAACAAAACAAGAAACGACTCGTGAAGTCCACGGTAACAATGACCGAACACAGAACAAGAACCCACAAACACAAAGGGAAAATAGACAGTATAAATATGGCTCCCAATCAGAGACAACCAACGACAGCTGACACTCGTTGCCTCTGATTGGGAGTCACTCTAGCCAACATAGAAATAAACACAACTAGAACTACCAACATAGAAATCTAACACATAGAATGAACACACCCTGGCTCAACATATAGAGTCCCAGAGCCAGGGTGTGACAGTACCCCCCCCTAAAGGCGCGGACTGCGACCGCGCCTCAACTAGAGCAAAACAGGGGAGGGCTGGGCGGGCATACCTCCTCGGCGGCGGTTCTGGCTCCGGCCTTGACCACCACCCTCCAATAAACCCCCCATAGCGCCCCTGGTCCAGTCTGGCCCCGCTGGCTGGAGCTGAACTGGACGTAGCAGGAGCGGTTAGCTTGAGCTCCGTAGTGGAGCAGTTGACCGGTACCTTCCCAGGCACCGGTGGCCCAGGCACGGGTTGTGCTGGACTGACGACGCGCACCCCGGGCTTAGTGCGTGGAGGAGGAACGGGCCTTACCAGGCTGACGACGCGCTCCCTGGCCTGGTGCGTGGAGGAGGAACGGGCCTTACCAGGCTGACGACTCGCACCCCTGGCTTGGTGCGTGGAGGAGGAACGGGCCTTACCAGGCTGACGACTCGCACCCCTGGCTTGGTGCGTGGAGGAGGGACGGGCCTTACCAGGCTGACGACTCGCACCCCTGGCTTGGTGCGTGGAGGAGGAACGGGCCTTACCAGGCTGACGTCTCGCACCCCTGGCTTAGTGCGAGTGGCAGGAACAGGCCGGGCCGGGCTGGCGACGCGCACCGTAGACTTGGTGCGAGTAGCAGGAACAGGCCGGGCTGGCGACGCGCACCGTATACTTGGTGCGAGTGGCAGGAACAGGCCGGGCCGGGCTGGCAACGCGCACCGTAGACTTGGTGCGAGTGGCAGGAACAGGCCGGGCCGGGCTGGCGACGCGCACCGTAGACTTGGTGCGAGTGGCAGGAACAGGCCGGGCCGGGCTGGCGACGCGCACCGTATGCTTGGTGCGAGTGGCAGGAACAGGCCGGGCCGGGCTGGCGACGCGCACCGTAGACTTGGTGCGAGTGGCAGGAACAGGCCGGGCCGGGCTGGCGACGCGCACCGTAGACTTAGTGCGTGGAGCAGGGACAGGCCGGGCCGGGCTGGCGACGCACACCGTATGCTTGGTGCGTGGAGCAGGGACAGGCCGGACTGGGCTGGCGACGCACACCGTAGGCTTGGTGCGTGGAGCAGGAACAGGCCGGACTGGGCTGACGACGCACCCCGTAGGCTTGGTGCGTGGAGCAGGGACAAGCCAGGACTGGGCTGGCGACGCACACCGTAGGCTTGGTGCGTGGAGCAGGAACAGGCCGGACTGGGCTGACGACGCACCCCGTAGGCTTGGTGCGTGGAGCAGGGACAGGCCGGGCCGGGCTGGCGACGCACACCGTATGCTTGGTGCGTGGAGCAGGGACAGGCCGGACTGGGCTGGCGACGCACACCGTAGGCTTGGTGCGTGGAGCAGGAACAGGCCGGACTGGGCTGACGACGCACCCCGTAGGCTTGGTGCGTGGAGCAGGGACAGGCCGGACTGGGCTGACGACGCACCCCGTAGGCTTGGTGCGTGGAGCAGGGACAGGCCGGACTGGGCTGGCGACGCACACCGTAGGCTTGGTGCGTGGAGCAGGAACAGGCCGGACTGGGCTGACGACGCACCCCGTAGGCTTGGTGCGTGGAGCAGGGACAGGCCGGACCGGGCTGGCGACGCATACCGTAGGCTTGGTGCGAGGAGCAGGGACAGGCCGGACCGGGCTGGCGACGCGCACCGTACACTTGGTGCGAGGGGCCGGAACAGGCCGGACCGTACTGGGGACACACACCACTGGCTCTACCTCGGGATCTGGAACGGGCCGGACCGGACTGGTAAGACACCCCAGTACCTCTCGCCGTGCCTCTACACCTTCCTTCCCTGCTTTGACCAGTGGCCCCCGTAACCTGGTGGCCTTCTGAATCCGCCCCTTTTCTGCCTCAGTCAGCCCCGTCGTCCATGCCGTGTGCCCCCCCCCCTAAACATTTTCTGGGGTTGCCTATCGCCTGTCCGACGTTGACACTGCTGACGCCGCTGCTCCTCTTTCGCCAGGGCCTTTCCCGGCGCTTCCTCCCATGTCCAGTCCAAGTTCTGCCCCGGGACACGCTGCTTGGTCCTTACTTGGTGGGTTCTTCTGTCACGATCGTCGTATTGAACAGACCAAGGCGCAGCGTGATGAACGAACATGTTTAACTTTATTATCTTTAGTGAGAATAGAACACAATCAACAAAACAAGAAACGACACGTGAAGTCCACGGTAACAATGACCGAACACGGAACAAGAACCCACTAACACAAAGGGAAAATAGACAGTATAAATATGGCTCCCAATCAGAGACAACCAACGACAGCTGACACTCGTTGCCTCTGATTGGGAGTCACTCTAGCCAACATAGAAATAAACACAACTAGAACTACCAACATAGAAATCTAACACATAGAATGAACACACCCTGGCTCAACATATAGAGTCCCAGAGCCAGGGTGTGACAGCTGGGGAATTAAACACAATTCCATATTCTTCATGCAAGTAGGCAAACTTTTTCTCTGGAAAAAACATGCTTGAGAAGCTGCATTTTTTTTTTTTTTGTGGAGGGGTGGTTCTAAGATAACTTACAGTCCCCTGTAGCTCAGTTGGTAGAGCATGGCGCTTGCAACGCCAGGGTTGTGGGTTTGTTTCCCACAGGGGGCCAGTATGAAAAAAATGAATGTATGCACTCACTAACTGTAAGTCGCTCTGGATAAGAGCGTCTGCTAAATGACTAAATGTAAATAACATATGGGATTGTTTAAACTTTTTAACACGTGAGTTCCAATTAAGTGATAATACCCGAGAAGCCGGTGTTTGGAGGATACAGTGGGGGAAAAAAGTATTTAGTCAGCCACCAATTGTGCAAGTTCTCCCACTTAAAAAGATGAGAGAGGCCTGTAATGTTCATCATAGGTACACGTAAACTATGACAGACAAATTGAGAAAAAAAATCCAGAAAATCACATTGTAGGATTTTTTATGAATTTATTTGCAAATTATGGTGGAAAATAAGTATTTGGTCAATAACAAAAGTTTCTCAATACTTTGTTATATACCCTTTGTTGGCAATGACACAGGTCAAACGTTTTCTGTAAGTCTTCACAAGGTTTTCACACACTGTTGCTGGTATTTTGGCCCATTCCTCCATGCAGATCTCCTCTAGAGCATTGATGTTTTGGGGCTGTCGCTGGGCAACACAGACTTTCAACTCCCTCCAAAGATTTTCTATGGGGTTGAGATCTGGAGACTGGCTAGGCCACTCCAGGACCTTGAAATGCTTCTTACGAAGCCACTCCTTCGTTGCCCGGGCGGTGTGTTTGGGATCATTGTCATGCTGAAAGACCCAGCCACGTTTCATCTTCAATGCCCTTGCTGATGGAAGGAGGTTTTCACTCAAAATCTCACGATACATGGCCCCATTAATTCTTTCCTTTACACGGATCAGTCGTCCTGGTCCCTTTGCAGAAAAACAGCCCCAAAGCATGATGTTTCCACCCCCATGCTTCACAGTAGGTATGGTGTTCTTTGGATGCAACTCAGCATTATTTGTCCTCCAAACATGACGAGTTGAGTTTTTACCAAAAAGTTCTATTTTGGTTTCATCTGACCATATGACATTCTCCCAATCCTCTTCTGGATCATCCAAATGCACTCTAGCAAACTTCAGACGGGCCTGGACATGTACTGGCTTAAGCAGGGGGACACGTCTGGCACTGCAGGATTTGAGTCCCTGGCGGCGTAGTGTGTTACTGATGGTAGGCTTTGTTACTTTGGTCCCAGCTCTCTGCAGGTCATTCACTAGGTCCCCCCGTGTGGTTCTGGGGTGAGATCTTGCGTGGAGCCCCAGATCGAGGGAGATTATCAGTGGTCTTGTATGTCTTCCATTTCCTAATAATTGCTCCCACAGTTGATTTCTTCAAACCAAGCTGCTTACCTATTGCAGATTCAGTCTTCCCAGCCTGGTGCAGGTCTACAATTTTGTTTCTGGTGTCCTTTGACAGCTCTTTGGTCTTGGCCATAGTGGAGTTTGGAGTGTGACTGTTTGAGGTTGTGGACAGGTGTCTTTTATACTGATAACAAGTTCAAACAGGTGCCATTAATACAGGTAACAAGTGGAGGACAGAGGAGCCTCTTAAAGAAGAAGTTACAGGTCTGTGAGAGCCAGAAATCCTGCTTGTTTGTAGGTGACCAAATACTTATTTTCCACCATAATTTGCAAATAAATTCATTAAAAATCCTACAATGTGATTTTCTGGATTTTCTTTCCTCAACTTGTCTGTCATAGTTGACGTGTACCTATGATGAAAATTACAGGCCTCTCTTATCTTTTTAAGTGGGAGAACTTGCACAATTGGTGGCTGACTAAATACTTTTTTTCCCCACTGTATGTGTGGCACCATGTTTGTTGACATTATACAATGCATTCTGGGTGTCATGTAAATGTCTGTCACACCAAAGATGTTATAATAAAATGAGGTGAGGGATGGTTCACGCATCTTTCGAGTAAACTTCCAGAAGTGAATGAAGGGAAGTGAATGATGGTAGATGACACACCCCCTTCAACATGCATACTGAAAACAGACCAAACTCATCTTGTCTCCTCTTCTTATCTTTGGTTGACCCGAAAAAACAAACATGGCGGCGTACACAAACTACCCATCGTCGGATGACTTTAGATTTTTAGAGAGTGCTTTACTCTATTATTTCGATCAATGGTGAGCTCACTCGTGATGTGATGAATTGTAAATAGTCATTTATATTAGCTAATTCATATTATGGTTTCTGTCAGCCGAGAGTTAGATAAATATGACCGCTTGTATTAGCTCAATCTCAGCGCTAGGACTAATGTAGCTTATATTTTCCGCATTGGATGATTGTGTTATGCTGTCACCACTTCTGTGAATGTCTGAACATTGCATCCCAAAATAAACTGGTCACATCAAAGGGCGTCAAAGAGTTAAGATGGTCATACCAATGATTATTTAGATATTTGATTCATAATTTTTAGACCCCTTAAGGTATAAAAAAAAAATAGATTGGATGAAACATTGAATTTAGCATTACTGCTTTTTGCCAATAGAAACACTTTGAAAAACAGATTCACTACATGGAACAACAGATAGTCAGTCCCCAAAAAAATCTAAAGGAAATTTGTTCTGAAGTGTCTGTCCTATATCCGAGAGATATATGAAAGATCAGGAAACTATGTATTTATCCCCTTATATTAGGCACTAAACTATCTCCAAACTGCCTCTGGAAGCAACGTCAGTACAAGAACTGTACATCGGGAGCTTCATGAAATGGGTTTCCATGGCCGAGAAACCACACACAAGCCTAAAATCACCTTGCTCAATGCCAAGTGTCGGCTGGAGTGGTGTGAACAGCAAAAACAGGTTTTTAGAAAAAACAGAAATACCTTATTTACATAAGTATTCAGACCCTTTGCTATGAGATTCAAAATTGAACTCAGGTGCATCCTGTTTCTATTGATCATCCTTGAGATGTTTCTACAACTTGATTGGAGTCCACCTGTGGTAAATTCAATTGATTGGACATGATTTGGATATGATATGAAGAAAAAAAAATGTATGCACTCACTAACTGTAAGTCGCTCTGGATAAGAGCGTCTGCTAAATGACTAAAATGTAAATATAACATTTGAAAAGGCACACACCTGTCTATATAAGGTCCCACAGTTGACAGTGCATGTCAGAGCAAAAACCAAGCCATGAGGTCGAAGGAATTGTCCGTAAAGCTCAGAGACAGCATTGTGTCGAGGCACAGATCTGGGGAAGGGTACCAAAACATTTCTGCAGCATTGAAGGTCCCCAAGAACACAGTGGCCTCCATCATTCTTCAATGGAAAAAGTTTGGAACCACCAAGACTCTTCCTAGAGCTGGCCACCCGGCCAAACTGAGCAATCGGGGGAGAAGGGCCTTGGTCAGGGAGGTGAACAAGAACCCGATGGTCACTCTGACAGAGCTCTAGAGTTCCTCTGTGGAGATTGGAGAACCTTCCAGAAGGACACTCATCTCTGCAGCACTCAGTAAAAGGCACATGACAGCCCGCTTGGAGTTTGCCAAAAGGCACCTAAAGACTCTCAGACGATGAGAAACAAGATTCCCTGGTGTGATGAAAATAATTTTGAACTCTTTGGCCTGAATGCCAAGTGTCACGTGTGGAGGAAACCTGGCACTATCCCTATGGTGAAGCATGGTGGTGGCAGCATCATGCTGTGGGGATGTTTTTCAGCGGCAGGGACTAGGATTCTAGTCAGGATTGAGGCAAAGATGAACGGAGCAAAGTACAGAGAGATCCTTGATGAAAACCTGCTCCAGAGTGCTCAGGTCCTCAGACTGGGGCGAAGGTTCACCTTCCAACAGGACAACGACCCTAAGCACACAGCCAAGACAACGTAGGAGTGGCTTCGGGACAAGTCTCTGAATGTCCTTGTGGGGCCCAGCCAGAGCCCGGACTTGAACCCGATCGAACATCTCTGGAGAGACCTGAAAATAGCTGTGCTGCAACGCTCCCCATCCAACCTGACAGAGCTTGAGAGGATCTGCAGAGAAGAATGGGAGAAACTCCCCAAATACAGGCGTGCCAAACTTGTAGTGTCATACCCAAGAAGAATCGAGGCTGTAATTGTTGTCAAAAGTGCTTCAACAAAGTACTGAGTAAAAGGTCTGAATACTTATGTAAATGTAATATTTTATTTTATTTTATAAATTAGCAAACATTTCTAAAAACCTGTTTTTGTTTTGTCATTATGGGGTATTGTGTGTAGATTGATGAGGGAAAAATCAATTTTAGAATAAGGCTGTAACGTACCAAAATGTGGAAAAAGTCAAGGAGTCTGAATACTTTCTGAAGGCTATGTCATTGTTCATTTTTTAAGTTAAATATTAATACATTACTAGCTCAAACACTTCATCTGCAAAAATGACAAGTTGCATATATTACGCACACACACACGCAGAAAAGTCAGCTCAGACAAATCCAGCTCATAGAGGCCCACTCCATCAGCAGCAGATTTTTAATTTAGAATGGCAAATGTTAGTGCTATGTTAGTGTATCTAAACATACAGTTCCTGTATCGTATCGGAGCCCATGTATCTAGATACGTATAGAATCGTCTTGAAAGGGTAAGATGCACATCCCTAGTAATGACAGTAGTATGCTCACTTAGTTTGCTTAAGACAATATTTGCTGAAAAATGGAGTATGACACCACTACACTATCCAGGATATTTTTTCCACATTTCATAACTTCAAACAAAAGTCCTTGCAGCCAGGATTATAATAAATTGTTCCAAGTAGATGTTTGTGGTGCTAATTCCAAAAAGAGTCAATGTAAAAATATATCTACAGGGAAAAACAAATGCAGGATATCAAAGTTATATGCCTAGTATTTTAATTTATTTAGAGCCATCACATAAACACGGTGTTTAGGTGATGGCTCTAAATGAAAATACTAAGCATATAACTTTGATATCCTGTGTGTGCTTTTCCCTGTGGATTTATTTCCACGTTTCATAACCCATAATGCATTGCTTGGGTAAAATGTTGGGACAAACACCAAAGAGTCTGCTCTGCCAATTAAATGTGAGTCACAGCCCATGTTTTTATTTTATTACATTTTTTATTTAACCTTTATTTAACCAGGTAAGCCAGTTGAGAACAAGTTCTCATTTACAAAGTTAGCCTTTGCTTTCCTAACTGCTTGTGTATATTGGTTCCTAACTTCCCTGAAAAGTTGCATATCGCGGGGGCTATTTGATGCTAATGCAGTACGCCACAGGATGTTTTTGTGCTGGTCAAGGGCAGTCAAGTCTGAGGAGAACCAGGGGCTATATCTGTTCTTAGTTCTGTATTTTTTGAATGGGGCATGTTTATTTAAGATTGAGAGGAAATTAGTTTTAAAGAACAACCAGGCATCCTCTACTGACGGAATGAGATCTATATCCATCCAGGATACCTGGGCCAGGTCAATTAGGAAGGCCTGCTCGCTAAAGTGTTTTAGGGAGCGTTTGACAGTGATGAGGGGTGGTCGTTTGACCGCGGACCCGTTACGGACGCAGGCAATAAGGCAGTGATCGCTGAGATCCTGGTTGAAGACAGCGGAGGTGTATTTAGAGGGTAAGTTAGTCAGGATGATATCTATGAGGGTACCCATGTTTACGGATGTAGGGTTGTACCTGGTAGGTTCGTTGATAATTTGTGTGAGATTGAGGGCATCTAGTTTGGATTGTAGGATGGCCGGGGTGTTAAGCATATCCCAATTTAGGTCACCAAGCAGTACGAACTCTGAGGATAAATGGGGGCAATCAATTCACATATGGTGTCCAGGGCACAGCTGGGGGCTGAGGGGGGTCTGTAGCAAGCGGCAACAGTGAGAGACTTATTTCTGGAAAGGTGGATTTTTAGAAGTAGAAGCTCAAACTGTTTGGGCACAGACCTGGATAGTATGATAGAGCTCTGCAGGCTATCTCTACAGTAGATTGCAACTCCACCCCCTTTGGCAGTTCTATCTAGACGGAAAATGTTATAGTTGGGGATGGAAATTTCAATATTTTTGGTGGCCTTCCTAAGCCAGCATTCAGACACTGCTAGAACATCAGGGTTGGCGGAGTGTGCTAACGCAGTGAATAACTCAAACTTAGGAAGGAGACTTCTGATATTAACATGCAAGAAACCAAGGCTTTTACGGTTACAGAAGTCAACAAATGATAGCGCCTGGGGAGTAGGAGTGATACTGGGGGCTGCAGGGCCTGGGTTAGCCTCTACATCACCAGAGGAACAGAGGAGGACAAGAATAAGGATACGGCTAAAGGCTTTAAGAACTGGTCTTCTAGTGCGTTGGGTACAGAGAATAAAGTGGGCAGATTTCCGGGCGTTGTAGTAAAGATTCAGGGCATTATGTACAGACAAGGATATGGAAGGATATGAGTACAGTGGAGGTAAACCTAAGCGTTGGGTAACAATGAAAGAGATAGCATCACTGGAGGCACCGATTGAGTCGGTCTCCGGGTATATGGGGGGTGGGACAAAAGAGCTATCTAAGGCAGGTTTAGCTGGGCTGGGGGATCTACAGTGAAATAGTACAATAAGAAATAACCGAAACAGCAATAAGCAAACCATATTGACATGGGAGAGAGGCATAAAGAAATCACAGGTGTAATTTGAGAGAGCTAAGACAACAGCTGGTAATGGCGACACAGTTTGGGCTGAGGCTAAACATAAACAGGATGCGGTACCGTAAAAAGGAACAGTCCAGCAGGCATCAGCTGTATAGCTGAGTTATCATAAGGTCCGGTGAACAGCAATAGGATAGTTCGGAGGTAGTTCGGAGGTAGTTCGGGGGCTGCTAAAGCACTAGCGAGCAAGAGGCCACGGCTAGTGTGTGCTAGCGGGCCGGGGCTAGCAGATGGAATCTTCGTGGTCGACGTCGTAACGGGAAGCCTGTTGTAACCACATCAGACGATTTCGTCGGCAGACCAGTTGTGTTGGATCGGCGAGGCTCCGTGTCAACACTAGGTGGTCCCGTCCGGTTGACAGAGAGGTAGATAGCCGGGAGATGGGCCTGGCTCATCCCATGGGCCTGGCTCAAAGCTAGCTCAGGTTGATTAGCCAAACCACAACGGCAATTTTGTTGCAGCTAGCTGGTAGCGATGAATCCGGTGTTAAAGGTCCAGTGATTCAGTGATTCCGGCAGAAAAAACGATATGTTCTCGGTCGATAACGCACTGTGCAGACAGTGCAGACTGGCCGAATAATAGTCCAGGCTAGAGCTGGCTGGTAGGTGGTGCAGGCCACGGACAATGGTGAAAAACCGCTAACGGTAGCTAATAGCAAGTAGCTAGTTAGCTGGCTACTCCCGTCCGGTAGACCGAGAGGTAGATAGCCGGGATATGGGCCTGGCTCTAGGCTAGCTCGAGGCTAACTGGTGCTTGCATCGGGGGCAGTGGTGATTAGCCAAACAGCAACATCCATTCGGTTGCGGCTAGCTAGTTGCGATCCGGTGATTAATGTCCAGTGATTAAATTATTCCGGCAGAAAAATCCAATGTTCTGGGTGAAATACCGCTAACTGTGGCTAATAGCAAGTAGCTAGTTAGCTGGCTAGCTAGTTTCAACTGGAGATTCTAGATAAAAGGTAAGTCAATAATAGAATCCGTTCCACATTGAGTGAGGCGGGTTGCAGGAAAGTATATTTTGTAGAAGGATGAAAAGTCTGATAGGGAAATATGTATGAAAAATACAAAAAAACTGGGTATTTACAGGCTATTTACAGACACACGACAAAAACAGGACTGCACTGCTACGCCATCTTGGATTCACCTTTAATTTAATTTAATTAATTTAATTTAATAGTTTCAATAGAGGTATGTTATAACCTTACTTATGGTCTGCGTCTCAAATAGAACCCTACTGCTATGGGTTGCGTCTCAAATAGAACCCTACTGCCTTATGGGCTCTGATCAAAAGTAGTGCACTATATAGTGAACAGGGTGCCATTTGGGATACACCCCTAGTCTTATATCAACTTTACCCAGTAGTATAGAGCTGTACTGTACCTTCATCCTCCGATGAGCTAATAAATCAACCTTTGGGAGGGAGATTTCTCTGTATTTACTCTGACAGCCGCTGATTCTCCCCATATGCTGGATGGCATCACATGCAGATGCTGATGTATTACAAGTGAATTAATGGAATCATGTGGTATAGCCTACATCTGGGGAATTAACAATGGTTCACACGATCCCATCATTATGAACATGCATAGGGATTTTTTGTTAATACATATGCGACATGCAACTGAGAGCATTTGCAAAGTTATGTGTGCACCCTGATATTAATAATAAAGGCCATGGCTATGGATACGGAGGTTTCGCCCATGCCCCTGCTCGCCCCTCCGGAAACCTATTTCTTAAAGCTAAGGATCCGGATCACGCTCTGCGCATGTGTTATTTTACACACACATTCGTTTTTCTAACGTAGCTGCTGCTCATATTGTATGAAGGCTACAACCTTCTCTGTCTGTCTGTTGTAACGGATATTACAGTTGCACAAGCAGGACGCAGTCCCTACACTTTGGAGAAAAAACAATCAGCGTTTTGTGTGATGATGTAGGCTAATCTTTATAGTTGCTGCCATATCGTAGTTCCTGAAAAAATAACACTACTTGCTTGACTGCCTGTCTGCCTCCTGGGCAGCTTAGCCAATGTGTGCGATGATGATGATGAAAAAAAATACATTACATCGCTAATTAGACTGCAGCTGTGTCTTGCTTTGTTCCACCTCTGGGTAGCCGAATGTTCTAGGCAGCCGTGTGTGAAAAGAGTCTGAAAATGGATGAGTTCGCTTTGCATCGCCCGGTGCCATAGTTATGCCATATATGTATATGCTGATATCGTGGCGAGAGTAAATAGCTGCATGTAACTCATTAGCTAAGAAGAACATGAAATCGGTAGACTGCCTGTTTGTGTCGCGCTTATGTTTGCAATACTGACAACAAAGTTTGTACAAACATGTCGATTACGTATTTTGTGTAAAACATGTAAATAGCTGCATGTAGCCTACTCCCCTCCTGAAAAAATTACATGGAATTGCTAATGCTTACTGAGGCATGAAATGCAATAGTTTGAACAGTTTTGTGTACAACATGAAGTTTGTAGGAAATCGCGCTTATGCTTAATAACCCACTGAGGGGAATGCAATAGTTTGAACAGTTTTGTGTCCCACGTGAAGTTTGTAGGCTACATCAGTGGCCAGAAAAAGGCGATTAAAGATGGGGGCGCGGCAGCGGAACACTCAGCACAGCAGCTATGTTGGCAGCGGAGTGGGCACTCAGCTACGTAAAATAAATCCTGCACATGCGCAGAAATATCCTTATTTTTTGCCTGGTCAAATTGGGATACAGAAACTCCGTATCCGTAGCCACTCTGAATAATAAATGCTTAGTCCAGAGATAAAGCTAGAATCCTTAATTGCTATGTACATTTTTGGACTTGAAAATTAATTATATATTATGTATAACCATTTATGCTCGAAGACGATGGTCAGTCCTTGCATCCACAGCTCTGTCTATGAATTTTAGAGTGGTTGCATTTCTCTAGGCCCATCCCTCAGTTTTTAACCAAAACAGAGGCGGGGTGTTGGCTTTGTTATTGTTTCAATTAAGGGTTCTATCTTTAAATCACCATCCCAAAGTTGTTGTTATAAGCCAGTTGGCATTTGAGGATTATTGAAATTCTTTGTCATTCTTACCTTTATGCTCCATAAATTAGTAGGAACCAACTCTTATGTGTGTGTTTTCAGCTCTCTACAGTAATCAGAAATTCCAGCCCTAGCCAATGTATTGTTTTAATTCCAAATGCTGCACAAAAAAAACATTTTAGTTCATTTTGTTGCTAGCATTCAGATTTGGAGTAGCAATAGCAATGGGATATCAGTCTTCCAATGACAGGGTTTTACCCAGATTTAAAGTAATTAGTCAACTTCAGGATAAATGCTGCTTCAGGTGTTTACACCTCAATCTCCACAGTCTATAAATGCTTAATGTGTCCTTATTACTAATGTAGCGTTAACAGAACACATGCAAGAGTTTGAAGCCATTTTTAATAGGATATAATGGGTTCCCTTTTAGTAATGCCCAGGGCTCTCAAAAACCACCACACACTCACACACACTGACAAGTACAGGCATGCATGCAAATACAGCATATACACCCACCCACCCACCCAACCACTCACTCACCCACCGACTCATCCACTGGATGGAACGAGTCAGCTCTGGTCACCGTGTTCTGCAGTGGACTGCAGGAGGTGGAACAGATGGAGTTAGCCTGCCGTGATGACAACCTGTCACTCGACCAGCTCATCAGCATGGCGATCCGGTTGGACAACCTCCTGCGGTCCCGACGAAGACCTGCACGGAATCCGGAGCCCATGGCTACACCTACTCCGTGGCCAGAGCCAATGGAGGTGGGCTCTGCACATTTGTCTGAGTCAGAGCGTAGGAGGAGGAGGAATCCTATGGTGGAGAAAGGGGTCATTTCTCCCCAACCTGCCCTCTATCCACTAATAGGCGAGGAGGTGACAAGCCAGGTAATTCCTCTGCTCCAACCCAGGCCCAAACTCCCTCCGTTCCGTATCATCGCGCCAGTGGTGTGGGACGTGGACGCCGACATACGGCAGGCCCTGCGTACGGAACCCACACCTGCACAGTGCCAAGAGAACCGCGCCTACGTGCCCACGGGTGTGCGGGACCGCCTCCTTTCCTGGGCGCACACGCCGCCTGTGTTGGGTCATCCTGGGATAGGCCGTACCATCGCCTGCCTGACTGAGAAGTACTGGTGGCCCACCTAGGCTAGGGACGTCCGGGTTTACGTCTCTTACTGCTCCATCTGTGGCCAGTCTAGACACCCAGACACCTCCCTTATGGAAAGCTCCTTCCCCTGCCGGTTCCACAACGACCCTGGTCTCACCTCTCGGTGGACTTTGTCACTGATCTTCCCCCCTCCCAGGGGAACACCACCGATCTCGTCGTTGTGGACCGGTTTTCCAAAGCTTGTCGCCTCCTTCCTCTGCCTGGGCTACCGTCGGCCATGCAAACCACGGAGGCTCTTTTTACGCACGTCTTCCGGCACTATGGGATCCCGGAGGACATTGTGTCAGACCGTGATCCTCAGTTCACCTCACGCGTATGGAAAGAGTTCATGGAACGCCAGGGGGTCACGGTCAGTCTCACCTCCGGGTACCGTCCTCAAGCTAATGGGCAGGTGGAGGGGGTCAATCAGGAAGTGGGCAGGTTCCTGAGGTGTTACTGTCAGGACCGGCCGGGGGAGTGGGCGGATTTTCTACCTTGGGCTGAGAACGTGCAGAATTCCCTCCGCCACTCCTCCACTAGCCTCTCTCCTTTCCAGTGCGTGTTGGGGTATCAGCCGGCCCTGGCACCTTGGCATCCGAGCCAGACCGAGGCCCCTGCGGTGGACGAGTGGTTTGGGCACGCTGAGGAGATCTGGAAAGCTGCGCATACTCGTCTCCAGTGGGCAGTGCGTCGGCACAAGGCAAAGGCCGACCGCCACCACAGTGAGGCGCCTGTTTTCTCTCCAGGCAACCGGGTCTGGCTCTCCACCCGCTTGCCCTGCCGGAAGCTGAGCCCGCGGTTTGTGGGACCGTTTAAAGTCCTTAGGAGGATTAATGTCCTCTGAACATTGAGGGAGGACCGGCGTACTCGGTCCGTGAATTCCTGGATTTGAGGCATCGGGCGGGGAGTCTCCAGTACCTCATCGACTGGGAGGGGTACGGCCCAGAGGAGTGGTGCTGGGTTCCTGCGGTGGACATCCCGGACTCTTCGTTGACCAGGGATTTTCGGGTCCTGTGTAGAGGTTACATCCCTTTTGTATACAGTGGGGAAAAAAAGTATTAAGTCAGCCACCAATTGTGCAAGTTCTCCCACTTAAAAAGATGAGAGAGGCCTGTAATTTTCATCATAGGTACACGTTGACTATGACAGACAAATTGAGATTTTTCTTTCTCCAGAAAATCACATTGTAGGATTTTTAATGAATTTATTTGCAAATTATGGTGGAAAATAAGTATTTGGTCACCTACAAACAAGCAAGATTTCTGGCTCTCACAGACCTGTAACTTCTTCTTTAAGAGGCTCCTCTGTCCTCCACTCGTTACCTGTATTAATGGCACCTGTTTGAACTTGTTATCAGTATAAAAGACACCTGTCCACAACCTCAAACAGTCACACTCCAAACTCCACTATGGACAAGACCAAAGAGCTGTCAAAGGACACCAGAAACAAAATTGTAGACCTGCACCAGGCTGGGAAGACTGAATCTGCAATAGGTAAACAGCTTGGTTTGAAGAAATCAACTGTGTGAGCAATTATTAGGAAATGGAAGACATACAAGACCACTGATAATCTCCCTCGATCTGGTGCTCCACGCAAGATCTCACCCCGTGGGGTCAAAATGATCACAAGAACGGTGAGCAAAAATCCCAGAACCACACGGGGGGACCTAGTGAATGACCTGCAGAGAGCTGGGACCAAAGTAACAAAGCCTACCATCAGTAACACACTACGCCGCCAGGGACTCAAATCCTGCAGTGCCAGACGTGTCCCCCTGCTTAAGCCAGTACATGTCCAGGCCCGTCTGAAGTTTGCTAGAGTGCATTTGGATGATCCAGAAGAGGATTGGGAGAATGTCATATGGTCAGATGAAACCAAAATATAACTTTTTGGTAAAAACTCAACTCGTCGTGTTTGGAGGACAAAGAATGCTGAGTTGCATCCAAAGAACACCATACCTACTGTGAAGCATGGGGGTGGAAACATCATGCTTTGGGGCTGTTTTTCTGCAAAGGGACCAGGACGACTGATCCGTGTAAAGGAAAGAATTAATGGGGCCATGTATCGTGAGATTTTGAGTGAAAACCTCCTTCCATCAGCAAGGGCATTGAAGATGAAATGTGGCTGGGTCTTTCAGCATGACAATGATCCCAAACACACCGCCCGGGCAACGAAGGAGTGGCTTCGTAAAAAAGCATTTCAAGGTCCTGGAGTGGCCTAGCCAGTCTCCAGATCTCAACCCCATAGAACATCTTTGGAGGGAGTTGAAAGTCCGTGTTGCCCAGCGACAGCCCCAAAACATCACTGCTCTAGAGGAGATCTGCATGGAGGAATGGGCCAAAATACCAGCAACAGTGTGTGAAAACCTTGTGAAGACTTACAGAAAACGTTTGACCTGTGTCATTGCCAACAAAGGGTATATAACAAAGTATTGAGAAACTTTTGTTATTGACCAAATACTTATTTTCCACCATAATTTGCAAATAATTTCATAAAAAATCCTACAATGTGATTTTCTGGAGAAAAAATTCTCATTTTGTCTGTCATAGTTGACGTGTACCTATGATGAAAATTACAGGCCTCTCATCTTTTTAAGTGGGAGAACTTGCACAATTGGTGGCTGACTAAATACTTTTTTCCCCCACTGGATATACGTGTTTGTGTTGGGTGGAGTAATAAAACCCCTAATATGTATTCCTGCGCCTGTATATTATAGTACCAAAATACTTATTTGTGCTACAAAGAAGCTGCAAGGCTGAGTTGAACTCCAGGGTAATAGGTAAGTAGGTAGGTAACTTGATGACCAATCTTAAGCCCACAATTCTCCACCAGTTTTCTCCTGTGAAATCTATCCTGGACATCAAGCACAGGATTGCTTGGTTTGTTTGTCAGGCATTTCTACAGAGATAGAGCACCGAGAGGTTATGTGCCAGTGAATGGTTTCCATGACAACATCTGAGCTGGCGCTTAGACTAGTCCCTTGAAGAGAGGTAGTAGCTATACGAGCACCTTTGTTGAACATCAATTGAAAATGACCGTGTGTGGATCTTGCCAATATGCATGGGGCGGCAGGTAGCTTAGTGGTTAAGAGCGTTGTGCCAGTAACCGAAAGGTCGCTGGTTCTAATCCCCGAGCCGACTAGGTGAAAAATCTGTTGATGTGCCCTTGAGCAAGGCACTTAACCCTAATTGCTCCTGTAAGTCGCTCGGGATAAGAGCGTCTGCTAAATGACTAAAAAAAGTGTCTTTGACTTCTTGAAAATAATCAAAATGAAGTCTACTTTTTAAAATCTAATTTTATATTAATTCTAGTCTAAATAAATATTCAAATTGTATACCTAGGCCTATTCTAAAATACATTGGCTGTGTTGCATTCATATTTTGGAAATAATCACAGTCAAGCACAGCATGTGAAATAATATTGTGCTGTCATTAGCAAAGGAGTTTTGTGTCTGCAGACTGCAGTGTCTCAGTAGTTTGTCGGTATAGGTGTCAAACCGTATTACATCCACATGCTTTTATTTGACTCTTGGGTTAGGAAGGCTCAACTGGGTGCAGTGAAAGAATATGAAATGTATATGCAGTCTCACATATACTGTACAACAGAGAGCAAATTCTGGACACCCAAACAGAGCAACAGTGGTTAGGAATATTTTTGTCCCTTGGAAAGAGTGAGACGGTCTTGTAATTTATGGCAATTCATGAACAGCAGCCTTCAGAGAGTTCTTAAGGCAAATAAAAAAAGATTGTAAGATGTTACAAGATAAAATGTACAGAGAGTTCTTGGGCTCATCTCTTCAATTAGAACCAGTGTCCAGATGTTTCCAGGTTATTGAGGGTAAGGTACAGCTTTCCCCATTTCCTCTTCTGGAATCCTTATTACATTTCATACAGTATCAATCTTCAGATGCTGACCTGGACATTCCCAGTGATCTCTCAACCCTTGAAGAAGACATTAGTCATTCCAAGACATCAAAAGGAATGAAGCACTGACTTGTGTTCTTTCTTGAAGTACCAAAATGTCAATCAAGGCATAAAAGGGTTCCAAAGAAACACCATTCTCATAAACTGTGGGAGTCTATTACACATGCAGTGTACTTTATAATGATATTATGGACCTGATTGCCTTAATGCAAGGGAGGGGTAATATTCCCCAGATTATGAATGATTAGAGAGGTTTCGACATTTATTTTGACATGACACCGAGCTATTTAAGTTACATTGAGTGGAGTTACTCAATTGGTTTAATTTAAAGCTGCAATATGTAACTTTTTGGGCGATCCGACCACATTCACATCGAAGTTATAGATATATCATTCTCATTGAAAGCAAGTTTAAGAAGCTTTAGATCTGTTCTACAGTATGTGCACTATTTCTATGCTTTCCGTTCTTAAGTTTTGTTTTTGCTTCTTTTACTTTCGGTTTTGTACACCAGCTTCAAACAGCTGAAAATACAATATTTTTGTTTATTGAAAATATATTTCACAGCAGTTTAGATGGTACAATGATTCTCTACACTCTGAGTGCTTGTTTTGTCACGTAAACTGAAATTAGGTGGACTATTTTAGCAACCAGGAAATTGCGGAGCGATTTCTGCATATTGCACCTTTAAACGGCCAATGGCAAACCTAAAGAGTAATGTTTTCGTAATTCAAGCTTTTTTGCCAATATTGAATTTTGTACTTTTGAAAGAAGCAGGTACAAGTTGGTGACTTGGAGAAAAACTTTTGAGTGACACCTGAGTTTGGCACAATGGGAGTGACCCTTTTAATACTTCTAGTGGGGAACATACTGTCTTTTCCATCACTCTCCAAACCAGCACTCATTTCAGGGCTTTCTGATCTCTTCACTGTCTGGAAGCTGATCCTGCAGTCTCTCTAAAGGACACAGGTCTATCTTCTTCAGGTGGAGACTTTTTCCATTTCCATCCACTTAAGCTACTTCGAGGTCTGACAAAAGAAATGTTCTGTATAGAATTGAGATTTTTGCACAGCAGTGCTACTCAAGGAAAGCCATTTCTAATGAGATGACACTGCTGGGGCACTTGTCTGACCGTGTCACAGTTGTAAAGACGGAATGGAGGAAGTTTAAGGTGAGGATTAGTAGACCTTTCCACCACAGCACAGGGTTATCCTTGCTATAGAATGGTAAATGTATGTCAACCATGTCATGTTAGTTAAATATTGACATGGTGGTAGTTTTTCAACTATATAATACACCATCTTCTTGGACAATAATTGCTCTCAGGAGTATCTTATAAACCGTACAGCTATACATTTTAGCAAGAATAAAATCTGTAGGATAAGGAGTAAAACATTGATAATTCCAAATGCAGACATATTGCAAGTTTGCCAGAAATCACACACAAAGTTAGAATGTGCTTGAATTCTCTTAAAGAGAATACACTAACGAATAATTCTGCAAACCCAACGGAAAGGCAGTCAAATTCCCTTTGATCTACCGTAAAGTTTACTCTTTAATGGCTTGCCGTTAGGATATGTTGTTTGACAATGATACCCTCTTTATGTATTAAAGGAGACCTTCTGTGAAATTAGCTTTAGGAAGTCTAACAGCCAATCCCCATGGCCAAGTACTCCTCCTAATGTAAACAGTGTTCACACACAGTGAAATAATACAGTATGAACTGTACTTCTTAGGTATCCTGGATGCAGTGCCAGTTACTGCCAGTTATCTTCCATACAAAATAAGAATTGAAGTGGGATTGGATGGTTGGTGAGAAATGTGTTATTGATTTGTACAGTAATGAATGGTAATGCGGTGACAACACAATTATGCTGAAAACAGTTCTGTTGTTTACCTCAGACTCTGCTTCTCGTCATGTTTAGTGCTATCCGGGATCCTTCCCACTGGGAACACACTGGTTGAATCAATGTTGTTTCCACGTCATTTCAATGACATTTCGTGGAACCAACATGGAATAGATGTTGAATTGATGTCTGTGCCCAGTGGGTTGGGTCGCCCCTACCCTAAACTCTAACCTTAACCCCTACCCTAACCTTAACCCTTACCATAACCATTTTAAATTTCAACATCAATGGGGTGACGTCAGAGTTGGACTTTTCTGTCTCTTCATTCCCAGAATCTTTGATGTTAGTAAACAATGTTTACACACTGCCTTCAATGTGATTTATTCTATTTGGATTACAAATGGAAAATGCTATTTTAATCATGATAAATAGTTTGTCATTTGATTAATAAGACCTCTTTCCAGAAAGTAAAGCAGAGACACCAACAGGTTTCACAATGTTTATCTACCCGTTCATCAACCTCCTCTAGCTAGAGGTGAAGTGAGTGAGTTTTTCTGTCATTAGGCTGAAGGTGCAAGACTGACAATTAAGCACCAGGGGAGAACTGTGAGGGAGTGATAGCAGGAACTACTCTGCCAGATAAGTAACTAATTGTCAGTAAGTCTTGGCTGAACCTTGGCTGTGGCTGATACTGACTGTGGTCTGTTGCATTGGACTTTTTGCCTCATCTAATGCAAGACACAACCAAGCTATGTACTATTTTTCAGATGTGATAAGTTGTTTAACACAACAATGCTACAATGAGAAAAGAACAATGAGGCTTGTAAGTAAGTAGTTCATATGTCCACACTTAAATTAAAAGGTAAAGCACCATAATGAAACTGTCCTGTTGAGAGTCTTGTTATTACTGATTGGTAGCCTGAAGATATGAAGGACATATGGTTGGTTCACTATGCTTACTTGTGAGTTGCCAAGTATTAAAACATAATAAAGTATGAGTCATGATGTATGCTTTCTTTACTTGGCTTGAGTTTAGGCTTAAGAGTTTTGCAGCATACCTGGCACATCCATATTAAACTCATAGCTTCATTGTTTGTTTCTCCATAGTGGCTCTGGCTCTGCATTTATGCCCTGATTTTACCAGCTCTATAACCTTTCATGAAGTAAATTGCTTGCAATTCTGCTGGAATGATGAAGACATCCTGAACTTACAGCAGAGTGTCTAAATGCAGCATAGAGTATGTGTCATCTTCATTACAATTGACACTTGACTATGAGGTGTAATGTTACAAGTTATGTGAGAAAGCATATTGCAAATCTTGAACATGGCTGTGCACTACCTACTTTAAGATTTGATGACAGAAGTTGTGATAACTGTACCATGGATCTGCAACACTAGACCTATATTGTTTTGTTCAATAAGAAACAATAACTCTCTCAGTTGTTATGGCTGGACTCTCCAGAGAACTTGCTTGAGACCTAGATGATAGGCTGCCCAGTGGGTCAGTTCTGTATACATGCGTGGGCTGGGCTGTTCCCATAGAATAAATCAAATAAAACCGTTATATCATGTTGTTACTGGCTCTGACTTTCTACTGTGCCTTGGCTTTGCTTGAGGATTAGGGTAACCTTGACAAGGTTTTGCGTAGGATTTACCAAACATTGATATGACAGACTATTTTGCATTTATTATCTGTTTTGCATTAATTTGCTTTTGAAAAATGATCTTGATGAGGGAAAGTGTTTCAATGGACATGCTAGGGACCGAAAACAAGATAAATAAAACTATTTCTAACAGCTGAAGACATTATTGACAAATGGTCAATGGATTTATGAGGTATACAGTTTGCTAGATGCCCTCTAGTGTTCCATAAGAGCTCCCTTAACATCATGGAAATCGGTTTAACGGGCAGAGGCCCTGCAGCAACGTTGCCAGAAGGTTAAATAGGTGTCCATAGATCTCTGAACATACGGTCATTATGCTCCCACAATCCCACTACAGTCCGTGAGGTTGAAGCGATCACAATCATGGCATGTCTTAGTCTTTCAGAACCATGTTAGTATAGTGTGTTTGACATCCCCTCTGCTCAGTTTTATGCCGAAATTCATCGATTTGCGTATTGATTCTCAGTCAATACCACCTCATCAGATGCAGGGAAACCTATCCTTAATTTATACATACATCATTACTATTCTAAAATGCAGTCTTCATTCTTCGCAACCATTGTATTCAGATTTTCCATGCACACACACAGCAGTGGAAGATGTATAGTTCTATTCTAATCAGCATATGATTTTTCCACTTACAGAATCTGGTTGTCATTATTTTGTTAGATTTACAAACAAACACTTTTCTGACTGCCATATGTGTTGACAGATGTTATCATCAAGCCCCTGAGGAGGAAGACAGATGACCTGTCTCCATAGCTGAAGCTGAGAAATTGTATTTTTGGGAATGTTCAGAGTATTTGCATTCCCCTCATGCTTCCATCCCAGATCCATCCTCTATTACAATGCTGCAGATTCACTGATGCTCATCCATTTTTCGAAATGGCACTTTTATGGTTAAATTAATCTAAAGGTTTCTAGCTCTTAAGAGCAGTATGAACAGTGTTTTTTCCCATTGGGGGAAACTGCATTGATAGTTTACAATACAAAGATTTCATAACAAAGAGACATCTAAATGCTCACCACATGCTATTATATAGACAGCGATATTACAGCATTTGCTTTAGTGGATTTAATTCAAAAAGCTTGTCTTTCATATGCTGTCCCCATCATTCTATTTTACTTTATCAGATTACTTTACACAGTTTGAAAAAACTTTACCATTATTCCAGGACACTGCACCACTGCTGTGAAACAATTATTATTTCATTTACAAGACCATTACATATCATTAATGAAGAACGAACTAAGTGCTGAAGTAAACACAAGAAAATAAGTGCTTTACTTAATTTCTTCGGAAATGAAATGTTTATAATGCTAACAGAATGACATACACACAATCAGGAAGCCATTAAGTAGAAGAATGTAATCCAGCAAGACTACACTAAAATAACAAAATCAGTAGGACAAGAGCAAGCTTAGCCTAATAAAAATAATAATAGATTTATTTTATATTGCAGTTTTCATTAGTAGAAGTAGAATCTCAAAGTCGCTTTAAAAACTAAATAAACCCCCCAAAAACGTAACAAAACAAATGTAGGGATCTGTCAGTTCTTGGGCGATGGTATTCCACAGCTTTAGATGATAGGCAGTTCGAAAAGGTAGTATCTTGAGACGGGGGAGCATAGATGGTACAGCCAGGCAGGGAGGTAGAGACATCTGACAGACAGGCCACGGAGCTCTTCATCGGGCACCTCGTCGTCTTCCATAGTCACACCTCCTCCTGACGTAGATAGGCTGGATCGTCCACTACTGAAATGTAGCACCCACCTGCCGCTTTCAAGGAGCGGGACTCTAACCTGGACCCTTATAAGAAATCCCGCTATGCCCTCCGACGAACCATCAAACAGGCAAAGCGTCAATGCAGGACTAAGATTGAATCGTACTGCACCGGCTCCGACACTCGTCGGATGTGGCAGGGCTTGCAAACTATTACAGACTACAAAGGGAAGCACAGCCGCAAGCTGCCCAGTGACACCAGCCTACCAGACAAGGTAAATTACTTCTATGCTCGCTTCGAGGCAAGCAACACTGAAACATGCATGAGAGCATCAGCTGTTCCGGATGACTGTGTGATCACGCTCTCCGTAGCCGATGTGAGTAAGACCTTTAAACAGGTCAACATTCACAAGGCTGCAGGGCCAGACGGATTACCAGGACGTGTACTCTGAGCATGCGCTGACCAACTGGTAAGTGTCTTCACTGACATTTTCAACCTGTCCCTGACTGAGTCTGTAATACCAACATGTTTCAAGCAAACCACCATAGTCCCTGTGCCCAAGAACACTAAGGTAGCCTGCCTAAATGACTACCGACCTGTAGCACTTACCTCTGTAGCCATGAAGTGCTTTGAAAGGCTGGTCATGGCTCACATCAACACCATTATCCCAGAGACCCACTCCAATTTGCATACTGCCCCAACAGATCCACAGATGATGCCATCTCTATTGCACTCCACACTGCCCTTTCCCACCTGGACAAAAGGAATACCTACATGAGAATGCTATTCATTGACTACAGCTCAGCGTTCAACACCATAGTGCCCTCAAAGCTCATCACTAAGCTAAGGACCCTGGGACTAAACACCTCCCTCCTGACGGGCTGACGGGCTGCCCCCAGGTGGTAAGGGGAGGTAAAAAACACATCTGCCACGCTGATCCTCAACATGGGAGCCCCTCAGGGATGCGTGCTCAGTCCCCTCCTGTAATCCCTGTTCACCCATGACTGCATGGCCATGTATGACTCCAACACCATCATTAAGTTTGCCGACGACACAACAGTGGTAGGCCTGATCACCAACAACGATGAGACAGCCTATAGGGAGGAGGTCAGAGACCTGGCCGTGTGGTGCCAGGATAACAACTCTCCCTCAACGTGATCAAGACAAAGGAGATGATTGTGGACTACAGGAAAAAGAAGAGGACCGTGCACACCCCCATTCTCATCAACGGGGCTGTAGTAGAGCAGGTTGAGAGCTTCAAGTTCCTTGGTGTCCACATCACCAACAAACTATTATGGTCCAAACACACCAAGACAGTTGTGAAAAGGGCACGACAAAGCCTAATCCCCCTCAGGAGACTGGCATGGGTCCTCAGATCCTCAAAAAGTTATACAGCTGCACCATCGAAAGCATCCTGACTGGTTGCATCACTGCCTGGTATGGCAACTGCTCGGCCTCTGACCGCAAGGCACTACAGAGGGTAGTGCGTACGGCCCAGTACATCACTGGGGCCAAGCTTCATTCCATCCAGGACCTCTATATCAGACGTTGTCAGAGGAAAGCCCTAAAAATTGTCAAAGACTCCAGCCACCCTAGTCATAAACTGTTTTCTCTGCTACTGCATGGCAAGCGGTACCGGAGCGCCAAGTCTAAGTCCAAAAGGCTTCTTAACAGCTTCTACCCCCCCTTTACGCTGCTGCTACTTTCTGTTCATTATCTGTGCGTAGTCACTTGAACTCTACCTACATGTACATATTACCTCAATTACATCGACTAACCTGTGCCCCCACACATTGACTCTGTACCGGTACCCCCTGTATATAGCCTCGCTACTGATATTTTACTGCTGCTCTTCAATTATTTGTAATTTTTAAGGGCTTGTAAGTAAGCATTTCACTGTAAGGTCTACACCTGTTGTATTAAGCGCACGTGACAAATGACATTTGATTTGATTTGACTTGATTTGTCTCCTTTCCAACAGACGCTGGGAGACAAATTAGCCTTTCAGCAGGACAATAACCTAAAACACAAGGCCAAGTGTACACTGGAGTTGCTTACCAAGATGACATTGAATGTACCTGAGTTGCCTAGTTACAGTTTTGAATTAAATCGGCTTGAAAATCTATGGCAATATTTGAAAATGGCTGTCTAGCAATGTCCAACAACCAACTTTACAGAGCTTGAAGTACAATCCAGGTGTGCAAAGCTCTTAGAGACTTACCCATAAAGACTCACAGCTGTAATAGCTGCCAAAGGCGATTCTAACATGAATTGACTCAGGGGTGTGAATACTTATGTAAATGTCATATTACTGTATTTCATTTTCAATAAATTTGCAAAAATGTCTAAAAACATGTTTTCACTTTGTCATTATGGGTATTGTGTGTAGATGGGTGAGAACAACATTTAATCCATTTTGAATTCAGGCTGTAACACAACAAAATGTGCAATAGTTCAAGGGGTTTGACTACTTTCTGAAGGCATTGTAGGCCTATGCACACTTTGAAAAGATAACAATTAAGTAGATTTTTGGAGAATGACACATGATATCTCCTCTAAATGAAATCTTCTCGGCATAGTGCCAGGGTCTCAGCCAGTCCTATGCCACAGGGCTCCATCAATAGTTTACCAAGTGGTTAATCTTATCTATCTTTGGGTTTTGTTAATAATCTCATCCTCGTATCTGGAGCCCAAGCTCTACAGAATGGAGGCTCCCATAATGGACTCACTCAGAAGATGCAAGAACTTTGTCATTCGGTGGTTTGAATTGCTGCTGAGTTAATCTGGTATTGAATGCTTTGCCACCAAGTTTATTTTAAATGAGTTATCGTTTGCATTATAATTTGTAAAATATCCATCATTTGTTTAATGACAACTGGCATTTGCTACTTTTTTGTTGTTGAGAAATTGTAATTAAGATTGAGCGATAACTGAATTGAAAACAAATGGAACTTGTTTTTACAATATGGGAATAGGAGACATAATTATGATAGATTCCAAGGTTGTACTGCCTCGCCTGTCATATTGAAACATGCATTGTCACTGTGGAGAAGTAATTGTAGGAATGATAATCATAATTTTTTACAAGAGTCATTCTTTTGCCATGGGGTATAGGATTTCTACACAAATTGACTTACTGTAATGGTCATGTACCAGTAATATGTTTTTCATGTAGTAGTTACATGCCTTTTAGCAACAAAAAACTCAAACAAAACAACAACATTTGATTTGAATGGCTTAACTCCAGTGTCTGCTTCTATGCTGGCTACGTTATGCACACTGAACCTTGTTTATTTTAGGAGCATACTCAATTTAACGGTGTCTTATCTTTCAAATCATGAAAATAAATGGCTTTGGATCAAAAAAGCACATAGAAGAAAGAACGACTACAATCTGGTCAAGGCCGCTTAATACCGCTGAGATTAGAATTCAAACATCACATTGTTAGGGATTTGTATGCTGTGGCACCACATGAGGTTGTCCTTCTGAAAGTACTCCAACTGGTCACCCTTTGGTCAGTAGCAATGTTTGACCATAGATCCCCATGAATTGGCTGATAGAAATGTTAAGTAATTGATTTGTTTTCCACTGATAAGTAGCATACACTTTCATTAGATTGGAAGCCACGTTTTTATAAAGCTGTTCTTGAAAAATGATTGATCATTTTTGTTTTGTATTATGCTATCTATGTGGCTAGCTCTGTAAGTGCATGTAACTCTGCTTGGTATATATTTAGATTGATTTAAATTCAATTGTTTTATCAGCCTTTGCTAAAGAAAGTTCCATGTCAAGGTAGAGATCAGAAAGAGGTTGGCACCTCTCAAGAGTACAGCCAGTAAATATTATGTTAATTGCACATCATGTTAGCACCACTGGTGTTTATCATTGGTTAGCATTTAGCTCATTGCTGTCATTTGTTCAATTAGCATCAATTAATATTAGCCAAGTGAAGAGGCGAGGGCACTACCTTGTGTTGGTTGTTGAGTGGCGTTAGACCTGGGTTCATGTTGTTGGAGGTAGGCTAATGTCTTTACTTGGCAGTAGACTGGACACATTGATATGCTTTGTGAATTTTTTTAGATTGGGACTGTCCATTTATACAGTATGTGCAAAGAGATGTTTCACCCCCTACAATTTATAGACGATGTCTATATGTGGCATATAAATAAAGATTAGCTCATTGCTTGGTATATACAGGTCTACAGTCTACCTCAATGTTGTGCCAAGAACAGCTGTCAAAATTAAATCTGTTATTGTACAGTGATCTGATGGTGCTTACTTTTGTAAGGAATAATTCCTGAATTCTTACCACACATCACACACTTCATATCTTAAATGAACTGATACTGTTATGACTTTCAGTCAGTCATTCATGTATGTTGTTTACAATAATGACTTGTGTAGTGCGATAGCACTAATCATACTATGATTATTAGCATTGCAGGTGTATCTTAATTCAACCTGCATTCACACTGTGCAACAACACGAGATGCATGCGATAATTTTACCTCTGAGATGTTCTGTGCTCAAACACGGTTTATCTTTGAGTTTGTACTGAATAGAACAGTCGATTGAAGCGTCAACTTGCCAGTAGTGTGTTTATCTAGGAGGGTTCTCCCTGCTTCCTGAAGCTCGGCTGCATAAACAATGCATGAGAGCATGTGGAGCACCTCCCTACCACTTCTTACCAACAGAAATGTATCTCTCTCCTTTTAGTGGCTGCAGTGTTTATATATTGTATAATATACTTACTGAATGTGATATGAATGTAATGTAATTAATTTCTCTCTTGAATTGTAGAGTTCATAACTGACTCCATGGGGGAACATATAAGTGAGTTAGGGTTAAGGTGTTATCATTTTCATTAGCCTCATATTCTCAAGACGTTGTCTGTACTCTCTGGAACTAAAATGGAGAGGTGAAAGTCTTGTCAGCTGATAGAATGAGACAAGTCGTACTCCCACGGCATCTTTGTTGTCTTAGTTAATGAAGTCAGAGGTAAAAGTTGCGGGGATGTGCCAATTCGTAGGTAAAGTCCCAAATGGCACCCTATTCCCTACATAGTGCACTACTTTTGGCCAGAGGGCCCTGGTCATGTAGAGCACTATGTAGGAAATAGGGTGCCATTTGGGACTCATTGCTAGATTGTTATGAAAAGTGCCAGTGCCAAGGTTTAAGTCACCATCCTAAGGTTGTGCTGTCCTCTGACATGGTGGCCCAGCCACTGGTTCAGTCCTGTGTGCAATTCTGAACTCATGCGTAGATGTACGTGACATTTAGTTCAAAGGTATTTAATAAGATGACCTGGAAGTGAACATATCTGGAGCCTCTGACCAACCACCAGCTCCTTGACAGACATTTAGCTAAGTCTCACACATAACTGACTGATCAAAGTGAGTAGGGTGATAAATTCCTTCTAAGGCTCCAGTAACAGCTCCATCACTGGCTGTGTTGTGACTTCTATGGTTTCATTAATGCTAGGCTATAACTGAAACCTGGCGATGGGTCTCACATTAAGATGACAGCACTATTTTCCACTGGGATTCATTTGCCTGAAAACAGCTGTAACATTTGCATAATTTATTGGCATCTTGTTTGGTAGACAGATCAGCATCATCATCGGTTACAAGTAAATTTGTCTACCTGTACATAGTAAAAGTGGGAATTTGCATAATTATCCACACTAAGGCAAACATATTAATGTTATTTTTTTGTCACAATGATTGGTTTCCCCCTACACTGCAGCTGTTGACTTTAGTTCTGCTTCTGTGTTCTGTTGTTCTCTTGTAACAACGATGTGCATATATCAGAAACAATGCCTTTGTTTTGTTCTGTTGTCATTAGAGTGATGTATAGTTTCTTCAGTTGATGGATTGATCACAGAATTGATGGCTTGTGTACTGTTCAAGAATGAACATACGTACTGTACTTCATTAATATGTTACTGTAAAAGAGAGTTTAAGTATGTTTTTTTGTAATTCAAAGGAATTCTTGGAAATGTCACGGTTCTTTCAAACAATTAACTTTCAGTAGAGAATGTACAGAAAATGTACAGTTTACACACATTGTAGCTAGCTGTAACTGTGTGACTTTGACACAGTAGGAGGCAGATCCATGTGACACATCACCATAGCATCACCTGCTGTGTATTTAGTTCACACTGCCACACATTTGGTCAACAACAGTCAGGGGAGCCAGCCGGCAAACATAATGCTAGCTTGTTAACAATTTGTTGTGGAGAGGAGCTTTGCATGCAATACAATGTGTACTAGGGAATCATAACATCTGCCATACCATATTTCGGTACCAGCAGTGACTAATATTGAAGTATTTGCTTTGCAAATTTTGTTGGCATGATATACAGTGCCTTCGGAAAGTATTCAGACCCCTTGACTTTTTCCACATTTTGTTACGTTACAGCCTTATTCTAAAATGGATTAAATAAATCTACACACAATACCCCATAATGACAAAGCAAAAACAGGTTTTTATAAATGCAAATTTATAAAAATTTAAAAACAGAAATACCTTATTTACATAAGTATTCAGACCCTTTGCTATGAGACTCGAAATTGAGCTCAGCTGCATCCTGTTTCCATTGATCATCCTTGAGATGTTTCTACAACTTGATTGGTGTCCACCTGTGGTAAATTCAATTGATTGGAAATGATTTGGAAAGGCACACACCTGTCTATATAAGGTCCTACAGTTGACAGTGCATGTCAGACGAGGTACAGATCTGGGGAAGGGTACCAAAAAAATTTCTGCAGCATGGAAGGTCCCCAAGAACACAGTGGCCCCCATCATTCTTAAATGGAAGAAGTTTGGAACCACCAAGACTCTTCCTAGAGCTGGCCGCTCAGCCAAACTGAGCAATCGGGGGAGAAGGGCCTTGGTCAGAAAGGTGACCAAGAACCCGATGGTCACTCTGACAGAGATCTAGAGTTCCTCTGTGGAGATGGGAAAACCTTCCAGAAGGACAACCATCTCTGCAGCACTCCACCAATCAGGCCTTTATGGTAGAGTGGCCAGACGGAAGCCACTCCTCAATAAAAGGCACATGACAGCCCGCTTGGAGTTTGTCAAAAGTCACCTAAAGACTCTCAGACCATGAGAAACAAGATTCTCTGGTCTGATGAAACCAAGATTGAACTCTTTGACCTGAATGCCAAGCGTCACGTCTGGAGAAAACCTGGCACCATCCCTACGGTGAAGCATGGTGGTGGCAGCATAATGCTGTGGGGATGTTTTTCAGCGGCAGGGACTGGGAGACTAGTCAGGATCGAGGCAAAGATGAACGGAGCAAAGTACAGAGAGATCCTTGATGAAAACCTGCTCCAGAGTGCTCAGGTCCTCAGACTGGGGCGAAGGTTCACCTTCCAACAGGACAACGACCCTAAGCACACAGCCAAGACAACGTAGGAGTGGCTTCGGGACAAGTCTCTGAATGTCCTTGAGTGGCCCAGCCAGAACCTGGACTTGAACCCGATCGAACATCTCTGGAGAGACCTGAAAATAGCTGTGCAGCAATGCTCCCCATCCAACCTGACAGAGCTTGAGATGATCTGCAGAGAAGAATGGGAGAAACTCCCCAAATACAGATGTGCCAAGCTTGTAGCATCATACTCAAGAAGACTTGATGCTGTAATCGCTGCCAAAAGTGCTTCAACAAAGTACTGAGTAAATGGTCTGAATACTTATGTAAATGTCATGTTTCCATTTTTTATTTTTAATAAAAACTGTTTTTGCTTTGTCATTATGGGGTATTGTGTGTAGAGTGATGAGGGGAAAAAAACATAACAAACTTAACAAAATGTGGAAATAATCAAGGGGTCTGAATACTTCCGAAATAAGCATCTCTGTTAGACCATTAGGAAAGAAAACCTAGGCAAGTATCAAGTGTATGCAGCAACATCAATAGACTGGAGAAACAGAGGTAAAATAATGATATCAGTACATCGATGAAAGGTTGAAAAGGATCTGGAAGGAAAGGGATGCTGCTAATGATATGGGAGCAAAAATCTGTTCCTTCCTGCTTAATCAATGCTAGTCATGCTAGACATCGAAGCAATCTTGATTGTCTCCTCACACATAGGTCTAGTTTCCTGGAATTTGATGGTATTTTTCCACTATCTGCCTGAAAGTATGTTACCCTCATGAGGCTGCTCTAGGGGAAAAAATTACTGTACATCTCCTTGAGCCTGTCACAGATCAGAACCACTCAGATCACTCAAGTCATTACTTCCTGTCAGACTGACACACTGATATACCAATTTTGGGTGGTTCAGCATTCATTGAAAATGGCTGCTGAAATCTAGATTGTCTCAAAGGGGAACATGCTGCTTTTTTTTACTATTTGAAGTAGGATCACTCAACTCTTTCCAGCAGACATGGAATGGAATAGTGTTAAAATCCTCTTCTGTCTCACTACATTTGAAAAATACCCTGAAAGAATTGACAAACCAAAACCGGTAACAAAGAATAACTTTGCCATCACCAAGCCAACTAGGAATAACAAAGAATAACTTTGCCATCACCATGCCGACTAGGTGAAAAATCTGTCTTTGAGCCCTTGAGCAAGACACTTAATTCTAATTGTTCCTGTAAGTCGCTTTAGATAAGAGCATCTGCTAAATGACTAAAATGTGAACGTTAATATGGAAATTCTAATTTCATTGGCAAGTCACCATTTTCCAAAATAAATATGGCTTTTCTGTGATGTAGGCCTAGCTATCTCCTAATTTCCTATATACAATGAATGCTGAAAACACCACAGTAGCTACATTTCTGTGATCATTTTCTTTAATGATTCAGCTATTTGGTAGATGTTTTCTCTGCAGTTAAAATGATCATGCCCTGTGTTTCCTGCCTCATTCTCTTGTCTTCATGTTTGTCCTCCTGAGTTTTGAAAGATTGAGCCAGTGACTATTATTAGTTTGAAGCTTTTGGCTTCTTTAAAAAAAAGATATGCTGTCATGGCAACCTCAGGTTTTTTCTCCGTTGAGTGATTTCGGCCTTTGTGCCACATGGACAGGGAATCCTGAGAATCCTTTTGTCAGAGTGCATGTAAGTTATATCCTCCGCATATGCCTGTCTGAACCCTGTCACACCATTGGTGAAACATTCTATCCAAACCGTGTTGTGCTTCAAACCTACCATTTACCCAGACATTCTGCTCTGTTTGCGTCCTGCTGATATCTCGCAGGCTGTGGATTGAAACCCGGGAACTAGTTGACATGCAGGTGGTAAAGGTCTCCACAAAGTTATTGAATTATTGTTACAGGGCCTGCTTTTTATATTACCTGGCAAACTCCCTTTTGCTAGAGCCTGGAGTTGAAGGCAATGTCCTCAGATTAAGTTCTGTTGCTGTATATGATCAATGAACCGAGCCAGCTTGCGGTCAGCGGAGAGCAGCAGTGATTCTACAGCCTACATCCTGCGGAGTCACTGGCTGATGATAAGTTCATTGTTGTGCCTTCTGCTTGTCTCTGATAAGACCCTGCAACCGAGTACTCTGTCTGCGTCTGCAGTAGTTCTGTAGCCCTGTTCTGCCTGGACAAACAGCAGGACTGATACATTGTCATTTGGACCTCTGAGGGTGTCTCAAATGTTCGTATTTGCCTGCCCAATATTCCAGTTTCTGTCTAAAGATCCATACTTTATTGATCTCGTTGGGTCCAAGTCGTCAAATGGCTGACCATGTCTAATTGCTGTAGTTGGACTCTATTGGCACAGATCCATTTCAGTGAGGATATTGGGGATTTGTACCTTTTCTCTTGCCAGCCAAGTCAAGGTCATACAGAGCTGTTTTTTTTTATGGAAGAAAACGTCTTAAAAAATGTATTGAACTTACACTCGCACTTGTTTTCTTTCTAGCACTGACGTTGTTGATAGCTACTTTATTGTGGAAAAAATGTATTAATGACTGTGATATGTGGTTGTCTCAACTTGCTATCTAAAGATGAATGCACTAACTGTAAATCACTCTAGTTAAGTGTCTGCTAAATGACTTAAACAGCCATCCCGTTTAATACGGGGAGTGTTGGATAGCTTGTTAAAATAAGACTGACTTTGATTGATTGTTCAGTTTCTTATTCCTATTCATGTAGAACATTGGCACAGTCAATAGACACATACCTTGAAACGAGCAGGGGGCTGCCTTTGGATTTGTACTTTAGCCTTAAGTGAACATTTTGTGTTTTTCAATTTCTAAATATGTTTTTCCTTTTTTTCCACATACCGTCATGGGCATTCAGCTGTGAAAATCTATATAGAAGTCCGAACGTACAGTGGGGAAAAAAAGTATTTAGTCAGCCACCAATTGTGCAAGTTCTACCACTTAAAAAGATGAGAGAGGCCTGTAATTTTCATCATAGGTACACGTCAACTATGACAGACAAAATGAGAAAAAAAATTCCAGAAAATCACATTGTAGGATTTTTAATGAATTTATTTGCAAATTATGGTGGAAAATAAGTATTTGGTCAATAACAAAAGTTTCTCAATACTTTGTTATATACCCTTTGTTGGCAATGACACAGGTCAAACGTTTTCTGTAAGTGTTCACAAGGTTTTCACACACTGTTGCTGGTATTTTGGCCCATTCCTCCATGCAGATCTCCTCTAGAGCAGTGATGTTTTGGGGCTGTCGCTGGGCAACACGGACTTTCAACTCCCTCCAAAGATTTTCGATGGGGTTGAGATGTGGAGACTGGCTAGGCCACTCCAGGACCTTGAAATGCTTATTACGAAGCCACTCCTTCGTTGCCCGGGCGGTGTGTTTGGGATCATTGTCATGCTGAAAGACCCAGCCACGTTTCATCTTCAATGCCCTTGCTGATGGAAGGAGGTTTTCACTCAAAATCTCATGATACACCCCCATGCTTCACAGTAGGTATGGTGTTCTTTGGATGCAACTCAGCATTCTTTGTCCTCCAAACACGACGAGTTGAGTTTTTACCAAAAAGTTATATTTTGGTTTCATCTGACCATATGACATTCTCCCAATCCTCTTCTGGATCATCCAAATGCACTCTAGCAAACTTCAGACGGGCCTGGACATGTACTGGCTTAAGCAGGGGGACACATCTTGCACTGAATGATTTGAGTCCCTGGCGGCGTAGTGTGTTACTGATGGTAGGCTTTGTTACTTTGGTCCCAGCTCTCTGCAGGTCATTCACTAGGTCCCCCGTGTGGTTCTGGGATTTTTGCTCACCGTTCTTGTGATCATTTTGACCCCACGGGGTGAGATCTTGCGTGGAGCCCCAGATCGAGGGAGATTATCAGTGGTCTTGTATGTCTTCCATTTCCTAATAATTGCTCCCACAGTTGATTTATTCAAACCAAGCTGCTTACCTATTGCAGATTCAGTCTTCCCAGCCTGGTGCAGGTCTACAATTTTGTTTCTGGTGTCCTTTGACAGCTCTTTGGTCTTGGCCATAGTGGAGTTTGGAGTGTGACTCTTTGAGGTTGTGGACAGGTGTCTTTTATACTGATAACAAGTTCAAACAGGTGCCATTAATACAGGTAACGAGTGGAGGACAGAGGAGCCTCTTAAAGAAGAAGTTACAGGTCTGTGAGAGCCAGAAATCTTGCTTGTTTGTAGGTGACCAAATACTTATTTTCCACCATCATTTGCAAATAAATTCATAAAAAATCCTACAATGTGATTTTCTGGATTTTTTTTCCTCAATTTGTCTGTCATAGTTGACGTGTACCTATGATGAAAATTACAGGCCTCTCTCATCTTTTTAAGTGGGAGAACTTGCACAATTGGTGGCTGACTAAATACTTTTTACCCCACTGTATCTGTCTATTCATTTTTGTAAAGAGTGTTTGCTTTCTTTTGTTTTTCTACAGGCGTACTGTTTTCACATAATTTTGGCCTTATCAACCAGACAAACTCTTTTTGGTAACCTAAAGGTATCGGTCTACACCCTGTCGATGGTCTACTTTGTCATACTTCAATTATATGATTATGTGACTGTCTATGTAGAACAACAAAATAAATTGCTCCAAATGCAGTTTTGGAATATTCTATTTTTACTGTAATCAGAAAGCACTACTGTGCATTTTCATGTTTTATCAATGTAGGCTAGTTAAAATCATAGACCAAAACTCCTCTCTAAAATATTGAAATGTGTCTTTGATAGTTAAGATCCTATACATCAAGGCATAAATATGGGCTTTTAGCATATTTAAAGCTTAAGGAGGTCCATAGAGTTTGACATTTTTTGTTTAATATCCTCAGACTTCCCAATGTAGGGAGTTAGAAAATACCTATTTTGCCTGAAATATATTTCAGTCCCTTTTCCCGGTGTAAGCAGGAGCTATGAAAGTAAGAGGGCAGCTTCTGACACTGCAGGAGGATGTGAGCTGAATCTCTCTGGCCTCTCTATCCAGCAGCTAGCTCACTGCTGCTTAAACTCAGTACAAACAGACTAGAGCCCTCTCCATATGGCACTCTCTCCCGCTGGGAAACAGGCCTCCTATAACACATGCAGCTCCAGACCTACTGTACAGTCGGTGGTGAAAATCTCCCTCAACCATAGCTGTGTTACCTGTGATTGCCTGGTGATATTTCTGTGAAAATCTTCAAAATGTGTTATCACTGTCTTAGTTTTAATTTCAGAATATGCTCCAGGCTAAATGCACCCTATCTAAACTGCTTATTTTTATTAATTGGTTGACTTGTCAGCTGCTAAGTATACCAATTAGAGACCCACAGAACACAAAGGTCACAAAATTGACACAAAATTGTCAGTGTAACAAATCAGCTAAAATGCTCCTGTGTAGCAGTTAAAACACAGTCAGGAAGGCAGCCTCCATGTTTTAACGTTAGAATACTTATACAGAAATTACTCTCTCAGGTCATTTTCTATCTGCCCTCAGGTTTACAGCTCAAGGGTTTTTATATTCACTTAATGACCATTTATTATTTCAAATCAAAATCAAATCAAAGTGTATTGGTGGTGTACACAGTTTTGCACTTTATTGCAGGTGTAGCGAAATGCTTATGTTCCTAGCTCCAACAATGCATCAATATCTAGCAATACAATAACAATATGCACATAATCCAAAAGTAAAAAAATCAAATAAAAAGTAGAGTCTTGAGAATCCCAAAATATATGATTTTTGTCTATATGACCTCTGGTTACCCGATCAGATGATCATTATGATCATTAGAATTATAATTTTCTCACTGAAGCAAATTTGCTAAATGCAGATTTCTAGATTATTTTCCAATACATTTAAATAATGCCACTATGTTTTCATCTGATAATTGAATAATTAATAGAATCAGTAATGCAGTTGATACAAAAATCCCCGGATGTGTTTTAGATAAGCAAATGCTTTGTTTTCCCTCCAAAACACTGTAACCAACTGAGATGGTGGGTTTGGTGAGCTAAGGCTGCATGGTGCATTAAGAGGAGGTACACTACTAATAGTGGTACACTAATACTGTGCAGTAATCAGATTACTTTGATCCATTCTTTGTGTTGGTGCCTTGGTGGCCTCATGCTGAGAGGCGATGGACTCATTAATAACACTCTCATGCTGAACCAGACCCTGGAGGGAACTCTCTGCTGTAAAAATGTCCTGTCACTTTGTCAGATAATTTGCATTTAGGTTAAAGCCAGCCCCTAAATCGTATTTACCGGGAGGTCCCACTCTGCTGCGGCACAGTGCCATCAGTAAGTGTCAGATAAACCTAGTTACAGTACACTCATGCAATTAAAAGCATTCACAGTTAGATCACAATTTAAGTAACTGAATGTTTCAGTGTATACAGTAGCTATAGGGTAAATCCATTTTTAATTAAATCACTTTTTGACTACATCCCCTTTTGATTTAAACAAAACTGTCCATACATGATTGCCCATGGAAGAAGTGGTCAGAAAGGGACTTTTTGGACCTGAATGCCAAAACATTCAGGAGATAAAGATGCTCAAAGTTGACCCATTTTGCATACCCCACCCTAACATGGAGACATCCATCACTGGAAAAGATAAAGAGTTGAGTTTGATATAATTTAAAAGCTTACAAACAGGGTTGTCAAACTATTTTATTATTTATTTTTAATAACAATTATGACATTTATTTTACCTTTAACTTAAATTATCAAAAAACGCATGAACTCAGATTTGTATTTTATTTGCATATTACATTTACATTTACATTTACGTAATTTAGCAGACACTCTTATCCAGAGCGACTTACAAATTAGTGCATTCACCTTATAGCCAGTGGGATAACCACTTTACAATATGTATATATATATATATTTTTTTTTTTTTGGGGGTAAGGGGGGGGTAGAAGGATTACTTTATCCTATCCATATGTTGTAGCTTAGACCCTACTTTACATCATCTTAGGTTTTAGTGTTGTGCCGGCCATCGGTTGAGACACAACATGTTCTTGGTTAGGTGCCATTTCAATCATAGAAACAGAATTCATATAATGGACCTATTCCTTTAGACCAAAGCATTTTTGCTGGTACACCATTGACATTTTTACTTCTAATTACTACCACAAAGATGGCCGCCGGTCCACCCACTGTCGAATGTCAATTTAAATGGTCATGTCTATTATATTATCTATATTTCTATGATTTCAATAGGTTTCCTATGGAGGATTGACAGTATAATTCCCATTCAAGTCAAAGTTCTCTGATGTGTGGACCTCCAACCATCTTTGTGGTACCATTTGAAAGTTGAAATTTAAAATGTATAAAAATGTTAGTTCATTTATCAGCCAAAACATGACAAGAGCATGTTGTGTCTCAACCGATGACAGGCACAACACAAAAACCTCAGATTATGTAAAATAAGGTCTAAGCTACAACATATGCAAATATGAAAAAGTTTACGCGCTTTTAGATAAAAGAAAAAAATATATATACGTTATTTTCTTTCACCAATAAATGATAAAATAGTTTGACAACCCTCTTTGTAAGCTTTTAAATGATAATCTCAACAGTTTATATTTTCCAGTGATGAAGACATGGATGTCTCATGGCATGTTGGGGTATGCAAAATAGGTGAACTTTGACCACCTTTATCTCTTGAACGTTTTGGCATTCAGGTCCAAAAAGTAACTTTCTGAGCACTTTTCTACAATAGGCAAATATGTATGGAAGGTTTTGTTCAAGTCAAAGGGTGTGCTGTCAAAAAGTGATTGAATTCAAATGGATTTACCCTAGACAGGTAACAGATACTAGGGTTATAGTTATTACCCTACTGGAAAAGCACATAAGATTTTCCATAAAGGGTATGCACTGATAATTCAGCATAATATGCTTCCTAACCCAGGTCCCATACTTCTCGCTCACTCAAATGATAAGCTTTTGAATGGAAATGTTGCAATTTGAAAAAGCATTCACTCATCCTTTATCTGTGTGTCCTGTATGACTGACAGAGATCACAGGGAACTCGGAGGACATTCCTCTGGTGCGATGGCGGCAGCAGTGGATGGAGAACGGCACGCTGCTCTTTCACATCCACCACCAAGATGGCAGCCAGAACCTCCCTGGCCTGTCCGCCACAGACGACCCTGCCAGCGACTCTGCAGAGGAGGAGCTACGCATCCTCCACATCTCTGTCATGGTACGGTATTGTGCTGGTTGGGTGGGGCTGAGGTTGGAATGGGGGGTGTTTTTATTGTGCTGTTTGATAATGATGTTGAACAAGGATGTTACTTTCCAATTATTTGCACAGCTCTAATATAAGTATTTGAACTTGGTGCATTTCTTGGTACATGCGGACATGGTACAATGGAAGGTTTGGATTGAACAGCTACATTGATGGATGACAGATTTTTAATGTAAAGTACATCTAGACATTTTAACAAATGATTAGTCAGCTTTAGAAAAAGTATTCTAGTAGCTACTAGGTACATTTTAGAGACACTCACTGAATGTGCTGACCTTGAGTCTCGTCTGCATGTTTTGCATGCATTAGTACACAATGAAAAGGTAGACTGAAAGACGACAACATTTTCATATTCTTTCAGTTTATTTATCTATGCAACGGTGATCCGCCGGTAAACTTGTTTTCCCATCTCATATTTTCCTCCATATCTAAATGTAACATCCCTCTGGCCGTTGTTTCCCTGTTCTATTCCCCTTGCTATCTCCTTATCCTAAAAGCTGCTCGACAATACAGTCACAAATCTCTTGTGGAGGTGTGAAAGGATTAGCTTGCAGATAGGACAGACCTAGCAACAGATGGCTGCGCTGTGCTCCCGCTCCGGCCTCGCTCGCTGCAGCTTGTGGCTCAGTTGGAGGGCCGCCTCATAAATCCAGCGTTGCCTCACTTCGTCAGCTCCTTGAGGATACATTCTGCCCCGAGACACAGCCCCACCACTCTGTCTCCCACCAACCGCCACTCTCTCCCCACACCACACATGTTACTGAGCCATTTCCATTGTTACGCCATACGCCGCAGCCACCAAGATGGCTCGATGGCAGACGATTCTAGACAGGATTCTACACAGCAGTGTGGCATGTCATGCACAGTTCATTGCCAGGCCACCAGGCCCACCATGGGACAGTTTAAAGCTCTTGGATGAATGCAGTCCAACCTGAGGCTTGAAAAGAGGCCAGCTATAACTGGTGCTTTATCTCATAGAGACGCAGGTTCACTGAACTGCACCAAACTCAGTTTTGTCACCAGAAGGGGGATCGGGATTTCCCTCACCTAGTGGCCATTCAAGCTGCCATGATAAGAACTGGTGTGCTTCCTCCTCCACAAGGTGACCACAGTCTCTTTTGCTGCTCTGCCTCAACATCATCCATAATGGATGAGTTACCTTGTGTTCCATGTTCAGCCGCAGATGAGCTCCTGCAAGTCGAAACACATGTTCTCTTTTGGCTCAGAGGCAGAGGGGACAACAAGAACCCCCTAACACCTACTACTCTGCACCATCCACCACTCATGGAGCCACCCTTTTATAGAGTCACTCCTTCTGCAGGAAGACCTCTACTATGCCCATTAAATACAAAGGGAGAGTAGTCACAGCATTGGAACACCTTTGTATGTTTACAAATGCTCCAGAACATTGGTAAAGCAGCAAAGTGCAACTTTCAGTCCCCTTAATATTGGGATCTTATTTATGGTATAGATCCCTCAAACTCAACTCTGGACCTCGAAGCCAGTTCCACTGCATTTTTTTATTGTTACCCTCTAATCAGGGACTGATTTAGACCTGGGACACCAGGTGTGTGCAATTAATGATCAGGTAGAACAGAAAACCAGCAGGCTCCGGACCTCGTAGAGTAAGAGTTGAGTACCTCTGGTATAGATGGAGAGCGGAATATCATTATGCCTACACTACAGCATAAAAGGAAGACATCTCAAATATATATTTTTGAGAAGCTGTGGAATACCATTTTTTTGGGAATATTATATGAGGAGATTTGGTGTGGTAGGAAACAAGCAAATACATACAGTGGGGAAAAAAAGTATTTAGTCAGCCACCAATTGTGCAAGTTCTCCCACTTAAAAAGATGAGAGAGGCCTGTAATTTTCATCATAGGTACACGTCAACGATGACAGACAAATTGAGGAAAAAAAATCCAGAAAATCACATTGTAGGATATTTCATGAATTTATTTGCAAATTATGGTGGAAAATAAGTATTTGGTCAATAACAAAAGTTTCTCAATACTTTGTTATATACCCTTTGTTGGCAATGACACAGGTCAAATGTTTTCTGTAAGTCTTCACAAGGTTTTCACACACTGTTGCTGGTATTTTGGCCCATTCCTCCATGCAGATCTCCTCTAGAGTAGTGATGTTTTGGGGCTGTCGCTGGGCAACACGGACTTTCAACTCCCTCCAAAGATTTTCTTGGGATTGAGATCTGGAGACTGGCTAGGCCACTCCAGGACCTTGAAATGCTTCTTACGAAGCCAATGCTTCGTTGCCCGGGCGGTGTGTTTGGGATCATTGTCATGCTGAAAGACCCAGCCACGTTTCATCTTCAATGCCCTTGCTGATGGAAGGAGGTTTTCACTCAAAATCTCACGATACATGGCCCCATTAATTATTTCCTTTACACGGATCAGTCGTCCTGGTCCCTTTGCAGAAAAACAGCCCCAAAGCATGATGTATCCACCCCCATGCTTTACAGTAGGTATGGTGTTCTTTGGATGCAACTCAGCATTCTTTGTCCTCCAAACATGACGAGTTGAGTTTTTACCAAAAAGTTCTATTTTGGTTTCATCTGACCATATGACATTCTCCCAATCCTCTTCTGGATCATCCAAATGCACTCTAGCAAACTTCAGACGGGCCTGGACATGTACTGGCTGAAGCAGGGGGACACGTCTTGCACTGCAGGATTTGAGTCCCTGGCGGCGTAGTGTGTTACTGATGGTAGGCTTTGTTACTTTGGTCCCAGCTCTCTGCAGGTCATTCACCAGGTCCCCCCATGTGGTTCTGGGATTTTTGCTCACTGTTCTTGTGATCATTTTGATCCCACAGGGTGAGATCTTGCGTGGAGCCCGAGATCGAGGGAGATTATCAGTGGTCTTGTATGTCTTCCATTTCCTAATAATTGCTCCCACAGTTGATTTTTTCAAACCAAGCTGCTTACCTATTACAGATTCAGTCTTCCCAGCCTGGTGCAGGTCTACAATTTTGTTTCTGGTGTCCTTTGACAGCTCTTTGGTCTTGGCCATAGTGGAGTTTGGAGTGTGACTGTTTGAGGTTGTGGACAGGTGTCTTTTATACTGATAACAAGTTCAAACAGGTGCCATTAATACAGGTAACGAGTGGAGGACAGAGGAGCCTCTTAAAGAAGAAGTTACAGGTCTGTGAGAGCCAGAAATCTTGCTTGTTTGTAGGTGACCAAATACTTATTTTCCACCATAATTTGCAAATAAATTCATAAAAAATCCTACAATGTGATTTTCTGGATTTTTTTTCCTCAATTTGTCTGTCATAGTTGACGTGTACCTATGATGAAAATTACAGGCCTCTCTCATCTTTTTAAGTGGGAGAACTTGCACAATTGGTGGCTGACTAAATACTTTTTTTCCCCACTGTAGCTCTTAGGGACTCGTATGGCTCATCTTCTGTATACCACCCCTACCTTGTCACAAAACAACTGATTGGCTCAAACGCATTAAGACGGAAAGAAATTCCACAAATTAACTTTTAAGGAGGCACATCTGTTAATTGAAATGCATTCCAGGTGACTACATCATGAAGCTGGTTGAGAGAATGTCAAGAGTGTGCAAATCTGTCATCAAGGCAAAGGTTGGCTATTTGAATCTCAAATATAAAATATATTTTGATTTGTTTAACACATTTTTTTGGTTACTACATGATTCCACATGTGTTATTTCATAGTTTTTATGTCTTCACTATTATTCTACAATGTAGAAAATAGTAAAAATAAAGAAAAACCCTTGAATGAGTAGGTGTTCTAAAAATTTTGACCGGTAGTGTATATTGGAGGAGAAGCAAAACATATAAGACTTAGGGCTCTATTCAATCTGTATTGCTGATGCGTTACAGATTGCGTAGATCAACATTTTAAGGTAATTTCCGATTGAGCTGACATATACTGCGTTTACCATGAATGCGGTCTCCGCTAACGCGCTGTAACACTGAACTTCCGCATACGGATTGAATAGAGCACTTACACTATGGAGTTTAGATGTATTATTTCAGGAAGAACACTGGGGACGTGTCAGAGAACATTGGGGACTTGTCTGAGACCTTAATCCAATATAAACAGTGACCGATACAGCGCATGAGCCATAAGAGTCGCTAAGAGCTATGTATTTGCTTGTTTCCTACCACACCAAATCTCCTCATATAATATTCAATAATTTTTTTGTATTCCACAGCTTCTCAAAAATATATTTGGGATGACTTCTTTTGATGCTGCAGTGTAGGCATAACGATATTGTAAGGGAAACGAAAACAGGCTACGTTTTGCAGTAGTCCTTTAGAATAATGTAAAACATATCCTTGACTCTATCCGAGTTGATGAGTGAAACAAACTATGCAAGTCAGCCTGCGCAGCCAGCCCATCGAAACGACACCTAAACTATACCCAAACTAATTTCACAAATAGGAAGAGTAACCTTATAGACAAGATTAAATTCACAATAATCTGATGAGTGACAATATTAGGCCTATCAGTTGTCAAATTATACATGAAGAGATGGGTGCATCTTGTAATTGACAGATGCAGGGAAAGGAGCATCACTTTATCAAATCCTCCTTTTACATTTGACATTTTAGTCATTTAGCAGACACTCTTATCCAGAGCGACTTACAGTTAGTGAGTGCATACATTTTTAAATTTTTCAGAGTCACATGCATGTAAAAATATTTGGATTTCTATATAGTATCTGTCACGGGTGCTGAAGGTGGGTGTGGTGCAGGAATCAAGCGCAGGATGCAGAAACTAAGTCCAAAAGACTTTAGTGAAATATACACGTAGTACACGAGCCCAACAAGCCCGGAGGCGAAATAAGGCGCACACAGGCGTCAAACAAAAGGCGCACTAACATGTGCGAAAAAACCTCTCCAAACAACGGAGGGAAACACGTAGCTCAGAACACCAAACAGAAGCGTAATCACACACAACACCTGACACACACAACGAGAACTAAATAGGACACTAATGAAGACTAACTAGAAACAGGTGTACAACATCAAGACAAAACCAAACGAACATGAAACATAGATCGGTGGCAGCTAGTACTCCGGGGACGACGACCGCCTAAACCTGCCCGAGCAAGGAGGAGGAGCAGCCTCGGCCGAAACCGTGACAGTACCCCCCCCCCTTGACGCGCGGCTCCAGCCGTGCGCCGACCCCGGCCTCGGGGACGACCAGGAGGACGCGGAGCAGGGCGCGCGGGATGGCCCCGGTGGAACTCCGACAGGAGAGACGGGTCTAGGATGTCCCTCCGCGGCACCCAGCACAGCTCCTCCGGGCGGTACCCCTCCCACTCCACGAGATACTGGAGACCCCCCATCCGGCGTCTTGAGTCCAAGATGGACCGAACGGTGTACGCCGGAGCCCCCTCGATGTCCAGTGGGGGCGGAGGAGTCTCTCCTATCTCACCTTCCTGGAGTGGACCAGCTACCACCAAGAGACACATGGAACGAGGGGTTAATATTCTTATATTCAATAGGCAGATGTAACCTATAACACACCTCGTTCAATCTTCTCAGGACTTTAAAAGGCCCCACAAACCGCCGACCCAGCTTCCGGCAGGGCAGGCGGAGGGGCAGGTTTCTGGTTGAGAGCCAGACTCGATCTCCGGGTGCGTACACCGGCCCCTCACTGCGGTGGAGATCGGCGCTCGCCTTGTGTCGACGGATGGCCCGCTGCAGGTGGACGTGTGCAGCGTTCCACGTCTCCTCCGAGCGCTTCATCCAATCATCCACCGCAGGGGCCTCGGTCTGGCTCTGCTGCCAAGGTGCCAGAACCGGCTGGTAACCTAACACGCATTGGAAGGGGGTTAGGTTGGTAGAGGAGTGGCGGAGAGAGTTCTGGGCCATCTCGGCCCAGGGAATATACCGAGCCCACTCCTCCGGCCGGTCCTGGCAATACGACCTCAGAAACCTACCCACATCCTGGTTGACTCGTTCTACCTGCCCATTGCTCTCCTGGTGGTACCCCGAGGTAAGGCTCACCGAGACCCCCAAACGCTCCATGAACGCTCTCCAGACTCGGCAGGTAAACTGGGGGCCTCGATCAGACACTATATCGATGCACTGTCCGGCCAATACCCGGATGTCCAGAGGAGGGTGACGTGTGAGCCCAGTAAATGAGTTGATCCCGAACCTCGAGCGGAACGTACCTCCGACCCACAGGACACTGTGGAGGGCTGGGGTCGGCACGCAACGCCCGCTCGATTTCAGCATCGACCTCCCACACAACCGGTGCCACAAGACAAGACGCCGGTAGTATGGGAGTAGGCTCAACGGACCTCTCCTCCGTGTCATACCGCCGGGACAGCGCATCTGCCTTACCGTTCTGGGACCCAGGGATGTACGTGATTTTAAATACGAACCTGGCGAGAAACATACTCCATCGAGCCTGGCAAGGGTTCAGTCTCCTCGCTGCCCGGATGTACTCCAGGTTCCGATGGTCAGTCAAAATGAGGAAAGGGTGTTGAGCCCCCTCAAGCCAATGCCTCCACACCTTAAGGGCCTGAACTACAGCTAACAGCTCCCTGTCCCCGACGTCATAATTTCGCTCCGCCGGGCTGAGCTTTTTAGAGTAAAAAGCACAGGGGCGGAGTTTAGGTGGCGTGCCGGACCGTTGAGAGAGTACGGCCCCTATACCGGCCTCAGACGCGTCCACCTCGACCTGAAAGGGTAAGGCGGGGTCCGGATGCGCCAGCACCGGAGCCGACGTAAACAGGTCCTTCAGTCTCCCAAAGGCCCTGTCCGCCTCAGCTGACCACTGCAGGCGCACCGGACCCCCTTTCAGAAGGGACGTGATGGGAGCTGCCACCTGTCCAAAACCCCGGATAAACCTCCGGTAGTAATTCGCAAAGCCCAAGAACTGCTGCACCTCTTTGACAGAGGTTGGGGTTTGCCAATTACGCACGGCTGACACACGGTCCACCTCCATTCTCACCCCTGACGCGGACAACCGATAACCCAAAAAGGAGACCGACTCCTGGAAAAACAGACATTTCTCTGCCTTGACATACAGGTCGTGCTCCAACAGCCTCCTCAATACACGACGCACCAGGACTATATGCTCGGCTCGGGTAGACGAGTACACTAGAATGTCATCAATGTACACGACCACCCCTTGCCCCTGCATATCCCGGAAAATCTCATCCACGAAGGATTGGAAGACTGATGGAGCATTCATCAACCCGTATGGCATGACGAGATACTCGAAATGACCCGACGTGGTACTAAACGCTGTTTTCCATTCGTCGCCCTCCCTAATGCGCACCAAGTTATACGCGCTCCTGAGATCCAGTTTTGTGAAAAACCGCGCTCCGTGCAATGACTCCGTCATGGTCGCAATCAGAGGGAGTGGATAACTGTATTTCACAGTAATCTGATTGAGACCACGGTAATCAATGCACGGGCGCAACCCTCCATCTTTTTTCTTCACAAAAAAGAAGCTAGAGGAGGCGGGAGAAGTGGAGGGCCGTATGTAACCCTGTCTCAAAAATTTGGCTATGTAAGTTTCCATAGCTTTTCTCTCCTCTTGAGACAAAGGATACACGTGGCTCCGTGGGAGCGCTGCTCCTGCCTGGAGATCAATCGCACAATCCCCCTGTCTATGAGGAGGCAACTGCGTCGCCCTAGCTTTACTAAACACGATAGCCAAATCCCCATATTCAGGCGGAATGTGCAGTGCGGGCACTTGGTTTGGACTTTCCACCGAAGTCGCCCCCACGGAAACACCCAGACATCGCCCCTCACACTGAGCAGACCACCCATTGAGAGCTCTCTGTTGCCACGAAATGGCAGGGTTATGGGTACTTAACCAGGGAATTCCCAGCACCACCGGGTACGCAGGAGAGTCAATCAGATATAGCTGTATTGTCTCCTCATGACCCCCCTGCGCACACATCCTAAGTGGCGCTGTGATCTCCCTAATCAACCCCGACCCCAACGGGCGGCTATCTAAAGCATGAACGGGAAAAGGCTTGTTTAAATCTAAACAAAACTTCCGATCAACAAAATTCCCAGCTGCGCCTGAATCTACTAGCGCCTTATGCTGGGAATGAGGTGCAACCTGTGGAAAACAAACAGGTATACAAAAGTGCGCAACAGAGAGCTCTGGGTAAGTGGGGTGTCTACTCACCTGGGACATGCTCCTCCAGCGACTCAGGTGTGGCTGTTGCTCCTGCTGATTCCATTAATTAAGGTGTGTGATTCTGTCACGGGTGCTGAAGGTGGGTGTGGTGCAGGAATCAAGCGCAGGACGCAGAAACTAAGTCCAAAAGACTTTAGTGAAATATACACGTAGTACACGAGCCCAACAAGCCCGGAGGCGAAATAAGGCGCACACAGGCGTCAAACAAAAGGCGCACTAACATGTGCGAAAAAACCTCTCCAAACAACGGAGGGAAACACGTAGCTCATAACACCAAACAGAAGCGTAATCACACACAACACCTGACACACACAACGAGAACTAAATAGGACACTAATGAAGACTAACTAGAAACAGGTGTACAACATCAAGACAAAACCAAACGAACATGAAACATAGATCGGTGGCAGCTAGTACTCCGGGAACGACGACCGCCGAAACCTGCCCGAGCAAGGAGGAGGAGCAGCCTCGGCCGAAACCGTGACAGTATCAGAAAGAGCATATTCTGCAGTTTCTATGACACTTACCTTTGTCAATTAACTCTCAACATTCAAGAGGTGCAGAACTATTTCAAAATTTCACTTTTTTCAAGAATATCCGTGCTGTCCGTGCATTCAGCACATAACCACTCGCGCAGCAGCATTGATCTGGCTACTAAGCAAAAACTAGTAACATAATACAATTTAAATATGCTATTCTGTCGTCAATGGGCGATAGAAACCAGATAGAAACTGATAACGATAATGTGACTTCAATTAACTGGATGATGAGGAGGGTGAAGAGTGTCATTGAATGTTATTGATCTGAATGATGAGGGTGAAGAGGATGATTGAATTTAGAACAATAGTGTAATGATGGTGAAGAATTGTGGGCGTTGTGGGCCGTCTAATTATTTGATTATGAAAGGCTGGAAATGGTATATAATTTCCTCTCGGAGAGTCAAATCAGACACTGAGTACAACATACGATGTGTATAGTTCACAATGGCAAGCTAAACCAAACGAATGGACACACTGACAGCATTGCAAATGCTGCTGAATTTAGATGAGTTGGAGTCGGATGGAGGATCGGATATTGAGCTTGAAATTGACGTTGCTGATGAAGTCTTCATCTGCTTCTGATGTTGACTTCGAGCCTCCGCCTCTGATGCCTGAGCCTCGCGTAGAAAAACCGGAAAAGTGCCAACTGAGATGGTGATCCCAACTACCACGGTGAGACAGGAGTCTGGGAGGGATGGCACGGTTTGGGTAGAAAAGATTGACAAGTGTATGTCACATGCAGATGTTGCAGCACATCAGAGATTGTACTGTTGCTCATGCGCACAGAAAAGGACATGTCTATGGATGAACTCAAAGCATTTATTGCACTCTTGTACTGTATGTCCGCATACGGTGGAAAGAGCATGGATGTTGAGTCATTTTCGTCTGATAGGTATGGGGTGGACTTTTTCCGAGAGACCATGCCACGCAACCGCTTCAGAGAGATTATTCTACACCTGCGGCAGGTGCACACAAAACAAGGCCCATGAAAACTGTGTTCAATGCAACCGATTTGTTTGTGGGGCTTGCTCACACAAAGCCCCGAAGCTGTGTGCTGACTGTGGACCCGTAGACCAGATTGATTCATGCATAAAGGCACACGTATAAGGGCACAATACAGTGTCCGGTACAATCAACAAATTACTTAATTACTGTAACTCTATTACTAATCGAATATACAAATAAAGTTGATCCAATGGATTACATTGTAATGTTTTTATTGTAAGTGAACAGAAAGTAGGATATAGGTGTCACGGTTTCGGCCGAGGCTGCTCCTCCTCCTTGCTCGGGCAGGCTTCGGCGGTCGTCGTCCCCGGAGTACTAGCTGCCATCGTTGTATGTTATCAATGTTTGTTTGGTTTTGTCTTCCTTGTACACCTGTTTCCTTTTAGTGTTCATTATGTCCCCTATAAGTTTCTCGTTTTGTTTGTCGTGTGTTGTGTGTAATTGATCCGCCTGTCATTAGGTGCCGTTGATTTTGCGCCATAGTTTTGAGTACAGACGCACGTGTTGCGTATTCTGTTTGTATTTTGGTGTTTTGCGCACTGTTGCGTAATCGCTCGCCTCCGGGTAGTAGAGGCCCGTTAGTTTGTATTTCGTCGTAAGTAAAGTCTGTTGGACGAAGCTTCTGTGTCCTGCGCCTGACTCCTACACCACATCCACATCAGCGCCTGACAGAATTACACACCATTCATGGAGTCAGCAGGAGCAGCAGCAGCACCCGAGTCGCTGGAGGAGCGCGTCAGCGGGCAGGACGACAGGATCCTTCAACTCGGATCCGCCCTGCAGGACGTGATCAACACTCTGCACCGATGGGAGACCAGAGGAGTGCCCACACCACCTCCGACCTTACCACCACCATCGGTCAGTCCACCCATCCAAGCTCCAGAATCCAGTGGGATTCGGCTCTCGCTCCCGAGGGCGTATGATGGCGCAACAGCCGGGTGTCAGGGGTTCCTCCTGCAGGTGGAACTCTACCTGGCCACCATACACCCGGCGCCCTCGGGATACGAGAGCGTTTCCGCCCTCATCTCCTGTCTCTCCGGCAAGGCGTTGGAGTGGGCCAACGCCGAATGGAGGGGAATAGACGCCGCCACCATCACCTACGCGGAGTTCTCCCGCCGCTTCAGGGCAGTGTTCGACCATCCACCTGAGGGGAAAGCGGCGGGGGAGCGTCTATTCCACCTCCGACAGGGGAAGAGGAGCGCACAGGAGTTCGCCCTGGAATTCCGGACTCTAGCGGCGGATGCGGGGTGGAATGAGTGGGCCCTCATCGACCACTATCGATGCAGTCTACGGGAGGACGTTCGGAGAGAGCTGGCCTGCAGGGACACCAACCTATCGTTCGACCAGTTGGTGGACATGTCCATCCGTCTCGACACCCTGCTGGCCACCCGCGGACGTCCCGAGTGGGGGCCGTCCATTCCATCCTCCAGCACCTCCGAGCCGAGCCCTATGGAGCTCGGGGGTGCTGGCGCTAGAGAGAGGAGGAGAGGGAGCCCGAGGGGGGCCGTCCCCTGCACCAACTGTGGCCGTGGAGGGCACACTGCGGCTAGGTGCTGGGGAGGGTCTCCAGGGGGACGGGACAACAGGCCACGCGCTGGGGAGTCCTTCCAGGTGAGTAGGCGCCCCACTTACCCAGAGCTCTCTGTTGTTCACTTATGTATACCTGTAAGATTTCCACAGGTTGCACCTCATTCCCAGCATAAGGCGCTAGTAGATTCAGGCGCAGCTGGGAATTTTGTTGATCGGAATTTTTGTGTAAAGTTAGGGATTCCCCTCCTTCCTGTTGATGCTCCCTTCCCTGTCCATGCACTAGATAGCCGTCCGTTGGGATCGGGGTTGATTAGAGAGGTCACAGCACCACTTAGGATGAGTACGCAGGGGGGTCATGAGGAAACGATTCAGTTATATCTGATCGACTCTCCTGCGTATCCAGTGGTGCTGGGGCTTCCCTGGTTGATTACCCATAATCCCTCCATTTCGTGGCAACAGAGGGCTCTCAAGGAGTGGTCTGCCCAGTGTGTGGGGCGATGTCTAGGTGTTTCCGTGGGGGCGACCTCGGTGGAGAGTCCGAACCAAGTGCCCGCAATGCACATTCCCCCTGAGTATGAGGATGTAGCACTCGTGTTTAGCAAGACGAGGGCGACGCGGTTGCCTCCTCATAGACAGGGGGATTGTGCGATAGACCTCCAGGCAGGAGCAGCGCTTCCGCGGAGCCATGTGTATCCTCTGTCTCAAGAGGAGAAGGGGGCTATGGAGACATACATAGCCGAGTCTCTGAGACAGGGTTACATACGGCCCTCCACTTCCCCTGCGTCCTCTAGCTTCTTTTTTGTGAAGAAGAAGGATGGAGGGTTGCGCCCGTGTATTGATTACCGTAGTCTCAATCAGATCACTGTGAAATACAGTTATCCACTCCCTCTGATTGCGACTATGATGGAATCATTACACGGAGCGCGTTTCTTCACAAAACTGGATCTCAGGAGCGCCTACAACTTGGTGCGCATTAGGGAGGGCGATGAATGGAAGACAGCATTTAGTACCACCTCGGGTCATTACGAGTATCTCGTCATGCCATACGGGTTGATGAATGCTCCTTCAGTCTTCCAATCCTTTGTGGACGAGATCTTCCGGGACATGCAGGGGCAAGGTGTGGTCGTGTACATTGATGACATTCTAGTGTACTCTTCTACCCGAGCCGAGCATGTAGCCCTGGTGCGCCGAGTGTTGGGGAGGCTGTTGGAGCACGACCTGTATGTCAAGGCAGAGAAATGTCTGTTTTTCCAGGAGTCTGTCTCCTTTTTGGGTTATCGGTTGTCCGCGTCAGGGGTGAGGATGGAGGTTGACTGTGTGTCAGCCGTGCGTAATTGGCAAACCCCAACCACGGTTAAAGAGGTGCAGCAGTTCTTGGGTTTCGGCCGAGGCTGCTCCTCCTCCTTGCTCGGGCAGGCTTCGGCGGTCGTCGTCCCCGGAGTACTAGCTGCCACCGTTGTATGTTATCGATGTTTGTTTGGTTTTGTCTTCCTTGTACACCTGTTTCCTTTTAGTGTTCATTATGTCCCCTATAAGTTTCTCGTTTTGTTTGTCGTGTGTTGTGTGTAATTGTTCCGCCTGTCATTAGGTGCCGTTGATTTTGCTCCATAGTTTTGAGTACAGACACACGTGTTGCGTATTCTGTTTGTATTTTGGTGTTTTGCGCACTGTTGCGTAATCGCTCGCCTCCGGGTAGTAGAGGCCCGTTAGTTTGTATTTCGTCGTAAGTAAAGTCTGTTGGACGAAGCTTCTGTGTCCCGTGCCTGACTCCTACACCACATCCACACCAGCACCTGACAATAGGCCTACGTTTTTTCTAGGAATTTGTAGAATTATACAAACCATATCCTTTACTCTATCTAAACAAATACCTATTTTATTTTTATTTATTTATTTGATAGATTTCCACTAATATTTCTTAATGTAATTAATCCTTTACAATAGTTGATGCACTATTTATCAAGGGTTGGTGCTTATGTTTGTGCACCTTGCGGGTTGATATGCATCTGATGCATATGCTAAAGAGGACATCTGGCAACGTTCTTAACATTCTCTAGCGGGTACTTATAGGCTGAAAGACCAGGCAGTTCTAGTGTTAATTATTGTTTTGTGGCACATACATTTATTTTCTTTTGTGTGTTTCATAAGCATACTATAGCCAGGCACAAAGTTGGGCGCATAGGCTATTTATTGTGCTTTAATTGACGACCGAACAGCAAGTGTTGACTAGCTTATAAAAGATGTCAAACTGACATGGTATCGCATTGGGACATGTAAACCAAAGATCTTGTTTGTATTTTCCTAGGATTCGAAGCTGTCGAGACTTGCCAATGACCGCTAAAGTGACTCGTCAGTGTAGCCTAGTGATGGGTTGTTCGTGAACGAACAGCTCTTTTTGAACTGATCTTTTAGTTGAAGGGAATTGTTCATTTGGCTCCACTAAGTTGCATATTGGTAGGCTACTACAGTTTTTTTTGTTGTTGTACTTTTACCCCTTTTTCTCCCCAATTGGTAGTTACAGTCTTGTCCCATCGCTGCAACGCCTCTACGCACTCAGGAGAGGCGAAGGTCGAGTGCCATGGGTCCTCCGAAACACCACCCTGCCAAGCCGCACTGCTTCTTGACACACTGCTCACTTAACCCGGAAGCCAGCCGCACCAATGTGTCGGAGGAAACACCGTCAAGCTGGCAACTGAAGTCAGCTTGCAGGTACCTGGCCTGCCACAATGAGTTGCTAGAGCGTGATGGGACAAGGAAATCCCAGCCAGCCAAACCCTCCCCTAACCCGGACGACGCTGGGCCAATTGTGCGCCGCCTCATGGGTCTCCCGGTAATGGCCGGCCGTGACACAGCCTGGGATCGAACCCATGTCTGTAGTGACACCTCAAGCACCGCGATGCTGTGCCTTAGACCGCTGCGCCACTTGGGAGGCCCTGGCTACTACTGCTTTTTGCCGATTATCTGCAGATAAATTATGCAAAAATGTGATGAATATTTTGAATCCTCACTGCAGAACAATAGGAAGTGGAGAGAGAGCATCATTCTGTGTCACACCCTGGCTCTGGGACTCATTATGTTGAGCCAGGGTGTGTTCATTCTATGTGTTCTGTTTCTATGTTGGGTGTTCTAGGTTGTCTGTTTCTATGTTTGCCTGTGTGACTCCCAATCAGAGGCAACGAGTGTCAGCTGTCGGCTGGTTGTCTCTGATTGGGAGCCATATTTAACTGTCTGTGTTTCACTTTGTGTTTGTGGGTTTTTGTTCCGTGTCGGTATTTGTTTACCATGGACTTCACGAGTCGTGTTTTGTTTGGTATACTTTAACTAATTAAAGTCATGTTTGTTTCACACGCTGCGCCTTGGTCTACTCACTCCTACGACGATCGTGACAGAAAAACCCACCGTAAAAAGGACCAAGCAGCGTGTCCAGGAGCAGGCAGACTGGACATGGGAGGAAGCGCCAGGAAAGGAGATGGAGAGGCTGGCGATGGCCCAGGTGGGCAAAGTGTGGTCCTGGGAGGACATGCTCGGGGGCAAGGGACCTTGGGGTAGGATTAAGGCCCTGGCGAGAGAGGAGCAGCGGCGTCAGCAGTGCCATCGTCGGACGGACGAGAGGCACCCCCAATAATTTTTTAGGGGGGGGCACACGGCATGGGCGACTGGGCAGCAGGAGGCTGCCACAGGGGCGAAATGGGAGACGAGGAGAGAAGGCCACCGGGTTACGGGAGCCATTGGCGAGAGGAGGGAAGGAAGTTGTAGAGGCACGGCGAGAGGTACTGAGGTGTATTGCCAGTCCGGTCCGGCCCGTTCCTGATCCCCGTTTAAGGCCAGTGGTGTGTGTTCCCAGTACGGTCCGGCCTGTTCCTGCTCCACGCACCAAGCCTACGGTGTGCGTCGCCAGCCCTGTCCGGCCTGTCCCTGCTCCACGCACCAAGCCTACGGTGTGCGTCGCCAGCCCTGCCCGGCCTGTTCCTGCTCCACGCACCAAGCCTACGGTGTGCGTCGACAGCCCAGCCCGGCCTGTCCCTGCTCCACGCACCAAACCTACGGTGTGCGTCGCCAGCCCAGCCCGGCCTGTTCCTGCTCCACGCACCAAGCCTACGGTGTGCGTCGCCAGCCCTGCCCGGCCTGTCCCTGCTCCACGCACCAAGCCTACGGTGTGCGTCGCCAGCCCTGTCCGGCCTGTCCCTGCTCCACGCACCAAGCCTACGGTGTGCGTCGTCAGCCCAGCCCGGCCTGTCCCTGCTCCACGCACCAAGCCTACGGGGTGCGTCGCCAGCCCGGCCCGGCCTGTCCCTGCTCCACGCACCAAGTCTACGGTGCGCGTCGCCAGCCCGGTCCGGCCTGTTCCTGCCACTCGCACCAAGTCTACGGTGCGCGTTGCCAGCCCGGCCCGGCCCGTTCCTGCCACTCGCACCAAGCCAGGGGTGCGAGTCGTCAGTCCGGCACAACCCGTGCCTGGGTCATTGGTGCCAATTCAGGTACCGCTCAACTGCTCCACTAAGGAGCTGAAGCCTATCGCTCCTGCTACGTCCAGGTCAGCTCCAGCCAGCGGAGCCAGACTGGACCAGGGGCGCTATGGGGGGTTCATTGGAGGGTGGTGGTCAAGGCCGGAGGCAGAACCGCCGCCGAGGAGGTATGCCCGCCCAGCCCTCCCCTGTTTTGCTTTAGTTGAGGCGCGGTCGCAGTCCGCGCCTTTAGGGGGGGGTACTGTCACACCCTGGCTCTGGGACTCATTATGTTGAGCCAGGGTGTGTTCATTCTATGTGTTCTGTTTCTATGTTGGGTGTTCTAGGTTGTCTGTTTCTATGTTTGCCTGTGTGACTCCCAATCAGAGGCAACGAGTGTCAGCTGTCGGCTGGTTGTCTCTGATTGGGAGCCATATTTAACTGTCTGTGTTTCACTTTGTGTTTGTGGGTTTTTGTTCCGTGTCTGTATTTGTTTACCATGGACTTCACGAGTCGTGTTTTGTTTGGTATACTTTAACTAATTAAATCAATCAATCAATTTTATTTTATATAGCCCTTCGTACATCAGCTAATATCTCGAAGTGCTGTACAGAAACCCAGCCTAAAACCCCAAACAGCTAGTAATGCAGGTGTAGAAGCACGGTGGCTAGGAAAAACTCCCTAGAAAGGCCAAAACCTAGGAAGAAACCTAGAGAGGAACCAGGCTATGAGGGGTGGCCAGTCCTCTTCTGGCTGTGCCGGGTGGAGATTATAACAGAACCATGCCAAGATGTTCAAAAATGTTCATAAGTGACAAGCATGGTCAAATAATAATCAGGAATAAATCTCAGTTGGCTTTTCATAGCCGATCATTAAGAGTTGAAAACAGCAGGTCTGGGACAGGTAGGGGTTCCATAACCGCAGGCAGAACAGTTGAAACTGGAATAGCAGCAAGGCCAGGCGGACTGGGGACAGCAAGGAGTCACCACGGCCGGTAGTCCCGACGTATGGTCCTAGGGCTCAGGTCTCTCAGTTGGCTTTTCATAGCCGATCATTAAGAGTTGAAAACAGCAGGTCTGGGACAGGTAGGGGTTTCGTAACCGCAGGCAGAACAGTTGAAACTGGAATAGCAGCAAGGCCAGGCGGACTGGGGACAGCAAGGTGTCAGCATGCCCGGTAGTCCTGACGTATGGTCCTAGGGCTCAGGTTCTCAGAGAGAAAGAGAGAACGAGAGAATTAGAGAGAGCATACTTAAATTCACACAGGACACTGGATAAGACAGGAGAAGTACTCCAGGTATAACCAACTAACCCCAGCCCCCCGACACATAAACTACTGCAGCATAAATACTGGAGGCTGAGACAGGAGCGGTCCGGAGACACTGTGGCCCCATCCGAAGAAACCCCCGGACATTAAAGTCATGTTTGTTTCACACGCTGCGCCTTGGTCTACTCACTCCTACGACGATCGTGACAGAAAAACCCACCGTAAAAGGACCAAGCAGCGTGTCCAGGAGCAGGCAGACTGGACATGGGAGGAAGCGCCAGGAAAGGAGATGGAGAGGCTGGCGATGGCCCAGGTGGGCAAAGTGTGGTCCTGGGAGGACATGCTCGGGGGCAAGGGACCTTGGGGTAGGATTAAGGCCCTGGCGAGAGAGGAGCAGCGGCGTCAGCAGTGCCATCGCCGGACGGACGAGAGGCACCCCCCAATAATTTTTAGGGGGCACACGGCATGGGCGACTGGGCAGCAAGAGGCTGCCACAGGGCGAAATGGGAGACGAGAGAGAAGGCCACCGGGTTACGGGAGCCATTGGCGAGAGGAGGGAAGGAAGTTGTAGAGGCACGGCGAGAGGTACTGAGGTGTATTGCCAGTCCGGTCCGGCCCGTTCCTGATCCCCGTTTAAGGCCAGTGGTGTGTGTTCCCAGTACGGTCCGGCCTGTTCCTGCTCCACGCACCAAGCCTACGGTGTGCGTCGCCAGCCCAGTCCGGCCTGTCCCTGCTCCACGCACCAAGCCTACGGTGTGCGTCGCCAGCCCAGCCCGGCCTGTCCCTGCTCCACGCACCAAGCCTACGGTGTGCGTCGCCAGCCCTGTCCGGCCTGTCCCTGCTCCACGCACCAAGCCTACGGTGTGCGTCGCCAGCCCTGCCCGGCCTGTCCCTGCTCCACGCACCAAGCCTACGGTGTGCGTCGACAGCCCAGCCCGGCCTGTCCCTGCTCCACGCACCAAACCTACGGTGTGCGTCGCCAGCCCAGCCCGGCCTGTTCCTGCTCCACGCACCAAGCCTACGGTGTGCGTCGCCAGCCCTGCCCGGCCTGTCCCTGCTCCACGCACCAAGCCTACGGTGTGCGTCGCCAGCCCTGTCCGGCCTGTCCCTGCTCCACGCACCAAGCCTACGGTGTGCGTCGTCAGCCCAGCCCGGCCTGTCCCTGCTCCACGCACCAAGCCTACGGGGTGCGTCGCCAGCCCGGCCCGGCCTGTCCCTGCTCCACGCACCAAGTCTACGGTGCGCGTCGCCAGCCCGGTCCGGCCTGTTCCTGCCACTCGCACCAAGTCTACGGTGCGCGTCGCCAGCCCGGCCCGGCCCGTTCCTGCCACTCGCACCAAGCCAGGGGTGCGAGTCGTCAGTCCGGCACAACCCGTGCCTGGGTCATCGGTGCCAATTCAGGTACCGCTCAACTGCTCCACTAAGAAGCTGAAGCCTATCGCTCCTGCTACGTCCAGGTCAGCTCCAGCCAGCGGAGCCAGACTGGACCAGGGGCGCTATGGGGGGTTCATTGGAGGGTGGTGGTCAAGGCCGGAGGCAGAACCGCCGCCGAGGAGGTATGCCCGCCCAGCCCTCCCCTGTTTTGCTTTAGTTGAGGCGCGGTCGCAGTCCGCGCCTTTTAGGGTACTGTCACACCCTGGCTCTGGGACTCATTATGTTGAGCCAGGGTGTGTTCATTCTATGTGTTCTGTTTCTATGTTGGGTGTTCTAGGTTGTCTGTTTCTATGTTTGCCTGTGTGACTCCCAATCAGAGGCAACGAGTGTCAGCTGTCGGCTGGTTGTCTCTGATTGGGAGCCATATTTAACTGTCTGTGTTTCACTTTGTGTTTGTGGGTTTTTGTTCCGTGTCGGTATTTGTTTACCATGGACTTCACGAGTCGTGTTTTGTTTGGTATACTTTAACTAATTAAAGTCATGTTTGTTTCACACGCTGCGCCTTGGTCTACTCACTCCTACGACGATCGTGACATTCTGGTCCAAAATATGATAAAATAAAACAGATTGAAGGTTATGAAAGCTAATTTCATGATGTTTATATAGTATTATTAAAGATATTGATATACAGTGGGGAGAACAAGTGTTTGATACACTGCCGATTTTGCAAGTTTTCCTACTTACAAAGCATGTAGAGGTCTGTAATTTGTATCATAGGTACACTTCAACTGCGAGAGACGGAATCTAAAACAAAAACCCAGAAAATCACATTGTATGATTTTTAAGTAATTAATTTGCATTTTATTGCATGACATAAGTATTTGATACATCAGAAAAGCAGAACTTAATATTTGGTACAGAAACCTTTGTTTGCAATTACAGAGATCATACGTTTCCTGTAGGACTTGACCAGGTTTGCACGCACTGCATCAGGGATTTTGGCCCACTCCTCCATACAGACCTTCTCCAGATCCTTCAGGTTTCGGGGCTGTCGCTGGGCAATACAGACTTTCAGCTCCCTCCAAAGATTTTCTATTGGGTTCAGGTCTGGAGACTGGCTAGGCCACTCCAGGACCTTGAGATGCTTCTTACGGAGCCACTCCTTAGTTGCCCTGGCTGTGTGTTTCGGGTCGTTGTCATGCTGGAAGACCCAGCCACGACCCATCTTCAATGCTCTTACTGAGGGAAGGAGGTTGTTGGCCAAGATCTCATGATACATGGCCCCATCCATCCTCCCCTCAATACGGTGCAGTCGTCCTGTCCCCTTTGCAGAAAAGCATCCCCAAAGAATGATGTTTCCACCTCCATGCTTCATGGTTGGGATGGTGTTCTTGGGGTTGTACTCATCCTTCTTCTTCCTCCAAACATGGCGAGTGGAGTTTAGACCAAAAAGTTCTATTTTTGTCTCATCAGACCACATGACCTTCTCCCATTCCTCTTCTGGATCATCCAGATGGTCATTGGCAAACTTCAGACTGGCCTGGACATGCGCTGGCTTGAGCAGGGAGACCTTGCGTGCGCTGCAGGATTTGAATCCATGACGGCATAGTGTGTTACTAATGGTTTTCTTTGAGACTGTGGTCCCAGCTCTCTTCACGTCATTGACCAGGTCGTGCCGTGTAGTTCTGGGCTGATCCCTCACCTTCCTCATGATCATTGATGCCCCACGAGGTGAGATCTTGCATGGAGCCCCAGACCGAGGGTGATTGACCGTCATCTTGAACTTCTTCCATTTTCTAATAATTGTGCCAACAGTTGTTGGCTTCTCACCAAGCTGCTTGCCTATTGTCCTGTAGCCCATCCCAGCCTTGTGCAGGTCTACAATTTTATCCCTGATGTCCTTACACAGCTCTCTGGTCTTGGCCATTGTGGAGAGGTTGGAGTCTGTTTGATTGAGTGTGTGGACAGGTGTCTTTTATACAGGTAACGAGTTCAAACAGGTGCAGTTAATACAGGTAATAGGTGGAGAACAGGAGGGCTTCTTAAAGAAAAAATAGCAGGTCTGTGAGAGCCGGAATTCTTACTGGTTGGTAGGTGATCAAATACTTACGTCATGCAATAAAATGCTAATTAATTACTTAAAAATCATACAATGTGATTTTCTTGTTCTCCCCACTGTAGGTGTACTGATTTGATTAAAGTGTCGACAATGGAGTAGTCAACTGCAGTTTCTATGTATCAAAGCCCATGTTTAACACCTGCTTCATTCTTCAATCATAACTATAGGTCTATTAATGGCCGCCTGACTGTATAAAAGTGGGGATGCACAGTGGGGTTGCATTTGTAAAACCATTCTATATTGTTTCTCAACAGGGAATCCATGTTTACTTAACAGAACGCATCCTTTTTTCTAAGGTTTTTAGAAAAAATAAACTAAATTGAAAGACTAGATTTTGTTTTTTCCACAATAAATGAAATTGAAAGAGTAGAATGGACTAGTTTTTCTGACTACTACTAATCTACTGCCTTCCCTCAAAGTAGAGCTAAGTGATATGGGCAAGAAAAAACGAATAGTGATTTTTCAACCAAATATTGCAATTAAAAAAATACTTGTACTGTTGAAATCAAAGAAATATAATTATTATTCTAATTCCATGGTTGGTGTTGTTTAGCATGACAATGAATGAAAAAGCCAGGTACAGTAGGAGTTTTTGTGACATGGTAGGAACCAAAGTGTTGGTTAGTCTTTCCCAGAGGATCCTAATTACATTTGAATACCGGTAGATGTTAGACAAAGATTTTAGAATGCGCTTCGCCTATTCCTCTCTGATTCAAAACATGTAGTTGCACAAACAACATCCTGACACCACCACTGGTAGCAGCCTGTATTAGAGCTAATGTTTGCTAGCCAGATTTGCCCCCTAGCTCTATAATGTTTGATAGCTCATTGCATTTAGCTAGCCAGCTAGCTTGTTAGCGATTAGCATTAGCGACAAATAAAAAATGTTAAGCACATGTGGAGCTTGCTAAGACTAACTAACTAGCGTTGTGCAGAGAGAAAGATACACAAACTAATAGTATAATACAGAAAACATGGATTTATATGAAAAAGCAAAGTTGATCGCAGCATTGTTCTTGTTTGTTAGCTGCATGCATTGACCTAGCTAACAGAAAAGCATGCAGACTCAGACTGACTTGAGTGAGTGAGGGAATCTAACAGCGAACTGTGCTGCCTGCTTGAGTGACAGGGGGCTGGGCTTGTTGTGTGTGGGTCCTGGGAAGCAGCCGCATCAAGAGGGAGAGGAAGAGATGACAAACGAGCAAACTATAAAAATTGACATTACGTTAAAAAAAAAAATTGCAGCCTCTTGCGATATGTATATTGCACCTGTCAATATCGCAATTTCGATTAAAATGTGATGAATCGTGCAGCCCTAAGTCCCACCCACAGTGATTGATTGACAGGTCTAAAACCTTACTGACTCTGTGACTCACAAACATCCTGCCCCCTTCCCTGACAATCCCACCCATAGTGATTGATTGACAGGCCAAACTGTTAAAGGGATACTTCACCCAAATTACAAAATTACACATTGGTTTCCTTACCCTAAGTGTCCACAGTAGCAGAGCCAATAAAATACACTATTTGAAGAACAAACATCATTGTGACAATTCATATCTTGCAGTAAAACTGTAAATATGAATTTAATCTCAGGAGAAAATTTGTTTAATGTTAAAAAGTTTATCTTATATAGGAAATAGACCTGATCATATACTGTGCCTTCATAAAGTATTCATACCCCTTGACCTATTACACATTTTGTTGTGTTACAGCCTTTTTTTCTCACCCATCTACACACAAAACCCAATAATAACAAAATTAAATACAGAAATATCTAATTTACATAAGTATTCACACCCCTGAGTCAATACATGTTAGAATCACTCTTGGCAGCGATTACAGTTGTGAGTCTTTCTGGGTAAGTCTCTAAGAGCTTTGCACACCTGGATTGTACAATATTTGCCCATCATTCTTTTCAAAATACTTCAAGCTCTGTCAAATTGGTTGTTGATCATTGCTAGACAACCATTTTCAAGTCTTGCCATAGATTTAAGTCAAAACTGTAACTCGGCCACTCAGGAACATTCACTGTCTTCTTGATAAGCAACTCCAGTGTAGATTTGGCCTTGTATTTTAGGTTATTGTCCTGCTGAAAGGTGAATTAATCTCCCAGTGTCTGGTGGAAAAACCAGGATTTTCTCTAGGATTTTGTCTGTGCTTAGTTCCATTCAGTTTCTTTTTTATTCTGAAAAACTCCCCAGTCCATAACGTTTACAAGCATACCCATAACATGATGCAGCCACCACTATGCTTGAAAATATGGAGAGTGGTACTCAGTAATGTGTTGTATTGGATTTGTCCCAAACATAACACTTTGTATTCAGGACAAAAGGTTAATTGCTTTGCCAAATTTTTTGCAGTATTACTTTAGTGCCTTGTTGCAAACAGGATCCATGTTTTGTAATATTTGTATTCTGTACAGGCTTCCTTCTTTTCACTCTGTCAATTTGGTTAGTATTGTGGAGTAACTACAATGTTGTTGATCCATCCTCAATTTTCTCCTATCACAGCCATTCAACTCTGTAACTGTTTTAAAGTCACCATTTGCCTCATGGTGAAATCCCTGAGCGGTGTCCTTCCTCTCCGGCAACTGAGTTAGGAAGGACGCTTGTATCTTTGTAGTGACTGGGTTTATTGATACATCATCCAAAGTGTAATTAATAACTTCACCATGCTCAGAAGGATATTCAATGTCTGCTTTTTTTTTTTTTTTTTACCAATGAGGCATTGGAAAACCTCCCTGGTCTTTGTGGTTGAATGTGTGTTTGAAATGTACTGCTCGACTGAGGGACCTTACATATAATTGTATGTGTTAAACACTATTATTGCACACAGAGTGAATCCATACAACTTATTAAGTGACTTGTTAAGCACATTTTTACTCATGAACTTATTTAGGCTTGCCATAACAAAGGGGATGAATACTTATTGACTCAAGACATTTCAGCTTTAAATGTTTTATTAATTTGTAAACATTTCAAAAAACATAATTCCACTCTGACATTATGGGGTATTGTGTGTAGGCCTGTGACAAAACAATATCAATTTAATAGTTTTAAAATTTGGGCTGTAATACAACAACATTTGGAAAAAGTCAATGGGTGTGAATACTTTCTGAAGGCACTTTAGGCCTAGACCTACGCCTAGACAATATCCAAAACAACTATCAATACATTGAATTCATACATTTTCAGTAATTTTAATTGTAAAGTCATGTCTTTCTACTCAACACCACAACATATTCAATCATTTTGTTGTGTATTTTGGATAGAATCAAGGCATTAGGATGTACCAGAGGCCACCAAAATAGAGCTCCTTCTGAAAAACAAAACTTTACTTATGGAAAACAATGTAACTCTGTGGCCTAGTTATCTTTCTGCGTTATTTCAATCTAAACTAGACTAGTTTGGAGTAGTTCATTGACTTTGAAAGCAAAAAAAAACTAACTTCCATTCCCCCTTAACATTGTGCCTACAGATTTGCTGCATAAGTGACCTATATTAAGGCATGATTTATTAATGTCCTTTACTATGCCAAATAGGCAAACAACTTATGCAAAGATTAACTTTAAGCAAAACATTAGGAAATGTAGCTGGCTACATTCTTTCTATGATAAACATTAGAAATATGATGGCCATGCATCGTTTTTGCAAAAAATACCATACTTTTTCATTGTAAGTTCATTTACTTTTGTGGCTGCCAGCCAAATAGCATTGTAATTCTGTTGTCATCTTATGAAAATGAAAAATTTTCTGCCGAATGTGTTGCATTAATGTATTTTCTATAGTTGCACGTCCCTGGCCACTCTATTGAAGCAAAAAAACACTATTGGCTTTTAATATAAAATGGACCCCTGTCAATATACAGCTGGACTCACCTGCTCCCGCTTTCTCCTTTTGTGTTATTTACAAACAAACACGTGACTGTCTCAACTGTTCTGGGGAACTACGAACAGCTTCATAATGTAAAATAATATGACAGGTGAAATGAAGATCGTGATCAGCTTTATCTCCTAACGTATTGCACAAGTTGACTGCAGGTATTTACTTAAAAAGTAGCTACAAATATGACAATTTATTGAAACTTAAAATAAATGGTTTCAACAGTATTAAGGGTATTGAAAAACCATCCCATAGCTATTTCCAAATACCCCGGTATACGGTATACTGTGATGATATGGATATTGAGTTTGTTTAATGTTTTCTTGACATTGTTGAGATCTATTGTTTTTTCCTCAAGGATCTCTGCTATGCACTAGTAGTCTTTTGACAAATCTAACTGCATGGGTTTGGGGACTTTGGGGAGTTCTTAGTTGAGAGCATTCATCCTTCTCCTTTCCCTTGTGTTCGTTCACAGGGAGGCATGATTGCCTTGCTGCTGTCCATTCTGTGCCTGGTCCTTATCCTCTACACGCGCAGGCGGTGGTGCAAACGCCGCCGTGTGCCCCAGCCCCAGAAGAGCGCCAGCGCCGAGGCAGCCAATGAGATACACTACATCCCTTCGGTGCTGATGGGAGGCCAGGCCAGGGAGAGCCTGAGAAACTCCAGGGGCCAGGGTCACAATTCCAGCGGCACGCTCAGCATCCGAGAGACGCCCATCCTGGATGGATACGAGTATGACATCACTGACCTGAGACACCACCTGCAGAGAGAGTGCATGAACGGAGGAGAGGACTTTGCCAGCCAGGTCACACGCACCCTGGACTCCCTTCAGGGCTGCAATGACAAGGCCAGCATGGACCTCACACCTGGTGAGTGTAAGTACAAGCACCCACGCACGCACACGCACACACGCACACACACACACACACACACACACACACACACACACACACACACACACATATACACACACACACACACACACACACAAACACACACTCTTACACTGGGTTGAACCCGTTGCTCTGTTCTTTATACCAACACATAAATGAGCAAGGTTACATGTGCCATACTGCTTCTCATTCAACTCTTGTGGTTTGAGCAAGAACCAAAAAAATGTTTACATAGCAGGTGCAGTACAGATATCTGCCAAAATACAGGAAACCCCAACATAAAGCATCTTAATAGGATGTTGGGCCACCACGATCCGCCAGAACAGCTTCAATGCGCCTTGGCATAGATTCTACAAGTATCTGGGATGCGACATTATTCTTCCACGAGAAATTCGTGGTGGAAAACGCTGTGTCAGATGCCGATCCAGAATCTCCCATAAGTGTTCAATTTGGTTGATATCTGACTGGTGACTGAGACAGACACACACACACACACACACACACACACACACACACACACACACACACACACACCTATGCTCCTTTGAGACCCTTCTTTCAAAGTCACTGAGATCTCTTCTTCTAGCCAATAATGGGCAACTGGGCATTTTTATACATGACCCTAAGCATGATGGGATATTAATTGCTTAATGAATTGCTTAACCACCTGCTTTAAGTGTACTTTAGCTGCATTTATACTGCACTTAGCCCAGGGCTAAGAGCCTCCTTAGCCTGGGCTAAGAGAGATTTTAGCCCGGAGCTAAGTGAGTGTTCACACTTGCACATTCTAAAGTGGGCTAGCGCCGACCTTAGCCCAGGACAGGGCAGGGTTAGCACAGACTTTTCAGTGTCTAACCCTGCACACAAAATCTGCACTTCCACTTAATTTACATACGCTCGTGATGCCTGCCACTCTTGTTTAGGCTACCCCAGAGACCAAAACATTTTCTGAGTGAGCAGGAGAGATTATTATAATAATTGTCCATGAGTTTTGTCGGAGTCTCGAGTGACGAAAAGTAGGTAGCTAACAGCTGCTAGCTAACAGCTGCTCTATCACTCGAGGAGGAGCAGCACAAAGCAGAGCTGTTGCTATGGTTACTTTCACACGCAGAGCAGGGGCAGTGAGCAGCGGGGGACAGACAAAGACAAGCATCTAACTAACAGAGGAAGTTACTGTATTTCTGATTTTGGGTTCGGGCATGGCCTGAACGTCGCAGGTGTGGGTAGGGCTCAAATTAAATGCCCCTGCTGGACTACAGAAAGAATGTAACATGCTCAATGGCGCCGGAGGGGATGACTGCCGTTTTATGGACTCTTACCGCAAGGCACTACAGAGGGTAGTGCGTACGGCCCAGTACACGGCCCAAGCTTCCTGCCATCCAGGACCACTATACCAGGCGGTGTCAGAGGAACACCCTACAAATTGTCAAAGACTCCAGCCACCCTAGTCATAGACTGTTCTCTCTGCTACCGCACGGCAAGCGGTACCGGAGCGCCAAGTCTTGGTCCAAGAGGCTTCTAAACAGCTTCTACAACAGCTTTTGTATTTTTCGTATATATTTCTCAATCTCACTTTCCTGCAACCCGTTGCGACGACCATGAAGATCCATCTGCTAGCCCCGGCCCGCTAGCACACGCAATCAACAGCCGTGCCTGTAGCGTAGCAGCCACTGAACTGCTCCCGGACGTACTTATTGCTGTTCACTGGACCTTATGATCACTCTGCTACACAGCTGATGCCTGCTGGACTGTTCCTTTATACGGTACCCTATCCTGTTGATCTGTTTAGCCTCAGCTCAAACTTTCGCCGCCATTACCAGCTGTTGTCTTAGCTCTCTCGAATAACACCTGTGACTGCTTTATGCCTATCTCCCATGTCAATATGCCTTGCCTATTGCCGTTTCGGTTAGTTCTAACTGTACTTTATCAATGTAGAGCCCCCAGTCCTGCTCAACCTGTCTCAGATAGATCCTTTGTCCCACCCCTCACACATGCGAAGACCGGCTCAATCGGTGCCTCCAGTGATGCTATCTCTTTAATCTTTACCCAACGCTTAGGTTTACACCACTGTATATCCTTCCATATCCTTGTCTGTACATAATGCCCTGAATTTATTCTACAACGCCCAGAAATCGGCCCCTTGTTTTCTCTGTACCCAACGCACTAGAAGACCAGTTCTTAAAGCCTTTAGCCGTATCCTTATTCTCCTCCTCTGTTCCTCTGGTGATGTAGAGGTTAACCCAGGCCCTGTAGCCCCCAGTATCACTCCTGCTCCCCAGGCGCTATCATTTGTTGACTTCTGTAATCGCAAAAGCCTTGGTTTCTTGCATGTTAACATCAGAAGCCTCCTCCCTAAGTTTGAGTTATTCACTGCGTTAGCACACTCAGCCAACCCTGATGTTCTCGCAGTGTCTGAATCCTGGCTTAGGAAGGCCACCAAAGATTCTGAAATGTCCATTCCCAACTACAACATTTTTAGTCTAGATAGAACTGCCAAAGGGGGCGGAGTTGCAATCTACTGTAGAGATAGCCTGCAGAGCTCTATCATACTATCCAGGTCTGTGCCCAAACAGTTTGAGCTTCTACTTCTAAAAATCCACCTTTCCAGAAATAAGTCTCTCACTGTTGCCGCTTGCTACAGACCCCCCTCAGCCCCCAGCTGTGCCCTGAACACCATATGTGAATTGAGTTCGTATTGCTTGGTGACCTAAACTGGGATATGCTTAACACCCCAGCCGTCCTACAATCTAAACTAGATGCCCTCAATCTCACACAAATTATCAAGGAACCTAACAGGTACAACCCTAAATCCGTTAACATGGGCACCCTCATAGATATCATCCTGACTAATTTACCCTCAAATACACCTCCGCTGTCTTCAACCAGGATCTCAGCGATCACTGCCTCATTGCCTGCGTCCGTAATGGGTCCGCGGTCAAACGACCACCCCTCATCACTGTCAAACGCTCCCTAAAACACTTCAGCGTGCAGACCTTTCTAATTGATCTGGCCCGGGTATCCTGGATGGATATTGACCTCATTCCGTCAGTAGAGGATGCCTGGTTGTTCTTTTAAAAGTGCTTTCCTCTCCATCTTAAATAAGCATGCCCCATTCAAAAAAGCCCCCGCTATATGCAACTTTTCAGGGAAGTCAGGAACCAATATACACAATCAGTTAGGAAAGCAAAGGCTAACTTTTTCAAACAGAAATTTGCATCCTGTAGCACTAACTCCAAAAAGTTTTGGGACACTGTAAAGTCCATGGAGAATAAGCGCACCTCCTCCCAGCTGCCCACTGCACTGAGACTAGGAAACACTGTCACTACCGATAAATCTACAATAATCGAAAATTTCAACAAGCATTTTGCTACGTCTGACCATGCTTTCCACATGGCTACCCCTACCCCGGCCACCAGCTCTGCACCCTCCGCTGCAACATGCCCATGCCCCCCCGCTTCTCCTTCACCCAAATTCAGATAGCTGATGTTCTGAAAGAGCTGCAAAATCTGGACCCCTACAAATCACCTTTCTTTCTAAAATTAGCCGCCGAAATTGTCGTAACCCCTATCACCAGCCTGTTCAACCTCTCTTTCGTATCGTCTGAGATCCCCAGAGATTGGAAAGCTGCCGCTGTCATCCCCCTCTTCAAAGGGGGTGACACTCTAGATCCAAACTGTTACAGACATATATCCATCCTGCCCTGCCTTTCGAAAGTATTTGAAAGCCAAGTTAACAAACAGATCACCGACCATTTAGAATCCCACCGTACCTTCACCGCTATGGAATCTGGTTTCTGAGCTGGTCATGGGTGTACCTCAGCCACGCTCAAGGTCCTAAACAATATAATAACCGTGATCGATAAATACAAATACCTAGGTGTCTGGTTAGACTGTAAACTCTCCTTCCAGACTCACAGTAAGCATCTCCAATCCAAAGTTAAATCTAGAATCGGCTTCCTATTTCGCAACAAAGCCTCCTTCACTCATGCGGCTAAACATGCCCTCGTAAAACTGACTATCCTACCGATCCTTGACTCTGCGATGTAATTTACAAAATAGCTTCCAACACTCTACTCAGCAAATTGGATGCAGTCTATCACAGTGCCATCCGTTTTGTCACCAAAGCCCCATATACTACCCACCATTGTGACCTGTACGCTCTCGTTGGCTGGCCCTCACTACATATTCGTTGCCAAACCCACTGGCTCCAGGTCATCTATAAATCCCTTCTAGGCAAATCCCTGCCTTATCTTAGCTCATTGGTCACCATAGCAACACCCACCTGTAGTATGCGTTCGAGCAGGTATATCTCACTGGTCATCCCCAAAGCCAACAACACCTCCTTTGGTCGCCATTCCTTCCAGTTCTCTGCTGCAAATGACTGGAACGAACTGCAAAAATCTCTGAAGCTGTAGACACTTATCTCCCTCACTATCTTTAAGCATCAGTTGTCAGAGCAGCTTACCGATCACTGCACCTGTACACAGCCCATCTGAAATTAGCCCACCCAACTACCTCATCCCCATATTGTTATTTACATTGTTATTTATTTTGCTCATTTGCAGCCCAGTATCTCTATTTGCACATCATCTTCTGCACATCTATCACTGTCCAGTGTTAATACTAAATTATAATTGTAATTATTTTGCACTATGGCCTATTTATTGCCTTACCTCCATAACATACTACATTTGCACACACTGTATATAGATTTTCTATTGTGTTATTGACTGTACGTTTTGTTTATTCCATATGTAACTCTGTGTTGATGTTGTTTTTTCCGCACTGCTTTGCTTTATCTTGGCCAGGTCGCAGTTGTAAATGAGAACTTGTTCTCAGCTGGCTTACCTGGTTAAATAAAGGTGAAATAAAATAAATAAAACTCCTGAACATCTAATGAAATGGCTACCCAGACTATTTGCATCCCCCCCCCATATTCCTCAATTACCTCGACTAACCGATCCCCCGCACATTGACTCGGTACCGGTACCCCCTGTATATAGCCTCGCTATTGTTATTTTTACTGCTGCTCTTTAATTATGTGTTACTGAGACCACAAGTTCTAAAATTATCTGGTAGAATGCACTGCTTTTATTTTGCCACACTCACAACCGTAAGCTATTTTCTGTAATTAGCTCACCATTAACTTGTAAATAAGGATCTTGTTGTGAGTTTATTTTCCTGTAATAATGAATAAACATTAGCTAAAGTTAAGATGTTGTCAGCTATGATATGGTAATTGTTTGAACTGGCATGCCAGCTAGCTCGCTAGCTAGCTAACAAGCTAGAAACTAACCAAAACATTGTTTACAAAGTTGCTTTTTGTTGCCTGGTTTGCTAGATGTACATGTACATTAAACTAATGGGTTTATTGGTGTTAAAATACAGCAGTTATGCTATTTTGTACCAATAGGCTGCTGATGTCATGCAACCTGTCATTTTTGTGTTGCTTCTTTTTCATAACAACAACGACAAGTTTGATGTCAGACGACAATAGAATGTTTATGATGTCACTGCGACAACTGTCGACAGACATGTCGATAGACCAACTGTAAACCAGCCTATAGAATGTAACATTGGTTGTGTGTTGTGTTTGTCCGTTAGCCCTGGGCTTGGATACAATTGTGAATCCTTAGCCCAGGGCTAAAGCTTAGCCCAGGGTTAACAAAAATATGGGATTAGCTAGCCCAGGGCCAGTGTTAGCCTAGGGCGAAGAACAATGCAGTGTGAAAAGCCCTTTTGTATCCCTCATTTACTCAAGTGTTTCCTTTATTTTGGCAGTTAACTTTATGTATGCACATGAAGTTAAATTAATCAGTTAAACTTAAAGGTTATAGAAAGAATTTAGTAATTTGGTCCAACACAAACAAATGTTTTTGGCAGTGTAGGAATGATGTAATTCTCTCATGCAACTGCTACAGTAATAGTGTAATGGATATTACATACGACCAAAGAGCTAATCGTGTAATTACTCTACTTCTATTTTGCTACTATTTATATTCATCACTCTTGCTACAGTATGTTTTCACTGTCTACCTCCAATAGGAGGGAATACAATAGAAACAATGCATCAGAGATAAATTATTCAGAATCATTCAATATTGTCTAAGTCAAATATCATACACATTTTTGGCTTATTGGCTATTTTAAATGTACTCATTCATTCACAATCATTTGCTTTGGAAATATCCTCATTTGTAATCAGTGGACCTTAGAATTAAAAACACCCCCAGAGAAATATGAACAGCAATGATTTGGAATACCCACAGAATTTCAATTAGCACAAGGCATACTTTTCCAAATTTAAGAAATGACATTCTAGATTGTGCTGATTGGTTTTGAGATTGCGTCTTGTTTCGAAGACTAAATGAAACTCCCAGGAGGATATTGAAATTGAATAATTTCATGTGCTAAACTACTTTAGATAAGGCAATAAACTACCTCAATAAAAGCCTCTCTCAATATTATTGGTAGTGGACAGAAGAAATACCAGCCCACCAGCCAATGAAATGTTGTCTAGTTGTGACAGGAAATTATGTATTATAAACTGACTTGTTCTGGCTGTAGCTATTCTGTGTGAATGCTATAGTCTGTAGGAAAAACAAGAAGAGGGGATAAAGTATGTAGCCCTATAAGGATACAGTTGAAGTCGGAAGTTTACATACACTTCATTAAAACTTGTTTTTCAACCACTTCACACATTTCTTGTTAACAAACTATAGTTTAAGTCGGTTAGGACATCCACTTTGTCATGTAATTTTTTTTTTCTCCAACAATTGTTTACAGACAGATTATTTCACTTATAGTAAACTGTATCACAATTCCAGTGGGTCAAAAGTTTACATACACTAAGTTGACTGTGCCTTTTAAACAGCTTGGAAAATTCCAGACAATGATGTCATGGCTTTAGAAGCTTCTGATAGGCTAATTGACATAATTTGAGTCAATTGGAGGTGTACCTGTGGATGTATTTCAAGGCCTACCTTCAAACTCAGTGCCTCTTTGCTTGACATCATGGGAAAATCAAAATTAATCAGCCAAGACCTCAGAAAAAAATTGTAGACCTCCACAAATCTGGTTCATCCTTGGGAGCAATTTCCAAACACCTGAAGGTACCATGTTCATCTGTACAAACAATAGTATGCAAGTATAAACACCATGGGACCACGCAGCCGTCATACCGCTCAGGAAGGAGACGCGTTCTGCCTCCTAGAGATGAACGTTCTTTGGTGCGAAAAGTGCAAATCAATCCCAGAACAACAGCAAAGGACCTTGTGAAGATGCTGGAGGAAACAGGTACAAAAGTATAAAAAATCTACATCCACAGTAAAACGAGTCCTATATCGACATAACCTGCTCAGCAAGGAAGAAGCCACTGCTCCAAAACCGCCATAAAAAAGCCAGACTACGGTTTGCAACTGCACATGGGGACAAAGATCGTACTTTTTGGAGAAATGTCCTCTGGTCTGATTAAACAAAAATATAACTGTTTGGCCATAATGACCATCGTTATGTTTGGAGTAAAAGGGTGTGCCTTGCAAGCCGAAGAACACCATCCCAACCGTGAAGCACGGGGGTGCCAGCATCATGCTGTGGGGGTGCTTTGCTGCAGGAGGGACTGGTGCACTTCACAAAATAGATCATCATGAGGAAGGAAAATGATGTGGATATATTGAAGCAACATCTCAAGACATCAGTCAGGAAGTTACAGCTTGGTCGCAAATGGTTCTTCCAAATGGACAATGACCCCAAGCATACTTCCAAAGTTGTGGCAATATGGCTTAAGGACAACAAAGTCAAGGTATTGGAGTGACCATCACAAAGCCCTGACCTCAATCCTATAGAACATTTGTGGACAGAACTGAAAAAGCGTGTGCGAGCAAGGAGGCCTACAAACCTTACTCAGTTACACCAGCTCTGTCAGGAGGAATGGGCCAAAATTCACCCAACTTATTGTGGGAAGCTTGTGGAAGGCTACCCAAAACGTTTGACCCAAGTTAAACAATTTAAAGGCAATGCTACCAAATACTAATTGAGTGTATGTAAACTTCTGACCCACTGGGAATGTGATGAAAGAAATAAAAGCTTAAATAAATAATTCTCTCTACTATTATTCTGACATTTCACATTCTTAAAATATAGTGGTGATCCTAACTGACCTAAGACAGGACATTTTTAATTAGTTTTTATTGTTTTTGTATTAAATGTTTTATTACACACACACACCCACATACATACATACATACATACAGTGGGGAGAACAAGTATTTGATACACTGCCGATTTTGCAGGTTTTCCTACTTACAAAGCATGTAGAGGTCTGTAATTTTTATCATAGGTACACTTCAACTGTGAGAGACAGAATCTAAAACAAAAATCCAGAAAATCACATTGTATGATTTTTAAGTAATTAATTTGCATTTTATTGCATGACATAAGTATTTGATCACCTACCAACCAGTAAGAATTCCTGCTCTCACAGACCTGTTAGTTTTTCTTTAAGAAGCCCTCCTGTTCTCCACTCATTACCTGTATTAACTGCACCTGTTTGAACTCATTACCTGTATAAAAGACACCTGTAAACACACTCAATCAAACAGACTCCAGCCTCTCCACAATGGCCAAGACCAGAGAGCTGTGTAAGGACATCAGGGATCAAATTGTAGACCTGCACAAGGCTGGGATGGGCTACAGGACAATAGGCAAGCAGCTTGGTGAGAAAGCAACAACTGTTGGCGCAATTATTAGAAAATGGAAGAAGTTCAAGATCTCACCTCGTGGGGCATCAATGATCATGAGGAAGGTGAGGGATCAGCCCAGAACTACACGGCAGGACATGGTCAATGACCTGAAGAGAGCTGGGACCACAGTCTCAAAGAAAACCATTAGTAACACACTACGCCGTCATGGATTAAAATCCTGCAGCGCACGCAAGGTCCCCCTGCTCAAGCCAGCGCATGTCCAGGCCCGTCTGAAGTTTGCCAATGACCATCTGGATGATCCAGAGGAGGAATGGGAGAAGGTCATGTGGTCTGATGAGACAAAAATATAGCTTTTTGGTCTAAACTCCACTCGCCGTGTTTGGAGGAAGAAGAAGGATGAGGACAACCCCAAGAACACCATCTGAACCGTGAAGCATGGAGGTGGAAACATCATTCTTTGGGGATGCTTTTCTGCAAAGGGGACAGGACGACTGCACCGTATTGAGGGGAGGATGGATGGGGCCATGTATAGCGAGATCTTGGCCAACAACCTTCCCTCAGTAAGAGCATTGAAGATGGGTCGTGGCTGGGTCTTCCAGCATGAGAATAACCCGAAACACACAGCCAGGGCAACTAAGGAGTGGCTCCGTAAGAAGCATCTCAAGGTCCTGGAGTGGCCTAGCCAGTCTCCAGACCTGAACCCAATAGAAAATCTTTGGAGGGAGCTGAAAGTCCGTATTGCCCAGCGACAGCCCCGAAACCTGAAGGATCTGGAGAAGGTCTGTATGGAGGAGTGGGCCAAAATCCCTGCTGCAGTGTGTGCAAACCTGGTCAAGACCTACAGGAAACGTATGATCTCTGTAATTGCAAACAAAGGTTTCTGTACCAAATATTAAGTTCTGCTTTTCTGATGTATCAAATACTTATGTCATGCAATAAAATGCAAATTAATTACTTAAAAATTATACTATGTGATTTTCTGGATTTTTGTTTTAGATGCCATCTCTCACAGTTGAAGTGTACCTATGATAAAAATACAGACCTCTACATGCTTTGTAAGTAGGAAAACCTGCAAAATCGGCAGTGTATCAAATACTTGTTCTCCCCACTGTATATCTCACTAGATCAGGATATTTAAGCCTCCATATATCTACTAGTTCTAATGTATCCATGACATTCACGATTTCCTTAAGAGCATGTGGGTGATTGTTTGTGGTGTGATTTCCTTTACGGTCCATTGAGCTATTTAAGACAGGACATTTTTACTAGGATTAAATGTCAGGAATTGTGAAAAACTGAGTTGAAATGTATTTGGCTAAGGTGTATGTAAACTTCTGACTTCAACTGTATACTTTACTGTGTAGCGCTGATTCTCATTATTTTAAAGCTATTGTACCCTCAGAATGGCATGCTAATTTTTCATGTTTTAATCCTGTTTTAGTGGGTTTATGCTACATCTGTCTTGTTTCTCTCCCTAATTTTGATTGTTCTATCATCATCAGGGAGTGACAATACAAAGTTGTCCCTAATGAACAAGTACAAGGACAACATCATAGCCACCAGCCCAATTGACAGCAATCACCTGCAGCAGAACACTCTCCTCCCCCACAACACCTCCACCAGTCAACGCAAACAACGTCTGTCCAGCAAAACCCGAGGTGAGTCATCCATCGATCCATATCCACTCCCATTCTGACCATTGTATGTTCTCTGCAAGTAAAGGACAAAACACACCATGCAGACACATGGCTAGAAATGTGGCCGCATCTTGTTAGTGATCACCTGCTGAATGTCGACGAACAGTGCCGATAATGTATATTTGTCGGGAAATGAACAGAACAATGACAGCCTTTAACTTTTTATAGGCACAGTGTGTTTTGTCCTTAAAGGGATACTTCAGGATTTTGGCAATGAGGCCCTTTATCTACTTCCCCAGAGTCAGATGAACTCATGGATACCATTTTTATGTCTTTGTGTCCAAATGGTATCCATGAGTTCATCTGACTCTGGGGAAGTAGATAAAGGGCCTCATTGCCAAAATCCCGAAGTATCCCTTTAAGAGACTGTAAAAAAAGAGGGCATTGAAAATGAGGGCATGTCATTCTGAAATGAGACCCCAGTATGTTCCGTTGACCCTGATCATAATCCACTTTGCTCCATGACTGACTAGTGTGAATAGTTTATTTTCTGGTTAGAAAAGCAATTCTAGTGTGTGGGATGTTATAGAGGATTCAAATAGCAATGTCACGCTAACCATCTAATTGAGCATGTAGTGGTAGCTAGTGAACTAAAGAGCTGTTGTGTAAAGTAATTTTACAGTTATGAAAAATTAATTTGTGTCAACCACCATTTCCATCTCATTTTGAGAATTGTGAGAAACACACGACTCTGGTTTCAGATAGAAGAGAGTGGGGTTAGAGTCATTCCAAAGGGTTAGTTGAGCCACCCCTTGTTTCTAGGAAGCCATACAAAATTGAGCAAATATTTAGGAAGAGGTCATCATTTCATGAAATCTGCGAAGCAAGAAACCACATGAAAAAAGTGGTAAGCAAGTTAGGTCCAATGAACGGATTTTCACAAAGTCAAATTAATTTATTGTGTATCTAAACCAAAGTAGATCGTTTTCAGACTGTTTTATAGATCAGTTGGGGTCTCTATAAGCTACAATATGAGGTCCTAAGCCTAGCATGAAAGTGTACTGTAGCTGTGGGCTAATATTGTCAAAATGGTTGCTTTGGGGTAAATTGTGCCTTTTGGCCAGGGGCAAGTTAAGCCAATGACTAATCAATATACCCCATACAAATGATGATTACATTTGGTCAGTTTTATGCATATACAGTGCTTTCACAAAGTATTCACACCCCTTGACTGCTTTTTTGGTCACTGGACTATACACAATGCCCCATAATGTCAAAGTGGACTTATGTTTTTCTAAATTTCTACAAATTAATAAAAAAATGTAATCTGAAATGTCTTGATTCAATAAATATTCAACCCTTTGTTATGGCAAGCCTAAATAAATTCAGGAGTACAAATTTGCTTAACAAGTCACATAATCACTTGCATGGGCTCACTCTGTGTGCAAAATAATGTTACCATGATTTTTGAATGACTACCTCATCTCTGTACCCCACACAAACAATTATCTGTAAGGTCCCTCAGTCGAGTAGTGAATTTCAAACAGAGATTCAACCACAAAGAGCAGGGATGTTTTCCAATGCCTCGCAAAGAAGGACACCTATTGGTAGATGGGTAAAAAATAAAGCAGACATTAAATATCCCTTTGAGCATGGTGAAGTTATTAATTACACTTTGGATGGTGTATCAATACACCCAGTCACTACAAAGATACAGGCGTCCTTCCTAACTCAGTTGCCGGAGAGGAAGGAAACCTCTCAGGGATTTCACCATGAGGCCAATGGTGACTTTAAAACAGTTACAGAGTTTTATGGCTGTGATAGGAGGAAAGTTAGGATGGATCAACAACATTGGAGTTACTCCACAATACTAACATAATTTACAGAGTGAACAGAAGGAAGCCTGTACAGAATAAACATATTACAAAACATGCATCCTCTTTGCAACAAGGCTAAAGTAATATTTTAAAAGCAATTAACTTTTTGTCCTGAATACAAAGTGTTATGTTTGGGGCAAATTCAATACAACAGCATAGTGGTGGCTGCATCATGTTATGGGTATGCTTGTAATTGTTAAGGACTGGGGAGTTTTTCAGGATAAAAAATAAATGGAATGCTAAACAACAGGCAAAATCCTAGAGTAAAACCTGGTTCAGTCTTCTTTCGACCATACACTGGGAGATGAATTCCCCCTTCAGCTGGACAATAACCTGAAACACAAGACCAAATCTACACTGGAGTTGCTTACCAAGAAGAGAGTGAATGTTGCTGAGTGGCCGAGTTACAGTGAGAAAGAGCTTGAAGAATTTTGAAAATGATAATGGGCAAATGTTGCACAATCCAGGAGTGGAAAGCTCTTAGAGACTTACCAAGAAAGACTCACAGCTGTAATCGCTGCCAAAGGTGCTTTTACAAAGTATTGACTCAGGGATGTGAATAGTTATGTAAGTTAGATATTTATGTATTCATTTTCAATACATTTGCAAAAATTTCAAAGAACATGTTTACACTTTGTCATTGTGGGGTATTGTTTGTAGATGGGTGAGAAAAAATTATGTTTAATCCATTTTGAATTCAGGCTGTAACACAACAAACTGTGGAATAAGTCAAGGGGTATGAATACTTTCTGAAGGCACTGTATATGCATAGTATTGAAGACAGCTTGCATTTGTGTGATTAGTCAAGTTCAAATGATGAAAAATGCCATCCTCAGTTGTGTTCACCCCCCTCTAGGCAACAATTGAAGTGTTTTCTTCCCAGGCACTATCGCTGGGATATGAGGTTACACCAGGGCCCGAACCTATGTTAAAAGTGTTAAATAAAATAACAGTGTAAAAAATGGGTCCCTAGGCTAACCCAGTCCCTATGCTCAATTTACCCCATACCCAATTTACCCCAAACTGTAATGTTTACATGCATTCTGATTATTTCCAGGGATACACAACATCCTGATATATATGTTGAAATCTTGTTAGAAAGAATACTATATTTCCTTTGACGTAGTGATGCTGAATGTAAGAAATGGCTCAACATACCCCACTCTCCCCTACTGTTGTTTTGGTTGCAAAACCTTTTTTGCATTCCTGTGTTCATGTACTTTGTGACTTTCTCAGAGAGCCTAGGAGAATGCTTCCTTTTCTATCTGATCTTGGTTGAAAACCTGTATGGTGGATATACCCCTGCAATGTATTTTTGCTTAAATCAAAGCTCGCTGGTATTCTTGAAAGCCTGTTGGGCAAAACAGAAGTCAATTAGCTGATCACTTTCAGGACAGAAAATGCTAAAGATCCAATCTGTTTGCTAATTCAATGGCAAATAAAAGCATACCATGTCCGCAAAATGATCCATTGGCTCTTGGCTTCCCCCAGACTATCTGTCGCTCAGAGTTATGAGCAGCCTTTGGTTTTCTGCTCTCTGAAAGCAATCTCTCACAGCCCTACAGCCCGCTCTCAATCAGATTGCCGCCTTCAGAATTAAACATACACTATTTGCATATTTATCTCATTCATTTAGTTAAATGTGTTTATTTGGAACACCAGAGGACAAAGAACAATGAAGGACAACTGTAAATGCATTATCATTTCATCTGCTCTTTATCTGATCCTCTTGTGACAACTTCTTCTCTCCACAACAAACCCCTCGGTGGTTCTATGTACAAAGTGTACACAGTCCAGTAAATCGGAATTGGAAAGACTTTTCCTGAGGTCATTTTGCTTCATCTATTGTTTTTGTTTGGACATCTATTGTTTTTGTTTTGGAATCCGAGTGATAAAATATGCACATGCACATGTAAGGTCTTTTTGCTATTCTCGGTGGACATTTAACAGCGTTTAGTATTGGGGGAAGCTTTTGCGCATCAAATGTTGATGCCTAACTCAAATGTGCTGCTAAACGTGTATGGCAAGCCAAACAGCGAGGTTGGGGTAGCTGTCTTTGTCACAGCTGTTGTCTGTTTGGTGTTTGTTGTCTGCTTCAAGGAGCCCTTGTCTTGTGTGACGACCCTCCCACTCTGTCTGCCGTATTCTCTCTTTGTTCTTGTTTCCTTGTTAGGATGCCGGTGGGCGGAGTTGGGAGGGTCGTCAGCTACATGGGAAACACCTGGGCCGGGTGTGTCCCAGGATAAATGGACCTCTTCCACATTCATTAGGGAGACTCTCTCCAGGCAGATACTTTGATTTTGGTTGTGATATTTTTGTGGCCTTTTTGGGTTGTTTGCTTTGGCACTTATCAACACTTTTCTATATTACATTTATGCAAGCAAACACTCACTTACACTACTGATTACTGATTACACACCCCATTGTTATTTCAGTTAGTTACTTTAATTAATAAATATATACTTTGAGTACTCCTTGTCTCCACGTGTCTCCCTTTTGTTACGAACTTGAGCCGGTTCGTGACAAGTGGGGGCTCGTCCGGGATTTTGAACTGGTTGTGTTTGGGAGAACGTGGAGTTAATGTCCAATTCTGTAGGGTTTTTTCTTTGTAAATTTTGTTAGTTTGTTTGAGTTTGATAGGGCAGTATTGGTTGCCTTTGGGTTTTGTACTGCGTTGGAGAGAGTACATTGGTTAGTTTCCAGTCCCTGCCCAGCCTGGAAACTCTTGCTCTACTCGCTGTTGGGACATCGGGCTGAGGTGAGTACAATCGGCTGTGTACCTCAGTGGGAGATTGGGTAGGGTAGTGACATTTGCTACCCGGAGCTATAGCTTTTTTCCCCTGATAGGCTTAGTGACGTGTTTTGTTTTGGGATACGTTGGGCATGGTTAAATGTTTGTTATTTTTGTGTGGTGTCAGTGGGCTGAGCAGTTGTCTCGGGGGCACATCCGTGGCTTGGGGAAATCTACCAGCGTGCTGGGGGGTTTAATTCCTTGCCAGCGGGCTACAGTGCGTAATTACCCACCGCAAATCTGCACGAAGACTAGGGTTGAGTTATGGTAGGTTTTGGGGAAGCTCCATATCCCAGCTCTTTTCTGTGGTGCTCGGTGTGATTGTATTTCTCTTGTGTCTGGTGTGCTCAGCAGAGGGGTTGAGAAAGATTATTATGATATATATATATTTATTTATTTTTTTCCCTGATTATGGCGTCTAATGTAGATGAGTTCATTCGCTTTCCATCAGAAGAACTGTTAGAATTATGTACTAAAGAACAGCTGTTGAAGGTTGCTGAACACTACAAGGTTGAAATTAGTGATAAACGCCTAAAAAATTCTATTAGGTTAATATTGAAGGCCAATTTGATGGAGAGTGGTATTCTGGATGTTACCACTGGGGCAGCCTCTGCTGAGGACACGTTGTCTCCCCGATATGTTACAATGACCGCTCCATCGGTTAGTCATAGTGGTCTTCTTTTTGAACAGCAGAAAGAACTGCTTCTGTTACAGCTAGAGCATGGACAAAGATCTAAAATGGAGTATGAACAAGCTAAAATGGAGCATGAACAAGCTAAAATGGAGCATGAAACGAAATGGACAAAGAGCTAAAATGGAGCATGAACAAGCTAAAATGGAGCATGATCGTGTAAAATATGAAAGGGAATTGGAATTTAAACAGGATATGGAGCGTGCTAAAATCAAGCTGCAACAAGAGCGACTAGAGTTGGTTAGGGAAGGAAAGCTCTCAGGGGAGAGTTTGCTCTGGGAAGGTGACCCAGAGTTACCTAGGGGTCGTTCCTCTTTTGGTCGTAATCCAGACACATTTGATATTGTTGGGAATTTACAGTTGTTGCCCCAGTTTAATGAAAAGGACCCGGAGACATTCTTTTCGTTGTTTGAGCGTGTTGCTGACGCTAGGAGTTGGCCTGATTCTGATCGCACTTTGATGTTGCAGTGTGTGCTGACTGGTAAAGCGCAAGAAGCATATTCAGCTCTTAGTGTAGCAGACAGTGTTAGTTATGAGAAGGTTAAAACGGCTGTGTTACAGAGTTATGAATTGGTCCCTGAGGCTTACCGCCAACGATTTAGAACTTTAAAAAGGGATGATCAGCAGACTCATGTTGAGTTTGCGCGAATATTATCTTCACAGTTCAATCGCTGGTGTTCCGCCTCTGCAGTTATGACTTTCCAAGGGCTGTGTGATCTGATTATGTTAGAACAATTTAAGGACACAATCCCTGATCGTATAGCTGACGTACATTAACGAACGAAAAATAAAGACTGTCGCTGAAGCTGCGGTTTTGGCAGATGAATATGTGTTGACTCACACACATTTTTTTGCAGAACCCCGTATTCGGAGTGAGTGGGGGTGTTTGCAGAGATTTGGGCCTCGCTCGCCGAGATACTTCGGTTCCCGGGCAGAGTTTCATTCAACTGGGGTTGAGCCTGATACCCGTGGTAAAACTGACTTTGGTCAAGAGTGTCACTACTGTCGAGAATTAGGTCATTGGAAAAATGAATGTCCGATTCTTAGGTCTAGGGGTAAATTCAGTACAGGTGCTTATGGTAAATTGAGGCCTATAGCGTTAGCAGCGCCTGTTCCACATCAGTTCACTCCTGACGCATTGTCTCATGCCCAGAGCCATGTGAAGGGCTATATTGATCCCGAGTATTTACCTTTTGTTACGGAGGGTTTTGTGTCTATGGTAGGAAGTAAGAACCTAGTGCCAGTAAAGATCCTAAGAGATACAGGTGCCTCTGAATCATTTGTGTTGGAATCTGTGTTACCCTTCTCTGCGGAGACTGATTCGGGGGAATAGTGTTCTAATTAGGGGAATAGGTTTGAACACTCTGTCAGTTCCATTGCATAAACTGATGTTGGATTGTGGACTGGTGAAAGGTGAGGTTGTTGTGGGGGTGCGTCCTTCATTGCCTATTGAGGGTGTTGACGTGATCCTTGGAAATAACTTGGCTGGGGAGCGTGTGTGGCCTATCGTGTTTCCATCTTTAGCGGTTTCTACTAAGCCTTCAATTGTAGGGATTCCTGATGAGAGTGCGCAGAATTTCCCAGAGGTGTTTTCTGCGTGTGCAGTGACGCGTTCTATGATCCCTGATGACTTGGTCACGGAACTGGCTAACGAGAATACCATAAAGAAGTCTGTTACTGTTTTCCCTGTTATCCCGTTATCCGTATCCCGCTCCGATTTAATCGAGGCGCAACGGGCTGACCCTACATTAGAAGAGTTGCGGGACCAAATTGTGCCTGTAGAACAGTTGGGAGATGTCGCACAGGGCTATTTTCTCCAAGAGGAGGTCCTGATGAGGAAGTGGATGTCTCATGGTAGTTGTTTTCTGGGGGAGGCGATTAGTCAGGTTGTGGTACCAGTTAGGCTTCGTGAGTTGGTGCTGACAACTTCTCACAACGACGTTGCTGGGCATATGGGTGTGAGAAAAACCTACAATCGCATATTACGACATTTTTTTTGGCCAAGATTAAAGAGGGATGTTTCTGATTTCATCAAAACTTGTCACACCTGTCAATTAACTGGTAAACCTAATCAAGCTATTAAGCCGGTACCACTGTTCCCTATTCCTGTACTCAGTAAACCTTTTGAGTATTTGATTATTGACTGTGTTGGTCCTCTGCCTCGTTCTAGAAAGGGTAGTAATTATTTGTTGACTGTGATGTGTCAGACCACTAGGTTTCCTGTTGCCTACCCTCTCCGGTCTATCACGACTAAGGCTGTGTTAAAAGCTTTGACTCAGTTTCTCTCACTGTTTGGAATCCCTAAGGTCATTCAAAGTGATCAAGGATCTAATTTCACCTCTAATCTCTTTGGACAGGTTCTCCAACAACTCCATATTAAACACAACTTGTCTAGCGCTTATCATGCCCAAAGTCAAGGAGCACTGGAACGTTTCCATCAAACACTTAAGTCTTTGTTGAGAGCTTATTGTACTGAGATGGATAAGGATTGGGAGGAGGGGTTGCCTTGGTTACTGTTAGCTGCTAGGGAGGTTTCACAGGAGAGCACGGGTTTTAGCCCAAATGACCTAGTGTTTGGACATCGGGTGCGTGGGCTTTTATCTGTTCTCCAGGATGACTGGAAGTCTCCCGAGCCTCCTCAGTCCCTGTTATCATATGTGGGTGATTTTCGGCGACGCTTGTATGCCGCTGGTGAAATGGCTAAAGAGGAGCTATCATCTTCACAGGACAGGATGAAGAGCATATATGATCGCCGAGCTGAGCCTCATCACTTTAGTCCAGGTGATCAGGTTCTGGCTCTGCTGCCAATTGTTGGTTCTCCTTTTCAAGCCAAGTTTCAAGGTTCATATACAGTGGTGCGCCAGTACACTGAGCAAAATTATCTAGTTGCCACTCCAGAACGGAGGAAAGCACACCAACTGTGCCGTGTAAATTTGTTAAAACCCTATTATGCACGTTCCTCTGAGACTGAACAGGGGGAGTCTACAGAGGACGGTAAGGCTGTTCTTTTGGCTGATATTGTTTATTCCCTGAGTTCTGGTCATGCTAGGTCTGTGCAGGAGCAGGAAGATGTTTCTGGTCCTGACGATTGCATACTGCAGGGTAGATTGAAAAATTCAGAGACACTGGAGATTGTAGATAGCCTTCTTACTCATCTACCTGTTGATGAGCGGAAAGAGAGGGTTGGTTTGATTCGGAGATTTCCAGGGTTGTTTTCGGATACACCTTCATTTCCTCTTCCTCGGATGGAGGACTGCGTTGGTCAAGTCGGCGCAGCTACGTTTGTGAGCAAATTTGACCTGTTAAAGGGGTATTGGCAGGTGCCACTGATGAGTAGGGCACGTGAAATCTCTGCCTTTATTACACCTTTTGGTCTGTACTCGTATTCGGTTATGAGTTTCGGACTGCGTAATGCGCCTGCCACTTTTCAGCGATTCATGAACAGGGTTGTCTCTGGTCTGGCCGGTTGCGCTGTTTATCTGGACGATGTAGTGATATATGCAGATGCTTGGGAGGAGCATCTGTCCCGTATTCAGGCCTTGTTCGGACGTCTGGCTGCGGGTCGCCTCACGATGAATTTGGCTGAATGTGAGTTTGCTCAGGCGACTGTTGTATACCTTGGAAAGGTGGTTGGGCAGGGTGACGTGCGCCCTGTTCATGAATATTGATGTGACCGACCATTGTTTGATTTTGTCATGTTCTATCTTTCCTGTTTGTCCCCTCCTAGTCTTGTGTTCTTCTTTCCTCTTAAAGGTTGCTTCCTGTGTAAAGGTTGCTGAGGTCTGGAGAGGAGGATGATGGGTGGGGCAAGTGGAGGTGTGAACATGTACAATTTGTCGGTTTGGGGACGCAGGGGCTGGTACGTTGGTCCGGGGTCCTTGTTGGTCCCCGGTCTTATGGGGGGTGTGACGACCCTCCCACTCTGTCTGCCGTATTCTCTCTTTGTTCTTGTTTCCTTGTTAGGATGCCGGTGGGCGGAGTTGGGAGGGTCGTCAGCTACATGGGAAACACCTGGGCCGGGTGTGTCCCAGGATAAATGGACCTCTTCCACATTCATTAGGGAGACTCTCTCCAGGCAGATACTTTGATTTTGGTTGTGATATTTTTGTGGCCTTTTTGGGTTGTTTGCTTTGGCACTTATCAACACTTTTCTATATTACATTTATGCAAGCAAACACTCACTTACACTACTGATTACTGATTACACACCCCATTGTTATTTCAGTTAGTTACTTTAATTAATAAATATATACTTTGAGTACTCCTTGTCTCCACGTGTCTCCCTTTTGTTACGAACTTGAGCCGGTTCGTGACACTTGTTATACTGAACTTGTTATTCATACCGGGAAATTGAAGTTTTAGTCTCAAAGCATCCTTACTCTACCATTTTAATTGTAGCATACGTAAGGGATTCTGCCATACAATTATTCCACATAATATTTGGAACAACAACCCCAAAGATTAAGCTGTCTCTGAATTTGGAGTCAGAAGTCACAATAGTTTTTGGATGTTAACACTGTTCAAAATGTTAAATATTCTCATCTGTGTCCCAGCGGTACTTCTCATGCAATCACCTGACCTTTTTACACGTTTTGGAGTCACTCAAGTGTGCTTCTCTCTACAGTTGTTGTGGTTACAAGCCTTTTGTCAGATTTATATTGGTAGTACTCCTGTGGGTTCTTGCACCTCTCCCCAGTGATTGTCATTCCAGTGTCATTGTCACTGCTGCCAAAAGTCCTCTATATTTATTGAGATCCGGACCCCAAAAGCTCATAACAAAATAACTGTGTTGTAAGAGGTATTTGCACCTGCAGTGCATGCCTAGTGCTAAGCTACATCATGTGTTGAATGTTTAAAAGAGCCCATTTTTATTCGTTGCCATAGTTCTTTGCACCTTGCCTAATTGTTGAGGCTAACACATTATTTTCAAACTGCAGCATTCGATTTGTTGTTAATTCCTTGAAAGGTGCTTTAATTCTTCTTTGTAACCTAGAAAAAAACTAATTGTATCATCTAAGTGTCATTTGGAAATTTGTTTCACCTCCTTTCATCATTATTGAACTCCTTAAGAAAAAATAGTTTTGTTAGGAATTGTTATGAGGCATAAATGTTTGTAAAATAGTTAATCGTTGGCATCACTATTGTTTTTGTAGTTTATATGCTCCCTGTGAATATTGTTATCAAGTCAATGTCATTCTGCTGAAACAGTGCCTTAGTAATTCCATCTTGTACATGAAACACCTTGTTCTTTACAGTACTTTTCAAGACAGAGCTTCCACTTTGTCAGATCTTTATGCTTGCCAGAGACGTTTTTATTCACCCTTTGTATTGGAGAACCTTTTGTGGGTTAATTAAAGGCAATGTCTTGGTTTGGATTTTTAATGCTATTGTCAATGAGCAATTCAAAATGAAGATAGTGGTGCTAGGATTTCCAGCTGAGCCAGCATAGCTTTAAGCTTTGATGGATTTGTCTGCTTACTTTGTAATAGCAAGACCACTAAAACTTGTGAGAAGAGCTATAGCACATCCTCTTTAAATGATAGGTTTCAATGTTCATGTTTCTACCAAAACACAGTCATTTGCGTCAATTGGATTCCAATGTAGCCTATATAGCCTACTCAAAACAATACCCTATTATATATGCTATTTGCATAATGCCAAAGCCATAATCTAATGGCTTCAATGAGATAATGATTATGAACATTTATTAGTTTATTCTCCCTTGCGTTGTACCAGAACAGCACCATCTTCCACCTCTGTAACGGATAGTGGATTTAAAGTCATAATATGGACTGACACAAACTGTATTATCCCCCTACTGAGGATACATATTCTACGGCCCAGTCTTATCATGCATCTATCTTCCTGATGCAGCATAATGAAAGCATTTGTCCTGTGCTGTGCTGGGTAGGATAAACATAAATGTACTGCACTATGGGGGAAATTCAGACCAGAGATACGCGCGTAAATTGAACTTTATTACATTTTTCTCCCCAATTTCGTGATGTCCAATTGGTAGTTACATTCTTTTCCCATCGCTGCAACTCCCGTACGGACTCGGGAGAGGCGAAGGTCGAGAGCCATGCGTCCTCCGAAACACGACCCTGCCAAGCCGCACTGCTTCTTGACACACTGCTCGCTTAACCCGGAAGCCAGCCGCACCAATGTGTCGGAGGAAACGCCGTTCAACTAGCGACCGTGTCAGCGTGCATGCGCCCGGCCTGCCACAGGAGTCGCTAGTGCGCAATGGACAAGGACATCCCAGCTGGCCAAAGCCTCCCCTAACCCGAACCACGCTGGGCCAATGTTTTAATCATATTCCACAAATTTTCCTGTTTCCTTCAATTTGTAGGCAATAGCTTATGATAAATATTATTAGCCACTACCTGTAGCGACTGTTAAATAACCATGTGTACTCCTGAGTGGCGCAGTGGTCTAAGGCACTGCATCGCAGTGCTAACTGTGCCACTAGATCCTGGTTCGAATCCAGGCTCTGTCGCAGCCGGCCGTGACCGGGAGACTCATGGGCGGCGCACAATTGGCCCAGCGTCGTCCAGGGTAGGGGAGGGAATGGCCGGCAGGGATGTAGCTCAGTTGATAGAGCATGGCGTTTGCAACGCCAGGGTTGTGGGTTCGATTCCCACGGGGGGCCAGTATAAAAAAAAATATGTATTCACTAACTGTAAGTCGCTCTGGATAAGAGCGTCTGCTAAATGACGTAAATGTATTTAACTGCCAATTTAGTGTTTGTTCTATTACATTGTTTGATTTAGCCTACCTTTATTAATTTCCTATGTAAAAGCTGTCACGTCCTTGTGGTTGTGGCTGAGGGTCAAGTAATAGTGGATACTATTTAATGAAGGCCAAATACAAATTGTAGTAAAAAATAAATCGGGACATGTAGGATTATTAAATCATTATGGAGCTCATTTATGGTGCTCAAACCGTTACTTTGAACTTGATGCACGGCGCAAGACTTGGCACTTGCTATCACACAGTTCCGTGATCAATGCAGGACATTAGGGTATTATAATTATATTGTAAGCTACACTACTTCCATCGTCAAACCACTTTTTTTTGTTCGTGCGTAAAGGCTCTATTCTTCCATGAAGTAGGATTCATGATTATTCCCTAAACATAAATAATATTGTGTAAAATCAATGTTTTTAAATCTACCCATGGGTAGATTAGGGTTCTAAAATGGAGACAAATATGCATACAGTTGAAGTCGGAAGTTTACATACACTTAGGTTGGAGTCATTAAAACAGACAGATTATTTCACTTATAATTCACTGTATCACAATTCCAGTGGGTCTGAAGTTTACTTACACTAAGTTGACTGTGCCTTTAAACAGCTTGGAAAATTCCAGAAAATGATGTCATGGCTTTAGAACCTTCTGATAGGCTAATAGAACATAATTTGAGTCAATTGGAGGTGTACCTGTGGATGTATTTCAAGGCCTACCTTCAAACTCAGTGCCTCTTTGCTTGACATCATGGGAAAATCAAAAGAAATCAGCCAAGACCTCAGAAAAAAAATTGTAGACTTCCACAAGTCTGGTTCATCCTTGGGAGCAATTTCCAAACGCCTGAAGGTACCACGTTCATCTGTACAAACAATAGTACGCAAGTATAAACACCATGGGACCACGCAGCCGTCATACCGCTCAGGAAGGAGCCGCATTCTGTCTCCTAGAGATTAATGTACTTTGGTGCGAAAAGTGCAAATCAATCCCAGAACAACAGCAAAGGACCTTGTGAAGATGCTGGAGGAAACAGGTACAAAAGTATATCCACAGTAAAATGAGTCCTATATCGACATAACCTGAAAGGCCGCTCAGCAAGGAAAAAGCCACTCGTCCAAAACCGCCATAAAAAAGCCAGACTACGGTTTGCAACTGCACATGGGGACAAAGAAATGTCCTCTGGTCTGATGAAACAAAAATAGAACTGTTTGGCCATAATGACCATCGTTATGTTAGGAGGAAAAATAGGGTGCTTGCAAGCCGAAGAACATCATCCGAACCGTGAAGCACGGGGGTGGCAGCATCATGCTGTGGGGGTGCTTTGCTGCAGGAGGGACCTAAAACAGGGAATTTTTAAGTAGGATTAAATGTCAGGAATTGTGGAAAACTGAGTTTAAATGTATTTGGCTAAGGTGTATGTAAACTTCCAACTTCAACTGTATGTTTTCATGGCTATCTTTATATATTCTGAACACGTTCTCCATAGTCTACATTCAAGTCTTGTGCCGGTCAAATTCAAATTAAAGGTACACCATATTTAAAGGGATTGCTTAAAAAAAAATGAACAGAAACAAATTGAACAAAAACTCAGATCAAATTAGTAGGCCACCCGGTGGGTGTGTTTTTGGTGTTGAATTTAATTTATTCAGTGTGCACAAGGGAACCACGCCCGCAAATCTCGTAAAGTGCCTCTATAAGGTAAGTCTGAATACCAACTACTGAGAAGTGAGTAGGAAAGGCGTGCGTGCGAAAGGCGTAATTTTCCTAAGTCTGAATTGGCCTGTCTAAGAATAGGGTGCCATTTGGGATTTAGCCAGAGTCATGTTGGTTTAATTCATCATGAATCCATTTCTTAATTATTTCCTGAGAGAGGGTAGAACTGTATGTCTTGTATAGAATATACTGAAGATAGACATGTTTTATAAAAGCTGAAGTTTAGCCCACTGTTCCAGTTATTATTTTCCATTCGTACCATAGCATGATCAAAATATGAAAATGTAACAACAATCTGCTGTTAACCTTTAACAGACTCCAAAATATGCCATAATGTTTTGCATGTACAGTATGGCTAACGATGGTACAAGGCAAGCAGTACAATATGTTGTGTAACACACAGCTCCATTCAGCCCCCTGGCATAAAATTATTAGAAACATTAATTAAAGGTCACATTTAGTGGTACAGGAACGTGGCTACTAGTACAGACGCCTCAAGTTCTCAGTTTCACTATCAAGATTTTGATACAGCTACACATCTTTTACCTTCAGGCAATGTAAATAATCTAATCCACACCTTTTTATATTGAATTCTGCATTTTCCTCCCACATTTGTTGATGTTTCTTTTCGATTAACACTTAGTGTCAACATGATCCTTTTTATTATTGATAAAGTAAGGAAAACAGTCAGTATGTAATTCCCATGGGTCTGCTATTCAGGGGTTTATAGCTCTCCCCTTCTACTTGCCATATTACTGTAATGATTACATATGGCTATTAGTATGGTGATGTCAACGCAAAGTGATTTTAGAAAAGAAATACTTGCTGTATACATTCCTTAAAATCAACTGCAGAATGTGTAGATGGACATCCCATGTATTCCACGCATTTCATCCAAACAGAGGACACATCACATCATTATTGTGATAAGAGGTTTTTGTTGTGAATTCTACAGCGGGTTCAACCTTCTTAAACCCGGACGGGGACTCAGGCACGGAGGCCGACAGCGAACCTCAGTTGACCTTTTACACTGACCCCAATCGCAGCAGGCGCCGCAGCCGAGGTATGAGAAATGGTAACGCCAACAGCGCGTGGGGCTCAGGGGGTAAGGAAGGAATATTATACTGCACAGACATCATCTGATTTCATACTCGCATGATGACAATGAAAAATACATATATCAGAGTAGATGAATGGACAACAAATGTATGTGTTTACAATGCTTGAGTTCAAACACATACACATGCATTCAAACATTCTCTCTTTGCTAGTGATCATGGTTGTTGTTAACAATGTGCTGTGTTCTAACCCATGTGAGTATGTGTACGATTTTGCTATCTGCCTAACTTGAGACAATAATGTGTCTAGCATTGTAATGTTTGAAATAAAGGAAGCGATTGGCTTGTGTTGTTGTTGTGTGACCGTGAAAGTGCATGGGATCAACAGTATGTTTGTGAGCATGCTATATGTCCTTGGTGCTGTGATGTACAGCAATGATGTGAGGGAACCGAATGCCCCTAACACTGAGCTGCCAAAATACAAGCATCTGAACGACCAGATATGGCATGCCTGCCTCAACATCCTCAACAGCACCTCCAACCAATTAAGATTTTGTTATCTGCACAGGTGTCAAAACAAAATAACCAACACCTTTAATTAGTAAAACGGTTAAGAATAGAATGTGCATTTCTACACGTTCCTTCGCACATTAACTGTGAAGCTGATCAAAATAAATGTTGACTTGATGAGACATTACTTTATTTATTTTTGGTTAGTGAGTTTTATCTGGATACCTGAAATCATGTTACTGAAATGCAAAACCATATGTTGATGTAAAAAAAAAAGATGTGCAGAGAGAGAGTGTCATAATGATGGGATTCATTTTCATTTTCTTTTTGTTAAAAAACTTAATGGATCAAGTTTGGGGCTTTGTGTCAAATTGCAAAGAAGGGAATTGGAATTAGAAGATTATGTTTCCTTGTTAGCAAAAATGCACTCAGTAATAAGTTCACTATATGTGAGTGAATTTGTTTTACAAGTTAGGTCTCGGTATTACTCTGCAATCGTTTGTTTTTAAGGATTAACTTAAGCTATATTTTGAATTAAGAAGTTCTGCTGGAGTTATTTTAAGAATGCTAAAAGGGACAGTAATCGAGGAACATTGGATAGGGATTAAGAATCACTTCTAACAAAGTTGAAGGCTGTTATTGGCTTCCTATATTAGAGGTCAGATTGTTGTGGGTGGGAGTGTGTTTGTGTGTGTGTGTGTGTGTGTGTGTGCAGGCAAGCTATAAGGTAGGAAACAGTTAATTTTTTAAAAGGGGTAGATCAGCTTTAATATTGCAGATAGATTGTGGCTTCTATTAATGTAATTGTCTGCATCATTTCCAATCCCCCATATATTTGGTGCTGTGATGTACAGCAATGATGTGGGGGATGTGGGGGAACCGAAAGCAACCTCTGAACTGCTCTTATTTGGCCACTTTTATCGCCCACCAGCTAGACTTGACATGCCAAGTCTCCCAAAGGCCACTGGTTTGGTACAGAGGTCCCTTTCATGGGCAGTAAGCCCAGTGATGACTTGTTTGTAAGCGACTCCCTTGGTGGAGGTGCTGGAGGGAATAAAGGGGTGCTTCCCAAATGGCATCATATTCCCTTTATAGTGCACTACTTTTTACCCTATGAGCCCTGGTCAAAAGTAGTGCACTATAAAGGGAATAAGGTGCCATTTGGGAAATAGCCACAGTGTAGTTTCAGCTTCACATGCTTCCCCTTTGTTGTCTGTGTCCTTCTTTTTTCTAGCAGGTTCCCCACGAAGCCCCATCAATAAGACCACCCTGACTTTGATCAGCGTTGTCAGCTGTGTGATCGGCCTGGTGTACTCCTCACACCTCTCCTGTGGCGTCAATGTCCGTGTCATCCTCCATGTGCCCGAGCACCTCATCGCAGACGGTAAGGGGCGAGCGCCTGCCCTCCTGAAAACCACAGGGGTATAACTGTATGCCGCTCTCTGCTACCCCACTCCCAGACAAAGGGAAATGGGGAAATGTCACTAGGCTGATTCCTCCCCTCTACCCTCTCTCCTCCCATTTGAGACCACAACAGATGTGCCCTCAAAGCATCAAAGCACAATCAGGCCAGGTCGTCGTGACCACCCACTGTATCATCACTCTTTCTCTCTCCACTTTCTCTGTGCTTGGGCTGGCTCGTTAATGAATTTCAGGGTAGCTAGCACCTGCAGAAAAGCACTGCAGGCCAAGTATTCACTCTTGGCTCATTGGCATTTTTCAGCCATCATGGGAGCTGGCAGTCCAGATATAGTATGGGCTGTGACTTGCCTTACTCATCCATCATTCCGGTTTGATTTGATTCCTAACCACCACTGTATTCCACGGATACTCCGGGTGGAATTATCATTCCAGAAGGCATCCAGTGGAGGCAACTTTGAAAAGAGAGATGAAAGATTGTGAATTTGCCTTTTGAATCGCAGAAACTCAGATCGATTTAGAACGTGTCCATAAATGTCTACACAATCTTATCAGACTTAATGTAATGTTGTGGTTAAGGTGATAACAATCTAGGTTTTTGCCTGTGAGAAATGTGTATTTATGCCACTGCTGTGTATGCCATGCACCTTCAGAAATATGAAATGAGTTACCAGAACATTGTGTCCTATCCATTTCACTGCTGTTTTTCATCCGGGAAAATATAATACTCAGAAAATTTATTATTTTTTGTGCCTTGTGATAACAGTCTGTACTCTATGAACTGTTGAATAGAAAGGCTGATGTAAAGTACTGTACCTTAAATTGATCAGGTAGGTACCTAAACTGTGTGTTTTCTAACAACCAACAAGCCTTTCCCTTTTTCTTAGGGTCCAAGTTCATTTTGCTGCAGGGCAGTCAACTGGATGCGTCTGACTGGCTGAACCCGGCCCAGGTGTTGCTGTACTACCAGCAGAATGCCAGCGGGCCTTGGATCAATGAGCTGTGTGGCCGCCGCATTCTGGACCCCTGTGAACACCAGTGTGATCCAGAGACAGGTACTACAGTATACTGCATAGTGCATACCACCGGCAACCAATTCTATCTGTCTGCACTTTCACTGAACTTCAATATTGAATTTAAGTTAATTGTATTGTATTTTGCAAAAAAACATATACACCTGAGTGGCGCAGTGGTCTAAGGCACTGCATCGCAGTGCTAACTGTGCCACTAGAGATCCTGGTTCGAATCCAGGCTCTGTCGCAGCCGGCCGCGACCGGGAGACTCATGGGCGGCGCACAATTGGCCCAGCGTCGTCCAGGGTAGGGGAGGGAATGGCCGGCAGGGATGTAGCTCACTTGATAGAGCATGGCGTTTGCAATGCCAGGGTTGTGGGTTTGATTCCCACTGGGGGCCAGTATAAAAAAAATATATATATATATATATGTATTCACTAATTGTAAGTTGCTCTGGATAAGAGCGTCTGCTAAATGACTAAAATGTAAATATAAAATGTGCATTGGATCCCCAGAGGATTGCACTTACAAAAAATAAGGAATTAAAACACGTTTCTAAGGTAGTTCTCAAATGTATATGAATGTACAGAAAACAAGAAAGATGCAGAATGGAATGGAGTGATGTATTTGAGATTGAATCACTAGCAGACCTGGGTTCAAATACATGTGTATTTGTTATTTAAACAAATGCTGTGTATTTGAGTATTTGAATGTTTATTTGAAAAAAACAAATAGTCGACCAAATTGTATTTGTAAGTATTTTCAAATACTTCTTTCAAATACTATTTTCAAATACCTGTGTTAAATGAAGGGGAGTGTATTTGAGTCAGTGCATATAAGTATTTTCAAATACTTTGCAAGTGTATTTACAAATACATTCCAATAGTCAACTACTTGTTTTTTCAAATAAATGTTATCTCAATACTTATTTTGAAATGTATTGAAAAGTAATTGAAATACCTGAAATAGGATTTTAACACAGGTCTTATCACAAGTGAGTGACTGACACTCTAATGTATTTGTCCTCTTGCTCAGTTGTGCACCGGGGCCTCCCACTCCTCTTTCTATCCTGGTTAGAGCCAGTTTGCGCTGTTCTGTGAAGGGAGTAGTCCACAGCGTTGTACGAGATCTTTCTAGGCAATTTCTCGCATGGAATAGCCTTCATTTCTCAGAACCAGAATAGACTGACGAGTTTCAGAAGAAGGTTATTTGTTTCTGGCCATTTTGAGCCTGTAATCAAACCCACAATTGCTGATGCTACAGATACTCAACTAGTCTCAAAAAGGCCCGTTTTATTGGTTCTTTAATCAGCACAACAGTTTTCAGCTGTTCAAAAAAGGGTTTTCTAATGATCAATTAGCCTTTTAAAATGATAAACTTGGATTAGCAAACACAGCGTGCCATTGGAACACAGGACTGATGGTTGCTGATAATGGGCCTCTGTACGCCTATGTAGATATTCCATGAACAATCAGCTGTTTCCAGCTACAATAGCCATTTACAACATTAACAATATCTACATTGTATTTCTGATCAATTTGATGTTATTTTAATGGACAAAATAAAAGCTTTTCTTTCGAAAACAAGGACATTTCTAAGTGACCCCAAACTTTTGAACGGTAGTGTGTACAGTGCATTCGGAAAGTATTCAGACCCCTTGACTATTTTCACGTTTTGTTACGTTACAGCCTTATTCTAAAATTGATTAAATCATTTTTTTCCCTCATCAATCTACACACAACACCCCATAATGACAAAGCAAAAACAGGTTTTTAGAATTCTTTGCAAATTTATGAAAAATAAAACACTTAAATATCACATTTATGTAAGTATTCAGACCCTTTACTCAGTACTTTGTTGAAGCACCTTTGGCAGCGATTACAGCCTTGAGTCTTCTTGGGTATGACGCTATAAGCTTGGCACACCTGTATTTGGGGAGTTTCTCCCATTCTTCCCTGATCCTCTCAAGCTCTGTCAGGTTGGATGGGGAGCGTTAGATCCAGAGATGTTAGATCGGGTTCAAGTCCGGGCTCTGGCTGGGCCACTCAAGGACATTCAGAGACTTACATTTACATTTACATTTATGTCATTTAGCAGACGCTCTTATCCAGAGCGACTTACAAATTGGTGCATTCACCTTATAGCCAGTGGGATAACCACTTTACAATATTATTATTATTATAACAATTTTTTGGGGGGGTGGGGGGGTAGAAGGATTACTTTGTCCTATCCCAGGTATTCCTTAAAGAGGTGGGGTTTCAAGTGTCTCCGGAAGGTGGTGAGTGACTCCGCTGTGCTGGCGTCGTGAGGGAGCTTGTTCCACCATTGGGGTGCCAGAGCAGCGAACAGTTTTGACTGGGCTGAGCGGGAACTGTGCTTCCGCAGAGGTAGGGGGGCCAGCAGGCCAGAGGTGGATGAATGCAATGCCCTCGTTTGGGTGTAGGGACTGATCAGAGCCTGAAGGTACGGAGGTGCCGTTCCCCTCACAGCTCCGTAGGCAAGCACCATGGTCTTGTAGCAGATGCGAGCTTCAACTGGAAGCCAGTGGAGTGTGCGGAGGAGCGGGGTGACGTGAGAGAACTTGGGAAGGTTGAACACCAAACGGGCTGCGGCATTCTGGATGAGTTGTAGGGGTTTAATGGCACAGGCAGGGAGCCCAGCCAACAGCGAGTTGCAGTAATCCAGACGTGAGATGACAAGTGCCTGGATTAGGACCTGTGCCGCTTCCTGTGTAAGGCAGGGTCTCCGAATGTTGTAGAGCATGAACCTACAGGATCGGGTCACCGCCTTGATGTTAGCGGAGAACGACAGGGTGTTGTCCAGGGTCATGCCAAGGCTCTTCGCACTCTGGGAGGAGGACACAACGGAGTTGTCAACCGTGATGGCGAGATCATGGAACGGGTAGTCCTTCCCCGGGAGGAAGAGCAGCTCCGTCTTGCCGAGGTTCAGCTTGAGGTGGTGATCCGTCATCCACACTGATATGTCTGCCAGACATGCAGAGATGCGATTCGCCACCTGGTTATCAGAAGGGGGAAAGGAGAAGATTAGTTGTGTGTCGTCTGCGTAGCAATGATAGGAGAGGCCATGTGAGGATATGACAGAGCCAAGTGACTTGGTGTATAGCGAGAATAGGAGAGGGCCTAGAACTGAGCCCTGGGGGACACCAGTGGTGAGAGCACGTGGTGCGGAGACAGATTCTCGCCACGCCACTTGGTAGGAGCGACCGGTCAGGTAGGACGCAATTCAAGAGTGAGCCACGCCGGAGATGCCCAGCTCGGAGAGGGTGGAGAGGAGGATCTGATGGTTCACAGTATCAAAGGCAGCAGACAGGTCTAGAAGGACAAGAGCAGAGGAGAGAGAGTTAGCTTTAGCAGTGCGGAGAGCCTCCGTAACACAGAGAAGAGCAGTCTCAGTTGAATGACCAGTCTTGAAACCTGACTGGTTTGGATCAAGAAGGTCATTCTGAGAGAGATAGCAAGGGAGTTGGCTAAAGACGGCACGCTCAAGAGTTTTGGCCAGGAGGATAGGGGACATAGAGAGTCAAAGGATGCAGAAAGGGAGAAGAGGAGGGTTGAGGAGGCAGAATCAGGAGATTGGAGGGAGAAGGATTGAGCAGAGGGAAGAGATGATAGGATGGAAGAGGAGAGAGTAGCGGGAGAGAGAGAGCAAAGGTTGCGACGACGCATTACCATCTGAGTAGGGGCAGAGTGAGTAGTGTTGGAGGAGAGCGAGAGAGAAAAGGATACAAAGTAGTGGTCGGAGACATGGAGGGGAGTTGCAGTGAGATTAGTAGAAGAACAGCATCTAGTAAAGATGAGGTCAAGAGTATTGCCTGCCTTGTGAGTAGGGGGGGACGGTGAGAGGGTGAGGTCAAAAGAGGAGAGGAGTGGAAAGAAGGAGGCAGAGAGAAATGAGTCAAAGGTAGACGTAGGGAGGTTGAAGTCACCCAGAACTGTGAGGGGTAAGCCATCCTCAGGAAAGGAACTTATCAAGGCGTCAAGCTCATTGAAGAACTCTCCAAGGGAACCTGGAGGGCGATAAATGACAAGGATGTTAAGCTTGAATGGGCTAGTGACTGTGACAGCATGGAATTCAAATGAGGAGATAGACAGATGGGTCAGGGGAAAAAGAGAGAATGTCCACTTGGGAGAGATGAGGATTCCTGTGCCACCACCCCGCTGACCAGATGCTCTCGGGGTATGCGAGGACACATGGTCAGACGAGGAGAGAGCAGTAGGAGTAGCAGTGTTTTCTGTGGTAATCCATGTTTCCGTCAGCGCCAAGAAGTCGAGGGACTGGAGGGTAGCATAGGCTGAGATGAACTCTGCCTTGTAGCCAGCAGAACGGCAATTCCAGAGGCTGCCTGAGACCTGGAATTCCACGTGGGTGGTGCGTGCAGGGACCACCAGGTTAGAGAGGCAGCAGCCACGCGGTGTGAGGCGTTAGTATAGCCTGTGCTGAGAGGAGAGAACAGGGATAGACAGAGGCATAGTTGACAGGCTACAGAAAATGGCTACAATAATGCAAAGGAGATCGGAATGAAATGAACTAAACATCTGGGAAAGGAGAGAGCGGGGCCTCCCTCACTTACGTTTCACTGAAACACACAAATATAACTCTCCCTACTTCCACCTCAGAAACTATAATTGTTGTAAACTACAGCGGTTCAATGTTTTCTAGGAATAGACTAACTTAGTTTATTCAGCTAGCTAACTTGGTACAGTATTCCTCCGTGAAAATCGTCCAGGGCACCTAGTCATATGATGCCACAGCCAACTAGCATGCCAGACTCCAACAACACGGTTTAGCACCAATACTCGGCCACAACAAACCACCAGTGTGTCAACACGCCAAGCAGATCATTCGTATCCGTGTCTAACGTTGTGGGTTAGACCCGACAGCTTGAGCGAGTCCGTCGTCAACTTATTCAGCCAGTTAGTTAGCTAGAATAGTTAGCATACTAGCTAGCCATTGCTTTCAGACAAAGAAGAAACCCCTCCTCCCACGGCACGAACACACAGAGAGAGCCAAGCTAACGTTAACTAGTCACCCATGTCCCGAATTCCCTTGAACGACTCTGGCTACCAGTATGTAAAAACAAAACACAAATGTAGGTTATAACTTACCCCTAGCAGCTACTGTTAGCTAGCCAAGTGCAACGCTAGCCACTGAATTGACTCAGCCAGTTCGCGTCTGTTCGCTATTGTTTACTAGTAGCTATCCAGGTAGCAACAAGCTAGCTAAATTTCAAGCACAGTAGCCACTTACTACTTAACGTTAACGCTTCAGATAATGAGGTTAGAAAACAGCTGAATGGTAGGCATTATTGTATGTAATTATTGTAGGCAGCTAGCTGGCATAATTACAGGTACTCTCAGGCATGAAACAACTATCCACAGTTGCTAATAGTTACCAGTAGCTACCCACCAGCTAGTCCAGGTAGTGGGTTAGCTAGCTTCGTGCTTCACCGGGCTCAGCCGAATACAATACTAACCTACAATAATTACATACAACAACCCACAATAACTACCTACAATACCTAACTACAATCTAAATACATAGTTTAAGCTTTACTCGACAAAGCCCAAACTATGTATATAAGCCATATAAGCCAAGCTTACCTCCCGCCAGAGAGAGACACAACCTCACCCGACGACGACGACTAGCAACTTGTCCCGACTTGTCCCGAAGCCAATCCTACATTGTCTTGGCTGTGTGCTTAGGGTCGTTGTCCTGTTGGAAGGTGAACCTTCGCCCCAGTCTGTGGTCCTGAGCACTCTGGAGCAGGTTTTCATCAAGGATCTCTCTGTACTTTGCTCCGTTCATCTTTCCCTCGATCCTGACTAGTGTCCCAGTCCCTGCCGCTGAAAATAATCCCCACAGCATTATGTTGCCACCACCATGCTTCACCGTAGGGATGGTGCCAGGTTTCCTCTAGACGTGACGCTTGGCTTTCAGGCCAAATAGTTCAGTCTTGGTTTCATCAGACCAGAGAATCTTGTTTCTCATGGTCTGAGAGTCCTTTAGGTGCCTTTTGGCAAGCTCCAAGCGGGCTGTCATGTGCCTTTTACTGAGGGGTGGCTTCCGTCTGGCCACTCTACCATAAAGGCCTGATTTGGTGGAGTACTGCAGAGATGGCTGTCCTTCTGGAAGGTTCTCCCATCTCCACAGAGGAACTCTGGAGCTCCGTCAGAGTGACCATCGGGTACTTGGTCACCTCCCTGACCAAGGCCCTTCTCCCCCGATTTCTCAGTTTTGCCGGGCGGCCAGCTCTAGGAAGAGTCTTGGTGGTTCCAAACTTCTTCCATTTTTAAGAATGGTGAAGGCCATTGTGTTCTTGGGGACTTTCAATGCTGCAGGCATTTTTTTGTTATCCTTCCCCAGATCTGTGTCTCGACACAATCCTGTTTCGGAACTCTACGGACAATTCCTTCGACCTCATGACTTTGTTTTTGCTCTGACATGCACTGTCAACTTTGGGACCTTATATAGACACGTGTGAATGCCTTTCCAAATAATGTCCAATCAATTGAATTTACCTCAGGTTGACTCTAATCAAGTTGTAGAAACTTCTCAAGGCTCATCAAACCCTAGACCCACTCCAATTCGCATACCGCCCCAACAGATCCACAGATGACGCAATCTCAATCGCACTCCACACTGCCCTTTTCCACCTGGACAAAAGGAACACTTATGTGAGAATGCTGTTCATTGACTACAGCTTAGCGTTCAACACTATAGTGCCCACAAAGCTCATCACTAAGCTAAGGACCCTGGGACTAAACACCTCCCTCTGCAACTGGATCCTGGACTTCCTGACGGGCCGCCACAGGTGGTAAGGGCTTAGTCCCCTCCTGTACTCCCTGTTCACCCACGACTGCGTGGCCAAGCACGACTCCAACACCATCATTAAGTTTGCTGATGACACAACAGCGGTAGGCCTGATCAACGACAACGATGAGACAGCCTATAGGGAGGAGGTCAGAGACCTGGCAGTGAGGTGCCAGGACAACAACCTCTCCCTCAATGTGAGCAAGACAAAGGAGCTGATCGTGGACTACAGGAAAAGGTGGGCCGAACAGGCCCCCATTAACATCGACGGGGCTGCAGTGGAGCGGGTCAATAGTTTCAAGTTCCTTGGTGTCCACATCACCAACAAACTATCATGGTCCAAATACACCAAGAAAGTCGTGAAGAGGGCACGACAACACCTTTTCCCCCTCAGGAAACTGAAAAGATTTAGCATGGGTCCCCAGATCCTCAAAAAGTTCTACAGCTGCACCATCGAGAGCATCCTGACCGGTTGCATCACCGCCTGGTATGGCAACTGCTCGGCTACAGAGGGTAGTGCGTACGGCCCAGTACATCACTGGGGCCAAGCTTCCTGCCATCCAGGACCTATATACTAGGTGGTGTCAAAAAATTGTCAAAGACTCTAGTCACCCAAGTCATAGACTGTTCTCTTTGCTACCGCACGGCAAGCGGTACCGGAGTGCCAAGTCTAGGTCCAAAAGGCTCCTTAACAGCTTCAACCCCCAAGCCATAAGACTGCTGAACAATTAATCAAATGGCCACCCGGACTATTTACATTGACACCCCCAGCTGCTACTCGCTGTTTATTATCTATGCTCAGTCACATTACCCCTACCTACATGTACAAATTACCTCGACTAACCTGTACCCCCGCACATTGACTCGGTACCGGTACCCCCTGTATATAGCCTCGTTATTATTTTATTGTATTACTTTTTATTAGATTTTTTACTTTAGTTTATTTAGTAAATATTTTCTTAACTCTATTTCTTGAACTGCATTGTTGGTAAGTAAGCATTTCACGGTAAGGTGTGACACCTGTTGTATTCGGCGCATATGACAAACAAAATTTGATTTGATTTGATATGTGTACATTTAAGGGCCAGCCGTGCTGCCCTGTTCTGGGCCAGTTGTAATTTTCCTAAGTCCCTCTTGGTGGCACCTGACCACACGACTGGGCAGTAGTCCAGGTGCGACAAAACTAGGGCCTGTAGGACCTGCCTTTTTGATATTGTTGTTAAGAAGGTAGAGCAGCGCTTTATTATGGACAGACCTCTCCCCATTTTAGCTACTGTTGCATCAATATGTTTTCACCATAACAGTTTACAATCCAGGGTTACTCCAAGCAGTTTAGTCTCCTCAACGTATCAATTTCCACATTGTTAATTACAAGATTTAGTTGAGGTTTAGGGTTTCTGAAATATTTAGGACAAACTTATTTCTTGTCACCCATTCTCAAACTGACTGCATTTCTCTGTTTAGTGTTGCAGTGATTTCACTCACTGTAGTAGCTGACGTGTATAGTGTTGAGTCATCCACATACATAGACACACGGGCTTGGTCATTAGTAAAGATTGAAAAAAGTAAGGGGCCTAGACAGCTGCCCTAGGGAATGCCTGGTTCTACCTGGATAATGTTGGAGAGGCTACCATTAAAGAACACCCTCTGTGTTCTTTTAGACAGCTAACTCTCAATCCACAATATAGCAGGGGGTGTAAAGCCATAAAATATACGTTTTCACAGCAGCATACTATTATATTGATAATGTCAAAAGTCCCACTGAAGTCTTACAAAACAGGTCCAACAAGCTTTTAATTATCAATTTCTCTCAGCCAATCACCAGTCATTTGTGTATGTGCCGTGCATGTTGAACGCCCTTCACTATAAGCGTGCTAAAAGTCTGTTCATTTTTTTACTGTAAAACAACATTGTATCTGGTCAAACACAATTTTTTCCAAAAGTTTACTTTTGATAACAGGCTGATTGGTCGGCTATTTGAGCCAGTAAATGGTGCTTTATTATTGTTGGGTAGCGGAATGACTTTCCTTCCCTCCAGGCCTGAGGGCACACCGTTTCTGTAAGCTTAGATTGAGTAGATGGCAAATAGGAGTGACAATATCGTCCTCTATCATCCTCAGTAATTTTCAATCCAAGTTGCCAGACCCAGGTGGCTTGTCATTGTTGATAGACAACAATATTTTCTTCACCTCTTCCACACTCACTTTACGGAATTCAAAATTACAATGCTTGTCTTTCATAATTTGGTCTGTTATACTTGGATGTGTAGGTTCAGCGTTGTTGCTGGCATGTCATGCCTAAGTTTGCTTATCTTGCCAATAAAAAAATAATTAAAGTATACTGCACACAAATATAAACGTAACATGCAACAATTTCAAAGATTTTACTGAGGTACAGTTCATATAAGGACCTTAATCTATGTATTTCACATGACTGGGAATACAGATATGCATCCATTGGTTCCAGATACCTTAAAAAGGTAGGGGCGTGGACCAGTATCTGGTGTGATCACCATTTGCCTCATGCAATGCGACACATCTCATATGCATAGAGTTGATCAGGCTGTTGATTGTGGCCTGTGGAATATTGTCCCACTCCTCTTCAATGGCTGTGCGAAGTTGCTGGATATTGACGGGAACTGGAACACACTGTAGTATACGTTGATCCAGAGCATCCTAAACATGCTCAATGGGTTACTTGTCTGCTGAGTATGCAGACCATGGAAGAACTGGAACATCTTCAGCTTCCAGGTGTTGTGTACAGATCCTTGCGTCATGGGGCCGTGCATTATCATGCTGAAACAGGAGGTGATGGCGGTGGATGAATGGCACGACAATGGGCATCAGGATCTTGTCACGGTATCGCTTTGCATTCAAATTGTCATCGATAAAATGCAGTTGTGTTCGCTGTCTGTAGCTTATGCCTGCCCATACCATAACCCCACCGCCACCATGGGAAGCACTCTGTTCACGACAATAACATCAGCAAACCGCTCGCTCACACGACGCCATACACGTGGTCTGTGGTTGTGAGGCCGATTGGACGTACTGCCAAATTCTCTAACACCACGTTGGAGGCTGCTTACAGTGAGGGAAAAAAGTATTTATATAATAATGGGCAAATATTGTACAATCTAGGTGTGCAAAGCACTTAGAGACTTACCCAGAATGACTCACAGCTGTAATCGCTGCCAAAAGTGATTCTATCATGTATTGACTCAGGTGTGAATACTTACAGTGAGGGAAAAAAGTATTTGATCCCCTGCTGATTTTGTACGTTTGCCCACTGACAACGACATGATCAGTCTATAATTTTAATGGTAGGTTTATTTGAATAGTGAGAGACAGAATAACAACAAAAAAATCCAGAAAAACGCATGTCAAAAATGTTATAAATTGATTTGCATTTTAATGAGGGAAATAAGTATTTGACCCCTCTGCAAAACATGACATAGTACTTGATGGCAAAACCCTTGTTGGCAATCACAGAGGTCAGACGTTTCTTGTAGTTGGCCACCAGGTTTGCACACATCTCAGGAGGCATTTTGTCCCACTCCTCTTTGCAGATCTTCTCCAAGTCATTAAGGTTTCGAGGCTGACGTTTGGCAACTCGAACCTTCAGCTCCCTCCACAGATTTTCTATGGGATTAAGGTCTGGAGACTGGCTAGGCCACTCCAGGACCTTAATGTGCTTCTTCTTGAGCCACTCCTTTGTTGCCTTGGCCGTGTGTTTTGGGTCATTGTCATGCTGGAATACCCATCCACGACCCATTTTCAATGCCCTGGCTGAGGGAAGGAGGTTATCACCCAAGATTTGACGGTACATGGCCCCGTCCATCGTCCCTTTGATGCGGTGAAGTTGTCCTGTCCCCTTAGTAGAAAAACACCCCCAAAGCATAATGTTTCCACCTCCATGTTTGACAGTGGGGATGGTGTTCTTGGGGTCATAGGCAGCATTCCTCCTCCTCCAAACATGGCGAGTTGAGTTGATGCCAAAGAGCTCGATTTTGGTCTCATCTGACCACAACACTTTCACCCTGTTCTCCTCTGAATCATTCAGATGTTCATTGGCAAACTTCAGACGGGCCTGTATATGTGCTTTCTTGAGCAGGGGGACCTTGCGGGCGCTGCAACATTTCAGTCCTTTACGGCGTAGTGTGTTACCAATTGTTTTCTTGGTGACTATGGTCCCAGCTGCCTTGAGATCATTGACAAGATCCTCCCGTGTAGTTCTGGGCTGATTCCTCACCGTTCTCATGATCATAGCAACTCCACAAGGTGAGATCTTGCATGGAGCCCCAAGCCGAGGGAGATTGACAGTTATTTTGTGTTTCTTCCATTTGCGAATAATCGCACCAACTGTTGTCACCTTCTCACCAAGCTGCTTGGCGATGGTCTTGTAGCCCATTCCAGCCTTGTGTAGGTCTACAATCTTGTCCCTGACATCCTTGGAGAGCTCTTTGGTCTTGGCCATGGTGGAGAGTTTGGAATCTGATTGATTGCTTCTGTGGACAGGTGTCTTTTATACCCTTTAAGAGTGTGCTCCTAATCTCAGCTCGTTACCTGTATAAAAGACACCTGGGAGCCAGAAGTCTTTCTGATTGAGAGGGGGTCAAATACTTCTTTCCCTCATTAAAATGCAAACCAATTTATAACATTTTTGACATGCATTTTTCTGGATTTTTTTGTTGTTATTCTGTCTCTCACTGTTCAAATAACCCTACCATAAAAATTATAGGCTGATCATTTCTTTGTCAGTGGGCAAACATACAAAATCAGCAGGGGATCAAATACTTATTTCCCTCACTGTATGGTAGAAAAATAACATTAAATTCTCTGGCAACAGCTCTGGTGGACATTCCTTCAGTCAGCATGCCAATTGCACGCTCCCTCAAAACTTGAGACATCTGTGGCATTGTGTTGTGTGACAAAACTGCACATTTTAGAATGGCCTTTTATTGTCCCCAGCACAAGGTGCACCTGTGTAATGATTATGCTGTTTAATCAGCTTCTTGATATGCCACACCTGTCAGGTGGATGAATTATCTTGGCAAAGGAGAAATGCTCACAAACCGGGATGTAAACAAAATTTGTGCACAGCATTTGAGAGAAATAAGCTTTTGGTGCATATGGAACATTTCTGGGATCTTTTATTTCAGCTCATTAAACATTGGACCAACACTTTACATGTTGCGTTTATATTTTTGTTCAGTGTTGTTGCTAATATCAGTGGGTTTTGTGATGAAGGAGACATCTGATTCAATGAATAATGGACCTGAGTTTGCGTTTTTGCCCAAGATTTCATTTAAGGTGCTTCAAAGCTTTTTACTATCATTCTTTATCCTTGTTTCACAGTATAGTTTCTTCTTATAGTTTAGTCACATGATTTCTCAATTTGCAGTAGGTTTGCCAATCAGTTATGCAGCAAGTAAGTTTGCCATTCCTCCCTCTCAACCATAAAATGTTTCAATTGCTCATCAATCCACAGGGATTTAACAGTTTTTACAGTCACTTTCTTAATAAGTGGAAGCTTATTAGTAACTGGAGTAAGCAATTTCATAAATGTGTCAAGGTCAGCGTCTGGTTGCTCCTCATTACACACCACAAACCAGCAAATATTCTTTACGTCATCAACATAGGAATCACTACAAAACCTCTTGTAGGACCTCTTATACACAATATTAGGTCAAGCCTTTGGAACTTTGGTTTTTCTTGATATGGCTACCATATTGTGATCTGGCTATAGTTTGAAGCTTTTTCTTGAGTGGGCAGCTTGATGAAAGCCAGTCAATATTTAGGTCACCCAGAAAATATACCTCTCTGTTGAAATCACATACATTTTCAAGCATTTCACACATATTATCCAGATACTGACTGTTAGCACTTGGTGGTCTATAGCAGCTTCCCACAAGAATGGGCTGTAGCCATATTACTTCAACAGTATTTGACATGAGATCCTCTCTTAGCTTTACTGGAAGGACGCCTGTATCTTTGTAGTGACTGGGTGTATTGATACACCATCCAAAGTGTAATTAATAACTTCACCATGCTCAAAGGGATATTCAATGTCTGCTTTTTTTTTTTACCCATCTACCAATAGGTGTCCTTCTTTGTGAGGCATTGGAAAACCTCCCTGGTCTTTGTGGTTGAATCTGTGCTTGAAATTCACTGCTCGACTGAGGGACCTTACAGATAACTATATGTGTGGGCTACAGAGATGGGGTAATCATTCAAAAATCATGTTAACCGCTATTATTGCACACAGTGTCAGTCCATGCAACTTATTATGTGACTTGTTAAGCACATTTTTATGTATTTAGGCTTGCCATAACAAAGGGGTTGAATACTTATTGACTCAAGACATTTCAGCTTTTAATTTTTAATGAATTTGTAAACATTTCTTAAAACAAAATTTTACTTTCACATTGTGGGGTATTGTGTGTAGATCAATGGCACAAAATGCTACTGATTATCAGTGTAGAAAGCATATCCCATGTTAATAACTTTTGGGAAAAGGAGTTCTCTCCATGTTTGCATCCATAATTCAAGATGGACTGGTGTCTCCGGTGTACTGAAGAGTGAATTCTCAGACCTAAATGAATAAAAGGTTGGACCACTGGGACACACACTGCCTATATTCCTTAAAATTGAATACATAATTTGAGCACCTCTCTTTTAAAATGAAATATAGAATAGGAGGCCTAGTGCAATGCCTAATTACATTGTGTTTTTCATATGATGCATTCTTAATGAAACCCCCTCTACTCTCTGTGCCTGGAAAGATTGCAGGGTTCTAGATGCTAGCTAACTACAAGACAGGCTCAAACCTTCTCAGGGAGAATATACTGATGAAAACAGGGATGGGTTGTGACAGTAACTGTGGTTCTGCAAATATTAAAAGAGATTGTGAATTTGAAACATACCTCTGTGTGAGGCTGCGATGAGTGCTGGAGGTGCTATAGGCGGTTGTTAATGGTTCGTCTTACTGCTATATTCTGCTTCACCCTTCAAGCAAATCAGACATTTATTACACAGAAACAAACTTTGTTTTGTTCTCTGGTATACATATGTTCCGCAGACCAGAACATTTTATGAATCCAACATACATTCTGAGTTAAAACGTCATGGATAAGGGATTTAATATGTATAGCTAGCTGCATTCTCTTTACTCATGCAAGGTGGCACTCAAAAATAACAGGAGTGTTTGGAATATGAATGTATTGGGACTTACTAAATCTAACCTGTATAGATTGAGCCTGTGCGTTGTCACTGCAAATAAGATAATTGTGCAATTAAGATATAATAAGATATAATTACTGATAGTTCAATGATAATTAGTTCATTTCACGGAAACTCTAATGTCAAATGCATGTCATGTCACTGCCGTTTAGTTGGATATTTGGTTGAGATAGCTAAGTACATGTCATTATTATTCAGTCAGTCACTTGAGAAACGAAGAACCCAGTAACATAACACATTACCTGTATAACACATTAGGACACTTTCACTTTCCATCATTTGCAGTAAAAGTAATAGCATCACATTAATGTGCAGAAATCACTTTATTAGGTGGTCCTCTGTAGCTCAGCTGGTAGAGCACGGCGCTTGTAACGCCAAGGTAGTGGGTTCGATCCCCGGGACCACCCATACTCAAAAAAAAATAATGTATGCACGCATGACTGTAAGTCGCTTTGGATAAAAGCGTCTGCTAAATGGCATATTATTATTATTATATTATTATTATTATGAGTACTTAATTATGGTAATTGTAGCATGATGTATCGGGCCCAGACTAGCATTTTAATGTTAAAGCTAACTCTGGTGAAGTTCAAATTGGTATGACTCATCATTTCACATAATCCATATTTGTATACACCCACCATCTATCAAGGGAGGAAATTACCACTCAATCTAAGCTCTCAAATAATTCCATTTAGAATTCATACTCTGAATACCTGATGCTTGGACTTGTTTAAACCCCTAAAACAACTGCTGGTTAACACACCAGGCCTACAGATATAAGTTATTCAATATATTTACCATCAAGTTGTGTACAGGAAATATGAGCAGCTACATCAGATATGATTACCTTCATCCTGGCATTCTGTGACAGTTAACCTTTGCACTAACATTTGTATTTGAATATCAGGAGCTAATGCATTCTCCCCCGTATCCCCTGTAGAACACGCTCAGGGCATGTCTGTCATTGGAAGGATACAGTAGCTAGGCCCCTGCTCTCAATGTGAATCCCCATCAATCTAGTTGAATCAGGTTAGGGCGACATCCCTCCTCCTGTGTGCTGACAGAAGGCATCAGCAGAAAAGAGCAGCTCCCCTGTTTCTGATGGCTGTAATAACTAGCACTGATCAGGAGGCTGCTGGAGAGGAACTAGCCTGACCAGCCAAGCTGCACAGTTCTTGGGCTGTGTCCAAAATGGCACCCTATTCATTATATAGTGTACTACTTTTAACAAGACCCTTATGCGCTCACTACAATATATAGTGAATATGGTGCAATATCCGACACAGCCTTTGTCTGTGCTGCTGCTGGCAAATAGAAAATAATCAGTCCTGGAGTAATTAGGGAGACAGGTGAATGGATGCCATTGTTTTATTGTACTCCCGTTGCAGGTGACTGTCTATGCTTAGATGGCTACATGAAGGACCCTGTCCACAAGCATCTCTGTATTCGTAACGAGTGGGGTCCAAATCAAGGGTAAGTGACAATATGGCCTCTAATGGTCCTGCGTGCTAAATCAAATATTAACATGGCGGCTCTTAGTTAAAATGCTTTATTACACAGCAGAAATGTGAACACTAAGTTGGGTCTAACATGAAATGTGGAGTGCAAGCAGATGGATGTTTTAAAATCCTTCTCAGAATTCTAGAATGCTTCCCACTTTTATTACCAATATACATCACTTTAAAATAATTTGCCTGCTGCTACAGTATAGGGCCTTCGCAGTTCTGATGTTAGAAATATGTTTTTTTCACTATACATCTGAATTGTGTCACACATTTCTCATCCTCCCTTATCTCCCTCCCTCCCCAAGTGATTTCCATTTCTCCCATGCAGTCAGTCTTTGACAGGGAAAGCATACAGGCACAACTTAAATGTTTAATGACTGACCCCTCTGGTATGAGGCCGTTATCAGGTTTTAGCTGCTCTTTTGCCAATAGTAACAGCTTACTCAGAGAGGCAGCAGCTCCTTGTCACATTTTCTCTCACACTGTAGCAGATTCAAGTCCCCAAGCTGCCTGTGTTTATTAATCTCCATCATTCTTCCCCTCTCCTCTCCCAGCTCTGGTAAATAGACACACTCCTAAGTCACATCCCATGTCAGGCAACTGAGGAACATATTTTTTTATCAGTGTGTTTACCCACAACATCTGTCATAGCGCTACTTTTGATCTGCCACATTTTTGGGATTGGTTGAAATGTTTTTGGGAGATGGGGTGCTGAAAAGAGGCCATATTTTATTTTATGTTTGAGCTGAAAAAAATAAATAAAAATGTAATGGACAACTAAAGAAAAACAGAAACTATGCTTGTGTATTCAGGGTCGGTTCCAGGCATAAGCAACATAAGCGGTCGCTTCGGAACTCAGTCGGGGTCTCAACTTACCATTGAGAGTCAGAATAGTAGAATACACCAGGTGCAATTTCGAAATTTGGTTGTGCATCAGCAGTTTTTCTTTTGTTATGTCAGTCACTGACAGTCACTCAAATAGCCATGTCAGCTAACAATTTTTAGATTGGTAGTTAGTCTAGCCAGCTATCTAAATTGTAGTATTCATGGCCAAATACCGACCCGGCACGCAGGGCATGTGCCCAGGGGCCCTGACCTCCAGGGGACCCCCACTCAGATATCATATTAACATGGCATAAGTCATTACAAAACGAGTAGAATTGCATAATTTATTTTATCAAATTGCAACGTTTTCTCTCCGCCCCATGGCAAAATGTATAGAATTGCAGAAAACGTGTTTTAACGGTCCAATGCAACCATTTTTATCTCAATGTCAAATAATTTCTGGTAACAATTAAGTAAGTACCTTACTGTGATTGTTTTAAATCAAAATTGTAAAGAGCAAAGAGCAATTTCTCAAGCAATAATTTTGCTAGAACTGTCTGAGAGTGGTCTGAGTGGGGAGTGAAAAACTGAAAATTAGGTTTTTTACCGCATGGTAATATCACCATGGAAGTCCAAAACTCCATCCCACCAAAACAAGCTGAAATATCAGGCGGTCTTTTCAAACAGTTCTTACACTAAAAGGGCATTATCATCATGTTCACAATTTCACAGTATTATTCCAACCTCATAGTGTGGAAATGTATATAAAACACAGGGAAAATCATGTTTTTGACTGCACTGGACCTTTAAAACTGCAACATTTTCTCTACTCCCCATGGCAAAATGTGTAGAATTGCAGGAAAAGAGGGGGACCACTAAAATGTTTTGCAGTGAGGTGGAGGGGCCCCCCAACCAAATCTCGATTAGGGCCCCCAAAAGGCTAGAGCCGGCCCTGTGTGTATTGCAGTGTAACATGTTGTGATTACTCATTGTACTTAAAGTAGTAAAACATGTTTCTTTATTTAAATCAGTCATTTCCTTCTTGTCTAGGAAATCAGGTAACTGGTTTTGACTGAATATAAGTCTTACTCTCTCCTATCTCTTATTTGTCACCAGACCCTGGCCTTACACAATTTTCCAGCGTGGTTTTGATCTGGTGATGGGAGAACAACCATCTGATCGCATTTTCAGGTAAGATAACTCACGGTAAACACCTATTCATCTGAACACATTTTTACCAATGACCTTCCACTGGCATTAAACAAAGCATGTATGCTGACGATTCAACCATATACGCATCAGCAACCACAGCTAATGAAGTCACTGAAACCCTTTAACAAAGAGTTGCAGTCTGTTTTGGAATGGGTGGCCAGTAATAAACTGGTACTGAACATCTTTAAAACTAAGAGCATTGTATTTGGTACAAATCATTCCCTAAGTTCTAGACCTCATCTGAATCTGGTAATGAATGGTGTGGCTGTTGAACAAGTTCAGGAGACTAAATTACTTGGTGTTACCTTAGACTGTAAACTGTCATGGCCAAAACATATAGATTTAATGGTTGTAAAGATGGGGAGAGGTCTGTCCGTAATAAAGAGATGGTCTGCTTTTTTGACACCACACTCCACAAAGCAAGTCCTGCAGGCTCTAGTTTTATCTTATCTTGATTTTTGTCCAGTCATATGGTCAAGTGCTGCAAAGAAAGACCTAGTTAAGCTGCAGCTGGCCCAGAACAGAGCTGCATGTCTTGCTCTTCATTGTAATCAGAGAGCTAATATTAATAATATACATGCCAGTCTCTCTTGGGTAAGTTGAGGAAAGACTGACTGTGTCACTTCTTGTTTTTATAAGAAACATGAATGTGTTGGAAATTCCGAATAGTTTTCATAGTCAACTTACACACAGCAATGACACACACACTTACCCCACCAGACATGCCACCAGGGGTCTTTTCACAGTACCCAGGTCCAGAACAAATTCAAGTAAACGTACAGTATTATACAGAGCATGAGTGCATGGAACTCCCTTCCATCTTATATAGCGCAAGTGAACAGCAAACCTGGTTTCCAAAAACTAATAAAGCAACACCTCACGACACCATTGTAAAAATTTTTAACCTTTATTTAACTAGGCAAGTCAGTTAAGAACAAATTCTTACACCGGCCAAACCCGGACGACGCTGGGCCAATTGTGCTCCGTCCTATGGGACTGCCATAGTCCCCATGTGACTTACTTGTTGTGTGTATGTACTGACATGTATGTGTAACTGATAGATGCACACACACACACACACTACATGTTCACGTTTTTAAATGTATGTAAATTGTAAAGTATTCTGTCTGTAATGTATTTTTTGTTATGTGTCGGACCCCTGTAAGACTAGTTGTCGCCATTGGCGTCAGCTAATGGGGATCCTAATAAATCAAATAAAAAATAAGCAACCCTTTTTAAAACAGCATGAAATTATCTTTAGAATGAATATTTCTGAGTTGTAATATGACATTGACCCATTGGAAGGCTGTAACTTTTTTTACAATGTGAAAACGTTTTTTATCATTTCATTATGGCTGAGACAAGTTTTTGGATATGGCAGATTGTCACTTTTGAAGATGGTATAGAAAGAAGTGAGAGCTTATCGAGTAGATTTTACACTAAGAAAAAAAGAGTGTGTTCCTATTCTCTCCAACACCTTTCAGGACAGTTTTTTAAATATTATGTTCCATGAGAAAACACAAAAGTTCCAATCGTATCTTAGTTGAAGCTGAGTTATGTTGTTTTGCTTTGTTTTATTTTGTATATTTTTTGGGGTTGTACTTTTTACCCCTTTTTCATGATATCCAATTGGTAGTTAAAGTCTTGTCCCATCGCTGCAACTCCCGTACGGACTCGGGAGAGGTGAAGGTCAAGAGCCATGCGTCCTCCGAAACACAACCCCGCCAAGCCGCACTGCTTCTTGACACACTGCTTGCTTAACCCGGAATGTGTCGGAGGAAACACAATACAGCTGGCGACCGAAGTCAGCGTGCATGCGCCCAGCCCGACACAAGGAGTTGTTAGAGCACGATGGGACAAGGACATCCCAGCCGGCCAAATCCACCCCTAACCCGGACGATGCTGGGCCAATTGTGCGCCACCTCATGGGTCTCCCGGTCACGGCCGGCTGCAACACAGTCCGGGATCAAGCCCGGGTCTGTAGTGATGCCTCTAGCCCTGCAATGCAGTGCCTTAGACCGCTGCGCCACTCGGGCCATTGTTTAGCTCTTTTAACGGAATGGAATTCTAGCATCATTGAATTTCATCACTCTGTACATGATAAATAAATCATGTTCACAAAAAAGCAGTATGTCATTTTGTACCATTTCAGCTCTAGAGGGGGTATGTTTACAAAGAGAATCATCTTAAATCATGGGAATTATTAATTATTTCTAAAACATTGGGTAATACAATTGATTCTGCATAAAACTGATTTTAATAGTTTAACTACATGCACACACAGCTCTGAAATGAGAGTTTAATTTTAGTTCTCTAGTTCTAATTTGTCTGATTTACTTTTGTGTACGTACATTTGATCCTTGCATGAAATGTGTAATCACTTTGAAATTTAATATTTATCTTGTTCTGTTGTTGTATGCCCAGTGGAATTAACGAGAATGTGCTATTTGTAGAAAAACATGCAACCTCACGAAACCACAGAAAGAAGTTTGAATTTGTTGTTACAGCAATGCTGATGCCTGTTTCATAAGAAATCACATAATGTTCTTGGTCATTAGAAAGTCAGCATTTGCATTCTATGATATAAACCATCACAGTTGTTTTCTAATTTATTTTACAATTGAATACTGAGAAAGACTGGGGACAGTGGGAGGGAAAACCCTTATCAATGATATGCCTCCTGTTTTGTATACATACAATATCTACATGCCTCCTCAAAAGCCAACGACACAACAACAATACTGATTACGCTGCTTGACACTGCTCTCAACAAAGAACAGCTTGCATCCCAATTGGCACCCTATTCCTTATATAGTGCACTGCTTTTGACCAGGGCCCATAGGGAATAGGGTGCCATTTGGGACATAGCCTATATTTTCAGAGGGATGATTTAGTTTATTCTCATGGTTGTAAGCACTGTCTTTGTTAGTCATTGAGAGCAGCCATCATACAAACTTCTCTATGAGGCTTTGATTCCCTTTTTGAATGTTAATGCTCAGGGGGCCTGTCTCAATATTCTGTCCAGCATCGGGTTTAAAGTAACTTTGTGCTCAAGCGTTTTACACCAACATCCATCAAAATTCAAATGTCTCAGGCTCCTCTTTGAACCCCACTCACACTGTTATGGTCAAATCATGCACACATAATAAACGTTTTAGGGGCTGCCCGTTTGCCAAGTCACCCATCCGTGTATTACAATTCAACAAAACAGTATTGCACTTATGAATAGAATACAAAATTAAAATTAAATAGATTTGTTGTTTACTTAGCTTGGGGATAATGTGAATCAGGAGCAGCATGTTAATTAAAAATAAGATCCTATACGCATTAGTCAGTCAACAATCTCTAATAACATGGGGATCTGTAATCGTGTGGCCCTTGGACAAAGAAGGGTCTAGCATCTAGATAAGCAACTTGTTAGAGTTCGATTAGTTGAAGCCATTTGCAAGCTGTCACAGTGCCAGGGCATGGCTTGGGCAGAAACTAGATCCAATACAGGAAGAAAATTAACTGGTTGGGTTTGTATAGCGGGGCAAGTCTTGCTATCACTTAAAATACCTGCCCTGAATGGGTGGAGGGGGTTCGCCCTCAAAGGTTGTTTTCTCTTGTGATTCATTCCTGTGCTCAGGAACTCCAGTGAGGAGTGTTCCTTGCTACTGTTCCAAAAGCTTCTGTTGTTGAAGGGATTTCTTGTTGATAGCCTGCAGTTTCATTTGGGCATCATCCCATACTGTACCATAAGGAAAATGCATATTTCCTGGAAACTCATATGAGCCTCCTCTGGATAAGGAGAGAGTCTTATGGGGCTGGTAGCAATGACTTCCAGGGAAATAATTGGAGAATAATACTGTTTTAATAGACTTGCCTGCCTGCCCATAATCACTTGGAAGAATCCAGTGCATTATATTAAATGGTAGGACTGAGGGAGTTTGATTCAACACTACAGTTGGAAACAGAGGAGGAAATTGGAGGGACATAACTAAAGCTCTCTCTTACAGCAGGTTTAATCATTCCCTTCCTAAAGTGACTAGTAATGCATGGAGTGCTTGTGATCCTAGGCCCATAATCACTTGGAAGAATCCAGTGCATGATATTAAATGGTAGGACTGAGGGAGTTTGATTCAACACTACAGTTGGAAACAGAGGAGGTAATTGGAAGGACATAATTAAAGCTCTCTCTTACAGCGGGTTTAATCATTCCCTTCCTAAAGTGACTAGTAATGCATGGGGTGCTTGTGATCCGGTGCCCTTTTCCTATGCTAAGTTAGCATTTTAAAAAATGCAAATTGCACAATGTGAAATGCAAAATATGTTAAGTCTGCAAAAATGGCCGTTAACCATTTTTGTGCTACAATGATGCATGCATAATATATAAGAAATTATACTAGTGCATTTGGTGTCAAATAGAAGAACACCCTGTTTCAGACATAATGTACATCTTTATGCAGGTGTGACTCATAAACAGTTTGACTTTGAGATTCATTTTGAAGCCTTATGGAACAAAAAGCCTTATAGAACAAAAATAAGTTGATGCTGGATAGTAAACAATGCCGAAGTAATTTCAAGGGTAGATCAAGAATCCCTCTAGAATACAGTATTTGGTCCAGACTTTTGTAATAAAAGTAAAAAAACGTCACATGCTACTCCTCAGTCCAATCAACCTTTAGTTTAAATGAGTGTAAAAGGTTTTTGAAGATAACTGAGGATATGCTTGTGATTATCCAGAGAGAGACAAATGCTGAAAGTAACCAACGTCTCCAAGGCTACTATGGGCAGCAGGCAATCCTTGGATTTATTGTATTTCCCTGTGGTAAAGCAACCACAGATGTTCCCCACACTGATATTCTGAGCTACCACTCAACAAGGCACCAGAAGACCTGTACATTAGCATATTTCATTAACATTAGTGGTAGTAACCCCAGGTAAAAAAATTTAAAAAACTAAATTAAGTGGACAAAGTGGGCATTGTTCTTCCCAAATATACTTTGCTGCACTTTTCCCACTTTGTTTCCAATGTTGTTACTCCATTAGTACCATAACGTGTCAAAATCCTTGTATTCTTCCTCTTTAGGTTCACATACACATTGGGGGAAGGGATGTGGTTACCATTGAGTAAAAGCTTTGTCATTCCACCTGCTGAGCTGGCAATCAACCCTTCAGCCAAGTGCAAGACTGATATGACTGTCATGGAAGATGCTGTGGATGTGAGGTGAGAGATTCAACTATTCCATATGTGTTTCATGAGATACTGGACGTTTTATAAGGAGTGATGATATTAGCTATGAATAATATCTTGAGGCTACATACCAGTATTTTAATTCCATTATAATCATCATTGAGTATCCTCTATATTGAAAGCATTTTGATTCCTAATACACTGTTCTGGAGAATGTAGCACTCGTTATAAGGTTGATGTCAGACATTGCAAGTGTTTCATTGATCATGATTCAAAGAGTAATGCAACACTAAAGTTGAGCAAGAAATCAATAAACGAGCAGCAAAAACAAAACTCATTTCGCAATGTAATACCAGAAAACATTGAATTGTTAAATGGTTCATAACATCTCCAACGGAAATGTACTCCTTGCACATAGATCTTTTTTGAAGTGCAGAAAAAGACGCATCCTAAATAATATTTTACATACTTCAACAAATGCAGCTTTCAAGCTATTTAGCCATAAACCTGATTGCATTCATTACGTGTGGGTAGTTTCATTATACAAATGGCATTTGGAGAAAATTATTTTTGTTAAAATGTGGGAAACACAAAATATAGTCACTGTGTATGCAAGGCATTTTTATTGCAATTTCACCTGGCTGCTCTTGATGAATCAGTTGAAACGGTTTCACATCACACATCCACCATTTGCTGAGTTCAAAGTTATCCTTTCTATCAGAGCTTTGAAATCCTTCCAGTAGATGGTCCTAACTGAGTCCTTGGCCTGCCTTAGTTGCTCTTGGTAAACATTTGCTTCTATCGTTTTTTAATTATAGGTATTTTATTATGATCTTTCACTTGAAAATGTCACATATTCTTGTAACAGAGGCTCACACCATCAGATATACTGTAGGTACAACAATGAGATTATTCAGCTGCATAATGATGTTTGGTGATATCGTTTTTAGCTATTCTGTCAGGAACAGGTATGACATACTGTATATTAGCGTTTTAGGGATTAATCAGATGAAATGTCCACCCTCTCGTCTCAGTCATCTTGTAACTGTTTTAGTCCTGATGGAATGTTCTATCCTGTTGAATTATTTTATAGATTTTTCAGTGTAAAGATGCATTTGTTTAAGATTCATCCTCAGGCGGTCAACTGGGCATGATTTGGTGTAGAAAAGCTTTGATATCAGGGGGAACAGTCAAGATTAGCATGCTCCTGATTTCATAAATGAAATATCCATATAGTATTATTGACAAACAACACAATCTCAAAATCAGTATTGATTGATAATATCACGTCAGTACATCCAAGCAGACCTTTTATTGAGTGATCATGAAAACGGGCTTTAGATTAGTTGGAGGATGGATTTTTAGCATTATATTAAATGGTAGGACTGAGGGAGTTTGATTCAACACTACAGTTGGAAACAGAGGAGGTAATTGGAGGGACATAACTAAAGCTCTCTCTTACAGCAGGTTTAATCATTCCCTTCCTAAAGTGACTAGTAATGCATGGAGTGCTTGTGATCCCAGGCCCATAATCACTTGGAAGAATCCAGTGCATGATATTAAATGGTAGGACTGAGGGAGTTTGATTCATATACATCCAAGCAGACCTTTTATTGAGTGATCATGAAACCGGGCTTTAGATTAGTTGGAGGATGGATTTTTAGCTTAAATACCATTAGGAAAAGGGCAGATTTTCCTTTGATTAATTTGTCTTTTGCAGAAGTTGATTAATCTTTAGACATTTGGATTATTCTCTGTGTAGCACTGAAATAGTTAGGAGTCTCTTTTTTTCCCAGCTGAGATCAGAATAGTTAATGATGTAGCCTATAGCATCTCCACATTTGTGCAACAGGCCAAATATAAGTGACTGGCTACAACAAAAACACTACTGTTCATGTCAAACAAACAATGAATATAATTGTGATACTGTGTATCCATTAAGTCTTGTTTCCCCAGCAGTAGACTACCACAGTCTTTTTTCTCCTAGTGCACCTTCTGTGTGAACATCTACCTTTTTACTGCAATAATGTGTACTATTCTCCCATATTATATCACTTTACACCCTACTTGTTTCCTGTGTTTTTCTATTCTATTTATCATTTGGCATCTTTCTTGAAAACTGAGTAAATAACCCCATGTCTTGTGATTGAGGATGTGATGAATGCTTGCGTTGAGTCCCCCCAGGTCAGTAGCACACACCGCAGCTACCTACCACCTCTAGATGCTGCTGATTTACTCAGCTTTGGAGCTGCGTGATCCCTCTGAGGCATGCTAGCTAGCTAGCCAAAAACCAACCGCCAACTTCAGTCTTGAAACGGTGCTGCAACTATTCAGACAATACTATTAAGCTAAATCAATAGTTCAATAGGGGAAAATGCTATACATTTTTTAAATTATTATAAATATTTACAAAATGTACAGGAGCTCTCTGTCTAGGCGACCTCACACTGCCATGGCCTGTCTCAGATCATTTCCTTTTATACCACAAATACATACAGCAACCTCTACCGCACACATTTAGGTTTTTCATTAAAAAATGATATTCGGAGGCTGTGTTCATCCCCAAGGACCTGGAGGAAACTCCCCACAGGCTGTTAGAAGCTGCACCTCAGCACTCAGCGCAAAGTTGCAGTGGGTAGGTTGGCTGATTGAGGGAGATACAAGGTCGAGCAATCTGAGTATCTCCTCTCGTGGGAGCCTGCATTTTGATGGATAGCCCTATTATTGTGAGATTCGGCAACAGCCTCAGGTTGATGCGAATATGCACATTTACAGTGCATTTGGAAAGTATTCAGACCCCTTCACTTTTTCCACATTTTGTTACGTAATAACCTTATTCTAAAATGGATTAAACATTTTTTTCCCCCATCATCAATCTACACACAATACCTCATAATAACAAAGCAAACATTTTTTTTATTTTTTATTTTTACGGAAATATCACATTTACCTAAGTGTTCAGACCTTTTACTCAGTACTTTGTTGAAGCACCTTTGGCAGCGATTACAGCCTCGAGTCTTCTTGGGTATGACGCTGCTACAAGTTTGGCACACCTGTATTTGGGGAGTTGCTCCAATTTTTCTCTGCAGATCCTCTCAAGCTCTGTCAGGTTGGATGGGGAGCATCGCTGTACAGCTATGTTCAGGTCTCTCCAGAGATGTTCGATCAGGTTCAAGTCCGGGCTCTGGCTGGGCCACTCAAGGACATTCAGAGACTTGTCCCGAAGCCACTCCTGCTTAGGGTCGTTGTCCTGTTGGAAGGTGAACCTTCACCCCAGTCTGAGGTCCTGAGCGCTCTGGAGCAGGTTTTCATCAAGGATCTCTCTGTACTTTGCTCCGTTCATCTTTCCCTCGATCCTGACTAGTCTCCCAGTCCCTGTCGCTGAAAACCATCCCCACAGCATGATGCTGCCACCACCGTACTTCATCGTAGGGATGGTATTTGCCAGGTGATGAGCGCTGCCTGGTTTTCTCCAGATGTGACGCTTGGCTTTCAGGCCAAAGAGTTCAATCTTGGTTTAATCAGACCGGAGAATCTTGTTTCTCATGGTCCGAGAGTCCTTTAGGTGCCTTTTGGCAAACTTCAAACGGGCTGTCATGTGCCTTTTACTGAGGAGTGGCTTCCGTCTGGCCACTCTACCATAAAGGCCTGATTGGTGGAGTGCTGCAGAGATGGTTGTCCTTCTGGAAGGTTATCCCATCTCCACAGAGGAACTCTGGAGCTCTGTCAGAGTGACCATCGGGTTCTTGGTCACATCCCTGACCAAGGCCCTTCTCCCCCGATTGCTCAGTTTGGTTGGGCGACCAGCTCTAGGAAGAGTCTTGGTGGTTCCAAACTTAGTCCATTTTATCATGTCAATCTTGGTGGGGCAAACCCCACAAAAATTGTGGGGATGCATGCCAGCAAAGCCACTACACAACACTAAACAATACATTAATTGCACTATAACGGTGACAAAGGGTGCCCACAAACTGTTAGGGCCTACATAAAGCTGTCCCTACAGCAGAGTCCCAACAGCAGTCCCAACACCTTACCACTGCTACACCTGGCTATCAGCAGAGCCTTGTCTGGCAGCGAAACAGTTCATTCAGCCTCATTTACTGCCTTTAAAAAAAACATAGCTGATATGGCTGACTTGCTTAAACAAATGTGGTTTCTACTGACAATTGAGATGTACAAACTATGGCATAAGGGGACCACAAGCGGATAAGAGGCAATCCGTAATTTTGTGAGTGAGCTAGGACGGACGTAGTCAATATAAAAAAAATTTCAGCACTTTTGAAATGTACAGAATTCAGAACATTGGCCGTTCTTACAGTGTTCTCCCTGTACACCAAGTCAGAACCGTAGGATAAATAAAGGGGGCATATAAGCAGACAATGAAAGCTCTTACAATATTCAATGATTACATTTCTCTAAAACAGGTTAAAGGCTACATGTGCACCACCAAGTCACAACAGTAGGTGAAATTAAGAGGGGAAAATAGACCAAATTATTAGGGTGAGGCACATGGGCTACTAACAGCTTACTATACACCATACACTTAGTATTACTTTCTTAACTACAGTATACATATCTCCCTGGCATATTACATCATTTATGCAGCAGCATACAATACATTTTTGGACTCACCTTGTTGTGCTTTGCTCACTTGAACAGGAAGGTGGTGTGGCAGTCCTTCGTGGGGAAATTTTGTCATCAAACTTTGTCATCAAAGTCTGGCATTCTCTGGATTTATGGTGCTTTCAAGACAACTGGGAACTCTGAAAAACAAGGTCGAATTATGATGACGTTAGTGATCTTCAGGTCGTAGCTCTAGAAAAAGGCCAGAGCGTATTTTCCAGATAGGATGGCGTATCGCTGCAGAATGCTGTGGTAGCCATGCTGGTTAAGTGTGCCTTGAATTCTAAATAAATCACACAGTTTCACCAGCAAAGCACCCCCACACCACCTCCTCCATGCTTCACGATGGGAACCACACATGCAGAGATCATCCGTTCACCTACTCTGCGTCTCAAAAAGGCACGGCGGTTGGAACCAAAAATCTCAAATTTGGACTCATCAGACCAAAGGACAGATTTCCACCGGTCTAATGTCCATCTCTTCTTCTTATTGGTGTCCTTTAGTAGTAGTTTCTTTGCAGCAATTCGACCATGAAGGCCTGATTCAAACAGTCTCCTCTGAACAGTTGATGTTGAGATGTGTCTGTTACTTGAACTCTGTGAAGCATGTATTTGGGCTGCAATTTCTGAGGCTGGTAACTCTAATGAACTTATCCTCTGCAGCAGAGGTAACTCTGGGTCTTCCTTTCCTGTAGCGGTCCTCATGAGAGCCAGTTTCATCATAGCTCTTGATGGTTTTTGCGACTGCACTTGAAGAAACGTTCAAAATTCTTGAAATGTTCCGGATTGACTGACCTTCATGTCTTACAGTAAGGATGGACTGTCGTTTCTCTTTGCTTATTTGTGCTGTTCTTGTCATAATATGGACTTGGTCTTTTACCAAATATTGCTATCTTCTGTATACCAACCCTACCTTGTCACAACACAACTGATTGGCTCAAACACACTAAGAAGGAAAGAAATTCCACAAATTAAGTTTTAACAAGGCACACCTGTTAATTGAAATGCATTCCAGGTGACTACCTCGTGAAGTTGGTTGAGAGAATGTCAAGAGTGTGCAAAGCTGTCATCAAGGCAAAGGGTGGCTACTTTGAAGAATCTCAAATATATAATAATTTTGATTTGTTTAACACTTTTTTGGTTACTACATGATTCCATATGTGTTATTTCATAGTTTTGATGTCTTCACTATTATTCTACAATGTAGAAAATAGTAAAAATAAAGAAGAACCCTGGAATGAGTAGGTGTGTCCAAACTTTTGACTGGTACTGTATATCATTAACACTTAGCTCTAAGTATAAGCAAGTGCAAGCAAACGATCTGCGATGAGGTAGGTCTATTCGCTCAGCACTTTCAAAATGGACACTGACAGATAGATGTTAGTTCAGATCAATTCAGCAAGTTGTTGAGGCCTTAACTTTACCCTTCTTTAAGTCACCACACACACAGAGAGAGAGAGAGAGAGAGAGAGAGAGAGAGAGAGAGAGAGAGAGAGAGAGAGAGAGAGAGAGAGAGAGAGAGAGAGAGAGAGAGAGAGAGAGAGAGAGAGAGAGAGAGAGAGAGAGAGAGAGAGAGAGAGAGAGAGAGAGAGAGAGAGAGAGAGATATTAGCCTACCATTTGAAGTATTTTATTAGGCCTATGTGGTTTAAAAAGGAAGGAATACGAGGATCCATGTTTAAAAAGGAAGGAATACGAGGATCCACGTTTATAGACAATATACCAATGCACAGACAGCGCATTGCGCTAACAAAAGAACACTCGCAATTTCAACTGGAATGACATGGGTCAGTTACTGAATTTTTTGTTGAAAGGAAATATTTGAATGGGAAGAGACTGTCAATGGCAAACATGGTTACGGACCCAACAACATTATATAGTATCCCCTCTTCATGAAGAAAAGCACATGAGCTAATTATAAAACAAGTAAGTAAGGAAGCAAAACAATGCATCATTCCAACATTGCCTAAAATTATGAATGAGATACTAATGAGAGAGACCTATATAAGCAATATAACAATTGAGATGTACAAACTATGGCATAAGGGAACGATGAGCGGATAAGAGGCTAGCCGTAATTTTGATTAAGACATTAATGAGCGAGCCAAGACTTACACAGTCAATATAACTATTTGTTCAGCACTTTTGAAATGGACAGCGACAGAGTTTAGAACATGGGCCGTTCTTACAATATTCTCCCTGTACACAAAGTCAGAACCCTAGGATAAGTTAACGGGGGCATATAAGCAGACAATGAAAGCTCAATATTCGATGATGACATTTCTCTAAAACACACTATAGGCCACATGTGCACCACCAAGTCAGAACAGTAGGCTAAATTCTGAGGGGGAGAGGAACTCTCGAGTGGCGCAGCGGTCTAAGGCACTGCATCTCAATGCTAGAGGTGTCACTACAGACCCTGGTTCGATTCCAGGCTGTATCACAATCCGGCCGTGATTGGGAGTCCCATAGGGTGGCGCACAATTGGCCCAACGTTGTCAGGTTTTGGCCGGGGTAGGCCTTCATTGTAAATAAGAATTTGTTCGTAACTGACTTGCCTAGTTAAATAAAGATTATAAAAAACACACATTCTTAGGGTGAGACAAATGGGCTTCTAACGGCTTACTACACTTAGTATTACTTTCTTAGCTACAGTATAAATATCTCCCTGGCATATTACATAATTTATGCAGCAGCATACAAGACATACACAATATATGCAAAAGTTGGTGGACACCCCTTCAAATTAGGGGATTCGGCTATTTAAGCCACACCCGTTGCTGACAGGTGTATAAAATCGAGCACACAGCCATGCAATCTCCATAGACAAACCGTGACTTTCAACATGGCACCTTTCCAACAAGTCAGTTCGTCAAATTTCTGCCCAGCTAGAGCTGCCCTGGTCAACTGTAAGTGCTCTTATTGTGAAGTGGAAACGTCTAGGAGCAACAACGGCGCAGCCGTGAAGTGGTAGGCCACACAAGCTTACAGAATGGGACTGCCAAGTGCCTAAGTGCATAGCGCGTACAAATCGTCTGTCATGGTTGCACAAGAACTGTTATTTGGGAGCTTCATGAAATGGGTTTCCATGGCCGAGCAGCCGCACACAAGCCTAAGATCACCATGCGCAATGCCAAGCGTCGGCTGGAGTGGTGTAAAGCTTGCCGCCATTGGACTCTGGAGGAGTGGAAACGCGTTCTATGGAGTGTTGAATCACGCTTCACCATCTGGCAGTCCGACGGACAAATCTGGGTTTAGCAGATGCCAGGAGAACGCTACCTGCCCGAATGCATAGTGGCAACTGTAAAGTTTGGTGGAGGAGGAATTATGGTCTGGGGCTGTTTTTCATGGTTCGGGCTAGGCCCCTTAGCTCCAGTGAAGGGAAATCTTAACGCTACAGCATACAATGTAGTTCTGTGCTTCCAAGTTTGTGGCAACAGTTTGGGGAAGGCCCTTTCCTGTTTCAGCATGACAATGCCCCATGCACAAAGCGAGGTCCATACAGAATTGGTTTGTCGAGATCAGTGTGGAAGAACTTGACTGGCCTGCACAGAGCCCTGACCTCAACCCCATCGAACACCTTTGGGATTAATTGGAACGCCGACTGCGAGCCAGGCCTAATCGCCCAACATCCGTGCCCGACCTCACTAATGGCTCTTGTGGCTGAATGGAAGCAAGTACCTGCAGCAATGTTCCAACATCTAGTGAAAATCCTTCTCAGAAGAGTGGAGGCTGTTATAGCAGCAAAGAGGGACCAAATCCATATTAATTCCCATGATTTTGTAATGAGATGTTCGACGAGCAGGTGTCCACATACATTTGGTCATGCAGTGTATTTTTGGACTGACCGTTGTTGTGCTCACTTGAACAGGAAGGTGGCGTGGCGGTCCTTCTTGTGGGCAAACTTTGTCATCAATGTCTGGAATTCTCTGGATTTATGGTGCTTTCAAGTCTACTGGGAACTCGAAAAAAACCAAGTTCTTATCATGATGTCAGTGATCTTCAGTCGGTGCTCTACAAAGAGAGCCGACTTTTAATTCCGAGTTGGATGACCGTTCAAAACGTATTTTCCAAGTGAGAGCACGTTTTTTTTCAGAGTTCCCAGTTGTCTTGAACACACTGAAGTCTGAGATTTCCCAGTTCCGAGTTTCCAGTTGTTTTGAATGCAGCAGAAGTCATACTGGATTGACAGCATGGCCAATGTATTCGACCTCTTCTGGCCCATAGTGTTGCGTGTGAATGTTTATAATTTTATGCTTGTAAAAGAGACCCTTTCAGACAGATGTTTTAAATCCTTAAACCCAGACTTGGACCACACACTGTCTCCACCGAATAGCAGGCAGGGGAAGCAAAATAGTGATTGCTTTGCGACGTTCGCCGTTAGCCACTGATTCCTTCCATACCAGTCATTGTTGAATTTGCGATTTCCGACTTGTTGTGTGATGTTTATGTCCAAAGGCCAGTGAGCACCGATACGTTTTATCTATAATTTCTCTTCACATGACAATGATTGAAAATGATTTGCCAGTAGATTTTCGACGTGATTCATGATGATGACTGCTTGCTTAGCTAGCTAGCTTGCTAGCTAAGATTTTGAAAGCATGATGTTGACATGCTCAGTCCAATCAAAGCTACGGTAGATATAACGTGATTTGACATCATTTTATCTGTGGCCAATGACCTTGAGCCTTTTTGGACGGGCACTTCTATTGTAAATCTATGGCAGCACCCAAGTGGGCTTGAACTGCCTAACTCTCCATTTAGATTCTGCAGCGACATAGTGTCCCCATGAGTGGCAGAACACTGAGCCAATCACAGTGCAACTTGAGAAGATTAACAACGCCTACGTGCTGTATCTTTGCAGTCTGCCCTTCCACCACAGAAAGCACTGAGCTAGGCTGAAACACCTGCATTTTGAAGCTGCCTAACTCAAGAAAGAGACCATGTTTGTATGCGGCTTTATTAACTCAAGGATTATTTATTTTTTACATTGTTTGCAAACTGATACGTGACACGAATTAATGCCAAAATAAAAACAGGCCAATTGTTGTTGTTATTATTATTAATTTTATTCGTTTTTTTGCTTAACTGGTGGGGCTCAATGACAGGTGATTGTTGTGCTAAACAGGGCTCATCTGGAAAAGAGACCTTGGTCTCAGCATTGACTCCCTGTCAAAATAAAGGTTAAACCATGTAGAGCTCAATCAGAGTATTCATGGATATGTGGAGTGATCTGCAGACTTGGAATCAAAATACTCACAACATACAGTGTGTCCTTCCATTTAAACTGTGACTCACCCATAATGTATAATGGAAGGCAAATTTCAGGGTAAAGAGAAGCAATTAGCCAGCCTGTATTTCTCAACGGCTAATGGCCTGAATGAATGCCTCTTCATTGTGCCTTTTCTGAATTATTAGCAGAGATGACTTTCCTATTGCTTAAAGGCCCAATGCAGCCTTCTTTATATCAATATCAAATCATTTCTGGGTAACAGTTAATTAGCTTACTGTAATAGATTTCCATTAAAATGGGCAAAAATTGCTTTTTAACACAAAAATATTTAGCAAACAAGAATTTTGCTAGGACTGTCTGGTAGTGGTCTGAGTGGGGAGAGGAAAACTGAAAACTATCTGTTAGTAGCAGAGAGGTTTGGATCTCTCTTTGTTATTGGTCTCTTAACCAATTTACTGAATGGTGAAACTCCCGCCCATGCAAACCTGCTCAGTGTAGATTGTAACTGTCAGGAAATAACACTGATAAAAATGTTCACACTTTGACAGTGTAAGTTTCATCAGCTGTTGTACAATATGGTACAAAACAAAGGAAAACATAATTTTGACTGCACTGGGCCTTTAAATGTTCTTGTTAATCATATCTATGATAGAAGGTTAGGGTAAATGGTCTCATCTTTCTATGAAGAAAGTGTTAAAATTTAAATGTACAGTGATAGTGTCTATTGAATACCACAAATGTAAAGTCTGGATTCAATCAAACATGCAGAGTGGAAATTGTGGAACTGTGGGAGAGATCACATACAGTTATTTTGCGTACTTAATACAAAAAAATTAATGAATCATAAAGGTAGCCTAAGTTCAATATAAAAATTAAACCCTCCAGAATTCTTTAAAATACATCATTATCTTTGTGACCTGTTGGGTTAGTTCTCCATAAATGTATAAAGACAATACCCACAGTCAATTATAAAATACAATTGGCTAGTTTGATAAAAATCAGTGACTCTGAAAGTTAATGAAATATCAAATATGTTTGTTTCAGGCAATCTCAGAGCAAGCATTCTGGGAGTGGGTGAGGGAGCAAATAAATGCTATTTGCAAAACAAGAGAGGCAATTCTTTCTTTCCCCTAGGCAAGGTTCATGGCAGGGTTATTATAAAAATACTCTGTTTATCATAGATATTTCACTTCAGTAGCATAGTGATTTAGCATCTTGAAAAGAAGAATGGACGTCCAAGCTTTGTTCTTCATCAACACTTTTTTTTATTCGTATGTCAATGTGATGATCTCTAATATTTGACCTTGCAAGTCTTTGAAATATTTCACATGAGACAAAACAGATGGCTTGAAGGAAGGTTATAGCAATGAAGGACATACTGTAAACAAAATGCTTTTCATCAAACACGTTGCTTTGAAACTCAGGTTGTGGCTGCTCTGCCTCGGACTGAACGAAATTCATCATAAAGTGAACAAATAAAAGATGCATTTGGATACAGAGTGCAAGCCAAGGTCAAATAAACAATCCTGCAGGCTCTGTTCATTCATTGCTAGGCACACACTCTTAATCTGGTGATGTAACAAGTTGCTGCAAAATTGAAAGAGTGCAAGATTTTTTCTTTCATCTCAGTGAAGGATTACAATGAACCCATTTTCAATCAAAAGACAATAAGCCATTTGATTGCTAGATACTGTGATGATTTAGTGCTGTGCTGAGGGGGGTGATTGTAATGTTTATGTTTGTGTTTTATTTTGCCAGAGAAGAGCTGATGATCTCCTCATCATTTGACAGTCTGGAGGTTTTACTGGACTCGTTTGGTCCGGTGCGTGACTGCTCAAAGGACAACGGTGGTTGTAGCCGAAACTTCCGCTGCATCTCTGACCGCAAGCTTGATTCCAGTGGATGTGTGGTGAGTGAGTCACTGTACTGCCTGGGGATGGCCCTCCTCTCAGAACCGCCTCTCTTTATTTCTGCTTAGCGGCCATGAAATTAATCAAGCACTTTCTATTTCATTCAACATCTGCCGATGGTTCCTACTTCCTATTAAAAAGGTGTGCTCCCAGTGTTTGTTGGTGTATCACTCTATATGGATAGGGCTAAATTGAAATGTTTCTTACAGAAGAAATATAAAAAGCATATGCAGCAGATTATGGGAAAATTATCAGACCAAAGGTGATGACACAACAGTTCACCTGACACAAGACTGAATCCAAACATTACATTGTTCATTTTATGTGCATTTTACATTTACTGTACTTTTCGCTGCATTTGTTGATAAAAAAATCGGAAAATATTCTGGATACATTCAGTACCATGATAAGAATATTCCTGGTAAATGTGGGGTAGGTGCAACATAAGACTAAGGAATTGCAAGGGTTTGAGTGAGATGACTAACTGGTGTATCCAAGTGGCCAAAGTGTGCATAGTTCCTAAGTAATTTCAATGAAGAGTCTTCAACTATAAGGTGCTTTTTTGAGCTCTCCTAGCTGTGCCGTTGAGGAACTACCACAGGCACGCTTGTAGTTATTTTGTTTGGAACACAACCCTGCATCCCTGCCATCACACAATTACTGTTGTTTTTTACACAGTCCATAAACGGTCCATTATAAATTGCAAGGTGGGCATCATTTGGGCTTCTATTGCCAACATGACTAGCTAAGTTATAAAATAAGATATTACAGTGTTAGACATTCACAATGCAATTCAGGGAAACGGATCTTAATGTTGGTGTGCATAGAAAGGAGTCATGAGTACATTCAGGTGTGCCGCGGCAAATTTTCTTTACTATAGACAAACAGGCTCATTCTCAACCCAGGGTATGACGACATGTTATCTTGTAACTGTACATCAAACATAGTGATCATAAACATTGACATTGTATTTGACATGAGTTTTATGATATGGAAACGTGACGTGCACATCCTGAAGTGCACATTTGGCTTACTTGTATGACATCAAAGTGGTATTTATTATAATCATCAACATCTCATCTTTCAAAATACATAGAGTCCTCTTAATTTACAGCATTTCCCTCACTCAGACAACAAAACATTTGCAAAAGTTGCCCAATTAGTGGGTGGGATGTGGGCAACTTCTTGTTGCGCGCGGTGCTCAATTTCAGAACAGCTGTCAGTCAAAATTCATACAGCGCTGTGAAGCGGAGTGACAGAGCTCTGACGTTATGTATAGTATGTTACTGTACAGCCACTACGTTCCAATTTAGGCATTCATCAGTGCCCAAATCTGCCATTTTCAACCCGTATACGGTTATGAGTATAAAGGGCTACTGCTTGATATCAGAATGAGAATGAGAAAATATGAATTTGGTTTATAAGTAGGATTGACTTTCAGATTAACAATGCCAAAGCTAAGGCACATTTTCTATGCATTTCAGTTCCAAATATCTGCACTGTATTGATAATATCACATTTGCATTATTTTTCCAAACGTGGCTGTCAAAATCCATTGGTTATCAGAACGGTCAGAATTGTCTCAAAACATTTGTTCGACATGGCTACCAACACTAATCCCATTCTCAAACTCAGCAGTGGGCTGTACAAAATGTCTAAACCAGTGTTGACCAAGATGTTTATGCAGGAAACTATTTCACACTTGAATGTTAATTATATATGAGCAGACACAATTATTTTAATCACCAACAAACATTCATAATTGTATCTGTCACAGTTAACAATTGCAATTTGAGCAGAGGCCATACTTGGATATCAATGTAAGTGTTCCTTCATAGCCTGGAGTCCCTAGCATAATCTGAAAATACATCAATTTTCTTCACCAATGCAATTAAGATTCCTAGTTGTTAGGCCTGACTTGGTTTGCTGTTCATTCAGAAAGAAATGCGTAAAAAATCACCTCATTTATATCTTTGAGTCTTGTTAATGCCACAGACCTGCTGCACAACAAAATTACATTTCCTTGCCAAGCAATTAGATTACGCACACAATTTATTGCCCCTGTTTGAGAGCATTTGCCTTCTGCTCTAATGGTGCTGGTGGTCAAACCTTGGTGAATGTAGCTGTCACAGAGTTCACAACCAACAGCCTGTGCACTCACTGACATTGTACTCTGTACCGTAGAGATGTACAAGACCTTTGACCTATCAGTGATTTCCAGTATCTAAAAGTCATGACTAAATATATTGATTTCTGACAAAATATTGAATATGTTTGACTTTTAAACACAGCCAAGAGCATTTCAATATCAGAGGGCAAACAAGAAATCAATGTCTTATGCGATGGAAATAATTCTTATATAGAATTGAATGATGACAGGAGCTCTATTGAGCTCTGTAGTAGACAGCAGTCTCAGGAGGTATTTTTTAACATGCACAAGCTTTATGAAATAGCTAGACCTTTGTCCCCAGTTTACGCAACTGCAAAATACATGAAATCATCAAATAATCATCTTATTTTCATTTTTTATTTGTTTTCTCCCTTAATGCAGTCATGAAACAAAAGCCCTCATCTTTTTAGCAACCGATAATAATAGATATC